>NC_064753.1:7803679-9012429 GCF_011397635.1 Epinephelus fuscoguttatus
TTCCACCGCAGGAACTCCGGGGTAATTTTATGGGGCCGGGGCCGTTGGTGCGTGTCTCCACCACAGGAACCACCCCTGAAGGACAGAGTTCCAGAACTTTTACAGGGGCTAAACAAGTCCCTGCCTCGGGGTAGGTACTCAGAACGGCCCCGAGAAACTCCTGGCTGGGGCTTGGGGGTTACTTGGTGCTGATTGGATATACTCAAGGTGGGATGTGACGTTTTGTAAATAACAACATGGTTATCGTAGTTTAGCTAGGCTAACCGTTAACTGTTAGCAGTGTCTGTAATAACTCAATAAATGGTCCGTGAAAAAAATATTTTTCCAGCGGATATCTTAGTTACAACATGATTGAGCTAGCAAAGCAGTTTTGTGTTGCTATGTGTGGTATTTATTCAGTTTTGGGAAATCACGATGTTTAGAAAGCATCAGCTGACAGGGACAGCTAACAGCAGCAGCAAAGCTAACATCAGGACGTCCTCTCTTAAAAGCCTCCCGTTGTCGGATACAACATGAAACTACTCCAGTTAGCTCAATCATGTTGTAACTAAGACATCTGCTGGAAAAAATATTTTTTTCACGGACCGTAACCGGAGTTATTACAGACACTGCTAATGGCTAACAGCGTCCCTGCGCCCCTACGTCGGCCTGGTCAAAATGGTCGCGCAATGATTACGTCACATAGGCCTACAGAGCCCAGTAACTTTACAGGAACCTTCCTCCTACTCCACTCTCTCAGTGGAGACACGGCGGTTGAGAGGGCAGAGCGAGAGGACGTTTCTGTAGTAGTTCCTGCCCCCCAAATAGTACCAGGAACTTCTTCAGTGGAAATGGGCCTAATGTGTTGGGACTGTACATGTTACAGCCAGAGCTGGAGGTGAGTACATTCTGAGTTGAATCCCATTTATTGCACAGGATTCCTGCAGATCCTTAAAAAGTCTTTAAAGGCATTGTGTCATCAATCTAAAAATAAGGCCCTGTTTATTAATCAATCATTCAAAAGTCTTAAAATGCTAAAACATATCCTGGATGACATGGGGGAAGTGCAAATTCAATGAAAACTGGCAATTTAGCAAGATTTTGCAGTATGGCTGTAACCAGTACAAGGCAGTGTATGCGAGGCTTGGTGTATTTTATGTAAAAAGTTTTTCAAACTATGCACAATGGGAATCAAGGCAGTGGAATCCCACATGCAGTGAAAAACATAAAATCGTTAAGAAAAGCATGGCATGTTCGAGTTCTGTTCTACCCTTGTCTCTGCCATGTTTCACTAAAACCAGCACCAGGGTCAGCAACAACTGATCTCCAAACAACATTAAAGCCTGATTTATGGTCCTGCGACGTACCTACAATGTACCTACGTCATACCTACGTCGTTGCCTTGACACCATCGTGAACCCTTCTAACTTCTCCGTCACTCCATTTCGTCGCGGTGCAATTCACCGCCAGAGCGGTAGGGGGCTGTGTTCCTTTCCTGAATGGTTATCGTTGTGTCTAGTTGATTCTTTGTTTAGCTTCCGGCTTTTCCGGTCACAGTGAACAATGGCGACCAAGAGAGAGAGAATCTTGCTGGAGTTGGAGTTGTTGGATATCGAAGAAAGTATGTTAATACTGCAACATCTACATCGCAACAGAAGATGTTTAAAGATGGCGGGGATGGTGCAATCTGGAAATACGGAACCGGAAATGCGTTGCTACCAAGCAAACCAATCACAGCCCTCTTGGTCTGCGCTGGGTCTGCGTCGCCTTGACGTGTAATTACATTTTTTGGGAGGTGCACGTCAGGCTACGCTGGGGGCTATGGTGAGCCTCCTGTGTAGCCATGTACCCTGCGACGTAGGTACGTCGTTGATTTAACGCAGGACCATAAATCAGGCTTTAGTTGTAGGTCTACACAGAAAGCAGATGTACTGTGATGTCTGAACATGGTGACAAAACACCAATCATACAAGTCAGATGAGGTAGTTGGAGACCTATGCTGTGCAATGTTTCTAACGCTGTTCACATTTTCTTTCAATTATGGTGATTGTAAAATTGCCCTTAAAATTCTATTTCAGTGGCACAAAAAAGTAGGGCTGTAGTCTCCTGGTCGCCTAGTCTCTCGTCCGACCAAATTCTCATTAGTCGAATAATCGCCGTGTTACTTTCATAAAGAGAAAAGAAAAGTGCTACATCAATAGCTTTCCAGGATTAATCCATTATTTCCTGCAGCGGGAGGGACAGGCTAAGTTACCTGTGAAAATGGGGGTGTTTTCAAAACACTTGTATTTCACAGATAAGAAACAATAAATTGTGAAGACCGTAAAGCCTCCACTAAAATAGCATTTTAAGTCTTGTGTGTGATTTATCCTAAAGGGATTTATACTTCAGGATTTATCCTGGCTTCATATGAGCAGAGGAAATCTCCACTTGTTGCTAGGCTAATTTATACAATGTAAAATGCCATAGGCTGGCGCTAATAACGTTAGCATGTTGTATTTGTTTGGAAAATGTGTTTACTGTGACTGTTGTTTTGTCGGTGAATCTTGTGAGTTACAATGGAGCCAAATTATGTGCCGTTACCTTTGTCACATATTGCTGTTGTCCCTGGCTTCAGAGACAAGGGAAAGATCGCTAGATGCTAGGCTAATCTATATAACGTAAAATGCCATAGACTTGTGCTAATAACGTTAGCATATTGTATTGGTGGGGGAAATGTGTCCAGATAAAGATAAAGATAAAGTGTTTGTCAATTCTGCAAGTTATAGTGAAGCTGATTTATGTACTTGTGTTTGAAATTGTCTCTATTAAGCCATGATTAATGTGTATTTTGAATCAACTAAACTTTACAGCACTTCACAGAGTCCTCCACCACCGACTAGTGTTTTGGAGGTGCAACTGCAGAGTGACACAGACACACCACCACAGAAGTAAAAATAGCATGCAGATTTATTTTTCCCATGACTAATCGATTAGTTCAAGATTATGTACAACTTTAGTCAACCAAGGTTTTCTTTGGTTGACTACAGCCCTACAAAAAAGTCTTAAATGTAACATGCCTTCAGTTGTAGGAACCCTGAAACCTGACACCTGCGGGACCATTGTTTTCCACGCAACAGGATATCAGATCGTAAATATGGAACATGTTTAATACTTCCGATTTAAAAATGGTGTAGTCAGGATGGACTTCGGACCAGATCGGGGAATGCAAAAAAACACTCTTAACCAGTGTCAGCCCATGGTATTGGCAGTACAGGCGAATGTTAAGGGGGCAGACATCCATAGGGGGCGCCACAAATGGGGGAAGAAAAAAATTATACAAATCTTTATCTTTACTATTTTTTACTAATAATATTACTACAATTATTTTGAAATATTACAGAAGGCCACAACAACAGAACTACATAGCAAAGCCTACTAAATAACAGAGAGGCCTTTTTTCTTGGTAGTGTAATGAAAGGACTGAATGACTTAAACTGTTCATTTATTTCACACATATTTTTTACCTTACTTTTTACTGTTAGTTGGGTTGTTTATTTGCATTTTCGTAATTAATGTGCAGTACTTTGACTGTTGAGTTGCAGCAAAAAAATTGGGCTTTGTGACGATTGTTGGCAGACGGGAATCAAGCCAAAATCAGCCTGATTCTTGTGTCGTGCATACCCAACATTAGCTAATGTATTTGTCCTCATCTGCTTTCAGTTGAATGAAAAAGAGGTTCTCTCTTCTTTTTCCTGTTGTATTAAGCTGAGTGCAAACAACAAAATCTGCTCCACAGTTACATGCTGCCTGTGTGGAGTAATGATGAGTCTCAGGTTTGTTCAGGATGCATAGATATGGCGGTAAATCTGAGAAAAAAGAAACTATAACTTCCAAGTGATGACTGATGTCTACACAAACCCTAACACCAGATAAGCTCTTTACTGAAATTAAAAATGCATACAATTCAAATCTGCATATTTGATGTGTTCCTTAATCACTGATATAGTCTCAAAGGTTTGTTTCGACAAAACAAGTTCAGTACTTCTGTGGTAAAACGCTCAAAGAACCACCTAATGTCTTCATCATTTTGGTTAATTATAATTTCTACTAATGGACTGACAAAACTCCTGACACTTTTTGGCGTGAAGAAGCCTTCACATATCTGTAAGCTGTCTTTTAATAGACACCCCCATGCAACCAAGAAATTAAATAAAAAATGAAATTGATTAATTATACTAAAACTGAATTAATAAATCAACAGTAATAAATCAAAACAGAACATGACATACCCTGACATTAGACCCATTGGAAGAATACATGCATGTGGGGGAATAAACACAATGTCCATTTACTCACTTTTCCCAGAGTGGTCAACAAGCAGCATCTCAGGGTCTCTTTTAGAAAATGGTTTACTTACTTTTTTGGTCTTTGAGATGCAGTTCAAAGCTCCACAAAAGCCAGTAAGGGGACCTTGAGTTAAAGGGGCACACTTCTAATTTTACAGACGACATTCAGTGTACTTGTCAGGAGGAGTATTACACAGTCTTTGAAAACAGTTGTATTATGTCTTCTGTGGCTACAGAAGCAGCTTTTCAAAGTCTTGAAAGATAACCTCTCTCATCTCGGACTTGGACTGGTGGGATTTTTTTAACAGAAAGCCAGCATTACAAATTCGATTAATGGGGTTTAAAAGAACTGGGCATTTAGAAGGCAGGGAGGGAGGTCTTGGCCCCTACTGCTTTGATTTAGATAATTCTTTTAAGAATCTGTCTATTTCAGTCTCCCAACTTTATTGAAATGCAAAACTAACATTACAAGAGTACACCTGCAAGATTTAGTTCAGCAACAGACTTTTTTGTAAAAACACACCTACTTAGTGATGGGCAGACTGTTTCATTTCACAGTATTGTTTTTTGTTTTTTTTTCAAGTTGATACGTAAACATTTTAAACCTCTTGAGTTTTGATACTTTTTGTAAAATATGATCTCCATTTTTCTGTGACACTTTGTTAAAGTACATGAACATTATACAGCTGGTGTTGCCTGCCCCACTAAACTTCTCTTCAATGTATTATCAGTCATCATATATGTTTACATTATAAAGACAAAAATATTCATTTTATTGCACTGATCTAGCATCCCACTTGTATGCAGGTAGGCTATGTCAGCTCAATACGATGTCACAGAACAGTCACTGACCAACAATCTGTTGTTCTTTGAGGGCAAGTAGCAGACGTCTCTGTTACCTCCGCAGCCTCCAAGTTCCCAATCATATTTCATGGCTGACATGATCCATTTGCTTTTCCTTATCAACATGTTTAAACACACTGTTTAAAATACCATGCATCCTCTTTGTAGTCTTCATGTTGTTTTCCACATTACAGTTTAAATCACACCAAAGTCACAAGAACAACCATCAGAGGAGCACCTGTTGATGCACTGTTGACGCTGGCTTGCAGAAGTCTCGACTCGAGTCTGATTTAATTGCTACTCTTAGACTCAGCGTAGTGTGAGCAGTACCCTACGATAACAGCAAGTGGCTGTGATAAAAAAAAATCAGGGATTCATCAACACTCGGACGTTTAACAAGCTGACCTGGTAGGGATGGGAGGAAGTAATTGATTCTTAGATGCATCTCAATGAGGATGTGGATGATTTGGCATTGATTCACAAATGTCAATGCTTTATTATCTAAATGTTTGTTAATAATGTGATGCTGACAGAATGAAAGAGATGAAACTTAACCATGGGAGCAGTGCAGTAACTGGACAGTCTACAGTGCAGGCAAACTAGAGTTATTGTGTCATATTCACAAAAGGCAGTAGTTACAAGCATGTTTTAATTTAATGTCTAAACAATTACATTTGCAAGGCAAACGTGAAGTATATTTTGAATACTTCTATGCCATCACCCAGAAACTAATGTCAACAGAGCAGAGAAACTATCAGCATGTAGACAAAAGAGACCCGCTGACTAACACACACTGCAGCATTAAACGACTTTAACAAACTCTGTGGTGAAGAAACTAAACCTTGCGCCCATTATTGTCTGTCCCAGAGCTAAAGTGCAACAGACAAGCTGCTCTCCACTGCTAGGGACATCAATATTAGCATAGCAGAGCCACGGAGCACATTGTCTCCCCCTCATTACATTATTCGCATACAGGCAGGAGACGGTAAGGTTCTTTCAAATGTATTCATTAATTAATTAATGCAGTTACCTTATTTAAAATGAAAATGCTGTGGACGATGAATTATTCAACTATGTCAATTGCGAACTATTTCTGGTGAAATATAACAGACTGCAAACACCTGACACTACATTGACATAGATATCCTGCAGTGAGTTTGCATGAACAACCGCAAATTGTTTTGTTTAAAACTCTTGTTTAAAAGCTTGGGTATGGAAGCATTTTGGCGTCTGTGAAGTTGAAGAGAAAAGGGACCTGGACAACAACCACACTGTATGAAATTAAATTCATCTGTTTATTTAATTATGGGTCATTACAAACACATTATACTATATCAAGTAGTCACACAGTGAGAAAAACAAATCATGTATAGAAATCCCAAAATTTGATGTATCAGGATACATCGATAATCATTTTATAATCTATTTGTAGCCCTCTGAGTCGTAATGAAATCGAATCATGAGGTGCCTGGAGATTCCCACCCCTGTACTAGACACTATAAAGAGTGGTTTAAAAAGATCTGTTAGATCATTTTCACCCATTACTACTCCCCCTCCACTTAGGTTTAGTCTCCATCCTAATAGCATGATTATCTATGGCTAGCAGAAGCTCACAAAGAAGGTTCCTCTTAATTTGAAACCTCACACACCACCCTGGTCTCACTCCGAAGTCATCGAAATCTGGCGCTTGGTCGGTGACTTCCAGCGTCAGACACAGATGAAAAAGCTGTCCTTCTTCACGTCAGCGTGATATGCAGCTGTGGCTGGTATTGTTTAGTGACACCCGGCAGCGTCAGGGGGAAACGCAGCGGGACAACAGTGACAACTTAGGTGGTGGAAGTCAGAGTAGGGGTGGTGGATGGGTAAAACAACCACCTACTTTTACCCAGGAGACCAGTGTTCGCCTCTGATAAGACTGCAAAGCCAAACCCTGTTCTCTATTCCTATACCCAGCCAAGTGCTTTTGCTGCATAAAATCAACCAAGTGCTTGTATTTGTTGTTTAAGGAAAAAAAACCTCAATTCGCTGAGTTGTACCGATGTGGTTCATTTATTTTGAAAGAGACTCTGTGTAAACTGTACATTTCCTGTGTATTTTGAAAAAGGATGATGCATGTAACAGGCAAATTTGACTTGGCGTCCCAAACAATCAACAACCGTGCACGTCATATCATGACGTGGAAAGTCCATGACCAAACGTCAATATGTGACGAGGACGTCTAGAGAACTCTAAAAGCCTAGGCAACTCCTTCAGCAGATAATGGCAACATTTTGATGGAAAGGCTTCAAAAGCATATTTGACAATAAAATTCAGGACTGACCAGTAAATAACTGTCAACTGTGGTAGCTGCGGAGATCATCCACTGCACCACACAACATGTCAGCCGCCAGCACGCATGCACACACAGACACTGAAAAGGTATGCACACGTGTGAAAGTGCCCTGCGATGTTGAGTGGCTACTGTCATGCTATCAATCATGGTTACGAGGCCAGCGCTTCCCTGCTACATTAACTTCATGACCTCTGGACCCAATCTCAATTAAATTTCTGATGAATCTATGATTCACATACAGTCTCCTGTCACTGGCCTGTCATTCAACACATCCTTTTTATTTTTAGTTTTGGACCAGATGCAAATAAAGCAATAGCTGAGGGATTCAAGAGAAGAGAGGAGAGGGAGAAGAAAGATGGAGAAAAGAGAGGATGAAAACATCAAGGAAATGATTGCGGGGAGGTTGAGTCTGTTCGCTGCACACCAAAGGGGGTTAAGACAGGGTTTGGCTGGCGGAGACAAGCCAACAGAGACACAAAGCGCTAAATCTAAAAAGTTTCTCAGGCATTGTTTAGAATCCCTAACAAGGGGGACTGTGAACAACAAGGAACATAATTTGGATTTCCTCCCCCTCCTCTGTTTTCCTTTTCCATGTACCCAAGCACATAAATAGCTATCTTAACAACTTGATGCTATTTTGAATAGGGGCTGCATCTCCCTGTGGATTTCCATGAGTGAGGCAATTTGCTGGCGAACAGGTGCATTTTTAATGCTTTCATACAATTAAAACAGAATCTACCTTCCTTCTCCCTTCCCTGTTTTCAGAGGCGCCCTCCTTTCATACTTAGGTTGAATTGATTTAGTTTGTCTAATTAAACTCAGAATAAGATGTTAATTACCTAACAAGGTCACCTCTCTCTACTACCAAATTTACCGTTGGTATCCTTTCTTCAACAGTATTTTCTTCAAGGATTCAAAGGGAAAGTGGAAGAATGGTGTTAATTGCCTATATGCAGTGTCCCATTTTTAAATTTGAACATCTTTTTTCCCCCAGAACTTTCCTTTTCCTGGGTCTTTTTATGCTTTGAGAAAATGGGGATTCATTGTGCCATTGTTCCTTTCTCTCTTGTCCTCCACTCAGAAATGATGCGTCAACTCATCACAATATGGCCTTTGTCTTCATTTACCAAGTTTCCCATACTCAGTGTGGAGGAAGAGAGGAGGACTGATGGGGACAATGGTTTGTGTTAAGAGGGAGCATGGATCAGAGATAGGCTGCAGAGTGATTTTTCCTTACTCTACCATATTTCACCCTGCAGGACCAAGTTGGTTTTCCACACCACCATAAGACTGTAGCACTGTTTTCTCAAGCAGGCAAGTAGGTTGGTACAAGACAAGTATAAAAAAATATTTTTTTTTACACACATAAAACATAAAGGGTCTAATCAAATAATGGGTTATAATGAATTAGATGAAGAATATAGGATCAAAGGGATTAATTAAGATTATAAAATAACAGCAATAAATATATCAGAACAAGTAATCCAAAAACAGATACATAGTAGATTAAAACTCTTAAAATAAATGCATTAATAAAACTGGATTTATAAAATCAGAACAGATAAGACTGATATACTCAATACATCCAAATATTCCAAGTAAATAAAGAGTTTAGGAACACTGTCAACTAAGTAAGCCTGTCCCCAGTTCAATGAAAATGTTTTTGAAAGCTTGGAAGATACCTGAATCACGAACAACATACATGAAGGCTCCTTTTCCTGCCACATAACCACCTTAGGAGTATCTGTGGGGTTTCACTGAGCTTGTGTAATGTCAAAGTTTGATTGCCGTTGACTTAAAAGTTCCATATTATGTTCAGTTTAACCCATATGCAAGCTCCAGTGTCAGACTGGACACTGAACAAATTCATGCCTGATAATTTTTGTCTCTTTTTTTTTTCTCTCTGACCTTTTTGGCTCCACTTTTATGGTCCTTTATCCATTTCATTTGTTTTTTTTCATTGAACTCCACTTTTTCTGTCTTGATTTCAATTGATTATTTCTTTGGGGAGGTGATGGCAGCCGATACCACTGCACCTGCTGTACACTATAGGTAGCCTATTGACAATTTTGGGACAGTTTAACCAAAACTTGAGTCGATTTCTGATTAAACCCATTTGATTTTATGCAAACCAGCTGAAGCAGAATTTGGCAAATTTTGGCAAATTGAAAAGTAGCCTACATGAGAAACCTGTGCTGACAGCATCCCAGCGCTACATCCTGCTTTTATTGCATTAGTAATTAGCAATATGACAGTGTGATTAACATAATATTATGCTTATAAATGGACTGACAGAGCCACTATTTTCTGACCGTGTGCACTTTACTGCCGAGCCCAGGCCAGTCTCAGCAACCTGTTTGTTTAGATAAACTTCATGTGTTTTGGGGCGACAAGAGGAGAAATGTAAGAGTTAGTCTCTTAACAAACTAAAATTGCACCAATGTGACAACATTTTGGATTTGAAAACAGAAAAGAGATGTCCTATCTGGCCGCAAGCACTGTTTTGAGCTGAAATTTTGTTGGATGCCATGTTTGTATTTATTCCTGTTGCTTCTTTGAAAGCACAGCAATGGATGAGGAACAGCTGATTCATTAAGTTTAAATGAAGAATATTCCACACAATACCTTATCCTTATGTCACTACAAAAAAACAAAATGAGGTTGAAGCCAACCGGAGCGAGATCTCAACGTTTTTTTGTAAACTAAATAACCCTCACTAATAACACGCTAGGCGTATTGCTGTTAGCTATATTGCATTTAATTTCCAGTAAATATAAAATATGTGTATTCACTTTTAAAAAGTAACTTAGGAAGACAGCAAATAGGCTACTCAGCCATCTTTAAAGTGGTCACATCTCCAGTCTGACCTCAAGTTCAAAGCTAATAGTTACGGTTTGTTTACATGACGTAGGCTAACACATATCTAATGGACAGAGAGCTCTGATGTTACCCAAATGTCAGATGATAGTCTTCTGTTTGAACACTGTTATTATGTCTCACTCAGAAAGACTGCTGAGTCAAGTGGGACACATGGTAAAATTCAGTATATCGGTCCCGTCCAGTGTTCGGCTTAATATCAAACCGGCTTGAAAATTTTCACACTAGTTGAACCTTAGGGTAACCCCTAATCAGATGGGCTGTTCCAACATCAAGTGGGCCACAGCCGGCAGCTCAATTTGTTTCCCCCACATTTTATTTCCCCACATTGCTACTGGTGGCCTTGCAGCCCACTAGGTGGGCCGGCCCATCTGGCATTTGCCAGAATTGCCAGTCCGAGCCTGGCTGCAATACAGCAACATTTTAGGCACTACACACTATAAGAGTCTCTGATACAGACAGAAGAGCAGATATCAGAGGTGTCGTAAAGTCACTGGAATTGAGTATGCAATGTAAGGGCACAGGATATAGATGGGTTACAAGTATCAGTTAAAAACTGACATAAAATTTCTTTATTTTAGGCGTTGGTCAAACAAGCTTTAATGCTTTAAGATCAGGTGACTCTAGAGGCCAAAGCATACCATTCACATTTTCATACGTAATAAATCATTCAGTGAGCCTCCGTGCACTGTATCAAATTATCTACATTTGTTATGCTTCTCAACTTCTTCATTTAGGTTTCTGTATGCCTATTTACATTCTGGCCACTTTACAGTACTTCAGCCTGTTATTCACAGCACCTAGTGGCCAGTCAGTTGTGCATTAGCTCAGTAGTTAATAGGGCTGCCCTTCAACCACTGTACCAAATTGGCAAAAATGTGGCGTGGTAATATCTACTACAAACATGAGCTCTCCAGTGTCCCCATGTTGGGCCAATAATGGAGGGTTCGCCTCCTCTTAAGTTTGATTGTGCTATTTAATCTAATCAGTGAGGGAACATATCCTCTACAGTGCAAGTTTTTCTTTGTTCCTTAGCCAGCCCTTTGTCTTGCAAAGCTAAGTGACACCTTAGCACAGTGGTTGACACAGAATAACCATAGACTCTGATGACAAACTTTTAACACAAGTATGTATCTCAGGACAACAGAAAATCAATCACAATGCCTTATAGTGAAGTAGTGTAAAGAGCTGATCCAACTGTGCCCTATTCTCCTTAGTCAGTGTTGCTACATCTGCCAAGCTTCCCATGGTATATATGCAGTTTAACATGCTAACAGAGACAATTTCACCCCTTAAAATTCATGGTAGTTTTTGAGGAAATCGGTCTGTGATTTCACTCAGACGTAAAACAAAGCAGGCTTGTCTTGTTGGTAGATGGCTGAATTGACAACTTGCCAGCACATTAAATCAGCTGTAGCTTGCTGTCTAATTAAAGCTAACTCAATCAGTGAGTTGGTAGGAAACTTTTGAATGTTTCCAGCTTACCTTTTTTTTCATATGCAAACTATGTAAATTGGCATTTATTTGATGGCTACATACATGATACATATTAAAAGATGGAAGCTAATGCTAACAAGTCCCGGGGGAAAAAGTAAGCTAACCTCACCAGTTGAGGTAGAAGGCATTTAAGTAAGGAGCGGCACTGATGTTGTATTGCAAGACAGCCAGTCACCCCTAGTATTATTGTACAGTATAATCATTATCTCTGTCAGGCATAAGCCTCGACGGGATTGTGCATTTTGTCGTGTGTGCGTCTGTCTGTCTGTCTGCACCTAATTGTGCAAACTACTAGACCAGTCAGCCTATTTTTTTATTTTTTTTATGAACACATGCTCAAGGACCTCTCATGTTTGTGGTGATTCAGAATTGCTGAAAACCTGTTTTATTGATGGTTTTATACTGTCATTGACTGCTGACTCCTCACTCCTAACAGGCTGGTAGGGGCTGTAAGTTCTCTGAAAGTCATTTTGGCTGTCTTACTGTCTGTTGCAGGTCACATTTTGGCCTTCGTCGTGGCTCAAAAATCAATAGAAAAAGTTAGTTTCTTTTTGAACCAAAACATCTGCAGATACACAACATAACATTACAACACTGATTACCACAAGTAAGTTATTAGTCTATGTACTGAAATGGTTTCTTTTTTGTCTTTTGATTGTGTTTATCGTTGTTATTTCCTGCTTTGTACTGTAGCCTACAGACAAAGTTAATATTCTTAGAAGTCCAGTTATGAATGACATGGATCAAAATTTGTGGCTGTGTTTCAATTGTTAAAAATACGTTCATCCTTAGATTATACCCAGATAGCACACATACATCTGGCTGACGTCAGCCCGAAGTATCAAGTTTAGATCATTAAAGGCACTGTATGTAAGAATGTGGCCAAAATGGTTACTGCACTCAAATTCAAAATACTGCCGCGAGTCGTGTCCGCCCCCCCTCCCCTACAGATTCGAGGTTGCTGGACAGCGGCACGCTGGAGACTGATTTGTTTGCCCACGGGCGGCTGCTGTGGCAGGGCCATGTTACCGCGTCCTTGATCTTCGGTTTTCCAGTGGACCGGCAAGTCCGGCTTCTCTGCTGCTAACGCTGCTGCCGGGATACAGCTGAGGAGCCGGCTGCTAATGCTATGTACTGGGGCACTGCTAATGCTGCTTGTCGTGCTGCTGTAGCTCAGTCGTAACTGTAACTGATGCTGAGACTCTACTGACTGTGTGACTGGTAGACGGCGGTGGGTGGCGCAACAGGCCAAAACACAAATTCAAAACATAAACATGATTTGCGGACCGTAAAATATTTTTTTAAATGTGAATATTCTGGCCGTACTATTGTTGTCGGTGAGATCAGTATGTTATATGAACATTATTCCTTAGTCTCTGTGACATATTAGGAGGATTTTACGACTATTTGCTTTAGATTTCTTACATATAGTAGCTCCTTTAAGATGTAGCAGGGAGAGCGTTTGCTCATTGCCAATACGACGCTGAGATGTCGGCCTTTAATCGAAAATGACCACCACGCGATGTTCAAACGATCAATAAAAGAAGCTGCGCTCAATGGGCGCTCCTTCATTAATATTCATATGCTTCGTTAACTACGACCTTTATTCATTTAGGTTGGACCTTTCAAACTACAACTATTTCACCATTCAATGTGAGAAAACAGTGCTAACATTCAAAAATAGCTGACCATTACCCTATTTCGTGTGTAAGTGTGCACAATGAAGAGACAAAAGTCAATTTGAGAAACTTTATTTTCAAATTTCCACAAACAATATCTGGCGGCCAGTCCGCTTCTCCTGGCAGCCTGCAAGAGACAGAAAAGACAATGAGCACATAACTTCAAGAAACAAATCCCAACTTCACCACTGTATTTTTTTTTTTGTTAGCATTTCAGCTGTCTTTTAGCCAGATTGAAGGCTTTGGGTCCGTCACTCTGCTTCATTTAGTGTTAAGTGTAACTCCGTTAACTGTTAACAGCAGCTCAACAATCAGTGCTTCAGCTCGGAAAAACAGTGGCTTCAAAACTGTGCTATTATCTGTAGCCACCAGGTCAGTTTGCTTTGTGGAAGAGAAGACCTCGACTGATAAATTGCCCATAAAATCACATTACCAACATACCAAAGGCATCCTTAAACTTCACTATTTGACCTCTGCGCTCCTCTCTGCTCTTCTCACCCACACTTGAGCACCCGTTCTGGGATACACAGTGTCGGCCCGCCTTACCTCTGCGCTCCTCTCCGCTCCTCTCACCCACACTTGAGCACCTGTCCAGGGCCCCGGAGGTCAGGCCGGGGCACCGCGGGACCACGGGTGGCAGCTCCGGGCACTTCCACTTTAACCTAGAACGAGTGTTCACGATAACCAGATGAGCAGATAACGTCAACTAGGGAAAATAAAATGAAAACACCACAGTTGTGGCCTGTTAGCTAACATGAGCTAAACTACCTAACAGCTAACAAAAGATAACGTTAGCTGGTGGGGACATGTGCTATACACCCAGTCGTGCCTCGCCACTCACCAGGAACCTCTTTTAACGGTCACAGAAGAAACAACATAGCTATTTTCTGCCAATTTATTGCAGTTAGCTTACCTGAAACCAACTGCAGTGAGATGCTGCAACCTGTGAGTTCAGTTCCAAACAAAGACCGCGGAGATGAAATTCCGCCTCTGTGTCGACTTCCGTATGTGGGTGGGTATATTCTACGGCACTAGACCAGCACTGGGCCAACCCAAAGCCGACGTAACAGAGACGTATGATGAGCTGGGACAAAAGAGTATTAAATTTAAAGATATCCGCCCATGTGGCCAACACTTGTCAGACGTTATAAATTCAGGGCCGATGTGTCGTCCTCAGGCTGACGTCGGCCAGATGTATGTATGCTATCTGGGTATCTACATTTCACATACAGTACCTGTTAGCAGGAAAACTCAATCTGCTCTATGCAGCACTGTCAAAAACAAACAAGGCACGTATTTTGAAAGGCTTCTATAATGTGGTGCGGCATGTCTGCTGGACTTGTCTCGAGTGGCTGTGATCAGTGTGGAATGTGGTGTAGCAGCCGGAGCACAGCCACCTGGCAGAGATCTGCACTCTACTGAGTGCATTTTTTGAGTTAAAAATTTAGTCAAAATATAACTTTGTTCTCATATAATCCTGTGACAAGCATCACAGACAGTAACATGTTGGCTTGACTATTAATGTTTTTAAAAAAATATGTTTTACTCACATAAGAAAGAAGGTTAGAGGATGTCAATGTTTTGGAGCTTATGATAAAGCAGACACACATCTATTCACTCTGAACACTTTGCTCTCAAAAACATGCATGTGAAATGTATGGCCAAAAGATCATTGTGGTCAAAGTAAAACTACTTCGCTAAAAGTCAAGTCCCTAAAAGTTTTTGCTGTAAAGAGCAGAATACAGAGCTTTGACTGCAACCTTAACTTACCCTGGGGCAGTCTGGTCAGAAAAACAGTGGAGATGAAGAAGTGAGGAGAAGAGATGAGAGAAGGGTTTAGAGAAGAAGAGAAAGCAGCGGGGAGAGGAGAAAAGGGGAAGTTCAGGGGCGGTGGGGAAAGGAGAAGTGGGAGGGGAGCGGGAGGTAAATTAGGTGTGTAATGTGAGGTTGATATGAAGTGATTGAGTGTGGTGACCTCCTGTCAAGAATCGGCCTGCTCTTCGACAAACCTTCCTCCTTACTGACACTCAGACAAACCTTCTCCTTCTCCTCCTTGTCCTCCTTGTCCTCCTGCAGAGATTTCCAGCAGATAGACACTCTGCATGGACCCAGAGATCCTCTTCATTTCCTTCCTGCTGTCTCTCAGTGGCCATTTATATCCAAGAATAAGCTGTTTCGTATCAGGATTATATCCGGATTACATTTATAGTACACCTTACATTTAAAGATCTCTGCTATATTCACAACAATTAGATTTCATTTTTTCTCAACAAAACAGGTTCATGCATCTATCACTGGATGATCAGATTTTGTTGGAAGACAATAACAATCAGACCCGATCAAACAAAAGTTAAAGGAAAACATTGTATTGCTCTGTAGGGACTAGGGCATCAACGACTTTCATTTTTTTCAGGTCGACTTATCTGTCAATAAAGTCTAAGTCGAGTCGACAAGTCATTTGATGACGTCATCATGTTGACGCGGCAGAGGAAAGTGAAGTATCTCCACACATGTGATGTGTGTCTGTCACTCTCAAGACCCGAACATACTCGGGCATACTATTAGTGGAGTGGACTCCGCGAGGAATGTCCGCAGTCATTTGGGCTTTCATAGTCGAGCGCACTTCCACGTTGTAGTTTCCTGTAAAAATGTCCGTGAAAAATCCCTGCGATGTGAAAAACACATGCCGAGCAGTCACTGGTGCGCGGAGTGGAGTCCGTGCAGTCGTAAAATCTGAGCTTTGCGCGCACAGGGCTTGCGGACGTCCGCTTTGAGTCCGCGCGGACCTCCACAGAGTCCGTTCCACGTACATTCAGAGGCAGCGATTGCATTCTGTACACAAGCACAGAGAGAGAGAGAGAGAGAGAGAGGGGGAGGGAAAAAACACACGACTTGTCGACTCCTCCCGGGGGGTGACTTGTGCCGCTGACATCAACACGTCGACAAATCGACTTTTCTGTTAATGCCCTAGTAGGGACCCTTTCCTTTATGCTCTCAGACACTGAAGGCTGACTTATAGTTGTGCGCTGGCTCTATGCAGAGTCTACGCCATAGCTTACACAAGTGGCAGTTACATCTCCAAATCACTAGTTGGCAGTGGGGTCTCTGTGAAGTGCTGTAAAGTCTGACTGACTCGAAACATACCTAAAACACACATTAAACATGGCCGAATAGCCCCAGTATCAAACACAGTAAGCTACATAAATAGGCTACGTTGTAACTCACATGGTTCACCAACAACACACTTGTCTTATAATAGATATGTTTTCCCCACATATACAACAGCTAATGTTATTAGCATAAACCAATGACATTTTATATTGCATAAATTAGCCTAGTGGCTAGGGGACTTTTCCTCTACTCAGAAGAAGCCACAATAAATCACACAGAGAACTTGAAATGTTATTTTGTGGGGGCTTTATTTTCTTTACAATTTACTGTTTCTTACCAAAAATAAACAGGATGTCTGTGTTGCTGTGATATGTAGTTACATTTCTGGGGAGGAGCATGTGAGGCAAGGACATAAGGATACGTATCTATGCAGAGCCCACGCCATTGGTACGGCATCATTTCGATGCAGAAGTCTGTAAACTTTGCATACAGGACACTGACAGCACCCAAGGGAATGTTCTGAGTATATAGGTAGGTCTTTATAGGTTTCTTGTTTCAGGACTGAGAACACTACAATAGAATACAGCTCATTTGGCTATGCAAAAAACAAGAAGAACATTCTGTGGATCCACAAAATCAGGCTCCCAATCATCATCGATGGAGCAGATCCAGACTTTATAGTTGATATCACAAGTTTGAGATTTACTTCTATGGTTTCTGGCTTTGAGAGAGTAGCTCATGTTTACAAATATTGATTGTACTTTTCTAGGCCATGAAAATGACATATTGGAATTCAGAATTTTGGTGGTGTTACCCCTTACAGCCTTACAGTAGCTCAGAGAGCAGAGTCCCTAATTTTGCTTGCAAGGTCTTAACATAAAACAACTACAGAGATGTCACATTTTGTCAACTGTATCTTAAAACTGAGCAACTGGAATTATTGAATTAAAAAAGAGTATTTCTGTGAAACTCAGAGTAATGAGTATGACATGACTGCTATTAAACTGATGTAATTAGTGCTGATGAATTTACCATGTGAGCTTTTATAGCGCAGGGATCCATCCTGTGATTCCCACAAACAATTTTTTTCCAGTTTAAGTTCATGTAACCCATTTTATCATGATCTAACTTCCGTTCATTTTGAAGAAAAAAATAAAAACAACACCCAGCCACACCCCCAGCAATTTATTTGAGTCTCAGTCATTATCAAGATACCAGCTTTCATTTGAGAATATAAGTTTGTCTGTCAAACATCCGTTAGAAATAGAGGCCACCCACAGAAAGTCAAACTTTAATCAAAGAAAGGCGTGTCACAGCGCTGGAAAGATTTGACTGACAAGTGATTTCTGGGAAATGCAGTGCAGGAATAGCTCAGCAATGAGTGCCCCAAACACCACAAATGGAAACAAAATAAAAAGGATTTTGTGCAGTTCTGGTTCTTGTGCAGTCAGTCCAGTACAGTATTATTTCTCAGTGTACACACTATCTTTTCTGCACTGTGCTGTTAGTATCAGTCTGTCTTTCATCCCTTTCCCTAACACTGCTATCCCATCCCTGCCTTTCCTCTCCTCTGCTCGCCTCCCGTGTCCCTCTCTGTCTCAGCCTGTGTGTGTCGCATACGCCTCCCCTTTGTGAATGAAGAGAGGAACAGAATGACAATTATCTAAAACACAATTAAAAAGTGTTAATCTGATTATTTTTTACTGGATAAAGCACTGGAGTGACATTGAAAGGTGTTTAGGAATAGCCATGCATGCCCTTGTTACAACATAGATTAAAAACAGTGTGTGTGTGTGTGTGTGTGTGTGTGTGTGTGTGTGTGTGTGTGTTTAGATAGAGAGGAGCCAGTGTGTTGTGGATTTTATTTAGGATAAAAGGTCTTCAAAAATCACTATGGGGCCCTGGCATTAGTCTTTTGGAGCTTACGTTTTCAATATGTCCTGATTTGTTGTGTTTGCTACAACACACCCAACAAACACTGAGATGTTAAAGTCCTTAGCTGCAAAGTGATGGCTTCTCATTTATCTACCATTTATCTTTCTATAAACTCATCATATTCATTCACAGGTTAAGCATGATCTAAATTGTCACATAGTGTACAGTCATCTCTTTGCCTTTGAAAGTTTCCTTCACTCAGTGGAAATGAGATAATAGGTTGGCTTACGGTAGAAATGGATTACATTTATGTGATTAGAAAACCTGATTTATTTAAAGTGTTACACTTGAGACAGTGCTGGTCCATGCATTTTCAGCATTGAGTATATGAAATAAATAATCTGTTAATCAAAACAGGAAAACAAGATCACTATATATGTGTGATGGGACCTGTTGTGTTTGTCACATCGATTTCAGCTCAGTGGCAACAAGCTGAACACTGACTTTTTTTTTCAGTCTTGCTTTATTCCCTTGGTTATGCATCTAAACATAAATTGGAAAAAATGGCAGTGTATGTCTGCAAAATTCTAGGAATGGTTTGAGGCAATGTTATCAACTTTGACACTGTTTTATATTTTTCACAGGAAAAAAATAACTAAAACCACTTCACTGGCCTGTATTTAAAACAGTATTAAATGGATAGTACTCTAATTTTCTCTTATTTAATATTTAGGAAAATGCTTCCAGTATGTTTCACTTATTTAAGGTTAGATTCACAATAGAGTGCTTCAGGGACAACGTTTTTCTTCAGGTTGACATGAAGGTTAGCGTCACCCTGATTCTCTTGTCAAAACGCCAATGGGATTTTTCCACTGGAATTTGGATTATCGCAGAAAATAAGCTCTGTGGCAAACGTTTATGATACCTGCATGTTTTATTCAGCAAAATAATTTCCACAAATGAACACCATCCATCCATCCATTTTCATCCGCTTATCCGGGGCCAGGTCGCGGGGGCAGCAGGCCAAGCAAAGCACCCCAGACATCCCTCTCCCCAGCAACACTTTCCAGCTCCTCCTGGGGGACCCCAAGGCGTTCCCAGGCCAGACGAGATATGGAATCCCTCCAGCGTGTTCTGGGTCTGTTCTCAGGATGCCTCCTACCAGTGGGACGTGCCCGGAACACCTCCAGCGGAAGGCGCCCAGGAGGCATCCTGATCAGATGCCCGAACCACCTCAACTGACCCCTTTCGACGCGAAGGAGCAGTGGCTCTACTCCGAGCTCCCTCCGGATGTCCGAACTCCTCACCCTATCTCTAAGGCTGAGCCCAGCAACCACAAGGAGGAAACTCATTTCCAGGGCTTGTATCCATGATCTCATTCTTTCGGTCACTACCCAAAGTTCATGACCATATGTGAGGGCTGGGACGTAGATAGACCAGTAAATTGAAAGCTTTGCTTTCTGGCTCAGCTCCCCCTTCCCCACGACAGACCGGCGCAGCGCCTGCATCACTGCAGAAGCCGCACTGCCCTGCCGATCCATCTCACGCTTCATTCTACCCTCACTCGTGAACAAGACCCCAAGATACTTGAACTCCCTCGCTTGAGGCAGTAACTCTCCCCCAACCCGGAGAGGGCAAACCACCGGTTTCTGACAGAGGACCATGGCCTCAGACTTGGAGGTGCTGACTCTCATCCCAACTGCTTCACACTCAGCTGCAAAAAGCTCCAGTGCATGCTGGAGTTCATGGTGTGATTGAGCCAACAGAACCACATCATCTGCGAAAAGCAGGGATGCAATTCTGAGGTCCCCAAACTGGATCCCTTCCTCCCCCCGGCTGCACCTCAAGATCCTGTCAATGAAGATCACAAACAAATGAACACCATTTTAATGATTTTTGAAGCCTAAATATAATCACCAGGAGTAAAAAGCTAACGTTAGGCTATAAATGAACTACATCACAGTCACATGACTGATGAGGCTGTGAAGTCGTGTTTGGTGTGATGACATTTTGTAGTCTCATGTAGCCACCTGTTAGCAACCCTTTTTTTTAAAGACACATAGAGGCTTCACAATTCAGGAGTGGGGTATTTACTGACATATTTTATGTTATAGAACAAAATGTTGAGCATATGTAGACCACAGACCTTATTTCAGGCATCTAATCAAAAACCCATTCAGAAAACCCATTGAATTCGAGATGAGGGAACCGGGAATGCAAAAATGCTAACTCATTTCCAGGTTTTAGGACTCATTCTTAGGGCACCCTGTTTTTTCAGTCAGTCTTAAAATAATAGTCAGGTTTCCATATGAAGATTGGAACAACTTTTGCTGGTGTTATTGTTGAGGTAATTGCAGCGGGACAACAATGTAAGTTAAGGGGGTAAAAGTCCAAGTAGGGAGGGTGGGAGGGGTGGTGGATGGGTCCAACAACCACCTAATTTCGCAGTGTTTACAGACCCTTAATCATAGTATGAATAGAACTGTGTGCGGGTTCACGTGACTATAGCTGTCTGTGGAAGTTCAATGTGGAAAGCATGTCTGAGCCTTAAATGGGTGCTGGCTGCACCATAACACATTGTGCAAGCATGAGACTGATATAGACCCTAGTGATGTTGATAGGTTTTTAATGTAGTGAGTCTGCAGGACCCACAGATGGTCATTTTGAGTGAGTCCCCGAGAAATGCAGTGGCTCCCCAGAAAAAAAATGTGCTTCTTGACAAATTGTAGTATTAAACTCAAGTTTGAATAGATATACTGTATGGTCTTATTATGGTTATATTCATTTATACTGAAAATGTATCTGAAAGTTAAATAAAATCTCAAATCTGAAAACGTTACAGTTAACTAATACAATTTTCAAAAGCACAAACTGTATATGTATCTTTTAATACAGTCTATGTACAGAACATACAAATGTCACATCTGGAGTTGTTGAGAGCACAAAAGTTATTTACCCAGTATCAAGTAGGCCAAACACCTTATGTATGTGACTGGCTTCCATAGATCTGTAAATATACGGATGATGCCTCTAGTGTCCAGTGCAAGGGAGTGCTTTTCTTGAAGGATGGATAGACGTCTGATAGGAACTACCTGTAGCCCTAGGAGAGAGGCCAAATTTTGTCCGTTTTTTGCCATCCAGTACTTTGGAATATGCACTTAGAACATTACCGGGATAAAAAGAAGGACCGATAACGCATGGCAACAAATAAAGAAATATGTTGGCCTGCCAGGTACGTAGCATGTTTTGTGAAATATTTAAAAAGACGTATGAATGGCTAAACAAGACATAATGACAATCTGACTGTATATAATGTATAACTGTATTTTTGCAGAATAACATTACTTAGATTCACAATGTGTTAAAACTACATCAACAAGTTCTTTTTAATTATACAAACTCACCTGACAATCAACATATGCAACTGAATAGAAGGAAAAAGCCTTGTAGCCAGTTAGCAGCCTGTTAGCTAAGCTAGCACACTATCCTATGGTCTGTCCGACATCCACAGCACCGCTTATCTGGGTCTGGGTCGCGGGGGCAGCAGCCTGAGCAAAGAAGCCCAGACAGTCCTCTCCCCAGCCACTTCCGTCAGCTCTTCCGCGGGAACCCCGAGGCGTTCCCAGGCCAGCCGGGTGATGTAATCCCTCGACTGTGTCCTGGGGTGGCCCCAAGGTCTCCTCCTGGTTGGACATGCCCGAAACACCTCCCAAGGGAGGCGTCCGGAACGCATCCTTACCAGATGCCCGAACCACCTCAGCTGGCTCCTCTCGATGTGGAGGAGCAGCAGCTCTACTCCGAGTCCCTCCCTGATGTCCGAGCCCCTCACCCTATCTCTAAGGCTGAGCCTAGCCACCCCAAGGAGGAAACTCATTTTGGTCGCTTGTACTCGCAATCTCATACTTTCGGTCACTACCTAGTGCTCGTGACCATAGGTGAGGGTGGGAACATAGATTGACTGGTAAATCGAGAGCTTTGCTTTTTGGCTAAGCTCCCTTTTCACCACAATGGACCGGTTAAGGGCCTGCATCACTGCTGACGCTGCCCCAATCCGCCTGTCAATCTCCCGCTCCATCATACCCTCACTCGTGAACAAGATCCCGAGATACTTAAACTCCTCCACCTGAGGAAGGACGTCCCCCCCGACCTGGAGTGGGCAATCCACCCTTTTCTGGCTGAGGACCATGGACTCAGACTTGGAGGTGCTGATTCTCATCCCAGCCACTTCACACTCGGCTGCGAACCGTCCCAGCAAGAGCTGGAGGTCACTGTTGGATGGAGCTAGGAGGACCACGTCATCCGCAAAAAGCAGGGACAAGATCCTCCCGTCACCAAACCTGACACCCTCCACCACTCGGCTGCACCTAGAAATTCTGTCCATGAAAGTTATGAACAGAACCAGTGACAAAGGGCAGCCCTGGTGGAGTCCAACCCTCACCGGGAACAGGTTCGACTTACTGGCGGCCACGCGAACCAGACTCACGCTCCTTCGGTACAGGGACTGGATGGCCCTTAGCAAGGGGCCACCAACCCCATACTCCCGGAGCACCCCCCACAGGATGCCCCTGGGGACACAGTTGAAAGCCTTCTCCAAATCCACAAAACACACGTGGACTGGTTGGGCGAACTCCCATGCCCCCTCCAGCACCCTGGCGAGGGTAAACAGCTGGTCCACAGTTCCGCATCCGGAACGAAAACCACATTGCTCCTCCTCAATCTGAGGTTCAACTATCGACCGGACCCTCTTCTCCAGCACCCTGGAGTAGACCTTACTGGGTAGGCTGAGGAGTGTGATCCCCCTGTAGTTGGAACACACCCTCTAGTCCCCTTTCTTGAAAATGGGGACCACCACCCCAGTCTGCCACTCCAGAGGCACTGCCCCCGATGTCCATGCAATGTTTCAGAGGCATGTCAGCCAGGACAGCCCTACAACATCCAGAGCCTTGACATATCCAGGGCAAATCTCGTCCACCCCCAGGGCTCTGCCGCCTCGGAGTTGCTTCACTACCTCAGCGACTTCTGCCCCAGAAATTGGATGACCCGCCCCTGAGACCCCCGGCTCTGTTTCCTCACTGGAATACGTATTGGTGGGATTGAGGAGCTCCTCAAAATATTCCTTACACTGCCCGACAATGTCCCCAGTTGACGTCAGCAGCTCCCCGCCCCCACTGTAAAAAATGTGAGCAAGTTGCTGCCTCCCCCCCCCCGAGGCGCCGGACGGTTTGCCAGAACCTCCTTGGAGCCGATCGATAGTCTTCCTTAATGGCTTCACCGAACTCCTCCCACGCCTGAGTTTTTGCCTCCGAGACTGCCGCTGCTGTGCTCCACTTGGCCCACCAGTACCCGTCAGCTGCTTCCGGAGACCCACAGACCAACCATGCCCTGTAGGCCTCCTTCTTCAGCCTGACAGCTCCCCTCACCTCTGGTGTCCACTAGCAGGTTCAGGGATTACCGCCGCGACTTGCCCCAGCTGCCTTGCGGCCACAGCTCGCAACCACTGCCTCGACAATGGCAGAGCGGAACAAGGCCCATTTGGACTCAATGTCCCCCTCTGCCCTCAGGACGCGGTCGAAGCTCTCCCGGAGTTGGGAGTTGAAGATCATCTGGACAGGTTCTTCCGCCAGGCATTCCCAGCAGACCCTCACTGTTCGTTTGGGCCTACCAGGTCTGCACGGCGTCCCCCCCGCCATCTGATCCAACTCACCACCAGGTGGTGATCAGTTGACAGCTCTGCTCCTCTCTTCACTCTAGTGTCCAGAACACATGGCCGTTTTTTGAACCCACTCAAGGCAAATTCCGGACTGAAATATGACGCAGGAGGGGAGTTCTGCAAGCACATCGGATATCTTGTAGGAATGAATGGACTTCCGGTTGCCTCGTCCCCGTACGTATACGTAGGTGGAAACGAGGCATAAATCAAATGTGATATGTTTGTGATATCATGTGAAATCCATAAAAATTTAAATTCGCTAATGTATAAATTTAACAGTTCAATATTTTGAGAAATTAATTGTCTTTCTGAGATTTTTTTTAGTTTTTCCTATCACTTTTTGAGACTGCAAACAGAACAAAATCTCATCTTGTGAGATATGATATTTACGGTAAGAAAATGGCCACCACCAGTGGTAATGTTTTTTCAACACAGGGCACTTCCCCTGGACAGTAAAACATTGTCAGGTCATCATCTACATGAGTGAATACAGAAATGATCAGTAGCACAATCACATTATCACAATGTAGCATTATCAGGAAGAAAAAAACATGGAGCATCCACTGGACAGCAAAGCAACATACGTAGTTACAGTTATGAATGAATACAGGATCTGCTGTCATAGCAGACTGTGCCGCAAGATGGCAGGAATGTCTGTAGTAATATCCTACATATACATAAATTGTAGTACATTTTATGAATCTAAAAATACAAGTTTGTTGTCTTTGGGAACTCGGTGCTGCGCCACCAACACCACCACCTTGGCGTGCAGGGATGACGGCAGGCGGCTATGTATCAGATATGTGTAGAGCTCTGGAGTAAAAAAAGACACATCATGGACAGTATGATGACAACATCCCAAACACAAGTTTCACTCAGTGCTTTCTGTGACATGAGAAATACTTTTGAAGTAAGTAAAGGCACCAATGATTTGAACATGGTTTTAATGTTTACAATGTAGCCTTTGGGGAAAACAGTATGATGGATAAATGAGTTTACTTTGACCTTTCAGATCTGATCTCAGGGATGCAGGACATGTACCCAGCAGCATGACTGAGGCCATCTAACTCTCTGCAAGAGAACAAATAAGTGCATTTCCCAAAATGTTGAACTATTCCTTAAAACTGATTTTAAAAAACTTGTTAAACGTTAGAGATACAGTGCATGTGCTGTATGTACTGGTGAGTGTGTATGAACCAGGTCAAGTCCAGTAACAAGTCCCATCTAACCTCTATTATGCTGCAGCAAAGTCCTGACAATTTTTCTGCTGTTCTTCTTCCCTGCCTTGGTCTCCATATTTCCCTCTGTGTATTTACACCTTCCTCCCTCTATCTGTTACTGTATCTTTCGTCTTTCTCTCTCCCCCGCTATCATCCCCGTTTTCCTCTCGTTTTCTTTACCCTCACCCTCCAACTCCCCATCACCCCGTCCCCCTCCTTTTGTATTTATTGCTGTATTTATTTCTGCTGAAAAGCCAGTCTAGTTCATTTGCTAGTCGACCGGGCAGAGCAGGGCTCCTATTCTTAGGCTTTTATTAACATCATGGACTGCACAACAGCTACAGAATCTATTATTCATTAAGTGTAACCAATATAAAATTTAAAACAGTCTGGGCTTTTTTTGTTGAATTATGTAAGGTCAGCATAATTTTCTGCCTATTACTAATATCTATATCATCTTTTCCTTAGTCAGCTCTATTTAAATATGCAATCATTTACAGCTTTTGACTATATGTGTGTGCACACCCAATTTCCAATATTCCTCTAGTAGACTTTTTATGCTGACATCAATGGCAAGCTATTAAAGACAGTATTTCATTATTGGTTCCTCTTCCCCAGTGGTTATTTACAATCCCATATATACTAAGCACTGATATTAAAGGAGACCATTTTAATGAGGTGCTATCTGCCATGGCAATATGTCTTTCTCCGAATGAGATTGTGTTTAAAGATTTTATCTAGAAATGGCTGTTCGGCAGGGTTATGTTTTGTCCATGAAATATGCATTTCATATCTCTTTCATTTCATTAACATAATTTAATTTGTGCTTTGCATTCTGTGCATAATACATATTTGATTTACAAAACAAATATTTCCATTAGAAAATGAATTTCATGCACGCAAAAGGCAGAACTGAAAGATGTATTGTAAGGAAATAAGAAAAAAAGGAATTGTATTATCTTTGACTCAGGGAAAAAAATCATTGGCAAGGAGAAATACACTCAATAGATTTCTTATGTGTGAGCGAGTGTGTGTGAGGGGGTTTGTGCGTGTAATGCATGTGTGTGGACATGCTGCTATTCGTGCATGTTTGCACAGACAGTATGTAAATGTGCATTATAGAAGCAATGAAAGCTGAGGGTATATTGCATAAAGTTTAGAGCAATATAACACAGATTGATTTACACGGCCTGCACAGGGGTCTTTCCCTGATGTTAAGTGCACCATTGCACTTAACATCAGAAGAAGCACACAGACCCACTTTGAATCTTGATTTTGTGTCACTACTTTTAAGACTGAGATGGGCCATATGAGAGCATTCTGCAGGGGAGAATATATTGTATCCTATGAGCAGCCGTACATCAAAAAGCTTTTTTTTTTTGTCTCCAAGGTGTGTGCTCTATGCACGGGAAGCTGTGCATCTCTTTAAAGTGGCCATCTTTTATGCCTCTACTTAAGAGATGTTTAGCTCCTTTTCCTCTTCCTTTAGCCACCAGTGGGAAAGCCCTTTGGTATGATAAATTATGAAGTCTTCCCCCTCTTCGTTTCCCTTTCCTTTTTCCCAAGGAACGCTGCTAGTTTTAATTAAAGCACTTCACCTTGCTTGTTTAAAGGCTATCACGAGCCCCATGATAACTTTGAGAGTGTGTGAGCGAGAGGGAGATGGAGCGCAGGGCTTTGGATAACACAAAGCATTTAAAACCGGCCCTGGCGAGTTCATATTAATTTGGCTTATCTCTGAGAATAAAAAAAAAAAAAAAAAAAAATCCAGGTAGAAGTGAGACAGATCCCTGGATTTAATGAGCTCAAAATGTAAAGTCAATGTCAAAACACTTTTTTTTCTCCTCCTTAACTTTATTCCTCTCGTGGGGGGTGGGGGGGACTTGTCTAAGCTAAAAGCCAAACAGTAAGATCAGTGTTTCAGGGGTAACTGGTATTAGCAGGGATTTCAGGCTTGTTTGACACGCCGCGTTGAAGGAATGGCTTAAAATAGACGGCAGCAGGTAGAGGAGGTACGCGGCAGGAGAATGAGCGGGAGAGTGAGTGAGACAGGAAGAGAGGGAAGGCTAATACCTGGGCTTCACTTCGCTTTGTCGCCCACTGATAGGAGAACGCTCGGAGGATGTTACCGCTTTTCAACCTAATCGCTCTTTTCTATCCCCATCTCTCTCTCCATCATTGACTTATTTCTCACAGTCGTTCTCTCTGATTGTCTCCCCTCTCTCTCTCTCTCTCTCTCTCTCTCTCTTTTCAAACACACCGACCCACCTGCCCACCCACAGTCCTCCCTCTGAGGTGTTTGCCTGCCCGTCTGCCAGGAGCTAAGTATTTGTATAAGTCTGTGACAGGTGCATGCAAGTTGACGGCAGGTGGGGATGGATGTTGGGGGTGCATGTAGGGGTGTACAGAGTCGAGGGAGGTGATAGCATCACCGTTCTCTGTCTCTCCCCCACTTTTTAAAGCGGTAGGTGAGTGTCTCAGGATGACTCTTTTAACATAAGCCTCTTCTGAACTGTAGTTTTAGTACTTAACACCCCACTCTTCAAACCAAATCCCAAACGAGAGGCTTGAGATTGGAGTTTAAAAAGAGAGAAAAAAGGGTCTTGATATCATAATATGTAACTTTGCAGGCTGTATCCTCAGCGTAACCATGCAGGAGGGTAGCACTTATTAAGCATGCACACAGGGTGCGAAGAGCCTGTTATTGTATTGATTTTCCCGATATAGAGTGAAACCTCATTTGTTTCAGTGCACAGTGCAAATATGTTTTATTCTTGTTTTGCCTCATATAAATCATGCAACATGCATTTTTCCTGCTGTTCGGTTTTCTTGATAAGGCACTGTTTGTCAGGGCTGTAAGAGATCTTAGTCTTTCCATTTTGCAGCAGGAGAACATCACTTGACTACAGCGACTCAGATACCACTGCTCAACACCACAACATGTAACTAAACACATACTGATGACCTTTAAATTTGTGATTTTCAAATCAGTTCACCTCAACAATACATTATTCACTCCTCAAAGGCGAAGTCAGGGTGAGTGTGAAAACCAAAAAGGCCATAACCAGAACATCCTTAATACACGTAAAGACACGAGCAACACATCATGAAAATAACATGACGTGCACACAGTATGTATAAGTCTGCATATTTAATGACGACACCTTTTGCCTTTACTCTTTACAGAAATAGATGTGCTCAGGGGTCCACTCAGGTTCAGGGTAACCGTCCAGTGATCTGGATTGATGCATTGATCAAATCCATGGATGATCCATGGAAACATGGATACACATTGTCATCTTTAAGATACGCATTTATTTTGAAATTCCCATAGCATATCTGTGTCTAACTGCACCAGGCAGGTGATGGCAAGCAGCCAAGAAAAAAACAAAGAGGATATTTTCTCCAGGGCAGTAGTCACCACACGTCCCCCCAATGTTCAGATATGCCCAAAATGTCCCTCCCCCAATAACTGAAACTGAAAAATAACAACAACAACAACAAAAAATAAATTTCATTGTTATTCTACAGCAGCCTTGTAGCCCAGGTTCTGCTGTTTAATTTGATGTGCAAAATCACTATATTCTTCGTGATCAGTGTATTGTTTCACACTGTGTTTGCAAAGTTGTTCTCAAAGTCCCCCAGTTGGGGGACTTTGGGGTTTCCAACCATTTGGGCAACCCAATAATAGAAGACGAGTGCTCCTATGTCAAAATTCTTTGTCAAAATACATTAAAATCACGTGTTTAACAGGGAATTACTTAAAATTTTAACGGGGGAGAAATCCCCAGAACCCCGTATAAAATTTTTCTCCCACCTCAGGGCTAAAGTCCCAGATGTTTTCAACTCCTAGCGACGCCCCTGGTCCCCCTAATGTTGACTCCATGGCTACAGCCTTGATTTTCTCCCCCCTCTGGAATAAATCAACTGTGTGGAAGTATTTGGGATTTCGGAGAAAAAACAGGTCAACAGACAGAGCACATGTCATATGCAAACAAAGCCGCTGTGAGGCAAAAACAACAAACCTGCCTAGGCATGTCACACAGCTAACTTGTTGCTCTTGCTATGCGATATTGCGATAACGACAACGCGTTAGCTGCTTTGTATGAACATTGTTAGACTGAAAAAAAAAAACCTGCATGCAGGCTAAAATTAAACTGTGCTATTCTGTAAAAAGATACAGTGACCAAAACCAACAGTGAGAAAGAAAAAGTAGGCTGTAAATAATACATGTAACTTGTTGATTATGACCAGGGAAGGTCAGCTAGCTGCCAGGCTAATTTATGCAATGTTAAAGTGCTTAAGCTAATAATGGTGAGCAGCAAAATGCTATTTATTTTGTCTGTCAATCTTGGCTGTTATTATTGAGCCAAGTTTTATACTTTCATTAAATGGTCTTGTTGTTAATCCAAGTTTTACATGTGTCAGTGAAGTCACTTTAAAGCAGCTGTGCGGAACTTTTCGTTTTCGTTGATTATAGTGCCCCTTTGGTCGAAGCGGTATGACACCCACAGCCTGGTGTCGTAAAATCTCGACTGCAACCGGCAATTACTGCATGCATTTGTTTTGGAGAGCGAGAGGATTATCTAACGTCAGGTCAGTCCAAGTAATTAGTGGAAACAGCAAAATTACTCAGTAAATTCTCCTGTCGTCTTTCTGTTCTGATCTAATCTGTTGTGTATTTTGAGCTACTAAGGCTACCGTAGTAGTGTGAGCCTCAAGTTATTCTGGGTAATGTAGTAACTGTTGTTGTGCTACTGGAAACAATGAGAAGCAGCTGTGTACATTTGGAAATCATCTGCTGAGTCCGCATTATTATGTGAAAAGAATAAGAATACTCCCTTATGCCCTTTCTCTATCATTTTCATATTGAGACAACATGATGGATATCTTTTTTGTGTCTGTACATCCAGTGGCTGGGTCTCAGCAGTTAGCATGGCACTTGTAGGGGTTCAGTACATCTTGCGCAGAGGGATACACTGGTGAGCTACAGCTGCAGCTGGCTCTGGGACAGGTACGCTAGGTCACTTGGTAAAAGCAAACAAAGAGATGACACGGATGATATTACTCACCCGACTGAAAGCTGTCCATCAGCTCCTGCAGGCCTGGGTGTTTTTTTCCAGTTTAACTTGCTGCAAAGTTTTCACTCCTTGTGATGCACTCTCTGCGGCGCTTTTCCTCCTGATGATATATCTTCACAATGATGGTAGCACCAAATCCCATTCTGTGCAGCAAAATGGGAGCAGAGGACTCAGCCTCTCTTCTCGCCTGCTCAGCATCCAACACATGGAGTTCCTCATCTGTGTACTCCGGCTCAAACAGGAATGGCTCTGGATCTGTGTCCGCTACAAGAAACTCTTCAAAATCGCGTTCAAAGACGTCCATTGCAGCTACTATAGTCCGGAGATATCGCATGGCTAAATAAACAGATGAGTTTTGTTTACAAGCTACGTCTGTGCCTGTGCCTGCTCACTGGTGTATCCTTCCGCGGATCACAGCGCAGGACGAACTGACCCCCTATAAGCACCATGCTAATCGCTAAGACCCAGCCACTGGACATACAGACACAAAAAAGATATCGATCATGTTGTCTCAATATGAAAATGATAGAGAAAGGGCATAACTCCCAAATCGTCAGAGTATTCTTTTATGTGAAGATACACAGTGAAGACATAACATAATCCTAACACAGCAAAGCTGTTACCTGCAGCCTTCGCTTGCAAAGCTAACGCTACTAACGTTGGGTCAGTCCAAGTAATTAGTGGAAACATGCTAACATGCTAAGGTTACACACAAATTAGTAGTAAAGTAAGACCTGTTCATAAATGTTCTGAATTTCTTATAAACTGAGGACAACTGCCTGCTGTATATTTGTGTTCATGGTCACAGTCAGATTCAAATAAACACAAGAAGTGTGCTCTAGAAAAGGATCAGCACTCAGATAATTTTAGATGATGCTCCTTTGTTATCCGCCATGACATCAAAAGTACAACCAAGTCCTCATAGATACATCTCTGGTAAAACTGTTAGGTGTTATGTGTTCAGCAATGCCCGTTGCGTACTGCTTACTTGAAGAACACTGTAAACACGGCTCCTTCTTCTTCTGTGGTTTAATTGCTGCGGGCCGCTGCAGGCGAGCAGAATCACTTCCACCTCGGGTGCCGTATTCTGGTTTGCTGACTTCCGCTGTGTGTCCGACCCGAGCGAGGCTACGCTAAATAGCCATATAGAGAAAGGCTTTTTTGTCGCTGTTGGGTTCAAATAGTGATACGAACTAGGGACAGTTTTATTAATGGTAAAAAGTTCTGCACAGCTGCTTTAAAGTGCACTGGACTGCACTTACCTGGTTTACAATTATTTATGTGTTGTTTCTTAAAACACATGCAAAAAAGCAAAAAAAGAAAAAGGTCGCAGCTTCTTCTAACCAGTTGTGTTAAATGGGCATATAATATCATCTCATATCGAGTGCAGACCCCTGAATTGAATCAAAATGGTATTGTGACACACTTTTTAATTTCACCGAATATTGTTATGTGAAAGAATCGATCACTGAATCAGACAGATCAGACCATATCAGGATAAAACTAGTGATTTACATCCTTGCTTGCTTAGTTTCTAATAAGCTCCATCCAGGATTTAATTCGATGTCACACACAACTGTGAATTAATACCGTAGTGTTTCCATGAAAACCCTAGTCCCAGTTAAACTCCAGGTCCCTTTTCCTAGCCCTGTGTGGCTACAGATTTTGACAAATAAATGCCTGTCTCAATAAGAAGCCTGGTCTGGTTGCCAAGCAGTTCATGTTTATAGAGGTTCTTTGGATGAATAAAACCAGGTTGTTGGCTACCCGCTTGAGCTAACTAACTCTCTCTCTCTCTCTCTCTCTGTGATACCCTGTCTGTCGGAGCTAAATCAAATGAATGATTTGTAACTGGTATGTTATTCCAAGCCTAATTGTCATACAAGTAATATTAATACTGGTTCAAATAAACAACTTGGTGTAAAAGGAATTAAAGGCCTGTCCCATATACACGCCTGTGCCAAATCTATGTCTGTTGAGTTCAGTGATTTGATCCAATAGTAGCCTGGGCTACTAATTGAAGTGTTACGGTATATGCCAGTTAATCCCAGTAGACCCAGTAACACCTCTAATCATGGGGTAAGTCATATTTGCAGAAGTAAAATTTGTTTTTTGAGGAGGTACTGAGAGTATGAACTGTAAAGTGCAGGAAAAATGTTTTTATTGGAGTTTGTTCAACCGCATTTGTGGATCGAGTCTAACTATATGGGTCTATAGGGACAAGGTCTCTCTCTCTCTCTCTCTCTCTCCCTCTCTCTCTCTCTCTCTCTCTCTCTCTCGTTTTTCACAGACTGGTTAAAATTCCCAAACTTTGAACTAGGCATGCACGATGAAATTGGCACGTCATCAGTATTGCCCAAAATCGGCTTTAGAGTGAATAATCAAAATTGGCCAACATGCTTTTTCTTATTTTGCCCAATGAATAAATATTACATACACTGAAAAGCATTCTATTTCATGTCTCCATCTGCTGGTGGGCCATCACGATAAGAGTGTGCATGCATAATATCATGTTAATTCCACTACAGGAGAGACTTGATGATCACTAAACTTATGTGGGGGGGGGGGGGGATAAATGGATACATTGATATCAGTATTGATTATCGGTGAAGTATGTTGTTATATATTGTTATTTCAGATATTGGCAAAAAATCCAAAATTGCGCGTCCCTACTTTGGACTCTTAAAAACGACCAAGCGCAGATTAAGATGGTCTGCATAATATGTCGGTTGGAGCAACCAAGACGAGAAACACAACAAAGCTTTTCCATCACCTCACAAGGTGCCATTCCAGCAACCACACAGAGCCCATGTTAGTGTGTCTTCAGGTTTTTTCAGTGCTAGCAGGGTGCTACCAAAACAACCATCAATTGTGTCGTCTTTCCAAGCCATTACCCTGTTTACGTGAATAACGACTGGTTTACAGTAATTACATTTTGCACATTTTTATATAGATTTCTACCTCTGAAACATTTGAGAGAAACATAATTCATAATTGTTAACATTATTTTATCTTAAAGTTAATTAAATGTGCAAGGGCCCTTGTGAACCACCTTTTTTGTCTTCATTGTAAAAATAGTCGAAATGTTGCCGCCCTGCCAAAGGAATTTGATATGATAGAGGTCACAGCTTTTAGTTTTATTTTCATTATTACAAGGCAAGCTAACTTGCATTTTGTTATGGCATATAAAGCATGTTTGCAGACTAAATGTTCCTTCACATTAAAACGTTAAAACTCCTTAAACTGGCAGCATCTTCAAATAATATATCACGATATATATCAACGTTGATCAATATGGAAAAATGATCTTGATCATATTTTTTGTCACGTCGCCCAGTCCTACGTTGACATACGAGTAGGGAAGTGCTACATTTTTCCCTCCAACAGTATTACAGACGTACAGTATTGTTGGTGGATGGCTTTCTTTTCCATCAGAACCAATATCTAATCTATTCATCTTCTGTTAGGCATCAGAACTACTGCACTTGTGCATAAGACGTAATAGCAGTATGAGCAATACGTGCAGGCCTAACCAACTGTAGATAAGCAGCGTGTTAAGCCTCCAGTCCTGGATATTGTGTGGCTGCAGACACCACAACCCGACAGCTAAATAGGCTAGATGGGAAGTACCTCCTCAGAAAACAACACATAACAAACATATCCCCTTCCTCAAACAAACATGTCCCCATCTCCACATTATCACCTTAGCCTGAACAAAATGCCTCTCTTTGCTCTCCTCTGGATCTATGAGCGCAGGTACCTCAGCTTGTTTGTTAACATCAACACCAAAGAGAGGGAGAGAGGGAGAGGGGAAAAAATCAATCTAATACTGCAGAACTATCAGATCATATGAAATTATGGATTCTTGGTCTGAGCATTCAGCCCTTGTCTGCCGAGCTGTGCAAATCAATTCAAACAGACACAAAGAGCAAACACACGCCGAACGCCACAATAGGAAATTGAAGCGAGCAGAGCCTCCCTTTTTAAAATATGCCGCTACATATTTGTTTTGTGGATTACCATTCTGAAATGAAATTTGAACAGTTACTTAAAATAATATGCAAAAGATATTTCCTGCTTTTTTTTATTATTATTCCTCTCCTCCATCCCCCCGTCCTCTTGTTTGTTGGAGGAGAGGGGAGCGATGGTAGAGGCCACAATGTAAACAGACACACAGAGCTGCTATGATGCTGATTATGTTTCCAAAACATATTTTGGGGCCTTATCCCCATTGCAGGGAGTATTGAGTATTTATCCTTTTTTGTTTCCATATTGTATTGCTGGTTCTGAAACATTTATAACGCTATCTGAGGCGCAGTAAAAGGGGGGGTTGGATTTAAGCTTTTCAAGGAGAGAAATCTGTGTCATGTTAGGTGCAGGCAACATTCATTGACATTGCCTGTTAAAAGGCAACCTTGCTCCCAGGTGGGAATCTCTTGTATGAGTAATATGAAGAGCAAATATTGTGAATCGGAGGCTTTAATGTAAGTATTCTTCTTGGTGCCCTCATTTTCAGCTCTAGTGTTTTCAGCCCTTTTTACGAGTTTTCTCTTTGCAGGATGTTATATCAGATTGATGTCCCTTAATTGTATTTCATCTTTGGTGACACCTGAGCAGAATACGTATTAGAAATGCTGTTTGGAATGAAATCAAATTCATGCACCCACTCAATACACTCACTCAATTGAAGTGCCTTTTTATGAACCAACAGTATCACGTTGCAAAGAGAACAAAAGGCCTCTTGGATTATGTTCCACTGAGCTGCCTTTACACTCCTTTAAACCCTCGCCCTGTTATATCACTGCCTCCTATCTCCGTAGCTCTGTACTCTTCCTCTGTAAAGGCACTAAAAATTTATGTCCCACACTTCTTCCTCCCCTTACTGCTTTTTAAAGGGACATTGTCCTACTTACCTACCTTTCAGTACTTTAGCACTGCTTTATAATGCCCCTGTTTCCCCCAAAGAGCGACTCTATCCTACCTTTAACCCTGCTCTGCCGCTTCACCACATTTTTCAAAGAAAGTTTTTGGAAACAAAAAGCACAAGCTTGAAAAAAATCAGCATAGAACAGAAAAGTGCTCCTACGCGATAGTATTTTGCTTCAGATGTGTCTTTGTGTCTTTGTATCTCAGTAATGTCACTGTTCACGTGTGAGGCAACTATTACAGATTTACCCAGACTGGATCAGCAAACTTTTTTTTCTTTTTTTGTGTGTTTTTGTGCATGTGTGTCCTTTCATGATCATTCTGTGTTTCCTCTCTGAATTCGGAGGTTTGTACATGTCTGTGAATGCAACACAGGCACAACATTTTTTTTTATGTTTTATTTATCTTCCTCTGCAGCAGTTTATTGAGTTTGAGACTAAAGACGTCCTGTGGATCAGCTTGTGGTTGTATCAATGAGAGGTGATCAGAACAGATCGATAAATTAGGGGAGCAGCTACTGTGGTGGTGTATTAGAGCAAACTTTCTGTTGCTGCTGTCAGGTAAGACCCAGCGCTGGACTGCGGGGTGTGCGGTTTTCATGGGAATACACCTTTCTTCACCTAAAGTAGGTTGGAAAAACGAGAGACAACACCAACATGTGATTGTTCTATGAAATGTGTTCTAAGAAATAGAGCATTCTATTTTTACATGAATTAATGACCAGTTAAGTTCCACTTTCACTGCGGTTAACACACTGCTACTCCGCCTGTGCCCAGAGTATACTCTGTGCTGTGCAAGACTGTGGTGCTCTGAATAACCAAACAATATATATATGTATATGTATATATTGTATATTGTATATATGTATGTGTATATGTTTGTGTGTGTGGGTGTATGTGTGTGTGTGTGTGTGTGTGTGTGTGTGTGTGTGTGTGTGTGTGTTTTTGTGAGAGTGGCGTAGCTCCAAAAATAGAAAATCAATATGTGGCGGCGACTGATGATATTGTGCTGCCACAAATAGATAAATACATGAATACTGTATGTGGGAAACCCTGGGTGAACACCAAACCAAAATGGCTCTCAGTATCAAATGGGAAAGGGTCAAAGGTCATCGACCAGCAGTCAGTGGACAGATAAAGATCCAATGCCAGAGACTGTTCTTGAACAGACACAGGGTTCATGGTCTTCATATATATATATATATATATAGTGCAAGGTATCCAGGGTGCATTGGTTGTATATGTTCTGGAATGCTTCTGCCTGTTACATGCATTGTCTGTTTTTGAAATACGATTCCGTTTTCAAAAGAAAAATACAGTTTGCATACAGTCTCTCTCAAAATAAACACACTACGTCAGTACAATACCGTGAATTGACATTTTTTGTTCGTTGGTGTCAGACGCCAGAAGTTTGGGGTGAGACTGGATTTGAAGAGTGGTCATCATGTTTCAGCAGGAACATTGTCTTGCCACCAGGAGCTGGTGACTGCAAATGAGCTGCACTACTAGCTAACTCAGCTCCCACCCAAACTGTTTGTGTGTGTGCAGTGGAGAGCAGCAATGGCTAGCAAACCAGTGGAGACCAGAGGGTGGGCAGTAAGCATCATGTTAATGCAGCTAGCCAGCTGTCTGTCAGTGAAACCGACAGAAGTCAAGACATTTACATCACAAAACATTGAAATTTTACCACCTCTGAATAGATAAAGCTTTGAAATGCGACGCTGTAGCTCACTGATTCAATAAAGCACCAGACTAAAAGAAAAGATTTTTTTTTTCTTCCACCAGTTAGTTTTCTGTTAATGGATGTTGGGCTATCAAAAGCAAAATAAACCAAAAACTGCATCCTCAATATAAGAGTCATAAATTATAAATTCTTGCTGTGACTTGACCAAGACACATGACAGACTACACAGTGGTCCCCGGCATAGCTTGCTGCCTTTCTTTACCTGCATGATGTCATCGGGAACACATCTGTGTAAATACTCTTTCACACTTCTGTCTAATTTGATTGATATCAAAATGAGAGCTTATTCATTCAAAAGGTACCTTCTTCTCTTTATTGTGGCTTCCTTTGTACATATGTAAGTAAATAATTTGCACTAGTGACACAAAGTAAAATTGATGGTAATTTATGCACACAGGGTGCTAAAAGTAAAATACGTTTAACAACAAAAGTCTCAAATCCAATGCACCACAAAGAAGAGCTGTGGGTAAGCATAATCATCATGTGAAAGCCTTCATATTGAAAGAGAAAGCAGACGGAGAAGGTAAGAGGATGTTGAAGTGACAGGGTTGTTTAGTGATTTCATGGTTGTGTGAGCTTTGTTCAACCTGTTACTATTGATGCTGAACTTGTTGCTCTCTGAAGACCCCATTAAATTAAAACAATGAACACAAATAATTCAGAAACTACAAATACATAATACAGAAATAATTACAAAATATCCTGGTGTTGAGTCTCAAAAATCCAAACTTCTCTAATTTATCTGCTTTTCCTTATCTCTATCTCCATCTGTAATAATGTGGTGCAGGAATGACTCCTAAAACCTGGAAATGAGTTGGCAGTTTTAGCACTCCTGGTTCTCTCATCTTGATGTCAATGGGTTTTTTGAGTGGGTTTTTGGTCCAAAGCTCAAATTAAGGTCTGTGGTCCACAAAAACTTCAGAGATGTTCGTATTGTGTCAGTAAATAACCCACTCATGAATTTTGAAGCTTTTATGTGTCTTTAAAAAGTGGGCTGCTAAAAAGTGGATACATGAGGATACAGAATGTCAACATGCTGAACAAGGCTTTATAGCCTTGTTGTGGTGGCAAAGTTGAAGCCATGGGACTGTGGTGTAATTAGTTTATAGCCTAGCATTAGCTTTTTATTTCTACTATTTGAATGTATGCTCCAAAAATCATAAAATTGAAGAAATAAGTGTGGGAGTGCTGCAGTGGGTTAAGAAACTGTGTAGAAAAATCAGGTGCTCTTCAAGGGTAAATAGCCACATGCAGATAAAAAACAACTTTTACTCTGTGTAAAAGTCCATTGTACAGGCAGGCAGTCAAAAACTGCATCTGAGGCACTCTGATTGTAGTCAAAAATCCTTTTATTGATTCATGGATAAGCCAAAGCATTTTGACTACAGAGTGTATACTGTATATTGGGATGAAAAAATCTTTCAGTACCACTGAAGTGACTGTGACGAAATCTACCACAATATTACATGGTTATTCGGCCCTCTCTCCTGTCATGGCGCCATAGTGTGACCTTGTCCATTGCATTTTTGTGAATATTAGGGATGCACCGAAACGAAAATTTGTGGCCGAAGCCAAATAATATTAAACGCTTGGCCGAATACTGAGTACCGAATACCGAATATCGTTGTTTAGTTTTTCATTAGTTTTTGCAGATGAACCCCCTCCAGATTAGTGTCGTCACGGTACCAATATTGGGACCCACTGTATGATACCAATGAAAATATCACGGTTCTGAGTAGTATCACGATACCACAGCGAAAATGAGGCAGATGTGCCTTTTGTCATTTATGAAAAGATAAATCACTTTTCTATAATACATCAATGATATTTCAATGGAATAAATTACTGATTGACTTATTCATACTTCAAAAACAGCATCAATGAGTGATTAACATAGGGGGGATCAAAATAAAATAAATAAATAAAATAAGAATCAACCAGCCACCCTCCTCCCCTGACAAGTCCCTTCATAAGTAAAGAACAGTCCCTAAAGTGCGGTGAGGTTTGTGGGCCGTGAACGGCTCGTTTCTCCTGACACGTCACATACCTGTGTTCGGCTGGCTCGGCTGTTCAGGTACTTCTGGGCAGTCCACACGCCAAGAAGAGGATATTATTGGAGCCGACTTCTCTGTCGCCGGTAAGCCGATGGCAGCCGTTTTTGACAGGAATACATTACTGTCTGTGTCTGTGACCCCCGTTCAACCCACAACTGATGGGATTCGCCTTTCGTTTCTGCTGGTGGTTGAAATCTGTAGGCTGCTCGCACAGCGTGCTGAATGATTTTTAGTCGCAAATGCGAGTGCTGTGACGGACGGGTCGCCACACTGCCGACATTTTACCGCCCGTCACGGCATGCTGTTTGATTGCGTTATCAAAACACGCCGCTATTATTCGGCCTTGCTTTTAACATATTCCACCGAATATGTGTGGTTTTTTTTGCAATATGCGGCCGAATATATTCGGTTACCGAATATTCGGTGCATCCCTAGTGAATATGATATTCAAGTCAACCTTGAGGGATTTTTTTTTAGTTTGGCACACAAACGTCCACTTTTTGAACATATTTAGCAACCCAAAAAAATGCACTTACCACTGTATGACTCCATTTTATCAGCTTGCAGACACAAGAGGAAAATATTCCTCAGGAAAAAGACAGAGCTGAAAGTTCTGGTCAGTAGTGACATCAGTCAGCGTTGTTGCTGGCTAGCTACAGCAGTTCAGTTCATGTCTGTCAGTACAGTGGCTGGATTAGGTGAATAAACATGGACTGAAGAAACACAACAGTGGTCAAATTAGCGTGAATATGTTTTAATAAGCCCCCCCTCCCCACACACACAAATATCAAAAACAGGACACAGCTTGAGAAAACAGCATGGCCAGTGCAAACCATTTTAATCACCTTTTCACAATTTGGAGGGAGTAAATGTCTTTTTCATCATCGAAGTACAGCAGACAAAATAAACCAGTGTTAACTGCGTGTTCTCTCTGAGTTTCGTTTTTGTGTCTGTGTAGTCTAACATCATTATCCTAACCATCTTCCTCCCCCAATTCATCAGTCTTCACCCTCTTCTCCAACAAGACAAAAAACGTAAGTCTTTGCTTTTGTTACCCTCTTTTTGCTCTCTGTTTTGCTCTCACCCTAACCACAGTCTACCCCCACCCCCCCTGCCCTAAGAGCTCTGAAGGGCACCCAGGTGCCCAAGAGGTCGCTGTAATGAGCACTAATGAGCCCATTGACAACCTCAGTACAGGCTGATTGGTGCTGCAGGCTCTCACCATGTGCTTTACAGAGCACTTCCTGGCACAGGCCACCAGCCTGCTGGATCTCTGCCCCACCATGCCCTCCATATGAGCTTAATGTGGTTACAAGAGAGTGGGTAGTGAATCTTTGATGCTGAGACTGTAAGGGTCACACATCTTTCGCACCGAATAAATGTGTTTTAAAATGTTTTGTTAGCAGTTACATCAGGCAGCTATGCACGTAGAAAACATGTTTATGTACAGTAGGTTGGGGAGTCGAGTCGAGTCTGACGATTGCTTTTTGCTTCCATCTGCTCTCCTTCTCATTTCAATGAGCAACATCAATACAGTTAAAGTGGTCACCCTAACAAGCTCTAAGCTCAGGACCAAAATCATCACAGATTTGACATTAAGGACTGCTTAACTATCTAAAAGGGATCCACATGTGACTCGCTGATTTTGAGTGATAGTTTAGCAATAAAGCGATTTATCTGCTTGATTGCACATGTTGCAACACAATGTTTTTTTCACCATTTCTCCAAGTTTGAAATGTTAGATCACCACATGAGCTCACAACACACAATTTAATTTCTTATTTGATATTTACAGTTGCACATGTTGTACGCTTGCTTATGTTGGTTGTGTGCAAAGGTTTAACAATGCTAGAACAGTGCTTGCTCTGGCCAAGCCATAGGTGAGATTCAGAAACTCCAATAGCCAATCATATCAGCTTCTTTTTAACCCTTTACAGTAAAAACAGCAAAGAGAGAGGCAACAGTAACCCGAAGACAGTGGCTGCCAAATTTCTCAGGGGGGGCAATTGTTGTGATGATGGCTGAGGTGAGGTAAATTTGAATTCATTTGGCTCTACAATGACTGAACAATCCACTGTGGTCATCAACGCACTAATTTTCATCAGTTTGCCCACACAAATACCTTTAAATGTGAACAGAGACCTGTTTTACCATTAATCAAATAAAACTGAGTGAGGTATTCACTGAGTCATTGTCAGTCTTAATCAGAAAACATTTTATTACATATAGCTAAGTGGAAATTCATTTTGTGTTCTGATTAAAGAAATAAATGCAGGCATACCCTACAACTTAATACAATACACATCACATAGTATCACTGTTCTTTGACCTGACCTGAACATTTTTTTTATTGTTGTTTTTCAGTTTCAGTTATATACTGGGGGGGCATTTTGGCCATTGCGGGGCATGTGTCCCCGTCAATGTATATGGTGACTACGGCCCTGTCAGCATGCATAATTAGGCTACAGTTGTCTGGGTGTGCAAAGGTGAAGTGGCTGGTCTTGCCATACAAAGTTTGATGGAGTGTCAACTGGACAATATGGAGATATTTGCATCTTGAAAGCCGGACTACAAATGTGGATAGACAGGGAGAAACACACGCAAGCCTAAGACGTGGTAAGATACGATATTCCTCACTGTATGAAGTGACTGATAACAAGATCTGTATAATGGATTTTAAAGAAATTCATCAGGTTTTTATTTTGTAGACAATTGATCTGTATTTACAGCGTGATGGGATGACAGTACAATGATGTGTGTGGTATCACTGGAAAGCTCTGGTCCTGCGCTTTCATGTGATATGCGTGGCATTTCTGTGCCACCCTGCATTCGCGAGTAATCCATCCAACAGTAATGTGTGTGCAGAGCTGTATGAAAGCTTTGTTATACACAATTTTTTAGTGTAATTTTTTTCTCTGTGAAAACAGACTACCGACAAGTGCTTGGTCTTGTTGGAAAGCTGCGGTTCCTCTGTTTCACGTGATATGCATGGCTTCTCGCTATGACGCACGGTCGCGGAGAAAATCCATAGAGAAGAACAGGTGTGAATTTGGACGCACTGTGCGTCATTTCTTTTTAACCTATATGGTTAAAAAACCTCCTGGATCAGCTGGAAACGTTAGCCATGTTGATCTTGAATGTGACCGCTGCGCAGTGGTGCTGCCTCACGTGATGTTGGAATAATCAGAAAAATGAGTTTCCGACCGTAAAGCAATATTCCAGTGGAAACGGTTGACAACTTGTTTTTTAAACATTTTGAGTGATAAATTACAACACATCTTCTTTGTAATGTCCATGTTGTCTCCACATTACGACTTAAACGCTCACGAGCACACAATGAAGTGCCGAGAACGACTTCCCGACATGGGAAATCAGACCATCTGAGGAGCACATGAATGTACTTGGTGGTTTACGTATGACGAAAACACGTTGGGGCAAGCCCTCCTGGAACCCATAGAGATTGCATTGGAGTACCTGCATTTAGAAAAAAAAGCCTTTTACATGGAAGTCTATGAGAGTGAGTCGGGGCGATTTCCAGCCAGACTGATACCGCCCCAAAGGGTCAGAACGCGACTTCACACTGCGTCTGATTGAATATTCAGAGGCAGGACGAGCTGTTTCAAGTGAAAATTATTAGAATAATTAATATGTTGTGTGTGTATATATAACAATAATGATGATGATAATCATACATTTATTATCATCATCTTTCTTTTCTTTTGTGGATTCTTACTGTCAGGTGATTATACATCATCAGGAAACATACATATTATATTCTGTTTCTGCCAATAGATTCCCTAAAATCCTACAAACTGGACCTTTAGTTGAGAGGTTGCATTCATCATATGAGGATATACATGTGCACACCAATAACAACTTAGGAAATCTGAGAAATCCCTCCTGCTGACATTGCAGATTTTGATTATCTGGAGTGTGGAGATTTGCTTGAACTAAAACAATTTTAGCTGCTTTACAAATCATATTGTTACATATACTTCAAAAACTGGAGCCTGCAGATGCAACACATAGCTTATATATATCCTGCTGCTGGCTACAAATAATTCTTACACACTCCCCCTCTTTCTCCCATCATACACCATTGTACTCCAGTCTTCCTTACGGGAGTATTCCCGTAAACCTTAACACCCATCAACTGGAGATAATGACCAAAAAGACAGGAGCATATTGTCTTATTGCATGTTCATATTTATGTAAGGTTTCGTACTGTTTTTTTTTCAAACTATTTTTTTTTTTTATATTATGTGATTTGCAACTCTGTCTAAAGTAAGGAGTAAGTAAGAAGAGCTGTCATGGTAACAAATAAATAGAAAAATGTATTGTTGCCTTTTGTAATTGGAGTGTTCATTGGCTCCTGATGAGATGTGCTTGCAGGAGAGCTGCAAAAAGTTCAATGGAGAAGCAGCTGCTGAGACTTTGGTCAGAACTGAAAAGATCATAAACCAAGGTGCATGTGCAAAAAAAGCCCGAGTTATGCTTCAACAGGTAAGCTGAGCAACAGGCCAATCTCTCACAAACTTTGTGTATTCCCTGAAGTACCACAAGCATGGAATCCACTTTATTAGCGCTCGTCAACGTGGCTAGTTCTGTGCTCTGAATTTGATTGCTCACGGATGTCCCACTGTAGTGCTTGTCAGATGAGGGATATTCCTCTCTCTATCCCTCCACTCCTCCACTCCTCCTGTCCTTCCTGTCATCTCTGTGGCAGCAGGAGACATCTGGACGACTGTCACGGTTGACACGGTTGGTTGACGAGCACTGACAAATCCCCATGGACCACAGAAAACAGGAGGAGAGGACTCTCATTGGTGATGATGGACTGTGTGTGTGTGTGTGTGTGTGTGTGTGTGTGTGTGTGTGTGTGTGCTGGGAGGGGTGTATGGGTTGTTTGCAAGATGACGGTAAGATTAATAGTCCCTGTTAAGGAATTTAAATTATGTTTTTATGTGTATATGATAAAAGATATTTAACGGGCACAGTGTTACAAACTGATTTAATGTAACTGGTAAAGTTTAAAGTTTCTACCTGTGAAAGAAGCCATGTCTTGCTATGACAACTGTTGAAGCTGGTGGTGCCCTGATTGGCTCCTCTCGCTGAAGGAGCACAAGTCCATTTAGAGTCGATCGATCCTTTAGAGCATTTGACCGTAAAGCCGTTTTATTTAACAGGTTTACTTGGTGTGATTGTTAAGGTCAACACATTGGTGCAGGGTATCATGCACATCAAAACACCTGCACCTATTTTCTCCGTAACATACGTAATTTTTTTCTTAAAGTTCATCAGATTTGCTTTTTAAAGAGTGGTGGCCAACATACTGTATACACTGAGTGGGATTTTTCAATTTAAAAACAATATCGTCAATGCTTTTTGCTCTCGATCTTTGGTATTTCTGTCTTTAGCATTTTTTTGTTAATTAGTGGCTGACAATAGACTGTATAAAAATAATGGATGTAGCCACTCTGACATCACCCATTGGTGTGTAGAATCCCCTTTAGGCTGTTGCTATCTTGGATTGTTGGAGTTACCATGTTTGACAAAGGGTGGGGCTGTGAAGGAGGAAAGGGTGGATCTGACTCACAGACTGTAGTGACACCTTGCAGACAGTCTGTTAAAAAGTGCTACACCTGTAGTTATATGCAGGAACAGCACTGGGCTTTGAAGCCAACTTTACATAGTGGCAAAACATACAGGACAATGTATTACAACTTCTGGGTCAATCACATGATACCACTGGGCCCAAAAAGACTTTGACACACGCCATAATGAATCATCCATGTAAATACACCTTTACTCTGAACAACCATGAAGCTGAGCAAGCTGGCCGACTGGATCAACAGAACTGCACCCGTGGGGTGTCCAGCAGAGTTGCCTGGTCCAAGCAAGCTGGTCGCAAGGAGCAAGAGCAGTAGCCTGGCAGTGAGTCAACCACACAAAACCCCCCAAGATGGGAAAGGTCACACCCACCCACGGAAGTCCAGGTACATTTCTCACGTCTAATGCAATACGTAGGGAGCTTGCTAGCCTTAGCTAATGAGGTTTCACAAGGCTGGTTTAGCATAACAGCATTACACATTACATTGTGAAAGAGACGTGTGTAAATCAGTGGATATATTTTTTCAGCATGACAACCCCTGCAAAATGCGGCATGGTGGTGTGGTGGTTAGCACTCTCGCCTCACAGCAAGAGGGTTGCCGGTTCAATCCCGGGCGTGGGAGCCCTTCTGTGCGGAGTTTGCATGTTCTCCCCGTGTCAGCGTGGGTTCTCTCCGGGCACTCCGGCTTCCTCCCACAGTCCAAAGACATGCAGATTTGGGGACTAGGTTAATTGGAGACTCTAAATTGTCCGTAGGTGTGAATGTGAGCGTGAATGGTTGTTTGTCTCTATGTGTCAGCCCTGTGATAGTCTGGCGACCTATCCAGGGTGTACCCTGCCTCTCGCCCGATGTAGCTGAGATAGGCTCCAGCCCCCCCGCGACCCTCAAGAGGATGAAGCGGTTAGAAGATGAAGAACCCCTGCAAAATGACCATTTCACTATTGGGATTTGATCCATTCAGTCCGATATCCTTTCAAAAGTCTCAAAGAGCCGTGTGATTAAATTTCTTTTTTTTTTTTAAATCTCAATTCACGTTAGCGGAGGGCTAAACCTACAAGTTAGATGCTTGGCTGCACTCGGCCGACGTAAGTCTCTAGTGTGCTTGGGCTATGGGCCCCATATAGGAGCGGAAGTTTTGAGTAATTTCATACTACAGATATAGAGTGTTTTTGACTTCATGCATCACTGAGCAACTTTCATAGAAATGAAATGGGGCCTGCTTCCAACGCTGTATCCAGTTCTTTTTGTACATCCATTGCATTGACTCGCTCTTGGTGCCAGCTTTAATTGTCCATTAGACGAACTGCAGTTTTTGGCACCTCCATATTGGCTTTATTTTTAAGCTCGGAGGTTGGCTCTTGTGCCTTATGTACCTGCAGATGCCATAATATCCCCAATAAGGTAATATCGATTGATGTATTATTACAGCTGATCTATCATTCTATCAGCTATGGTACCCTGACTACACTCATCAGATGATGTGATGCATCACCAGGATGTGTTGCAATTTATTTTTACTGTTGTCAGCTTAAATTCTTACAAATTATTTTTATTATAGTGCATCTCTTATCCATTATTTTAAAAATAAAATTAGGCAAAACTCAAATGGGACACTGGATTGGGTTGATTACTGTGTATACACAGTACATTCATTAAATTGTGCTCAGTATTCCCCTACAGTTTATGTGTTGCTCAAGAGGAGTTAGTCTACATGAAAATGTACTCATACAAAACTCTGGAACTGATTACATTATGTAAATATTTAAAGAAAGCATTCCTTTGTTTATTAGGAAGATTTTTTTTTGTCTGTAGTCATATTTTGGTCTGCGGTATGGGAGTGAGCTGTTAAATTTGCAAATATGTATTTTTATTGTCTGACCCGATGGGAATAATGTGAATTCAGAAATAAAGTGGTGGAGGTAGAGCTGCTTTGAGTGGATCTGAATGAAACCCTCCCTTTGTCGATTTACTGAAATACCCCTCAAAGAAACAGTGTTTGTCATTTATAGCCCCAGGCACAGAGTAATGCTGTATAAAGTTGCATTGTAATGACATATAGAAACGGTGATTACAGCCTAATTCAATTGCTCCCTAATCTCATTTTCATAATGGCCTTTATTTGGAACCTCAATTTATTGTTTTCCCAGAAATCATTATACAATTTAGCCCTTAAATCCATTTTGAATATGCGTGCCCACTGTAACAGGCCGGCATAGGAAAAGACGCACACATAAATATCGCATGCGCCATTATACAGAACGGTGAGAACATACAATACATACAGAGAGACACAACAAAAATCTCCCACAAGAAACTCCATGTAGCCAGACACAGTCATAGAAACACACACACACACTCACACACTCACACACACACACACACACACACACACTGATGGCATTATGGTAATGGATAGGCGGGCCCAGCTGGTATATCTGGTGGCAGCAGTGTGAGAAAAGAGGAGGGTTATAATGTGCAAATATTAATGATCCTGGGTTTGGGACTCTGGACACGCATGCATCTTTGTGTGTGCATGTGTGTGTGTGTGTGTGTGTGTGTGTGTGTGTGTGTGTGTGTGTGTGCGCGCGCATGTGTGTGGTCAAGTGCCAGAGGGTGGGATCCAACAGCCTGGATTTAATCACTGGGACCCCTCTCCATAAGATGACTATCATGATCTGCCAGCTTCGCTGAGCTCCTCTGATATGTCTATCCCTGGTGACACAGCTCGATCTGGGCTGCGATGTTTGGCCAAGTCACCAAGATCACCATAAGTCCATGGTAGGCATCGGACCAACCCTGGTCTTAGAGCTTGAACGCTGCCTGTAACCCCGTACAAAGCTTTAGTTCAAATAACCCTCAGTCCCTGTGCGGGGGCTGAGCTGCTCTTCGAAGGGTGTGTGTCGGGGATTTCAGCGACTCTGGGATGAAAGATCGTCTTGGTACTTTTTCCAGCGTCTTTGTGCATGACAGAGCTTGGTGTATGATATCTGCTGTGCAATTTCTACATGGATAACCTGCTCTCTCTCCCTCTCTGTGAGGCGCTATGAGGAGCAATCATGCGAAACTGATTCCTGTGCTTTCTTAAGAGGATATATAATACAGTTCACCTCTGCATACTTCTGCTGCTGAGAACCTTTTGAAAAGACTCTTCGATGGCAGCCACCAAGGAGGATCATGTTTTATAGAATAGAGCAAAATCAAGCAGAACAAAATGAAATAATATAGAAACTGGGCAAAAAAGAGAAGAGAATAGAAAAGAATAAAGGTTTACTGTGATATTCACTGCTTATCTTTTACACACACCTGCAGTACCACTATGATATTAACAGAAATTCCATGAAAGAATCAGAGCCAGGTGATAAATCACTGGTCTGTTAACTGACTATGATAACATTTACCATTGTTGTAGAAGTTCTAATCATTGGTATTATTCTATATTTGATCAAAAAATGACAGCTAAAGTAAAGTACAAGCTTTGGAATATCCCATGCCATCCTTAAGGGTGGAACACTGCTTCCAGGGCTGGGTACAAGTAAAAATGCTTGACCTCTTGGACTACACAACGTGTTCTTCCTCTTTAAGCCTCTTTCACCCGTGGATGCACATAGCCACCTCTTCTGAATATTATCAATCGATTTAATGGGTGTTATCAGTGGTTATTAGCCTCACAGATGGGTTAGAGGGGACCTGCTCAACCGACTAGTAGGAACATCAGTTTTCATTGAGAACAGTTTTATTTTGTTAGCTTTAAGCACCAAAGCTCCGTGATTAGTTTAGGAAAAAATCATGGTTTGGGTCAAAATAAGTAGATAAGTGTTATTGCTGAGTTTTTGTTTCATACAGGACACAACAAAGGTCTTTGGGGATTCACATTCACTTCAACGCCCCCCCTTCGTGGACTTTGTCACTTTTTATTCTATGTCGCCTGAACTCCTTATTTGTTCCCGTAATAACACTGCGGCCACAAGAGGTCACAGCCTACCAATAAACACTGGCCATTTAATGGGCTGATAAGAGCCTTCTAAATCTACTAGTAGGTGTAGCAGGCCTTTCTAATCCATATCTATGATGCTAATAACCATTGATTACGCCCGTCCAATCAAGTGATAACATTTGAAGCAGGTGCCGAAACACCCATCTCCCAAAATGTCTGCAGATTCTATATGCAGAAAAAATGTTATAACCACTGTGGTATTGTTGTCAGGATGTGATCCCCAGTCCAAGAGGAAAATTTGAACTGTTCAGAGCATTTTGATCACAAATAAATGGGTTCAGAACCTGAAAAGTTGGTTCTTAGCTGAAATCAAAACAAAGCAAGTTTTCTATGACAATGAAGTGTGAACCGAGACACTGAGACAGGCTCATGCTCAGATGTCTGTCCTCGAGGACATTCATAGTGTTACTCTCTGCTGTACACACAAAAAGTCACAGAGACAGTTGTATAAAAAAAAATAAAAGTTTCAAACTCTGCTTACTTTCTTACCTCCACTCTCCTGGCCAATCACTATGTGGAGAGAGGCTGAATGTCAGATTGTTTCTTTTTTGTTTCGAGCCCACCCTTCAACAAGATATTGAATCCATCACTGAGCTGGTTTGACGCTGCTCGACCAGATTTAGCGACGTTTCATTTCCTCTACGAGCCACTTTGACTGCCTGGTAATCATAACACTCGTCTCTTCGTAGACCTGCTGTTTTTTCCTTTTACGGAACTGTATTTTCAGCCTAACCACAATAATATCGACTATTGTGACCATCTGTATATGTTGTCAATACATGATCGACATCCTAGAGATAAACAGGCAGAACAGGACAAAGCTTTGCTGAAAAAATAAAAAGAATACAAGCAGAGAGACAATTGCTATTTTTAAGCCTAGTATGGACCCTATAACATTAAATCTTCCACATCAGGATCTCAAAAATAACCCTGAAATGTGACGTGATGTTACAACACAGAAATTTGTGATGTTTGATAAACACCATCCAAGGTAAAATAGAGTGAGTTCACATTGTCCTCCAGCATATTTGATCAGAGATGGTTACAATTAAACATCCTGGCACATTCCACACACACACACACACACACACACACACACACACACACACACACATAGCACAGTGTCACAGACTCAGGCACTGCTTGGCCACCAGACGTGGGCCACTGTTGCTGCCGATTGGTTGGAGTTCTGTCAGATAGCCAAGCTCTAATGGAAACGCTACAATGCAGCCAAAGTGCGGGAATCATTTCAGTGATAAAGTTATATGTTCAGCCTAGAACAACCACTGGAGATAATGTTTGGCCTCATTATAATTCCCACCATGTTTAAACAGGCGGCCGCAGAACGCAAACAAAAGCAGATGAAATTTGAAAAGTATTATCAATATTGCAGATAGTGGATGCCCTTTCCAATCACAAGCTGCATATCTCTCACGGCAAATATATGGTTGAGTAGTTCATTCATTTCTATTAGGCCCCTTGTATGTTTCCCTGTGGCTCATATATATTTATGCAGAAATGATGAAAAGGCCAAACAAGCTACCATTAGATATGGGTTGAATTCACTAGCCCGGCCACGCTAAAGGTACATTTAAAAGGCATTACTTTGCAGTGACGGATCTCTCTCTTTGTTCTGCTCTTTCCGTGGGATCATTCCTCATGTGGTCCCGGCCACAAGCCAGCTTTTTGTTGCTTTATAGTACAGTAAGTGTATGCGTAGATATGTGTGTCTGAGAAAAGGTGAGAGAGAAAACAAACTGTACAGTAGCTGCATACATGCATGCGTTTTCATATATTTTAGTTCATACTGTATGGGTATGCAGTATTTACCTGTATGCATGTGTGGTTCTCTGTATATCCATGCATGTGTGAGTGTGTGTATATGTGTGTGTGCATGCATGTGTCTTCTTTTTACACTGCAGTTTCCACTCTGCAGTTTCCACTCTGCACGCCACTCCATGTATTCTTCAGCTCTGTTAATAGCTGGCTGCTGGAGCAAAATAATTGTCATTTTCCAGCCAGTGGGTCTAAAGTCATACAACATAATGAAATGTATAAAAAAGAGGGGGAAATGGCAGACAGGAGGCATGCTAAATCAAATGTAGAGAGATCTGAATAATTTAAGGCACAGGAAGGCGAGAAGAGGAGGAGGAGGTGCAAATGGAAAGATGGTGAAAAGTATCATTTAGGTTGACAGCGCTATGTGCTAATGTGTGTGCATCTATGAGGGCAGTGCAATATCCAGGGTAATGGTGAATAGAGAAATAAATATGAAAATATAAAGGAGGGGGGATCTGTGTAGAGTGATCACCGCTGGCTGTTAAGCAAGTACAAATTTGATGACTTTGTTCACTGATTGATTGATCAATCGATTCACTCATTTATCTGCCCTCTTCATCCAGAGTCTATATCCCTGATGTTGCTCTCTCACCGGCAGGTGTGTCTGTAACTAACACATTAACTAACCAGGCCAGAGCACTCAATGTCTTCTGACAGCCTGTCATTTAAGCTCCACAGCTAGAGAAAGGTAGAAAATAGTAGGGAGGGAGGGGAGGGGATGAACATGTAAAAGAGAACGACAGAGAGAATGAGGGGAGGAAGAGTGACATGGGAGGGTAATGAGGGAGGCATTGAGGGGCAGTGAGGATAGAGGAGGCTGACCTTGTCCAGACGGCCCACTCAGACACACACACGCTAGGCACATACACACACAACTGGGGGATCAGGCAAGTTGGGGGGCAGATGCAGGTTTGAGGTACACAATATTGAATGCTTAGCCATCTTCCTCCTTTTGCTTTTATCTGTTTTTTCTTCTCCATCTTTGTCTCTCCTCCCTCTTTTTTTCATGCGCACACACACACGCGCGCGCACACACTCGTAAATCCCTGATTACCATGTTGTACACCTGTCCAACATTATGAGGGTATCTGGCACAGACTGCAGTTGTCTCTAGAAAAGGTACAAAGGACACACACTCACGTGTACACACAAACACACTACGGACACACTTTCTGCAAGGACATTGTGTGAATGTGTGTCCATTTGCACATTTATCTGAGCATGTGCCTGATTACTGTTGTGCGCGCACATGTTTGTGTTCAAATTTTATGTGTGTGTGTGTGCCCCATGTGTGTGTCTGTAGGGCCTGCAGAGGCCTGTCTAATGGAGACACAGTTTTATTGTGCGTCAAGCAGGCAGGCAGACAAACAGTTTGCCAGTTTTTCTGGAGCTGAGCTGGGCTGCAGCTGGTGATGAAGTGGAGCCAGCATGTAGTCAAGGCTGACATATACCATCCACTGGTGACAGGAGCGTCAGGGATACACACAGACAAACACAGCCATGCATACATGCTCAAACACACACACACCTACACTTACCTATTAGAAGCACAATGAGTACCAAAATATGTTATTTGCAGAACATAGTTTAGAGCCAACTTACGAGTGAGTTTAATTTGGTTATCATCCAGATAATTCATCCTATTCAAACTGAGTTTTTAAGGGATGGTATCTTTTAAGACAAAAGGTGTTATATCTTGGGGTGAACTTCAGGATAACCCTGTTAAACAGTAAATCACAGATGGTGTTGCTTCGCATTCCTCACATGGCAAACATAAATTTTACATAAGTCAAATATAAAGCTTAAACATCGAGGCTGATACTGTATTATGATGCCTGAAAGCTAAAGTGCTGTCTATGCATGCTGAGTTATTAGTTCTGGGTGCATTGCCTCACCTTGCCTTAACCGGCTTTGAGAACGGATCAAAGCTACAGTAAATTTGAATTCATTAAGTATTTATAAACTTTGTCTTTTTAAAGTTTATGAAGATGTTAATTTGTATATGTTTGCAGCCCAGTTTTCAAATTATATTTAAATAAAACTAATGTGAGGAGGGAAATACGTTTTGTAGGAATCATAATACCAGCTGGAGTTTGGGATCTTTATCAACACAATGAGGAAAACATTTAAATTGAAAGCACAGTATCTGTAAAACATTTCAACATATAGGCAAGCATTGTTTTCCCTGCAGTGTCGTCTCCTGGGTACTGGAGCATGATTAATGTTTTATGGCTATGTTTGGCTAACTAAGATCATTTGGTTAAAGTTGGTTAAAAATGCTTAATATTGGACAAGTTATCACAGACTTGAAACATAACTTTTTTATGACTCCACTGGTGAGAGGTATCATGTTTTCAGGTTGTCCATTCATCTGTCCATCCCAATCTTGTGGACACATTATCTCAAGAACGCCTTGAGGGAATTTCTTTAAATGTGGCACAAATGTCCACCTGGACTCAACAAACTGATTTTGGTGGTCATAGGTCAAGGTCACTATGACCTCATCTGTCTCATTCTTGTGAATGTGATAACTCAAGAACAGCTTGAGGGAATTTCTTCAAATTTGGCACTAACATCCATTTTTGGGCAAAGATGAACTCATTAGATTTTGGTCATTAAAAGGTAATTAGGTCACTGTGGCCCCATCCATTGCATTCCTGTGAACACGGTATCTCGGTATATCAGTAAATTTGGCACAAACATCCACATGGACTGAACTGAACTGACTAGAATTTGGTGTTTGAAGGTCAAGGTCACTGTGACCTACTGTCTCTCTCATTCTCATTAACAGATTACCTCGAGAAGGCCTTGAGAGAGTTTCCTCAAATTTGGCATAAATGTCCACTTGGACTCAAAAATTAACTGATTAGAATTTGGTGGTCGAAGATGAAAGGTCAAGGTCACTTTGACCTCACAAAACGTGTTTTTGACCATAACTCAAGAATTCTTATGCTAATTATGATAAAAATGTTACACAAATGCCAGCTAGGATATAATAATGAAGTGATGGCATTTGTTATCCAAAAGGTCAAAGGTGAACTTCACTGTGACATCATAATGTTCTGCAAAAACACTTTTCTGGCCATTAGGCCTATACAGCGTCATATCTCAGGAGCAGAAGGGGAGACATTTGTTCAGATACTGAATTGGTGACACTAATCTTTGGTGTCCACCTTGAAACTGTGCCGATTGTATAGTTCTACTGTACTGTCGGGAAAGATGTGTGTGAAGCATCCATGTTTTCACAGACATGGATGTCAACTGTAAGTGCAACTTGACTGGTTCATAGAGATATACAATTGTAATTCTGTAATTCTATTTTGTTTTAGTTGACCAAAACTACGCGCTTTTCCTCACCTTTAAGGGATGATTTGAGAAAATGCACTTATTCGCTTACTTGGAAAGATGGATACCACTTTTCTTGGCCAGGTACAGTCACTTCCTGGAGTCTTGTCTTGTGAGTTTGCCAGGTAATCAGCAGAGACCAGAAATAGTCTCAAACACAACCCTCCACAAAACCATAACTTGTCATTTTTGTATAAATTAAACAAACACAATCTAACATGTTAATTAGTGAGCTGTTGAGGCGCTGGTAGGCGGACTTTGTTACCCTTTAAAAGAGCTGTTCCCAACTATTTCCAGACATTACTCCTAAAATACCACCTGCTAGGAAAAGACACCCCAGTCTCCAGTGTCAAAGTCCTGCAATGGCCAAATGTCCAGCCTATGACTCATGTACAGTATAAGAATTTCACACTTCCTACATTTCAAAAATTTTGCCAAAAACTATACACCAGGCAAAATTTAAAATAGAGGCAATGTGGCATTTATGTTCATGTGTTTATATTGTTAATGAATAAAACCAAGAAGCTCTTTGTTCACTTTTCAGCGTTATCCCACACCTAGACTTTGATAGTGACCATACAGTGAAAAGCAGCTTCTTTTCTGATAGCTGCTGAAGATTTCAAAGAGCAAATCAGAGAAGACAAAAGAGGTGAATTCAAATGATTATTCCTGTTAAATATGTGACTGTGTGAATTACAGAGCTACTTGGCTCTTTCAAAAATAGCCCCAATAGGCTTATTTGAGATGAAAGAGGGGGTTGGGAGGGTATTGTCACTTGATTTTTTTCTTTCAACTGTGTCTTTAGCAAGGCAGAACTAACACGTATAATTTAAGGTCCAAAAATTTATATCAGTTGTTATATCTAAGAATACAAAATGTATTCCTGAAAGAGCAAATATTACATTTCAGTCAAGGTTACTGGATAATTTACTGCATCTGATCCTGTCCAAAGATTTCACATCTTCCTGACGCACAGTTGATGTATTCACTCAAACAACCCTTAATATTGTAACAAAAGCTGTATGTGCAGTCACTTTCCAACATGAGGTTATTAGTGTGATCGACAGTGTTGATAGCAGAGGAGGGAAATTCCTCTAGTAAAGAAGAGATAAAAAGGAAGATATGGATGCCATAACTCAGGCCATCTGTTACACATGTCTGCAGTGTGACCAGATATATACCACTCAGCTCCTGCAGGGCTGCAACCCACATGCATGCTGTATCACCATAAGATTGTGTCGTATGCACACGCACACACACACACACACACACACACACACACACACACACACACACACACACAGAGTGTGTTTTCTGTCCTTGACGGGCCTTTTATTTTGCTCAGTTCTCAGACTGTATTTTATTTAAACTACTTCTTTTTTTAAAGATTTTATCGGGGGCTTTTTTGGCCTTTATTTGATAGGCATGAAATGGGGAGAGAGAGTGGGGGTGACATGCAGCAGGGGGCCATGGGTTGGAATCGAGCCTGTGGCCGCTATGGCAAGGACACAGCCTTTGTACATGGGGTGCCTGCTTTACCAAGGGAGCTAATTGGCACCCCCTATTTTATTTAAACTTCTAAATGAAAGTAAAATGACAGATCTATTTACTTAACACACAGTTTAAACAAAGGGATTTCAAAATGATCAGACTCATACTATCCATCTGTGACATTTCAAACCTGCTAATAATTTTCATGTAATCATTGAACATTGTGACATTCAAAGCATATGATTCAGAGTCAGAGGATTGCTTGCACACGGCTCTCAACATGGAGGTGGTTGAGCAGCTAAAGGTGCTAACAGTGCAAACAGTTCTAACAACTGCAACAGAGCTAACAGTGTTAACCCTGGGTGGAAACCAGAGGATTGGTGCTACGCATCCACACCACTGCTGTTCCTCCACTGTGGGTCGGGACAGTGTTATCAGCGGTAACTGTCATATAAGCACAGTGTAGAGCAGTGATTAGCAAGCTTGCGTCATATACTCACAGGAACTTGCATACACTAAGCATATAGCCACGCTTACGTTTTCATTCAAAAACTCTTAACTATTGCTATGTTTACGCCAAGTGTCCACACTACTCAGACATTTTGCAACCCCATTGTAGTTTGAAAACTCTGGGGTCTGGCATTTTAGTCTTAGTCAGGCGGAATCAGGGACCTTTGAAAATGATGACACAGACACCCATGTTTGCTTCCTGAGGGTCTTATCAATCATAATGTGTCAAGCCAAAGCATTATAGCTAGGCCTACATGCCTTTTGTGATTCCTTCTTTTGTGGATACTCCATTCCCATCACCATGGGATAATGCTCCCAGTACCTCGCTGTCACTGTATTTGCTTCGCAACATCTCCCAATCTGTTTTCTGCCACCTTGACTGCCTTATACTCATGTTACTTTCATGCAGTTCGACCCCATTGTCAGTCCAAGCAAAGAAATCCTGGCCGTACATTTTGCCATCTCCATAGTATTTTCTGTAAATACACAACTAACCAGAGTGGACAGTCGACTTCCTGTTTACAGTGTAAATGAATGGTCACGTGATATGCGTTTTCAGTCCACCACAACAAGGAACAGAGGAGCTGGGATTACAGCATACACAGAGTAAACATGACTTCTTTCTCTTCTTAGGACACCACTACTCCACTACATCTTTACATAGCAAATAGTGGTTTGCTGCTATATATATATATATATATATGCTATATATATATATATATATATATTCTCTGAATTTCCTATACAGCACCTTTAATTAGTACTAACATAAGAGAAATATCATCCTTTAGCCCCTTTTCATGCCACTGTTTTGTTTTTTACCAGCAACAAATGTAGTGTATGGTTCAATCCAACTCCTCTCATCAACCTCCCCAGCCCTGACTCCACCCTTTAGGCAGCTGTTTGCAGTTAAAAAGCTCTGATCAGCTCGATTGTTAGCAACTACGTAACTATCTATCAAGCGAGCCAAACCAGAAGCTAAAGATCCTGATATTTTTTTGAGGAGTCGGTGCAGACCAAAACAGAGCTAAAATGCCCTGCCACCTAGTAGACAAAAATTGATAAATAATAGCAGATGCTATCTGGCAGTGCTCTGACACTGCCAATGTCACCAACTGGGAATATTTAGTAAGACAGAATAGTAATCAGCCTCAGTACGGGGAAATTATCATTATCAGATACAGAGGTATCAGTTGGCTAAATGAAACAATAAGCTTCATGTGGTTGCAATTTGAATGGAGATGTGAACTGTCTGGTTGTCTGTCATCCGCTGCTCCTTGGGTGTTCCTGCAGATCAGGGAGAGAGAGAGAAAAGGAGGAGGGGGGGTGGGGGGTGGGGGGGAGGGAGCAAAGCAAAGTCCTGTCCAAGAAGAAGTATTATGGTCCAAGAAGTATTAGTTCTCTTTTTAATTTTAGCAAGACGAGGAAGTCGGAATTCAAATGAAAGAATCGGTTTCCATCCAGCTAATAGTAATCCATAATCCCACCAACGTGTCTAAAGCACAATGTGGTCGCTGTGATTAACGTTAATGCCTCCCCTACTCAATTTATTGAAATGTTGGAATGAACACATTTGGTTTGGAACCAATGCGCTGGCTTGTGTTTAAAAAATGTGGATGGGTGGGGGTAGGGGAGTTGGAGGGATGAGACGAAAGTGATGGAAACACTGTGAAAGTGAGAGAGGGGAAGAGAAAAGACAGAGGAAGTTAGAGGAGGACAGAGTGAAAAAAATCAGGAGCGGATACAGAGGAGGTAGGGATGATTTCGAGGGGGAAAAAATGAGAGAATGAAGATGATAAAAAAATGGAGGCTGCAGTATACACGCAGAGGAGAGAGATGAGATGGCTGAGAAGAAACAAAATAACTTCCTGGGTGAAAATTGGTCCACCCTGGTCTCATTTTAAGGCTAGCCTGATGATTTTAATTTCTCGAAATGGCACACTTTGCAGACAGACAAAAAAAGAGAATGAGAGCAAAAAAGAAAGTGGTATTAGAATAATTAAACGCTGGAAGAGGGTCGCAGTTTCATTTTCAGCAACACTTCAAATGAATTCCTGTAATGATCCTGAAACCTTGAAAAGGCAAAATCCAATCAAACAATATCTACTGGGCTTCATTTTCTTTGCTGGGGGAATGACCCCTCTTTGTCAAAGGGCGAGTCATGGAGAATGTGGGTCGCCATAGACATACAAATGAAGGGCGGACAATTTGGTCTAGTTAAAGCTATTATGCCTACAAGTGCGTGTGTGATAATGTGGAGGCGCGTGTGTGTGCGCATGCCTGGGGACACAACTTTGTGTGTGCCTGCGAGCGTGTGTGGGCAAGAAAAGAGAATGATTATCTGTGTGTTTAAGTGTGTGAGTGTGTGTGCGCATGTGTGTGTGTGTGTCTGTGTGCGCGCGCACACGAGCAAGTGCACTACAGCTTTAACACTTTGTGGCTGTGATATGACTCATTGTAAATGATGCCATGGAAGGTCAATTGTGGAGATCAAAATGGCTGTTGATGGAGGGGAAGGGAGAAAATGTGTCATGTTTTTCCCCCTCACTGCATGCTGCTGCCGAGGCATTTTGATTTAAAAGAATAAATGGATCTGCTCAGGGTTATTTCTCTCTGACTGGCGCCGTCCAAAATAACACCCCTGGCCCATATTTCTTGGAGGAGCCTCATGCCTTGCACCCATTGTTTTTACTCCCTCCCCTACCTTTGACCATTGGAGAGGTAATCAGGCATGAGTGCCGTGGATTACGGCACGAGTGGATGAGCAGCTGCAATGCTCCAATGACCTTTTGTCACTCATTACTGGACCTCCAAAAAAGAAGGGAAAAAGAGAGAGAGAGAGAGAGAGAGAGAGAGAGAGAGAGAGAGAGAGAAAAAAACGTAAAGGAAAATGCAAAAAAAGAGGCCTCCTCCGAAATCTTAAGGGAATTCAGTTCAGTGACCGTGATGTGTTATTGTCTGCCTCGCCTTACCCAGAGCAGATGTTAAATGGACTGATTGACAGACAGTCATAATCTGGTCTATGGGAAAAGATGAAGAGGGGAAAAAAGAGAGGATGGTGATGGAGGAGGAGAAGGATAAGGTGGTAGAGGAAGGGTAAACATTAGAGGAGATGGTTGCAGAGGTGGAGAGAAGGGGAGGAAGCGGTAGAGGGTGATGTAAAGGAATTGTTCAGCCAAGTTGGAAGAAAAACAGAAGTGGAGGGGAGGAGAGAGAAAAAGGAAGAGAGAGAAAAGGAGGAGACAGAGGGAGTGTGGGGAAGGTATTTACGCATGGTAATGGCGTCACCACCGGAGGGGGCAGTCTCATACGTTTGACCTTCGGGTCCTGCAGGTGTTTAGCCCCCCCCCCCAACACACACACACACACACACACACACACATTACAAGTGTCTACTCCCCTCACCATAGAGGAACACTGCAAACATTACAGGCATTTGGCAAGACTCTCATGCCTGTTATAAAGAGCAGCAGCAAGGCCAGCTTTGGCACATACATGCACATAAAAAGACACATACACAAACACACTCTGGGACTTATGCCAAACTAACATAAAAAAAAATAGTACTTAAAAATAGGGTGGTGCTCTTCCTCTGATATCATCCATGCAGATGCTTCGAAACCTTCAACCTCAATGCTAAAAGCAATTCAGATGTGAATATTGAGTGATTGAATGCATGCCAGTAAAGAGGAGGAGGAGGTGGAGGTGGAGGAGGAAGACCCCCACACCACCACCACCACTGCTGCCCCCCCTGCACAACCCCCCAATGAAATGGTTTCTCCCACAATTAATGCAGTGCACCTGTGATGCTCGATAAAGAGTGCTGCACTGTGCACAGGTGTGGAACATTAGTTCTGGGGGTGTTCCTTGAAAAAGACAAGCTTCTGCCTCTCTTCCCTGTAATAACACTCTATGACACACACATTCAGCAGTGGGGTGCGCACACACATACACACACACATACACACAATCAGCGTAGGAAAATTTGTAAGGGGGAGAAAAAAAATTAAGTGTGCTGATGCTGTGAGAAAAGTAAAAATATGTAAATGAACTTGGTGCCCAAGAATCAATCCTGTCATTCACAGCACTGCACACATCAAAGCTCAGGTAACCAACTTTGAATGTGTGTGTCTTCATGCAAGCATACATCGCTGCCTGTCTCTGCGTCTGTTTGTTTGTGTTGGTATGAATGTCTGAAAGTGTGAGGGTGGGTGCTCATAGAGACTGTGTGTGTGTGTGTGTGTGTGTGTGTGTGTGTGTGTGTGTGTGTGTGTGAGCAAGCCCATGAGGAAAGTGGGACAAAAGTGCATTGAAACTCACTGTGCTCTGTTAAAGCCCTTACTTTCATCACACTGTAACATTTAAGGAGGTACCAGTTATGGGCCATCGTAGATTGGATGTAAAGTTCAAAGAGGATCTTTTACAGAGAGGAAAAAATAAGATTTTACTCTTAAAATCCAACTCTTTGCTTGAGAGAGAGAGAGAGAGAGAGAGAGAGAGAGAGAGAGAGAATAGATGCAGTGATAGAGATGACAAGAGATACTCAACCTAAGAGATAGACCTCTGAGATAAACACAGTAATAGACATATTAAAAGAAAGATGCTGGGAGAGATAGAGGAGCAGCAAGAAGAAATGTACTAATAAGCAATGCGCTTCTCTTGCTAACGTCTATTTTGATGCTCTTAGCTTAACCCAGTCTCTAACTAGGTCATTAAGTAGCCTACCAAACACAGTCCTAGATAATCCTTTAGAATTAAGTGTGTCTGCATGTTCATGTTGAATATTCAATAAAGAGTAAATATAGCTTCAATACACTGTGCTGGCACTGTTCAAAATTGTAAGTAATAACAGATGCATGCAGTTTTTTAATTATTGCTTTACATAGTATTGAAAGAGCTTTTATGAAACGAAAGGAATCACAATTTGTGTGTGAATGTCTTGAAAATGAGACCATGTAAGTATAGAAATAACCCATTCTTTCTTTTAAAAGTGAAAAGTTGAATTTTAGGAGGGCTACTGAGCAACGTTTTGCTGAGTGGGTCACTGTTTTGTACATAGACTGTGTAAAATGTCACCCATTGGTTCGTGGACTCCCATTTTGAAGAGTCAATTTTGGCAACTTGGATCAACCGTCACCATCTTGGATTTTTGGAGCCAGAAATGACCATATTTGGATAAAGGGGTGCAGTCTATCCTAACATGTATTGGCTAGCACAGTGCGTTGACAGCAATTTATAGTTCACGGTTAACTATGATTATGCCAATGATAATCTCTGTTGGCAAAAAAAGCCAAAAAAAAACAAAATGAACAAAATGTAAATTTGAACAGCCATCTCCTTTGAGTTTATTTTGGTACAACGAAATGCTGAAAAAAATTTTGAACAAAATTTTACTTTGTGGAGTGAAAACACATACCAAAAGCTATGTATCATGCTGCCAAGCAACAGATAGCAGTAGCCCACTGTTCGATACCAACAAAAGTGGGTATTTTTTCCGAGAGTTTGGGACATTTCCAGCCATAGCATCAAAAACAGATATTTTTAAACAATACATCAGGACATTTCCAGCCATGTCCGTGGCAACCAAACGGGGTATTTTTTAACGAGATGTCAGTAAATTAACAGCTGTGTTTGTAGCAATTAAAGTGGGTACTTTTAATGACACATCACAACAATACCAGTTGTGTTTGTGACGACCAAACCGGGTATTTTAAGTCAAAACATAAAATTTAAAGTTTTAACATATCTGCTACATATTAAACATACATATATAACATATCTGTTTACAGAAACGTATGATGCCAACATTTATGCTGGCAATCGAGTTGGCTGACCAAGTCCAACCCTTTTGTTAAACTCTGATTGTTTTTTTTTCCTCCTACACATTATCTATAGACACACAGGAGACACAGCTAAATGATTGAGTGAGCTGCAGCTTTCCAAAATACTAACAAAAAGCCACTATTTGTATGGTTACGCACACATATCAGAATATTCAAATACACCAAGACTTGAAAAATGACAGTATTTTGGACAGAAATCCCTCCAATCATAACCTCAGTAACTACCCACAACCCCATCCTTTCATACTCGCGATCATAATGAAATGAAGGTCTTCACAGATAGGTCACTTATGTTGAGGATGGTTGCGGGTGCAGCTGGTTTCTCATCTACCTGGAACTTAATTGATCCATTAATCGCTGGGATTGGTCACAGAGTGAAGACACCTGCTCTTCCACCTGGGTTTCTGTCAGATGGGACCACGCACCGATGTCATTTCCAAAAGCGTGTGTGTTTCGAGTGTTGATGTCTGAAGGGTTTTATTTTAGGAAGATTACTGGTTAATAAAAGTACAACCAAAACCATCATGAAGACTTAAATATGTTCATACTAAAGCAGGAAATATACAATATATAAATATGTCAGAGTACTGGCTGTTATGTCACAATCATGTTAAAATAAACGGCACATTTCAAAATGCATTTGTGTCTTTTATGTAAACTGAGGAAGGTAACACCCTGCTTGGAGTTCTACTTTAAATGCCAGCAATCATTTTTAGAACAGGTGTCACATTTTTCAAACAGAAATATCTCATTTGGGTATAAAACACTTCCTTTATGTTTTCATAGCTGAAAATGAGTTTGGTGCCTCAGAGCGACATCATTAATTATGCACTTGACTTGAATGTGGATAAGTGCAGACTCTGACCTTGGGCTGTGACAGTCCTGTAGTGACCTTTTTCCCTCTCTGTGAGAACAAGGGCCCACATACAGTATTCCCACATCGTCATCTGGAAACATCATTGTCCTGTCCTCGCTTTTTAGTTCATAAGAAGAATGAGTGTATTGTTGCATTCACGTCACATGGAAATAACTTTTGCAGCAGCCTGACACTTAAAAGCAATGGATTTGCATTGTTCATACACTGAAACTGGTGCCAGTGTGCCAAGTTTTTTGTGTAGTTTTCTGTGTTTTTGCTTTATTAATACTTAGATGTATTATGTGTGTAAAAGCATTTGGCTCACTTGTAGCAAGCCCATGCAAGACCCAGTGGCTTATAACAGCAAGCTTATCAGTGGCTGTGGTAGTAAAATGTACCTCCCATTGAGTGACTCAGTTGTGAACTGGGATAATATGGAGACCACATGCAACTGTGCAGATAATGTATTAAAAAAAAAACACAGAGAGACAATTAAAACAATCAGTTTGTGATTCAAATGGTAAAGTTACATTAAAGGAATACTTCACCCACAAAACAATTGTACAGCAACATTTGTATAGCAATTACTCACCCTGTATGAAGCTGAAATTGTGAATACAACTTTGTTTTAGTCGCATGTCTCCACAGTGAACGAAGAATCCAAAACTGGAGAAAGTTATTTATGAATTGAAGTCATCGGGGGCCGCGTTTTACAACAACAGCATAACTCTATCAAAACAAGTGTTTACAAACTCTCACACAACTCTTTGAGTGTTGTCCAAGTCTCATTTTTTCCAGTTGTATGCTCAGGACTTGCTAAAACCTTATTATTTAAAACACTGAGCACACTCTGCTCAATGGAATGCACAAGCATAGTTCAAATTCACGCACTTGCCCAGGTGCACTACTCGTATGCGGACTTGATACGAGTTGAGTGAGTTTGTGAACGGATGCTTTGATGTAATTTTGCTGTTGTTTAATGTGGCCCTCCTTTTACTCACATTCATCAAGAATTTTCACAGTTTTTGGATTTTTCGTTCACTGTAAAGTTTTAGCAAAAATGCATGTGTTTGGGAAGTACTGAGCATAAGACTAAATAAATGAGACGCGGCTTAAACTGCACAAGTTGTGTGGCAGTTTGTAAACAAATGTTTTGATATAGTTTTCCTGTGGTTAAACGTGAACCCTGATAACTTCATCAAGAGTTTTCGCAGTTTTTGGATTCTTCATTCACTGTGAAAGCTTGCAAGTTCTCTTCATAAATTCAACATAATACAGGTTGAGTAATTGATATACAAAGGATCATCTGTGGCAGATGTATTCCTTAAACAGATTTTGGGGCCAGACAAGCTGTAAAATACACAATCACAATAGCAAGAAATTGCCTATCTGTATAGCCAATAAGGTTAGCATTTTTGGAGCATTTGACAAATAAGTTCAGTATTTCCTCTCTTTTGAAGATTTTGGTCTCTACACACCAGGGGCCGGTTGCACCAACTGGTCTAAGATGGTCTTTGTTAAGACCAGTCCTAAGGAGTGGACTTACGCCAGTTGCACCAACAGGGCTTACGCCTAGTCTTAGCTACACCAGTTTTAGCTGTGCACGTCCATGTGAATGCCCCCGGAATGCCACACGCGACCTGCCTAGAGGAGCGCGGTGACGGCCCGACACAAACTGTAAATCCGGTGACAGCTTTTCAGTAAGTTCAAACAGATCTCTCCTACCGAATCAAAACCTCTCAATCAGCTCCTCGTCATTATATACTGTACTTCCAATAGATTGCTTCTGTCCCTAATTACTCTCTCCCGTCTGAATGCTCGCTCGTTGTACAGATGTGGATGAGACGTGACCTTACACCTGCTCTTGACTAGGTGTAAGATTTACGCCCGGTCTTAGTGAGAAGAAGGCTTAAGCCTAGATGGTGCAACCGGCATAACTATTAGGTCGGACTTTGAACACCAAGTTACGACCGACTTAGTTTAAGACTAGGCGTAAGCCCTGTTGGTGCAACCGGCCCCTGAGTCTTAGCAGTGGAATGCTCCCCGTGTTTGGTGCTGGGCAGATAGTGTACAATGGGTTTATTTGAGTTTTTTATCTGTAAGAATCAGCTTAAGAGTGGAATTTTGCGGGCAAGAAAATCAAAACAATGAGCTAAAAGATGTTTTAACAAAGTCAGATTATAATTCTCTGTAGATCAGAGAGGATCCATTGTTAATGTAAAAATATTGATCAGTGAAGTGAAGTTTTTCGAATCCACTATTATCTCTATTTATCATGACGGCAGGTAGGCTAGAGAATCTTTGCATATAGAGGAAAAAGGGAAAGAAAATAACAAGAACACACCAACACAAACAAAAAACAAATTACATTTGAAATTATTGGAGTTTGATTCATGTTGGATTGAATCATCAGGGGAGCTCTGTCTTCACCAAAACACAGTAGGTAATTTGTGCTAAAACAACAAATATGACAGATGTGACCACGATCTGAGTTACTAACAATCCTGCACAGTTTTTACAAATGTCCAGGTAATATTAAAACTCATACAGGTGAACATTGTTGCCCTTTCTTTTGTTGTGGATTAAGTTGTTTCATAAAATACATTGTCAAATGGCTCTTTGTTTTGTCCTTTCTTATTCTAAGAATCATGTGGCAGTAATTGTTTGCTTTAGGGAAGGAATGATCACAAAACATCTTATCAGTGCTCACTAATAACTTACCATTGTTATCTTCTCAAGCTAGACTCACATGTCCACTGGTGGCTTTACTCTTACCCATCATCCTCCCAAGATGTTTTTGGATTATGTTGTTTTTTCAGTTGGAATTAAGTCAAAAGTTAGCGTATTGTATGTTTTTCTTCATACAATACAATCACATGTTTTAGCATGTGCGAGTGTGTCTTTGATGATTCATGCGATCTCCGATGGCACATAGAAAAAATCAACAAACTTGAACCTGCGTCTCAGTTTTCTCAAGCTGTCTGCTACATTTAAAATGCTAATATAAGACTAAACTGATTAATAATTAAACAATTACGGTCATGAATCAATAACTTCTGCACATATTTTTCATTAGTAAATTGCACAGAGTAAACAAAGAAGCAGTATTACCAATTCAAATGCGGATGGTGGGGTGGTGGTGGGGGGGGCATTCTAATCGTCCTAACTTTGATGAAAAATAAACATTCGAGACAGTCACTCAAACAGTAAGGCCTCTGGTACAATTTTCCAAAGTAGATCATGTTGTTGCTTTAGATACAGTTAGTTGGTTGATTATTCAAGTAAACATGGTTGGAACATTTTTAATGAAGTACTCCAATAGTAGAAATTCATGATAAATCTGGTGTGTGTAGTCAATGTACAGAACATTTGGACAGATTTGATGCCCATCTGAGCCTCTTTAAAGTTGAACTGATTTCTGTGGCAATCTGTCTCTAGTTTGAGGAACTCAGATATTGCAGTACAAAGGAGGGACTTCCACGGCAAGCACAGGCACAACTGTCAACGTGTTTCTGATTAGTGCAATGAGTGCTTGATTGACTTTTCGTCACATCTGTCAAGGGCTGCATTCTATGGGAAACATATATATTTTTTTCCTCTGCACCACAAAAACCCACTGTGCTCCCGACAGTTTTATCCATTAATGTCAAAGTGACACATCCGTGGATCATTCTTGTTTGTGGCTCATCATGCATATGCAACTTACCGTCTCCCTTCCCAAAAATGCCAGCGTGGTAATAGCTGATGCCATGGCAGTAAGTGTAAAGCCTGAGAAACAAGGATAAAAGCATAAACAAATCTGCGATAAGAAATATGACATGGCTATCAGCATGCAGAATAAGCCCGGCCCTGCGAGCACAGGCACCCAGATTAATGATAAATTACGAGGACCTGGGCTTGTTTATAGCACTCATTTTCCTTGCTGCACCTGCTCATATTCTCTTGGCCTAGAGCAGCCCCCTCTCTCTTTTTCTATTTTCTCTCTCCATCTCTCATACTCCTTCACCCCCCCAACCCCAACCCCACCCCCTCCCTTTTTCTCTGAGTAGGTGCTTATTTAAAATGGTCCTGTGTTTCTAAAGCACTCTGCCAAAACCGGTGGGACACCCCATGAAAACATAATCTGCGGGTGTATAACTGATGTTTTAAAGGAAAGGGGAGGGCGAGAAGTGAAAATATTAGAGGGATAAGAAAGAGGGGTAAGTAAAAAGAGAAGAGAGAGAGAGGTTTACTGTAAATGAGAGACAGAGAGAAATACGAGCGTGGAAGAGACGAGTTAGAGGTGGAATAAAAGGTGAGCAGAGAGAAATATTTTGATGCAGAGAGAGAGAAAAAAAAAAGATAAAGCCGGAATGAGATGAGAGCAGTGGGCAAACGCAGCGGCCTTTTGGTAGCAGCTCTTGTAATAATACACCACCCGGCATCAACGCAATGCTTAATTTTAATATTAATTACAAATATCTCTCCACACAACAAGGAAATAATTTGACAATCACTTTGGCCCCGAGTACTGTATTTAATGCAAAGTGGGGCTAAGGGCGAGAGCAGTCAATATGGAGAACCAAAGTCGGACCCCCCCCCCCCCCCCTTCCCTCACCTCATTACATGAAGTGTGAATGTTAATTCTAGTGGGTTTATTAGTTAGAATCAAGGAGGGAAAAAATGAGAAGAGGTTAGCATTTTTATTGTTCATTACAAGTGGTTCTCTGGTGGTACCTGGGAATTTTTTGGGGGGCTGCTGTTAGGGCCATGGGTGTGTAGGTGTGTGTGTGTGTGTGTGTGTGTGTGTGTGTGTGTGTATGTGTGTGTGTGTGTGTGAGGGCGGGGTGATAAAGGGGCAGTGGGTGGGTGGTTGGAGTAGGGGGTGCTACGAGTGGCTATTGTCTGATTCATAATTATATTTTTATTATGACTGAGCTCGGGGGCCCCCTCACACTGTACAAAGCAATTTCTAGTAGAGAGCGCTACGAGGGCAAAGTGTTTACATACCAAATTATAAGAATATACTGACAGCGTTTGGTTGTTAATAAGCCGTAATCACTTCCCCTAATTTAATCCGGTTGCTATGGTAAACAAATGACACTTGAGGCTGATGGCGGTGAAGGAGGAGGAGGAGGAGGAGGAGAGGAAGAGGTGTGCCCAGTCGAATGAGGGAGAGAAAAATAGCTGATGAAAGAAAACTGACATCCACACACACACACACACACACACACACACTCCTCTGACAAGACACCTGCTGTCCTCTGTGCACCGTACATGTACAGAGGGTTGTGTGTGATCTGTTATAAGCATGAGAGGAGAGAGAGATTGTACTTATACGTGTGCTGGTCAGAGACAGCTGTCTGTGCAGTCAGCATTGCTGCTCTCCTCAGAAAGCAGAAAATTGAGCGGGAATTGGGCTAATTGTACGGAATGATTGATGCTAGTGGAAACTACAGTACATTAAAAACACAAAAGCACACTCATAAGTGTGCAGACACACACACACACACACACACACACACACACGCGTAACACACGCACTTTTGCAATCCCATACACTTTGCACATGTGCACAGACACGAGCGTGCATGCACACACACACTTCCTGTCTGCTGCACACAGCCCATTCTCACAAATCCAGTAAAAAACAGTGTTTCATGCGTTCAGCAGTTGAGAAAGTGGTTAGTATACAACACAGAGCAGATCTTGTTTTCCTGTTATCTCCCTTCCCTCCAAGAAAGAAGACCTAATTCAGAGTTAAGACATTACAATTAAAGAATTATGATACAAGTGATTTTAAAAACAACAATAGCACAGATTTTATTTTGAAGTTTTATAGAAACAGCAGTTGTAAAAGCTGATCAGAATCAGTGCCTCACTAGTCATTAGTATTTATTTGTTTACATATATTGTTGATTTTTAACTGACCATGCATTGGTTTAAACACAGTATGTGTCAAAAGACAAGATAAAAGTAAATAAATAATAATATTGATTAGAAAAATTATAATTTAAAGATTAAGTAAGGATAAAAAGATTAAACTGAAAGTTGCAGAGTTTCAGTAACAGAAGGTGATGAATTTAACCAATCTTCTCTGGCTCTTTTCTTTCTTAGTGAATTCAGATTGTATGGTCTATTGCTGAAGTTAACTGATTGATGATTTGACAGAAAATAAGTGACAATCTCAATAACTGATTGAACATTTAAAGTTATTTATCAAGCAAAAATGCCAAAAGTTTGCTGCTTCCAGATCCCTAAATAATTATCAATGTTCTGCTTTCTCAGATTTATATCTTTGTAAAATTTAATCTCTGAGTTTTGGGCTCTACCAACAATGTAAAATAAAAAAGAATCAAAGGGGGGCAACCTCCAGCTCAGCTGATGGAGTGTGCACTCCATATATGCCGTTTCCTTTGCAGCGGCCTAGGTTCAGCTCCAAACTGCTTGCTGCATGTCATCTCCTCTTTCTCTCTCCCACCTTTTTCTGTCTGTCTCCAACTGTACTGCCAATAAAGGCAAAAACCTGCACAAAAAAATCAAAAGGCAGATTAAATTATAACAGTTTCAGACCTAATATGATCTATTTCTTGATTAAAACCTCCAGTGGTCCAGCTGGATAAATACACTAAGTGGTAATGCTTTAAAACCCTGGTGCAATTAGATTTCAAGGCCACTGATCAACTAAGAGAATCAAGACGTGCTGATGAATCTGACTTCACACATGAGAAAAATATCAGCTGATATGGTTGTGACAAACAAAGAAGAGGTGAGTTTTCCTAGTAAAGCTGTTAAGGTAACATGGGAATGCAGTGAGTAGCAGTGATGATGATGATGAGCATAAGTGGGAAGGAAGATCATGATAATGACCACACATGAAAACCACTGATCAGCAATCACACACACCTTATGTGCACTATCTTTTGTCACCTCTTGAACTCGCTAACAGCAGAACACGCTAGCCTGTTTATATGACACGAGACACTGATTACTTACAAAAATTCATCTCCATGCAGAATGATTGTCCATTAGGATGCGTGTTCACTGCTGTCAGATGGCGGTCTGCTTGTGCATTCAAATATTAACGCTTCACACTTCGTTTTAGCGACATCCTATTGGCCATGAATCGAGACCCTTCTTTTTTTTCAGGGGTATAGAACAGAAAAGTAGAATCCGGGTCCGTCTGCTCCATTGATTTTATCTCCTCATAGTGTCTCCTGCTGATTAAATTTGAAAACCTAAAGAAAAATCTCCACTTCTACACTCTAATCCAGCAAATAAGAGAGACTGAAGAGAAAGGGGATGAATGGTTTGACAAAGGCTTTCACTCCCAAACCCTTTCAGAGAAGAAAATCCTTACCTGTCATTCTTTAGTCCGTGTTGCAAAAGTACAGATAATTGCATTGCAATAGTGACACTGTATCGTAAATCCAGTCTCTAGGAGGCTACTAAATCAGTCCATCTTTAATATTTCTGAGCAAGGTTCTCTTTTTTTGCAAGTAAGCATCATCATATAAGTTTTGAAACAGTTTAAAGGCAGCTGCCTCATTAGAGAAAAAGGTTCTTTACATATTGGCTTAACAAATCTGGATCTATTGGAAAAGAGAGACACAGACAGAGAGAGACTGAGAGGACGGCTGTCCTTGAGGCTCTGGTAATGGTTTTCTTATTCTCTCTATCTTCTCTTATAGATGCATATCAATACATATCGTGGCGTCTGCATAGAGCCTGCCACATCCAATATCGCCTGGACATTTTACATAATTATTATTTTCAGGAGTCATTGGGGTCTCATAGAAGGGAATGTAAGTGACAGGCGTTTAAAATGGTTTTTAAATCATGCGGGATAACCAGGGCCTTTCAGAAATAATTGTGTCAAACTGCTTTTCACCTTTTTCGCCAATCAATATGCACACGCATTCATGGGCAGACGACTATCCATCAAAAGGCAGCGCTGCTCTTTAATATACATGCTTGCATTTTAATGGGCTACTTTAACAACAATACGGGAGACAACAATGTGTTTCTGTGTAATATTCCCGTAAAAATTGATGATACAGCCTCTTTCACGTAAGGCACAGGCTCACTTGCTCTCCCTCCTCTGTGTGCACATGTATGGAATGTACACACACACACACACACACACATGCGCATGAGGTGAGCGCACACAAACATACACAGACAGTTTGTTAAGTGGTGGCCTAAGTCGCTGTAATCACATTCACTTTGTTACACGGCTCGTAAATGATTTAAAACTAGATTTCATGCATGCTTTCATACTAATTCACTCACTCGTATTTTTCATTTTGGCCGGAAAAACTCTGAGAACAATCAAGAATTACTCCATTCTCCAATTAGGCTTCTAAACAGGACCAAGAGAGGGGGGATCTATTCATTTTCTTTTGATTAAAATTATCGCCACTTGCAAGGAGCTTTGGGGTTTATATATTAAATAATGCATCATTTCATAATTATATAGAATATATAGATTTTTTAAATAGGATACCGGGCAAAAATGGTGACTTTAATTAGATCGGTGTGTAAGATATCTCGGGGGTATGATAAAACAATGTTAAATATCTCACAATGACTGTAAAATATGTTCCAACAGATAATGAAACACAAATAGGGTCTCGCTTTGCCATGGCTCCTATTTGTCGAAACATTCCCACATGCATTTTCTGAAATTTCATAATTATATTGAAAATATGATCAGGGGGATAACGCAGCTAGGTGCTAAATATGATGCTGCCTGTCCCCCACCTATTCAGAGGCATACATTATCATCCTATTACTATAAGGGTAAATTACTAGAGAGAGTCGAGCATACCGTGCACCGAGCGGGGGAGAGGGGGAAATTCCTGGTAGAAGATGCTGTGTTTTTGTCTCACGCATTCTCACTGACACACGCGGTACATGCGAGCTAATAAACAGGCCTAGATGCTCATGGGCGGCGTAATATCCACACAAGGATGAGCTAAGGCCAAAGATTAGCAAAGAACTAAAGAGCACTTGGCAGAGCGAGAGGGGGTAGAGACGCTTTTACAATTAAAGCAGAATTAAAGATGCACTAGAACAGCAACACTTTGCCAAGCAAACAACGCCTGCAGCCTCTTTCAAAATTACAGCGGGCTAATTTGAAATGAAGGACAAACAGTGGTTGTGTGTGTGCATGTGTGCGTGTGTGTGTGCTTCCAGAACCTTCTCCTATTATGATTGCAGGCGTACAGACCCCTCGTTTTGGTCTATATATAAAGTATGTAAATGTCGTCTGGCTGCGACAGTCAGAAGCGTCAATAGAAGTTGACAGCTGAATTATAACCGCAGCCGAATCCATCAGTCTTTTGTTTTAACCGGAGAATGGAGCGTTTTTAAAACTCAACAAAGGCCTTTAATCAAATTCTCAAGGTTGTTGGCTTTAGCATTGTATTAGTTTAATAGTTTCTGCTGCACCATTGACGTTAATGACACATTCCTATGTAAATATAATGTGGCTCCCAGAAGCCATCAAAACATTTTAAGGTCCAATGAATACAGTTGCATTTTTTTCTCCCTTTCTCTCCCCCCTTCCTCCTCATACAGAAATGTCTTTTTATTTAGCAATCTCCGCACAGTGCATGGTGATACAATAAAAAGGAGGGGAGATTGATTAATGGAGACTTTAAGGTAGTGATGCGCAGCACTGATACAAATAACTGTGGAGAGACAGAGAGGAGAGAAGATTGTGCCCTCCCTCCCTTCTTCCCTCATCCCCTCACCAACACACACACACACTAATCTACACACACATGTGAGCGCATGTATACACAGACTTTTAAAGAATTCACTTATGGAGCATCAGCCTGGAATTACAGCTGTGGCCGCGCACGCACACACACAGGCAAATGGAAATCACATGTACAGTTTAGAGGCCTTTGGCATAGATTCATCACCCACGATTGAAAGATAATGAAACTGCATATTTTCTCACCATTCAGAGGCTGATGAAAGCATTTAGAGTAATATAGCAGAATACATTAAAAGCAGTATCATATTTTGAGAAGCCTCATAACATGTTAGTGTCTAAAGGGGAAAAAAAATGTGGAGACATCTTGGCCCATATCTTAAGTGTGGGTGATAGGCTGCCTTTTGTATGTATGAATCGCTTAATCAAGTCTTTGGGGGGATATACTGTATTTAAGTGGTTGTTGGTAATTTAAAAAGGGGGAAAAATCAGATACTTGAGAGCTGGCATTGAGATCACACCACATTTGCAAATACGCTTGCATACACAAAACTGAGTTAGAGGGAGACGGATAGGGAGAGAGAGATGTAATGGAGATTTTTCATGCTAGACATGTACATATAAGCTAAGAATCAGCATTCAATCAGGACTTCATGTTTTGTTTTCTGGATTTCTGTGTTTCTTTTCATCCGTTGTTTAATAGCTTAACAGACTGAAATTAACACCCATATGTCACATGTAATGGTCGACACCACACAGTCTCTAAGCTCTGTTTATAAGAATCACTATTAATACATTCGCAGGATATAATGTTTTTCATTCTGTGGTGGTCGATAAATGAAACCACGAAAAGCAATATTGCTTCATTAAATTCGTATCATTTCTTTAAACACTTCTTTTAAACACAGTAAAAGTCCTGCAATCAAAGTATTACTTTAGTAAAAGGACAAACGGTTCATCAGCAAAATGTAAAAGTAGTAGACAAGGAAATAGGTTTTATTTTAACATTGGGAGGTGACATCTAGGAAACAGGGAGTTTGGGGGTCCTCAACCTGAAAATTCTCAGCATCAAACACTTAACTTCCATCATTTTGGTGAATTTGTACGCACCAGTTTGTAACTTTTCTGCGTCTATTTCTGGTGTAAATGTCTTAAATTTACAAAAAAAATTCCTTTTGTGTGGGGAAAATCACTTGTTCTAAATACTGAGGGAGACATATCCCCTGCAATCCCCCTGAAATCTACACCTATGGTAGTCAGTAAGTACTCGTTATGCAGCTTAATGTGACTTGAACTTACATTATCATTATCATTATCAGAGTTTAATGCTGTAGCTTGTTGCTAAGCTAATGATAACTGCTTTATATACTGCAGTGTTGATACATTAATCCATCACTGTAATTTATAAGATTATTATAAATTTTGTGTGTATAATGTGAATTTTTTCATGTGTTAAATTCCCCAAAAACCTCATTCCCATGTATGTGAAATCATTACATGTGACAAGATTTTTCTCGTGATGAAGTTAGTTTTTATTTCCATGTCATGGAATTTTCAAACATCAAAAATATGAGAAGTCATTATCCAGCAGCCCATACAGTATACTACAAAAAACAACCCAAAACTAATCATAACATTATAGAGATATTTACATACTACAGGTAACATGTTTAAATGTGAAATTGCTGTTTTCACATGTGATGCCTTAAATTTCACATGTGAAATATGTTTTAAAAAAACAAAAAAAAAAAAGATCTGCCTATACTGTGAATTGATGTCAGATGTCTGAAAACCTGATGTACATTTTTCATACTTGAAATGTTTGTTTTTAGTGGACCGTCACTGTGTTTAGAAACTTATTAGCTCTCACACTACTCCACAAAATATTACCCAATAGTTTTTCATTGTTCAGCGTGTAAAGCATTTTATATTATGTACAGATTATCATGATTACAATTTGCTCATAATCCATTTAGAATGAGCTTATAGTGCCTTATAATAGCATGTGAGCACCACTTGGAGAAAAGTGCTACCAAATAAAAGATCAAGTGCATTTGAGCATTTCCATTACACACAGACTCTAACACACATTGCACAGATTTCTCATGCATCGTCTTCCTGTGAGCTATGGGCTGTAACATTTGCTTTCTTAGTCAAGGAGAACAATCTCATTTGCAGGGAAACAAATTAGAAAAAAAAAGATGTAGCTGTGACAATACCTCAAATTCTATCCTACTTATTTTTCCCCCTTTCTGCTTCTTCTTTTTTTAATTTACAATGCAAAGTGTAAAAATAAACATTGAGGGCTCAATTTAGTGTGGTTTTCAGCCGTGGCACCTAATCCCCCACCCCACCCCTCGTCACGATGTGCTGGAGGTTGTAGATTTTCCCGGGGGTGTGGGGGGTGTTCATCGAGTGAGAGATAGGTGGGCAAAGAGGAGACCCCTAAGGGAGCCTCAGCAACACATACTGTACCCTAATCACACCCACACACACACTACAACAGATTCTTATTAGCTATAAAGGTGTGCCAGAAACAAAAGTGTGCACACAAAAACACACACAACTCTGCCACACACCACCGTGGAGAAAGTGGGAGACAAGCAACTCTTAAGCACAAACAAAAGAAGAGTTTGTTTGTTTGACAAGGATCTCGACGCCGAAAACATGCGTTAAAAAGAAGAAAGCGGGACAAGAATAGGTGAGGGAGGAAGACGGAGCGCTGCTGCGCCTCGCCTCTGAGACATGTGTGAGTCTTTAACCCTGTGCTTGCTGTCAGTCACTCTGCGAGCCGTTCAGCTGGAGACATTTTTTCCGTTTGTGTGACCTTATGAAATGATTGCCCATCTGGATTCACTGCCTTGCTTTACAGAGGAGAGACGAGACAGAAGTCGGGGAAAGAATGTGTCACTTCAAAGTATTAGCAACTCCTACTCAGAATGTGCACATGTGTAATCACTAAGACAAACCTGTCTGATTACAGCCCCTTACTCGCATCTCTTCTATGACAAGCCTCCCCACACACCTGAGTGCTACCCAGTGGGAGGCTATCTACCTGATGAGGAGGACCTCACAACAGGAGGGACAGCGAGATGAGGAGATCAACCATCCCCCGGCAGACGGACAGAGAGGAAGAGCGAGACGAAGACAGAGTGAAGTTATAGATAATCTTTTTACTTGCTGTTGAGTAAACATACAGTGTTTGTTGAGTCTGTTGCCATGGCCGAGCCAAGCGGCGAATGACGGATGCAACAGCGTTAGCTAGCTGATTAAAGCCCTATCTTCTTCAAAGTAGGGGGGGATTTTCACTCTGACATTTAAAGAACAAACACAATGCTCAGTTGGGTGGCATATTTGCCTATTGTTCCTTTTTAAGATAAAACTTCTGTCCATGTGGAAGTTTAAATCGTCTCGGGTAGCTGTTGTATCTGAGCGTTTTTCTTTATGTCTGGGCGGCTCAGCGCCGCTCTTTGCGTGCAGGGGTTTCTATATAGTTCTTTATGGGCTGTACATGCGTGTGCGTGCCCATGTGTGTTCCTGCATATAAACCCTCATTCAGATAGACCTCGGTCCAACTTTGGCGGTGGCCCGCGGCCACATGGAGTGGTCTGATAGAGCACTGGAGTCTACGGGAGTCACACACACTGCTGTCGTATGGCGGGGCCTCTCTTATCGGAGCCGCCAGCACGGTAAGCTAGGATTAGCATCTAGATCTGTGAAGACTGGACGTCAGCACAGGGGACAATGGTGACAGAAGAGAGGAGGGCGCAGGATGAGAAGATGGAGATAGAGGGGGCGGATGGAAGGGGAGGGTTAGAGCAGATAGACGGATGTCATACTCACCAGTAGAGCATAGAGCAACATTTCTGCAATCCCCCCACTTACTAGTGTGAGCTTTCTTTCCTTTTCCTGCTCTTTTAAGCCATGTTGTTTCCTTTTCTTTCACTTATTTTGTCCCCGTGGACAAAGTGCATGAGAGCGGCATGTGTGCATGCCTACTTGGACTTTTTTGGTGGTCTGATGTGGAGGACACACTTCAAAACCACAGAAACATCACACTCATGGAGCAGGCTAAGTGGGCCCTGTTTTTGAAGTCTTTCTTTGAAATAAGCGAGGCAATCCCTTGGCCCAGGGATCATATTCTATTTACGTTCCCTTTGCCAACGACACAGGCGACGCTGGCCAAATTCACAAAAGAAGATCCACATTGGAAAATCCGGCTAATCCCTGATTGAAAGTTCATGTGTTGGCTTCGATGGATAAGCTCTGGCAGATTTTCCCAGGAAAGGGGAGTAAAGGAAAAAAAAAAGGCAACAAAACTGGGATCCTTTTTGGTTAAAAAGTGGACTCAGTGTCAGTGGCAGGCAAGCAAAGCTCATGTCCGCTTGTCAAGAGCTGCCTTTCATGCTCAAGGCCGCAGTGGGTTCTCTCTTCTCGCGCTGAAGGGAGAGGTTATGTTGTCATCTTCAGACGTAGTTGGGGTTAGTTGGTTGTTCCAAAGGTCGACCTCAGACAAGGCTGTCAGGAATGATGCTACCTCACTTTATTTAGTCCCCCCTTTTTTTCTTTGTCTATTTATTGCTTCCTCCATTTCTCATCCACTCCTCTCTCTCTCATGTTCCCAGTCTGTCTCTCCCTCTTTTCCTCCATCCTTCCCTCCCTCCCTCCTTCCCTGGCTGCCTCTACCCTGCTGCCTCTCTCCTCTCTCTCTCTTCCAGGGGTGGTGGCTATGGCTAGAGAGCCTGCACAGATGGCAGGCCAGCTTGCCTTCAGGGGAAGGGCTCCACAGCTTAAACTTCCTCCATTTTTCCTCTTTTCTTCTTCTCTTTTCTTCAGCACAAACTTTTGGCCTGCAACTTTTCACGCCTAGTGAGCCTTTATCTCACTGTGCATGATGTGAGGGGGAAGGCAGGGTCCTCGAGGGGGGTGGGCGGGGGTGGGGGGCTATCGCGAGCATGAGCTGTCCTCGGATCAATAGGGGCCATCAGTATCAGTGGAAACCCAACACAGAGGCCAGCAGAGTGTCAGTGGCAGCTCTGCGGGGCCATTGACTAGCCGATAATCTGACACTTGAAATTGTCACATTTCAAACCTAAATCCTGTCATTCTACAGAAAGCAGCATCTTTCACTTTGAGTTGCGGTGATTGATAAATAGCACAGGCGCTGGCGAAGGCTTTCTGCTCTGATTCTCACATCCAGTGATTTTTGCTGCTAAATACGCAAAGGCTTCACTTAGTCAGACAATAGAAGCATTAACAAGCACAAGTACTATTACAAGTCAGAGTTTCCTACTTTGTGCTAACATGAATCCTCTAGATCAATGTCTTCCTGAGATGACCCTGTGATAATGGTAATATTACCTCTCGCTATCTCTCCACACATATCATTTCACACTCAAGTCAATGTGAACAATGTTCCTCTAATGGCTTGCTATACTTAAAGCCGTCACCACCATAAGTGGTCTTGTTAGCAGTGGCCCCTTGCCTCTTCACGGGATCAGCCCAACAACTTGACCTGCGTCGAGTGATCACCTGATAGCCCCCGCTCGGTTTTAGGCCTCCTCCCCTTCAGCACAGCAGGAACTTGTGACAGTGTGAAGCAAATCAGTTTAAATTCATCCTAACTTAGATCCTGTAAGACTAATTGTATGTGAAAAGATATTACAGAATATACAAAAGGTTGGTTGCAAAGTGCAGTGGCTCCCAACACAAGTGCATTAAGGGCAGGCCTGGATTTATTACCAAAACTTACCTTACATTCACTATATGTTTTAATAAAATCTCAGCAAATGTAGCAACATTTATATTACAACAGAGGGAATAAACATTGTAACATCATCAACATCAAAATAATCATATTAAGAAATACGCAGTTATGTCACAGCTAAGGCTGGTTATGTCAGCTCACTGTTGTCGGTTGTCATAGTACCTCAACAAACTTCCCGCCAAACAGCTTTTCAAGGTGTTCATAGAGCTGGCATGATATCAGATATTCACTTCACAACTGTCGCGGCCAAGAGTTCACGATAATGCTATCTACAGAAAACTTGAAAAATAAATAAACAAATAAAATGCGATCAATCAAATTCATCTGTAAATTTGTTTACTGTGCATTTGCTCTCCTTTTTGGAGAATATATTACACTCAAAATAAAAGTGTAGAGAGGCAGAGAGTATGTAACCTTAACTGTACAAAAGCATACAATCAGAGCAATTACACTTAATGGAGAGTGAAATGGCAACCAGATGATGTTAGGGGAGGTAGAAAAAGCAAGACAGGGAAGAAAGGAATATGGTGCAGGATTTTTTTTTAAGTGATATTATCATATGTGTATAATTAACATAATATCAATACTTTGTTTTTTTAAAAATGAAGGTTATTGTCAGTACCAGTATATCATGACACCCTATGGTGAAACAGCAGTCAGACATGATGACTGTCAGTGCATATGATGGAAAGAACTGGAAAGTAGATCTCAAAAAAATATTGATATATTTCAGTCCTCAAGACAGCCTGAGATGACCAAAATAATTAAAATCTCACTGTAAACTGAAAGCTATGTAGCTTACCTGTTTTGGTAAAGAGAGTGAGTTACCTGTCTGACCTCAGATTACCCCATCTGCTACAGAAAACTGTCAATGCTCAAGAGACATCTTAAGAGAAAACACCGCTCTGTAGAGGTGAAGCTAATTTTACATGTCAATAGAACACCTACACGTTGAACCAATTAGCAAACTTCATTTCCACATAATATTGACGCTAGTTCATACATGTCATATGAGACAACATGGGGGCGGGGGGCAAGGATACTGAAAAAGAAACCTATGATGTTTCATATCTTTAAAACAAAAAAAAAATAAAAGACTGGCACAGCTCACAGATGATTGAGACATAATACACTAAAGCAGTATGCTATGGTGGAGGGACATATTAATGACCATGTAGTTATGTGGTGTAGTAATCATTTTTTGTACTTCTTAAGCAGAAAAGCCTAAACAGGGGCAGGGGTCCAATATAAGCCTTGGCTTGAAATTCTATATGCAATACATCTGTAACCTTTTACAATGTTTTGTGAATTGTCCCTAACAATTAAAGGAACAAATTAATTAATAAAATAGAATAAATTTAAACAAAAGTAGTCAAAAACCTTTGTCATAATAAAAGCTTCAGATGATTACCCAGGATTAAATGTGGTGCATGAGAGCATAACTGAGTCCATATTATCTTTATATTTTAAAGGGATGGTTCACTTAACAAAAAAAAAAAAAAAAAAATATATATATATATATATATATATATATATATATATAGTATATTGTCCAGTCATGCAGGGTTTTTTTATATATATTAATGGAATCCACCCCTTTAATATTACATTAAGAGTAAGTACTCACACTTTCTTTGCTCTAAACTCGTGACTTGTTCTTTCCACCCGAGGTATATTTTCTGCTTTATAGGAGGTATTATAAAGGTTTTCTATTTCATTTTCTTTCCAGAGCTGTTTTGATCAATACAGTGGCTGTGTAAAAATGGATGTTTGGGGCTATTAGCTGTGGGGTGAGTGTGAGAATAAAGCCCTGAAAAGGAATCCAGCATACAAGGAGATTTTGTTTCAGCCGTCCTGTTTTTGCAGGGGAACATCTTAGGCCCAATAATAATAATAATAATAGTACTTTTTAGCAGTTTTCATTAATCTAACTGTGGTAGTGTTGTCATTGTGCTGCAGATGAGGTTTTGTGTGAGAATTAACATTCACCTTGACCTGTGACTCGCACTCTCAATTACGCATAAAATTCTAATTATATGGAGAGATTATAACGTTTTTAAATATGATTGCAGCATTTAATACACTTTAAAAGTTGTACGTGCCGGTAGACAGGCTGTTTTTTTTTTTTTTTTTTTTAACAACGTTCCTAATTAAAGCTTAGAGAGGATTTGTCATCAGTGTGCTTCAAGCATGTCCTAATTCTCATTTTCATAAAACATCTGTGAAATAGTCTATATTTAACACATGTGATGGCTATTTTATGCACTTTTTATGCTTGTCTCACGGACATCTCCATGCGCTGAATGTGTACCATCAGCACAGCCGAGGGACTAAAGCACCCTTTTCAAACATCGATGAGAGCAGAGAGGTGGCATGAAAGACAGAGAGAGGAGGAGATAAAGGAAGACACAGACAGGGAAGGGAGAGGAAGGGGATGAAGGAGAGTTGAAAAATGATTCCGGACTTTGTCAGAGAAATCAATTGAGAAACACATAGACACGGGCAGCAAATTGGGTGATAAGGCCCCCATGTCCTCCCCTTCTTAACGAGGAGCACTGAAGCATGAGGGTAAATAAAAGAGACATCTCTCTCTTTCTATCTTTCTTACGTGTTCTCTCTCACACGCACTCTCATTCTTCTGGCTGCTCTGTTGCTCCCTCCTCTTGTCATTATCTGTGTCTGTTTGTTTCATTAGACTCTGTCTTTTCTATCTTTCTCTCTCCGTATCGATACATTTATGCATGTTAATAACAGCTGACAGGATGACAGGACGCTGCTATGACTCCAGTCTCTGCATGTGCACACACTGTGCATGTGTGTGCAGGGATATAATGTAATCTGAGAGGCCTATCCTCTGTTCCCAGGTTTGGGCTAGGGCGACCAGAGGTTGTGGTGGCGTATGCCCGTACTTTGTGTAGAACAATGCGAGCAGGCAGGCAGTCGGAGCTCGGAGGTATTCTGCAGGTGTCGCAGAGAAGGACCCTTCTGTAGCAGTGTGTCTTGGACCCGATCTCCACAAAGCTGCCTCTCCCGCTGCCAGATGGACCCATGCTTTTCCCCACACTCTTGCTCTCACAGCTAAGACCTAGGCTTTTCTCCCTCCTTTTTTTTCTCCCCCTCCCTACAAAAGAAAAGCGCTTTGGCTGAAAGAAAACCACAGCTGAATTTTATGGTGCCGCTTCTTTTGCCAAGCTGATTTTACAATTGAAAGGGACAGAGTGCATGGAAATGCTGTTTTCGAGCTGCATCGTCGCTACGCCTTTTAAGATGCAAGTTTGCATTGGCAGATACGTTAGCCACACTAATATTTCCTTTCCCAGTGTGAAATCTTGATAATATCCGGAGTTGCAGAGAAAAAAACAGCTCAGAGTGTGTTTGGAGTGTACTCGGAGCAGATCTTCTGGGGTGTAATTCCTACAAGGCCTCAATAAGGTGACAGCAGTGTCGGCGCTGAACGTGATCACGCTGTCTATAGACATCATGAGTTACACATCAGGGTGTGTGTTTGCTGTTAATGTGTATGCCAGTGAATATGCGCCAGCACGCACACAAATACTGGCACAAATTATTTGGCACATATATCACCAAGCACAAAATTCATTAAGTTTTAACAACGCCCTCCCTCTTACCTTAAATAACTGAACGAGGTGCAACGCAACTTCAATCGCACGACCCCGATACAGCTACACCTCGCACTGAGCAGAGGGAGCGCTCACTTACTCCGGGGACAGAATTAACATCCAATTTCCCACTTCTCATTACAATTCAATAAAAGCCAATCTGCTTTTACCTTTAGAGCACTGTTTTGGGTGGATGCTTTCAGGGGGCCCCACTCCACTCTGAGCCCAATTAAGAACATTTAAACATATTAAAATCTCCCAAGCTCTTCACTGTCCTGATTACTGCTTAAATATAATCTGCTTTTATATCCTCTCTCTGCCTCTTTCACTCATTTTTCCTCTAAAATTATATCCATCAGTGATGATTTTTTTTTTCCTCTAGAGGGGATTCAGGGTCGAGCAAGTAAGTATCTCTTCTTTTCATGCAAAGATATTGAATTGCCAAGTGGAGAGTGAACTCTGCCTGTCTCGCACTTTCTCACACATATTATGCCTTTTCTTTATAATCAACCACTTATTGCACGGGACACAAGTACACACATGTACGTAACTTAACATCACTTAACGTCCACTCTCAGCCTCTCCCTTGTTACTCATATATGCTCTCAGCCTTGATGAGGATATATAGTGTGTTTAGAGGGGTGCATGGATGAATATTGACGTGTATAAATGTTTCTGCTAAAAAGGCCCCGCGATCGCTCAGTCGTTCTGTCACATCCATCACGGTAAATCCACTTTGCTCATCTCCATCACCAGTATGCCATCCAATGGGCATGGCTAAATGGCCACAAGTCACATCCAAGTGTGGAGTCAAACTGAGTGCTCACACAAACATGTTAACCCCTTATTTACATGATACTGATATTAACGGTGGACATCCAGTGCATTAACCATTTTCAAGTCATAATCAAGTCTTCCTGATTGTAGTAAACCTGTGTTTGTTTTAATTTCTTAATGAATTAGAGGAAAATATTTCTGTGTAAATGTTATTGTAAATCTGAAAGCAAAAAGGCCCAACAGTGGCGGTTTTGGAAAGAGAACCAATACCTTTTTATTAGAGCTGTCAAACAATCATTCCATTATTTTGCAGTATAATTTTGATCACTAACTTATGCCCTCTGATCCATGCTTAATGCGACAGCATATTTCAGGAGTTCCAGTTTAGTTGCTATGTCTGAATATTACAGGTCCTGTATGTGTGAAACTATTGCCTCCGTGACAGTAAGGCATACGACTGGTTACAACATGCCAACCTGAGGATGTACCCTTAATAATATACTTGTGTGGTGGTGTGTCTGTGTCCTTCTGCAGTTACACCTCCAAAACACTAGTCGGCTGTGGGGTTTCTGTGAAGCACTGTCAAGTTTGACTGATTCAAAACACACCTAAAACAAACATAAAACATGGCTAAATACTTACTATTTTAAACACAAATGTAGACAAATTGGCTTCAGTTAACTCACAAGATTCACAGACAAAGCACTTGTTTTTTGCTGGACACATTTTCCCCACAAATACAACATGCTAACATTAGTAGCACAAACCCCTGGCATTTCTTATTGTATAAATTAGCCTAGTGGCTAACTGTGTTTTCCTCTACTCATTTGATGGTAGAATCAACATTTAACAAAGGTAAGTTACAAAGTTTGGCTCAATTACAACTCACAAGGTTAACCAACAACTAAATGGTCTTATACTAGACATTTTTTCCCCACAAATACAACATGCTAACATTGGTAACCTAAGCCTATGTTATCTGACAGTGCAAAATAAGGCCAGCGGCTAGCTAGCTAGCTCATATAAAACCAGGATAAATCACACACAGGACTTAAAATGCAGGTCTTCAGTCAGTTGTCACCAATTTAACAGGAGCTGTAGTTAACGTCCTTGACTTAGATGGGTTGCTGTTGACGACACGTTTGATCATTTATTTATTTTTTCTAATCTGCCCATTATGCAGATAATGAACAAACTTATGTAACCCAAGTAACAGCATAACTGTTTGGTAACTAACTGTAATTTTATGAACAGTAACATAAGTAATGTGATTACAACTAAAAAAATAAAGAAATGAGGAACGCAGACCATGCCATTAAATTTATCTACAAGTTGCTCTGCATTTATTGAAAAGATCTTTGATTAAAGATCACAAATAAATGCTTTCTATTAGATTGTTCTATTGTATAAAGACAGCCATTCATTCAAGCATTCAGGTTCTGTCAGGCTAAGCACTCCCAAAGAACACCTGAGCGGACACTTTTCCTTTATTTCTAGTGCTGTCTGCTGTAACACTCTAATCACAGCTACAGTTAGTCTACATTGCAGGGTATGAGACCATGTCCCAGCCTTCTTTTATTCGCTTTAGTTGGTGAAGCTAACAGCTACCATGCTAGCAAACCAACAACATGTTAGTGCTAGTCACGTTAACCTGCGGAACATCTGTTTTCTCTTTGGTGTTCATTCCCCCCTGACATTTTGTTCTCTGGGCTAAACATCATTTTATTTACTGTACAAATATGGAATGGAGTATAAAGTTCTTAGAGCTAGTTACCAAGTTTGTTAGCATGGCCACTACTGGGGACAAAAACAATTTATTTAAACACATTACTTGTCATTTAGCTGTCTGTCTTAGCCTTGCCTATTTTGTGAAGCAGTTTATACTCCCAACAGAGAAGACTGCATGCAATAGAGTGCTGCAGAAATGGAACCTAAAACCCGGACATGAGTTAGGTTCACAGAAGGTTAATTAAAGTTTTTACTTTCATGTTTTGTTTCTATGACATAAACTACATCAGTAAATATGCCGCTCATAAATTTCTAAGCTTTTATGTGTCTACAAAATGCTTACGAACAAGTGGCTAAATGAGAATACAGGAGCTCACCGTGCACAACACGGCTTTACAGCCTCATTTTGGTGGTGATGTTACCGTGGTGTAGTTCCTTTTTAGCCTAATGTTAGATGTATGTTTCTAGCAATTGCATTTATGCTTCAAAAATCATAACGTGGTGTTCATTTGTGAAGATTATCCTGCTAAACAAAGTGAAAGTCATAAACTTGTTTGCCACAGAGGTTTTTTTTTCAGTTATCCTAACTCCAATGGAAACATACCATTGGCTTTTTGCTGAGGTAACCAGGCTGATGAACATGTCCTCCATTTGCTTTCTGTTCTCTCAAAGGTCAGCACTGTAGAGAGGGCCTGCTATTGGTCAGTACTGCAAATTTGCATGTCAAATTTCACCAAAGTTGGTCTCAGAAATGTTGTACAAATTCACCTCATGCTTGCCTATCATCTTATCAGGGTGATTTCCTCAAATTAAGTTTTGATTTCAGTGTTTTAAGTGCTAGTGTTAAATGACAGTATTTCAGCTTTGGGCTCTTGTTTGGTGAAAGCTGTTTTTACTGGTCTGCCTAAATGGTATAGTGCCAGTTTAATGTTGCTAGAAACTTGCTATAGGCCTAATAGTTTCCCCCTATGACAAACAACATGTTATCTGTAAAATAGGCCTACAGAGCAAGGTTCTAACTGTGTTTTCAGATGCAAGGTGCATATGCAGTTCATGACACACATGTTGATCCAAAAATTACATTCACTCCCTGTATAACACTAGTCCCATGTGCATGGGGTTTTAGTTGACAAAAGATTTGATGCTGTTTTATGTATTAAGATGAATATGTTGATTACTTGTGTGCATTCCCACTTAATGCTATTCGCTGAAGTGTAAGCACACAGTGTGAGATTTCAGACAACAGTCTAGTGTGGTGGCTGAAGAGGGGTTTATCAGCAAAATGTGCACGTAGATGTGGATTGAGACTTTCATGGGGTTTTCCATTGTCTCTACTTTCATGACTTATGACTTATTCAGTGATTAATTTTTAATCAAAGCAGAACACTGAAATCAAGGACGTCTGTTAGGCTGTTAACAGCCCATAACATTTGGCTGCAACAAATAAAATGTGTGCTTTTGATTTAAAAAAGTGACATGAGTGAAATGAAAGCAAATAGGTCTGATCATGATGACTTTTTAAATGGGGTGCTCAAAAGGTCACACTTATTGTACTGACAGTTGCTGGAAAATGACCCATTATTGTAGCCCCCCCCGAGACTAAAAAGCACATTCTGCAGGTACATCTGCTCACATGAAGACAGACGAACTTCAAATTATTCACAACGCGTAATTCAGAGCTGTGTGTAAGTCAGGCATGTAAAAAAGGCATCTTAAATTATACCATGCAAACTCCAGTGTCTCATTAATATTACAGGGACTATTCTTTGACTTCATTTCATTTAATTTCTCCGTCTGAGTGAGGACAAACGTTGCAGGAGGGAGGAATTATAAGGTGTGCAAATCACATTTTAGGGTTCAGTGTACAAAAAAACCACTGAATTGTTTTAACCTTTCCTTCTCTACTTCCTCTCCTGCCTCCTCAGCTTTTTTAGGAGAATATACATTTATATATATATATATATATATGTATATATATACATATACACACATATGGTTAAATATGTATAAGCTTTTAGAGTTAGACCACTGCCTGCAAACAGCTCAAGAACAGCTGTATCACTTTTATAAAACTAGGTGTCGAAACTAAAATTGAATGGCTTTGTTGCCACAATCTTACAATGAAAATCACCATCCTGTTCTCATACACTGTTCGTATGTTGTCCTATGAAAAGTAATTTGCCGAAATTTGTACAAATGCTATGTGTTTATGAGCCAGTAAACTGTGTATAACTGACATGTTTGGGTAGGCTGCAATCATGTGACCAATGTGCTAACAGGAATGAAGAAGTAAGCAATCCTATCAGTTTGGAGGTAGGAGGGGTGAATGGGGCAGAAAACACAGGACCTTTCCCCGGGACATTCCTCAGGAGACCGGTGTTTGGAATCATGTAAACTTTGATTCATTTTAAGGTACAGTGTCACCACGTCTGTTTACCTAAACCAAACCACAGTAACTGTACTTGCCTTAATGTAATCTACGCAACTTTACATTGTAACGTCATTCGTGGGGTGTTAATTCATAGGATATCATACAAACTGCTGCATGAGGATACATTGAGACCATGTTCTGTGTTCTCCTTTGAAATAATCATTACCCAAAGTGGAGAAAATTGTATTATACTATTGTGTGTATGTGTGTGTGTGTGTGTGTGTACATATATACATTTTTATATGACATATCACACTGTACATATACCAGTCAGAATGCTATAGTCTATACAAAGATCCTCTTTGCATACACAGCTGATTAAATAATAATAATTCCAACTGTATTATCATAATGCAATAATGTAAATGGCTACATTTATATAATGTTTTTCTCCAAAGCACTTCATAATTTGCCTCTCATTTATTTATTTATACTCACACTGATGGATGTAGACTACCATGAAAGGTGCTGGCCTAATCATCCGGCACAATTTAAGGTTTGGTGTTTTGCCCAAGGACACTTTGACATATGGATAGAGCCCGGCATTGAACCGCCAACTCTGTGATTAGTGGATGACTTGCTTTAACTCCTGAGCAACAGCCACTCGTTGTTACCACCCTGTGTTCTATCATAGACTCGTAGTCAGACTAACAACCAGACAACACCACACAAAGCACAAGAGGAGCATCAGACTTTTGGTGACTGCCAATTCCCATACTACCACACTATTAAGTGTTCTAGAAGAAGATTTAGTATGTCTCAATACCCAGTATGTCAAATGCAGTAGGCCAAAAATACCTACTCATCTGGTCGCATACTCATCAGACTTTCCTGGCTATTCTCTAGGGCTGTAGTCAACCACAGAAAATCTTGGTTGACTAAAGTTGCACATAATCTTCAACTAAACGTTTAGTCGTGGGAAAAAAAATCTGCACGTCATTTTTACTTCTGCCGTGGTGTGTCTGTGTCACTCTGCAGTTCCACCTCCAAAACACTAGTCAGCGGTGGAGGACTGTGTCAAGTGCTGTAAAGTTTAGTTCAAATCAAACTTTATTTATATCGTTGGTTCAAAACACACATAAAACATGGCTTAATAGAGACAGTTTCAAACACAAGTACACAAACTGGCTTCACTATAAATCGCAGAACTGACAGACAAACACTTGTCTTTATCGGGACACATTTCCCCCACCAACATGCTAACGTTATTAGCACAAGTCTGTGGCATTTTACATTGTATAAATTAGCTTAGCGTCTAGCAATCTTTTCCTCTTCTCATATAAAGCCAGGGACAATGGCAACATGTAACAAAGGTAACAGTACGTAATTTGCTCCATTACAACTCACAACATTCACCAACAAAACAACTGTCTTATACTAAACACATTTTCCAAGCAAATACAACATGCTAACGTTATTAGCGCCAGCCTATGGCATTTTACATGATATACATTAGCCTAGCGATGAGTGGAGATTTCCTATGCTAATATGAAGCCAGGATAAATCCCGAAGTATAAATCCTGAAGGATCAATCACACACAAGACTTAAAATGCTATTTTAGTGGAGCCTTTACTGTCTTCACAATTTATTGTTTATTATCTGTGAAATACAAGTAAATACAAGCTCCATTTCCACTGAGGGAAATGGTGTTGGTACACAGAATTTGACAGGAGGTCTGCGTCAGTGTAGGGTGGGCGAGTCCAAGTGGTAACTTAGCCCGTCCCCCCTGCTGCAGGAAATAATGGATTAATCCTGGAAAGCTGTTGATGTAGCAGTTTTCTCCATATGAGAGTAACACAGCGATTATTTGACTAATGAGAATTTGGTCAAATGAGAGCATAGCGACCAAATAATCGACTAGTCGACCAGGAGACTACACCCCTACTATTCTCCCAATCCTCTGTGCAGTGGAAGATACGTAACATCAACAGAGTTGCAAACAGATGACAGCTCACTGACAGCTAACAGAAGCCGTAATGATGGAGGGCAGCATATTCAAGTGTAAGTACTAGATATTTTTTTCAGCTAATGTGTAATTAATGCATTATACTATTGCTGCACAAACTTAATTAGACCAAAATAAATATATGAGCAAGAAGGTCAAAATCCAAGGCACAATGTTGTGACAGTTAGTATGTCAGTTAATATGGGATTGTGTAAGGGCAGCTGTCCGTAGTTAAAGTACAAAGAAAAGTATGCTGTGAGATTTAGAATGCAGTGCAAGCTGTACAGCTCACATTAGCTTCCTAGCTAACGTCACGGCTCACTTCAAATTGCATACTAAAGGGCCAAAGCTAGTTGGCTCTTGCACAGCTTAAAATGCTTAAGAGCATACCTGCAAATATAAAAAAATGTCAGTTTAGAATCTAATGGTGTGGTTCTTATTCTTCAACACTTCTGCGAGGAAAGTGCGGTCTGCACATTGCTCGCAAATAGTGCCTGGAAGTGTGAGTATATCAAACTGTTCTTTGTTTTTTTTTCTGTTTCCCCAGATAATTCAGGTATGATCAATTTAAAAATAAAGTAAGTGTTTTACTTACTGTGATCATTGTATTTATACTATCAGGATATTAATTTTCCAGTAAAACGAGTATTCTAACTTGTATACACGTTTTAACATGACATAAGCAGAATTAAGACATAAATTGGAGATAATAATAATAATAAGTATTCAAACAAATGTGCAATACAGTTATTAACACCAACAGACACGATAAGCTGTCTAACTAAACTGCAGCAGTAACTCTGATGAAACTCCGCAGGCATCCAGGAATAGTATCCACAGGCTAACGAGCACTGAGTCTACTGTCTAACTATAGCAAATGAACAATATGACAAGCCTGAGGCAATCAGTTTCCTTGCTATCCTTTGTCATACGGGCAATAATTCGGCATATATGGGACGTAAGGGCAGGAAGTATGAGAGCTAGTAGTAGCAGCAGCTGAGTCAAGTCAGGTTTTTGGCAATGTAAGACATATTTATTTTGGTTGCAATTTTAGTCTAAATTCTTCTCAATGATTCCCTTTCTTTGAACATATAGATTTGTGTCATTTGTGAGAAAAAAAAATCCCAAGTTTTTATTCAACATGAACAAAATCATTAAAAACAAAACAAGAAAGATGACCACCGAAGCCAATAAGCTGACTAACGACTCCGAGGGGGCAGCTTGTGTCTTTTACTCATCATTATAAAAGCCTTTTATTTCCTTGTGGCTTTTACTCTATATATCAAGGCAGAGGTCATTGGCTCTCACATTAAAGATTCATAAAACCAGTACTAGGGATATGGAGAATTTATGAAACACTCCCTCTGCCTGCTTATTATTGTAAAATTGCTGATATGCCGGTGGGTGACAGTATAAGAAAACGAGGATACATTTTTCTGCATACAGAAGCCACTGCAGATGCAAAAGAGTTGTGTGGAGCACTTGGTAATGGAGGGCATCAGAGTAAGCGGATAAGTATTTCGATGCTAATATCGCCAACCTGACGATCTCTCACATACAATACCAGTTTTACACCCCCCCCCCCCACCCGCCACCACCGCCACTGTCTACAGAGGATCATTATGCATGGAAATGACTGGAGACAGAGAGAGCTTGTTTAAACTGAGAGAGAAGGAAAGATGGAAGGATGAAAAGACTTAACTGTTTACTGTCAATGAGGTGAGATAAATACGGTGCAAATTCAGATAGATGGATGGATGTAGGGAGGGAGGATGGAAGCAGATACATTAAATGACCTATATATAGGTGTAGTCTTACTGTTTATGAAATGGAACTAATGGTGTCAGAGGTGGGATATTCTTCTCCTTGATACGGGAAATCTCTTTTTCTATTCATATAAAGATGGCCTGATGGTGTGTGCGTGTGTCCATTTCTATGTACTCTCATACACTTGTGTGTCAGTGGATACTGTAGGTGTGTGTCCATCTTTGTTTCTGAGTGTATTTGTGCCTATTGTGTGCAAGTGTGTGTGTGTGTGTGTGTGTGTGTGTGTGTGTAAAAATTAATCAAAGCGGGGGCGATGATGAACAGTTTCTGTAGAATTCTGTCAAAGGTTAAGAGCTAGTTATTTTTAAGAATGACATGAATCTCGGGGAGACAGTGATTGCCTAAATGACCACTGTAATTACCAATTACTTCTTGAAGCAGAGAATATATTCACGGCATGTAGCCAGCTAAATACAGACAGGCATTAGCCCATTTACGTACTAATGCACATAATTTAGATCCTGAAAAGGGCAGATGGGAACACAATGGAAGATATAATAGATACGTCTAATATCATTCCAAAAAGAATATTGGATTCATAGGAGATGAATATTACTTTGTGTCAGATTGTTTTTCCATAAAACATTCAAAATATATTTCATCTTTCTTGCTCTTGTTCTTGCTTTTCTCCCTCTCTCGTTTCCTTTTGTGCGCCGCCACCGCCACGCTGTGATCGTTAACGAAGGGCACTGCAAAGGAGACTTGTGTGGAGACACTTGCCTGTTTGGCAGGCTGTTATCCCCCTTCTGCATTAAATGACAATGAGGGCTTGACACGTTTCACACAACTAGCCTGGCATCACGCATTAGTTACCTGGCCTCGTCTGTGGTGCACAGTTCAGAAGTTAAACTTTCACAGCGACGCCCACAAACAACAAAAGGGCACAAATCAGAGAGAATATATATATCGTTCAGATCCAGACTTGATTTGTCTCTGTCACCCAGCGACCGGGGACGGGGGAGACGGGGGAAGTCTAGGAGGAGACGGGGACGGGGAGAACATAGGGAAGAGAGAAAAACAATGGCTGACAGGCCTGACTGGCGAAAGGATATTTACTAAATTAGACATAAACTGCAACGCTCTGCATCTCCGTCAAGGAACTTGTAAAGTCCCATAAATAAGTAAAGCAAAATGACAGAGACGGAGCACGCAAACAAAAGTGGTGTACAAAATCCGACTGCAAGTGTGAGTGCATACTGCATTTGTGTGTTTGTGTGAGCTTGGGATGTTTTTTGGGGTTGGGATAATGAGTTGTCGTTTTAGCTGCTCCTCTCCACTCAACAACAACCTTTTCCCCTCTCTCTTACACTACATATTGCTCTCTTCCTCTCCACCCTCATTTCTAACTCTCACTCTGTCACCTCTGCTATTGTCAGTCTCGCGAGTCCCTCTTTGGCAGGATAAAAGGGACACATATTTGTTCTCGATGTAATCTTGTCTGTGTTCTATCTGATAAATACTTGGAGGAGAAGCTGATTATTATAGTTGGCGGTGGGGATCAAAGGGAGACACGCCGAGAGAGGGGCGAGTGTTTTGAATCCAAACTTTGAGCATATGACTTCACCCTCCTCCCCCTCTTGTTCCCCTCACCGCATTGCTCACTCATTGCAAAGTCATGTCCGTGCCGGCCGCGACCCGTTTGAAAGGGATTAGCTTATTCCATGTGGGGTTTTTTCTTTAGCAAGTGCTGGCACTACATAGACAGCAAATCCATAGGGGCCCTGGGATTCACATTGTAATGGTAGTAATAGCTATGGGGAAAAAAAAACACACTCTTGCTTCGCAGCCGTTGGAAAAGCTAGCCCTCTCTCCGCCAATATATTATCCCACCCCCTTCATCCATGCACAGCCCCATCACAGAATGTGTCAGGATTTAAAACGGGACAGGATATTTTTAAGTAGCAGAAACAAAGTGTGTTGACTGTTTATTTCTTTCACTTGCTTCCTGTCATCTCTTGCCAAAGCTGTTTAGCAGCAGCATTGTCACTCCTCTGTTCGCCACCGGCTCCATACTCTCACTTCTTCTTCTTCCTCTTTTTTTTCTTTATCTTTAAACAATACCTGCGTTTTACAGTAGCAGCACTTTTTTTTTAGCTGTGTCTTTATTTTTCCTCCTCTTTTTTTTTTTAGCATCATCACTTTTGTTGGCAGTTGTCTTCAATAGTTAATGCCTCAATGAAAAGGGGTGACAAACAACGAACCGTTGCAAAAGAGAGGTTTATTTGTTACATTTTGGAAGTAAACTTCTCTTTATACACCATGTGCATTAACCCTGTCCTAGGTGCCCTTTGGCACAGGGAATATGAAGTGATCGTTGTTACTTAATCATTCAAGAGGTTTTAGTGCCTTGATCTTGCACTTCCACGCACAGGCCTGGGCTTTTTGTACTTTTGGTCACAAGCAACACTGTGATGACTTAAACATGAAGTAGTACATTCTTTTGCTTACAAATTAAAATTAACTCATGAACAGTAAAATACACCATTTGTCAGTTCAACACACTGACACTCTTGTCTGGAATGACCAGCAGCTTATCATGACTAATGCTAGCTAATATTAGTAAACCTAAGCTAGATTTTGCTGTGTAACTGGCATTACTTAATTACTTGTGCAACTGTTACACTATACATTTTACCATTTACTAGTAACACTATACTGTCGTGCAAAGGCAAAAGACCTTAATTTTATGTTGGTCAAAAATGACTTTTTGTCATTTTTGGCACGATGAATACGTGCTCTATCATGCATGTGGACAAATATCCTATGTCTCCTGTGTTGTTTTTTGTTAAAAGTAGTGGATAGTGTTTCCCTTAACTACATAAAGTTATGGAGAAATAAAGGCAAAATCCCATAATTTCCCTTATCACTTTGAACTTTGCAATAAAAGTGGTCCGCTAGTGCCTTCACTGGAATTTTTGTTGATTGTGATGTCATTTCTTGGAGTATCCTCAAATACTTCAAATTCCTTAAAATCTGAACAACCTAAGCTAAAAGGTAATGCTTGTCAATAAACCAATAACTGATAAATATACTGAAATTATGCCGTTAAAAAAAGTTAATGAGTTAAGTTTTTTTAACCATGTACATTATTTAGTATTTGAGATATGCTCATTTTTATGAACACAGGGCAAAGAGTTTTTTATTGTTTCATCATTCACCACGCATAACGTAGAGCAGTGAAAACCCTAACCCTAACCCTAACCCTCTGCAGCAAAAACAACTAATGCTCTAGCTATAGTTTTTATTTTAGATAAATTCATACAGGCTCATGCAAACAACGATCTCCCACAGCAAGTAATGTACCGTCAAAAGACAGAGTGGTATAAAACCCCTACAAATCAATTTATTCTTCATATTACATTAAGTGAATAGTTTTGTGAGATCTAGCAATGTCGTAATTATTATCATATAGTATATTGCTCACTATAATGAACTACAAAGTGAGAGATCGAATGGAGGTTAATGTGTTTTGTTTTGGCACAACCTCTTACTATTTTGTGGACAATGCAAAGGCTGAGCACCTTAACATCCGAATAAGGTAGAGTTTGAGCTCAAGATGTTGTGTCATGTTTCTCAGTTCTAGACTGTGGTGAGTTTAACTCTTTTGCCTTTGAAGGGTAGTATATATTTTACTATTTGCCACTACCTTGTAATTCTCACTTGTGGCTCCAGTGGCTGTTGCAGCCGATGTTCAGTTTGCATATGTAAACTTCACTGAAGGCAAAGGGAAATTAAGCTGTAAAACAAGTGCCATCCAGAGGGATCTTTTGGACCAAATGACAAAACTGTCATTGTTCTGCTCCCTCTGTGAGGACATTGTACTTCCTGCATTTCAGAATAAAGTCCTTACTGTATAATTTAGGAACAAGTCAAACATACTTTTTCTTTTGTTCACTTTAATTCCAGATTAGTTTGATAATACAAGACAGTAAGGCAGTTTACGGATTGTTCGTGGCACCCAGAAAGATGCAAGTCCTCTTGCACCCTTTATGTTAACGGCTGCATTCCTGCCTTCAAAACGGCAGACAACATGCCCCATCTGATTGTGGCCTAAAGCCTTGTTTGGAGAGGATTTGTTTTACAAGGGAAGGTGGTCTAAAATAATCATTACAAGAGTGTGTTGTTTCAGTCCCCTCCAAATCTGACACAATCTGCCACTAATGTTCATGGATTGTCTGTTCCAGCATTCGTGAAAATCCAGCCCCCGTTTCCCTGTGATTAGTCTCAGAGGTGAAGAAAAGTGCCTTTTAAAAAACACATGGTAAAGTCTAGCGATTGAAAATTAATCAGCAGTTTTTGTTTTCCTTCTGTTTACCAACTTCTTTATGTTTCGGTTTTGGACTGTAGGCCAGACAAATCAGGACATTTAGAAACATCAACTCAGGCTGTTGGAACTTGTGATGGACACTTTGTCACACGTTTTCTAAATTTTATAGACCAAATGATTGACCGAAAAAATAATGAGCAGATCAGTCAGTGATGAAAATAATTATTTGCAGCCCTACTATTGTTTGTTATCAAATTATTTTCATGCATTTTGATGTGATGACAATATCTACAAGAAGTAAACTGTTTGCTGACAGATTACAGATTACTCCATTACATAGACTCCTTCTAATATTAACCATGAATAATACAGATGCAATTAGAAAATCTTAAAAAGTCTTTAAGAGATGAATCTGATAGGGAAATGTATTGAGTAGTAGACATTATCAACACCAATCCTTTCTGCCCCTTTTCTTAACCACAAATCATTTTAATATGCATTGATAATATAGTAATTATGTTGTGTGATCACATCATTATTGTGACCTCTGCATTCTTAACTGTCAGATATCTGAAATGTTAGTGATCTAGAATTAGAAGCTGAATCTTTTTTATCTATGATACACAGCAAGTGTCTAATAAAAGCATGTAGTGGAGTGAAACATCATTTTAGTGCAATTCATCTAGAAATCAGTAAACGTGAGAACACTGTTACCACTGCAGATAAGCGTGAGTACAAAATACTAACCCTGATATCCATGTGCACAGAAGTAAGCGGTGGCTGTGAAGCCATGGCATTTGAATGACACATTGATGGCCGCGGCTTGTACGTGGCATGCCAAGAGTCCAGAAGATAGAACCAGTCTGGATCGGAGCGGGCCAAGAGCTTAGTGGGGAGTCCACAAACTGCTCAAAGCTGACATTTGTGCCTCCAGGAGGTACGCAAACAGGGATAGACATACAGTCAGATCCAACTCACCCCCCCCCCCCCCCCCAAGCACACGCTCCTCCCTCCCCACCACCACCACCACCCCCCAAACCCACCCAGTTGTCTTCATCTCTCCATCAATCTCATTTAATTGTTTTTCCATTGGAGATGTTGTACATAGATAACTCGCTGTACATTATTCCTACTCCTCCGTTCTCTCCAGCAGAAGTGCCATTTTGAGAGCAGGCCCCGTCTTTAGCTGTCTGGGGGACGGTGGGGGAAACTGCTGATGTGCTGTGGATCGTTTTTCCTCCAATAGTGCCGGAGTTCATTTAATGGGCTCAGGTTCTTGTTAAATCACGCAGACTGATTGCTTTTATGTACTACCGCACTGACTTTTCTATTTCACCACAATATAAACAGTGTTTAAATACAGCGAGGGGTGAAAGTTGGGCCTGAATGTTAGAACACGGACAATTATAAATCAAATTTTCTAAGAACAAAAGGAACTACATGTATATTTGATGATGGCAACATATCCTCAACCCCAAACCAATATCTTTTATGAGTGGAGGAAACAGGGATTATGAAAGGGATTATGTCTTACTCTGGATCCTCAAGGTTTCTGCTGTTGCTTCAGACCCAATTCATAGAATATGTTTAATGAATGAACAAAAGAAGAGATCTTAAAGCAGTAGCAGCTTCATTACACAGTCGGATTCACGCTTGTTGCTGATTCAAAGTTTTGATTAAATCCAGTATCTTGCTGTAAACCTTTTAATCTTAAGTGGACATCTGTCAGGCAGTTTTATCTGTTGGCGTTGTGTAACTGACATCATGGGTGAAATAAATGCCACTGTTCCAAGAGACAAAAATATATTAACTGCAGAATGCACAAATTAGCTGGGCTGTGGACACTATGAGCCAGACACACTCTTTCTTCTCTCTTCTTTCTCTCTTTAACCCAGCCCAGCCACCACAGGAAAATGTAGGCATTGTATGTTTCTGCAAACCAGGATTGCATTACATTTGGATGTTTTATACATAAACCACATATCAATGTCTGTAAAGTGATGAGCTAATTTTGTCATTGGGGGAGGATGGGACAGTGAATGGTGTATCACCCAGGTGACATGCTTGACAAGTTGCAGACCATTGTCTGAGACCAACAAACAACAAAACCCGTTGTTTTATGAAAAGTATTCCCTGCATTTTCCAGAAGCTTTAAGTCGCCAAACATAGGTGTTTCCATTGCTATTTTTTCACTGGGAATAGTGCCATGGAAAAGTAATGTTTTTTACCAAAACATTGCTGCATTTTCTGCCTTGATAGTGCCATGAAGACTAGTTGTTTTTCACTGAAACACGGGTGCGTTTCCTGCTGCAATAGTGCCACAAAAACTGGTTGTTTTTACTGAGACATTGCTTCATTTCCTGCCAGGATTGTGCTATGAAAAACAGTTGTTTTTGCCTGAGACACTGATGCATTTCCTGCTGGCATAGTGCCACCGAAACAGGTTGTTTTTTTACCAAGACATGGACGGCTTCTTAAGCCCTGATTGTGCCACCAAAACCATGTTTTATAAGCCCAAACATGATCTTTTCCAAACCCTGACCTATTGGTTTTTGTGCCTATCTTAACCATGTTATCCACATTATTGTTGAGACATAAAGAAAAATACATTTTCAACATACCTGCTCCATAAAAATGTAAAATCTGTGGTGTGCAGAAACACACAGTGCCAACATTTTGTCTGATGATTGGGTTGTTTAACATGTTGCTGTCCAGAAGCACTTAGGCTTGTCTGCTACCAAGCACTAAGTAGAACATTTGTTCACATTCTGTCTAAACACACCTCAGCATGTCATGTTTTGTTGTCATTCTCTAAGAATAACAGAGCAAAGGGTTCCTTAAGATTCACAGCTTTGCACAAATGTCCAACAATCGGGAAAATAATCAATCATTTACATTTCTCCAGTGGGAGTATCTTTGACCACAATGCAGTGAACAGGATGGCACGAGACGCACTGTCCTTTGAGACATGACATGCAAGTGTGCATGAGTGTCTAGGTATAGATTTTTTTTATTTGGGTCCGTAACGTTCTGTTTGTCAAGAGGCCCTTTGTGTTACAAAAATACATTTTAAATGAAGCCATACTTGTAATCATTTGAAAGCTTGTGGTCTCACATTATGACTGTGCTGCACATGTGAAGGCTTTATTTTCAAAATTCAGTTCAATTCATTTTAGTGAAGTAAGAATTTTAGTGAGAAATCCTAAACGGCAACAGAGCTGAAATAAATTCCTAATTCGACATCACCTACACTCCTCATTCCCCCTAATTCCTGCTATTGTGCATTCATAGCATCATGCATTTCCACTGTCTTACTTATTACTTACTCGAATTAATACAGTCTAACTGTGGACTGAGTGAGGGTTCAACAGAGTGGGATCTGTGTGATCAACAAAACTGTTCTGCATGGTGCCAAGCAGCACTGATGACTTTCATAAGGATGCTTTCCAACAAAATTATGCAGTGCGCCATGAAAGTGGTATGCATCCTCTTTAACAAGGACTCTTTGTTTTATGCTGTTGCTCGCCATGTGTCATTGACTTTAATGCCTTATAAATACCATTGATATATTAAATTGGTATTACACTGCCGTATTTTTATCATCTCTGAGCTTGTTTCTGGCGCTTTTATATCAAGAGGGAATGGGAGAAAAGATGAAAAAGGCTCTGCCAGCTTTTTTTTTTTTTCCTTTTTTTTTGGAGTAGGCTGTTGGTGAGTTCTGTTCATTTCACTCAGGGCACTTTGTGTTGATAGCTTACTGTGCACATGAGAAGCGTGCGGTGCTAGAAATAATTGTTCTTTTCATGGTAAGAAAGGCCATATCAATTAAGAGTAAATAGTCTCCTTAGTTATTACAGTACAGCTCAGTGGTATGCCGTCAATTGTACTCGGTTCCCCTGTTTTTTCCACTGTCTGGGCACAAACTGTATTTAAGCCTTGTGATATTGTAACCAGCATTTAACGTGAAAAAAATACTCACAATATGTGCTTATTTGTGAGTCATTGTTATAATGGCCGTGCATGGAAAAGGAGGCGATGGCAATTTAAAAAAAAAAAAAAAAAAGTGCTCAAAGAAGCTATTCATTCTGTACTTTTATCAGTTCTCTGTGAATAGCATGCTTTAACCAGTTACACAACAGTAACAGTTGGTCTGTCTGTTTAGGGTTAACTCTGGCTCTTTGTTTTTCATTTTTCTCTGACGCTTAGGGGTATACACTGTAGGCCTATTATTTCTCATTGCCTGGGGACTTGATCTTGAAAGGAAACAGTCATATTGTATAGAAAATAAGCAGTTGGAAATCATGAGGGAATACAGGGGTATGTTTGATGTATCCACAAGTATGTTCCTTCATTGACATAATGTGATTCTATTATATTCTCAAACATTTGCTGCAAAAATAGATGTGCCTGCTATTACCTAGCAGATCATTTCTTTTAAATCTTTGCATTTCATATTAGGGATGATACTGTACATTCTTCTCTTATGTATTTCATAATGTGAATGTATCACCACCATTCCCCAGGCCCATTGTTTGATATTCTGCAATATGTTTAATATATGTGCAGAGTGTCTAAGCTAACACCAGCAACCTGTACTAAACTCAATTCACTGTATAATTGAGTCTCAATAGACATAACATTAAACAAGTAGAAAAGGATACAACTCATAGGGCAAATAAGCTCTCATCTAATTGTTAGAATTGGGTCATATATCAGTCAGAGGAGTGATCCCAGGAGCAGGAAGATGATCATTATTACCTGTATTAATGGATGAAGAGGAGTGATAGTATTTCATGATGGTAATGGCCTTTGACCCCACTTGTGTGTTCCTGCATGGAGCCGGATCAAGATGAGTGGTTTGACGGCCAAGAGTGGGAGGAGGAGAATGTTAGAGATAATTAGAGGGCAGATAAAGAGAGTGGTTCCAAAATGCAGTGTCGTAGAATATGTAATTTTAGCCTTTTTTTCAAATTACAATTCATTAACATTTCTGCGACAATGATGATTGTGATCACGAGTAGTTCCTATTTAGTAGTGGTGCGAAGGATTCTCATGCTTGGCTTAAAGTTAGGTCACCTTTGAATGAAGAAATAATACAATATCTCCCTTAAAAATGAGGAGTTAAAATTATAAACAGTGAACTGCCATCTTGTTTGGTTAACAAGCTCAGGGGGGTTGCTGCAACAGCATTAATTGATCTGGTATGACCAGTTGCTAATGCTTGTTAGCATTGCTGAGTCAGTTTAATGACATTGTGACTCTTCTTTTTTTGTGCTGCTTTTACACTTTTTCCATTGTCCCATGATTGCGACTTGTGTTCACGATGGCTGTTGTTAAGCAAACCCAATTTCGGAACCCATCGGCTACCAGTCTGACAATGATAAAGCCTCCGGAGGAAATGGAGATCTGGTGTTGCCAACAGATATCCAGGCCTAGGCTGCGTCTTTTGTACGCTGGTCATTTTAGCTAATCTCTATAAACACATATCTGCATATGAAAGCCAGTGAATTGAAAAAAAAAGATAACATGAAGCAAAATCGTCATCACATGCAGCCCTATTGCTGGGAGAAAAAAATGGCATTATACGCTTCTGCAAACTAAATATGTTACATTTGTACGTTTTATATGTGGAAGGGATGGTGAGATGCTTTCTAAGCTGCAGACAACAGGTCAAGACCAACAGACGACAAAGTGGTTGTTTTTTCAGCGATCTGTTGCTGTGTTTCCAGCTGCTTTTATTGCCAACAAGAGCGGTTATTTTTTTGATGAGACGTAGTTGCATTTTCACCAGAGATTGTAGCACCGACCCTGGGTGCTTTAAGCAAAAACATGATCTCTTCGTAACCATAATTACGTGGGGGTTTTTTGGCTTAACTTAACCACACGTTAACCACAGCATTGTTGAAACATAAATAAATGTAAAGTTTTAACAGATTTACAATAACGTGTATACATAAAGTATTTGCAATTTGCAGAAATGTATAACGCCACCATTTATTCTAGCGGTTGGATTGTCAGACGATAGCTGATGGGTACCAAGATTGCAAGGGGTTATTGTGGAATTAACAGTGAAGCTGTACTGTGTGATCGCAGGTAAATTAGCTGTTGTCAGTGACCATCAGTGTAAATCATAGTGCATTAAGAGCAGATATCAGAGGACAGCTGGATCACAGCTGTGCATAAGGTATGGACTCTTGATAAAGTGAAGTGATTCCTCAAACTGTCCCCCAGACCTTCCCTAAAGGCAGCACTTAACATTTTCAAGACGTATGACAGGGTACAGGTGTGAATGCATGTCTATTTATCTCCAATGATGTCAATGTGCACATGTCTCTTTCCCATGAATCCCCATGAGATGCGCTCATGCACAGTATTGAGCACAGGTCACCTGTGTTTTACTTGGGCTCAGAACCCAAGACACAATCAGGATCTCACTCCTCTTGTATATTAAATTGGTAAAACACTAAAGGCCTACCTGCCTTTTAAAGGTTTGTAGACTATTGAGTCTCCTAAACATTTTCCCTGCAAATTAGCCAACTTCAGATGAGTACAGTTTGTGAAGAGATGAAGCCGAGTATTTTATACACAGTGTTCCAAGTGTCTGGGGAGAAAGGTCAGGGATTAGAACTGTACAAGACCTTGGTCTCATCACTCCATTTCAGTCCCTCTATTCAGGCTGTAAGCGTATGATCGACTGGTGCCAAGTCTGGCCTTATGCTTTTTGTCACTGTGCCAGTTGCAACATCCCCTGGTAGGCCCCAAAATGATGCATCTTCTTTGATACATTCTTAAGTACACATCAGACACAGTCAAATATTAATCTGCCATGCTCGCCGGCCAAACAACATCTGTCTCAAAACATGAACTAACATTCCCAGTTTTTCTTTTTTGGCTCACAAGAATATGCCCCTCCAACTTCAGAACATCTATCCGCACACGTTTGTGCAGTTATTTACCAATTCATAAAAATTCAAATACTCAGAATAAAATGTAGCAAACAGAAGAGCAACCATAAGCATGAAAACACATCAGATTTATTCTGCCTGCCTTGTTTACCGGTTCACGGAACACTGCATGCAAACAGAATGCAAATGCATTTGATTGAATCAGGTGATGCCGAGGTAATTGTATTTGGAGAAATGTCCAAGATTTTTTTTCATCATTATCAGTGGGGGGTTTTCTTTATGAAATCCATCTTAAACAAAAGCTATCATCACTCCCGAGCCTTGTGATCTTCCTTTGTCACATGCGGATGTGGATGCGTCTTTAATTTCCTTTCAATTAAAAGTAAATATACGCCTTTATTTTTTTTCCCCCACTGTGAAATCCAAACAAGAGGAGTCAACATGAGCAGACAGGTGAGGAATATTCATTTATATCTGCCTGCCGTTTTTTCTTTTCTTTTTTTCATTGTTGATGCTGATGATGTGATTCAACAGGCAACACTGTGCCTGCATGCACACACCCACGAGTTTGTAACGAAAAAAAAAAAAAAAAGAAAATCTCCCTGCCGGCTTGTCTTGTTCAGAGCTGGATGGGAAAGACAAACAAACACCAAACAAGTGCAACACAACACAAACTTTACTTCATCATTAAATGGCTGTTAATCCATGTCTCCTGTAGCTACAGTTGCTTTGATCAGAGCAAAATTGTCACGAAGACGCAGCTTTTTCGTTTCTTCTTATTGTGTAGTTGCTCATCATTGTAGATATTAATGCAGTGACAGCAGTATTTCTTATTGACAGCCACTGCTGTGAATTAATTTAAATCCATGTTACTTTCCATCAGCCCAGTGTGTTGGATGATATATCTCATAACAGGGAGGAAGGTTTTTCTGTGTTGTGAATAAACTCACCAATTACTGTTTTTAGTAACAGATTAAATTAAGTAATTATATTTTCAGTCATTCAAGGCAGGTCTGGTCAGACACATGCTAGCTTGGTGCAGGGGCTGGATGGGTTAATAACAGGGTAAGCAAGCCGTTGATGAACATTAAATTTTTCATAACTCTCAGCTGACCACGAAGACTCACTGTATTTCGGACACCACAGTATTTCATATAGTTGACTTTATGACCTAAATGATTTAATGAAATACGTACAGGTCACAAATTAAATATGTATCTTTGTCATTATTTTTATCCCTCCCATTTTTTCTTTTGACCATGTGTCCACATATAGTGACAAAGGGGTTAGAGGTTAGGCCTTTTTTTTTTTTTTTTTCCTTTTCAAAAACTACCTGCTCCGCATCAAACAGCAGACAAAGTCAGTGCCTAGCTGGTGAACATAGTAACGAGCCAGATATTGTCCAGAAAGAGCCAGGCGGAGACCAAAGCAGAGCTAAAAGGAGAGTGAATATTGGATTTACATTTGTCAGGTCACCCAACACACAACGTCAAGTGAATGCAAATATTGCCTTTTTGTCTACTCAATGTATAAATAGACATTTTTTGCTAATATATTCGCAAGAATCCCCAAAGAAGAGACTAACCCATCAGTTACTGCACTGTTGTGCTTATTGTTCCACTAACCTGAACTGGCAAAATAAATAAATTGCTGCCTTAAATGTGAGCTGCACAATTTGAATAGTTTGTTTTAAGGCACCTTTGTTGGGGCTTAGCTGAGTAATTATTAATGTAGGTGATTAAGGAACAAGTAGATCAAACAAGGTGTTGTTTTATTAGTACTGGTAGCTTAGAAATAAATATTGGCAACAGAAAAACTGTGCCATTGTTCTTTATTAATATCTTACAATTTAGAGTCAGCGGCTGGATAGAATAGATATGAAATAGTGTTTTAATTGCACATGGATCAAGAGGCCACTGTGTGAGGATAGCCCCATGCTCTCAATGTCAGATGTCCTGAGTGTGGGAAAACAACATTACACATGCCCCATGCCTTTTGCAATGAAAATGAAAACAGCCTGCTTGCCAGTACAGTACTGTTGTTGTCATTTGTGCTGTTGGTAGATGTTTGAATTTCTTTTAAAGGAGACAGTAAGTGAGGTCACCATGGACAACGTTTTTCAGGCTAAGGACTCCTTGGCTCAAAGAGACATGGAGCAGGGACCCTCTACTCCATATATTGTACAAACCTAACTTGCACTTGAGATAATTATCTGAAAGGTTTCTTGTCTTCTCTCATTTGCGCTTGCCAGTAGCTGCTATGTCAGCAGCGGTTGTAGCGTAGCTAACTGCATTGGCCTAACCCTCTGCACTTGTGGTTTCTGGGGTGGATAGTGTGTAAAGGTCTCGTGCTCGAAAAATTACAACATAATCCATCGTGGCTCACAAGAATGTCCATACAGTTGGACTAATAATACAGGTAATTGGCAAATATGTTATTAATAGTACATAAATGTTAGCTAAGTAATTCAATTTACTTTTGTGAATAAGTGCCAAACAGTGACTAAGCGTCAGCTAGCTCACACTAAATGCACAAGGATTCATGGGTAACAATTAGCCTATAATCAATTTTGGTTACTGTAAATTTATTATTATTATTTTTTTATTTATTTATTTATTTATTTTTTTGAATAGGTTGATTTATCCATGCAGATTTAACGTGGAAATGTACTCTAGGAAAAAAATGGCTAACTGCTAGCTTGTCAGAGAAAACACCTGTTTTTTCAAGTCTGTTTTAAATTTGGAGGGGATGGTACCTGGTCAAGAGCAGGCTTTCAGAATCTCAAGCAACTTTCTGAGAGGATTACCAAACATGAAAAACAGCTGAACAATGTGGTAAAATTGGGCTTGCTCAGCAGCACAAACATAGCTACGCATATTGAAAGTACAGATAATTGAGCAGCATAACAGCAAGTTGAAGAGAACAAGTACAGAATGTGCTCAGTTGGATTATCACCTGTATTGAACTGTGTGGGAAATGCAAAACGTCAAATTGAAAATGGTGTAATTTTCAATTTTTGAACGTTTTGCATTTGTCCAAGGTAGTTGTTGCCCATCATTTTTTCCCCACCTAAAAGCCAGTATGAATAATTCCATTTTTCTTGTAACTTGCCACTGGTGATGTCACTGGTAGTACTATTGCTATCATTAATCCTACCAAGACCACTGCTTTTACTACTGTACAACTTCTGTTATTAATGCAAATGCTAATACTTTTATTCGTACTTTTGTTGCTGCTGCTGAACAGAATCATCTTCTTAGACAGCAAGTCAGATACTTTGTCTTCTTAGGTAAAATCCTTTTTCACATTTGGCTTCCATCACACAAACTGCTTCCACAGTTAAAGCAGTAAGTAGAAAACAACAACACTGTATTCAATTTTCTCATTTCACATCAGGAAGGACACTGGTTTACCTTAAGTAATACGGAGTCAAGGACTTGATTGAATTTCACTGATGTCATTACGAGGTCACATTTCAGTGTGTAATATGATATAAATTTAGTTACCCCACCCCTCCTCTCTCTGTCTGTCCCTGCCCAGAGCGAGGGACTCTTGTTTGTGCTTTTAAGCTAGCCTGGTTCCTTGTGCCCGACGCAACATGATGGATGGTTCCATCCTTTACAAATGTTTTATTGCATCTGTCATTAGCCAAAGGTGGCGCAGGCATTCTGTAAGAATATGCATGTGCGTGAACTCACCACACTGCATGAAATCAGGTGTACACGCACACACACACACACACACACACACACACACACACAATTTAATTTCTTCTTTTTCTCTCTCACATTTTTACAGGTGTGAAGTCTTTTGTGCAGACACACACCCAAATATACCTTGCTATACCTTGAATCTATGCAGTGCACCAAAATCAGGATGGATCAGGATCTGGATACACACAGATTTTCAGCCACTCCTTATAGGTCACTGCACTGCAGTGGGGAACTCGGATCAAGCAAAGTGATAGTCAGTTCATGAAAAAAAAAAGTCTGTGCCTTTATTGACAGTTTGTGGAGTCTGAGAAAGTAACTTGAAGGCTATACATTTTTGAAAAAAAGACTGCATTACAAACAGGTTGTGGAGTTTGAAAGACATGAGGCTGGGAGGGTCAAAAAGGTGCTAATAACTTGCAGTTTGGGAAATGTAGGAACCAGGGTTTTTGCAGCTTGAGCCATACTAGAGATTTAAGTTGGGAAATCTCAGCCTCTGTTGCATCTATTTTGACCATTCTTCAGTCATTTTCAAGCAACTCACTTATATAGAGTTGCATTACTAAACTTTGGGAGGACCCCTTTAATTAAACTTTGCCTTGCCTTTTATCACTGCTCTCTGCAGGGCCATGGAAGTGTCATTGGAGACTGTCCTCACTGTCCTCCAAAATAGTCCCCATAGGCTGTTTTCACAAAGAGAAATTCCAACCCGTAATTGTGTTTTTGTTTGGCAACGACTGATAATGGCCGTAGTAATTATTATGGGAGCAGAGAAGGAAGTCAGGTCAGTCACGTAGTATAAAGAGTGACAAAGTCCGCTTAGGATGGAAGAGAGAAAGGGTGGACAGGACTTTCAGCCAGGAGACCAACATTTGTGTCCTGTGTGAAACCAAAAATCAGCAGTAAGTTATTTTAACCATGTACCTTAATAGGTCGCAGTTTGTCAATCAATCAATCAATCTTTATTTATAAAGCACTTTTCATACAGGGATGTAGCACAAAGTGCTTTACATGGATATAAAGGATCGGAAGTTTGTCAAAAAAAAAGGTTGCAGTTTGTCATGTGATGTATGTCATGTTTTGTTAATCACAAACATAACTGAGACCATCAACGGTCACAAGCTATTCTGTCCTTCACTGGCAAGGGTACTAATTTAGGAAGTGTTCCAGTGGGTTGTATAAGTGGGTAAGAGCATATGACCTATGTGGTCGCATGGGCTGGAGGACTTGTTGTGCCATTGACAAGCCATTACCACCGTTTAGACAGTATATAAAGATGGACAACATGACAGCACCCCAAAAGTGAAGCCAAAAGATATTGATCACCCCATGATGGCTGGCTGCAGTATAGGCCACAACTTGCACCTCCTCCAAGTTAATTGATGGGGCATGGGCCAAATTAAAAAAAACAAAAACAAATACACGTCAAATTAATTTTTCCCACAAATGGTTTCTGTCAATGTTCAAATGTTTGTTTTTCTGATAAGTTTGGTTCCATCCATCCATCCATCCATCCATTTTCACCGCTTAATTGAAACCAGGTCACAGGGGCAGCAGGCAGAGCAAACTATTCCAGATGCCCCCTTTCCTAGCGACACTTACCAGCTCTTCCTGGGGTATCCCGAGGCCAGACAAGATATATAATCCCTCAAGCATATTCTGGGTGTGCGCCGGGGTCTCCCACCAGTTGGACATGCCCGAAACACTAAACACCTCTAACGGAAGGCAGCCAGGAGGCATCCAGATCAGATGCCCGAACCACCTCAACTGACCCCTTTGGACGCTTTAAAACATGTTCAACGTTTGAGAAGTTAAGTTGCTTTTTGTGTCAGTTGATGGGCTCAGAGTCAGGCAGACGTATGGGTGGGACCTCAGCTCCACTCCCTAAACCCCTAACCTATGTAAAGATGGATGACACATCTCCACTTCCTCCCACTTTGGTGGTCTTTGGTACCACCTAATGTCACTCAGATCAAGCTTTCAAAAAAAAGTACTGTGCTATGAGTTGATTCTGGCACAGCTATAATTGGCACTTGTTACAACTGTCATTTAGAGTCTGATGGCCCAGACTTGGGCTAAGTGAGACTGTATTTAGGCACAGAGGTGCTTTGAGCAAAATCCCAATGTCAGAATGCTAAGATGCTTAGAATGTCAACATACATTTGTTTAGCAAGTCATGTTCACCATGGTCACCATCTAAGTTTAGCATGTTAGCATGTTAAAATGTACTTAGATTAACACTAAACACAAAGTTCAGCTGAGGCTAATGAGAATGTCATTAGTTATGCAGGTATTTGGTCACAAACCAATGATGATGGCCCTCGATGAAAAGTCAGGGGATCACCAAAGTTATTACAGTTCCTCTTGATGGGGACATGAATGGCTGTGCCAAATTTTTAAAAATTTACTGTCAATCCAGCCAGTAGATTTCAAGATATTTCACTGAATAAGTGAAAACTTTGACCTACTTATGGTGCTAGAGGAAAAGTCAGGGGATCACTAAAGTCATTAGCCATCATTCTATGGGGACCTTGAATGTCTGTACAAAATTTCATGGCAATCCATCCAATAGCTGCTGAGAGTCAATGACTTAAAAAAAGCCTCAAAGAGGTCGCTCAGCCAGAATGGGACGTTAATGCTCTATGGGGCTAAAAACATGGAAGCTTGAAAAATGTTTTTTTCTTATGGCACAGTTTGGGAACCTGGTTTTTAGTCCTCTTAACATATCCATGACCTGAACTCACTGGGGTTAAAGATTACAGAGATGGGACTGTTCAGTGTTTCTACCTCGAGTTATGTCATTATAGGTCTAGAATAAATACAACTTTGCAGGAGCAGCTTTGGCGTTAAGAGTTTACAAATCTAATCAAGCCCTTAGACCCACTTCACGTCCATCCTGAGGTCCATCCTGAGGTCACAGCATTGGCCTGTACTTCCAGCAGGATATATAGTTATTGCTCTTCTGTGATAGAATGCTTTTTATCTGGACAGGGTGGTGCCTTTGGGTTGCTGTCTTGTCTTTCCCCCGCCAACTGCCTCTCTCCCTCCCTGTCTGTCACACTCTCTTTAAGGCTGCTGCAGTAGCCCAAGGTGAGTTATAGAGTTACAGGGCCCGCCGCTTCCTCATTGCTACTGTTTTGTTGTTTTGACCCTGCACCATCTGAAGAATTTTTGAATAACAGATCTCGCCATCGTGGATGTTTTTCAGGGGAGGCCTCATGCAAAATGAATAGGGGTGGCACATTTTATTGAAGTTTGATTTAAAGAGGGGGTGGGGTAAAAAATGGAGGACAGAGGGAGGAAGAAAAGGCAGGAGAGAAAGAGAAGGATGTTGTCATAAATTATTTTACTCATATCCAGCCCTGCCGATGTATGTTGGATTGGTAAATAATGCATCACCCCAGCGCATAATTAGGACAACAACACTATTCTTTTCCCTCACTCGCGCTTCCAGATAACTATGTAGCTGTTGTTTGATTCCTCCTCCTCTTTAATGGACGTTGAGGCCACCTGATTGATCTGTGAAAAAAGCTTGCTAAATGGCCTTTAAGTGCTGCTGTTGTTCTTGCACGGTTTGTGTGAACGCACCGCTTTCTTTTATTAAAAAAAAAAAAAAAATCATGTTCAGATCTTAACGATATAGGTTATCATGTGAATGCTCATTATCATTTAGACACCAAATAAGCGAAGGTAATGTGTCCTAGAACACAAGAGGCGCCCCGGTAATGTTTGTTGCCAGTGATGTACATGTACATTGGCTTCGCAGATTCATTACAGCTCCAACGCTGCCACCATTGATTCTAACGCAATGTGACAAAATGCAAAGCCTGTTAAAAGAAAGGCGGGAAAAAAAGACAGGAACGAAGAGGAGGTTATTATTTAATATATGTGTCTGGGTATGTGTGTATGCGTGTGCGTGTCTTCCTCTCTCGTCTTTCTTCGGCAGGAGATAACACCTTTTGGAGGAACTGCCTTGAAGCATTATCCCCTAGACAGGATACATGGCTAATCTTCGGCTTTGAGCCATTACGCTACATTTATCTGTGACCCCCTCTCTCTTTATATCATTACAGTTAAAGTCCATAAAAGTGTGTTTAGACAAAGATGAAGGCATTACCTGCTCAGAAACCCCAAGTGCTATTAGAGGCTTAGGCCCCTGCCGATGTGCACTGGATATTAAATATCCTTTATCTTAAACGCTCTCTCTCTCACAGCTCTCTGGGTAAGCTGATATCTCACTCTGCCCTGCCTTATATTGCCATAGGCGTAATAAATACACAGATATCAATGGGCCAAGTTTGTCCCGGTCTCAAACGATTATGTGAGGCATGCCTCCCCTTTATGTAGTGGGAGTAGCAGGAGAGCTTTTATTTATTTCCGTGGGAGGGTAAGGACAGATATAGTTACAAAGTCAGACAGAGTGGAGGAGCAGAGCTGGTTATCTGCTGAACTGAGGGGACAGGCCGAACCACCCAGACCTCGGGCACACACACACACACATGCGCACGCACACACGTGCGCACGCACACAAACATGCACACAGCTGACAGACACCTACACATGCGCACATTTATACTTGTCATAAACAGACTTGTATACACACGCCAGGAAAATATACATGCATGCACACATGGCATATTGACCCATAGTAGATGCACACATGCACAATCATCTGATGAGTATCTGAGAAAGGGGAGGGACACAAGGCATGGTATCTCTGCAAAGGACAAAGAGTTGACTTTATTGTCTTAAGGACATTTGTAATATACACCAAATCTTCCCCAGTTAATGTCATATTCTTTGAAAAGGACACTTCTCTGCAGGGCATAGAAACTTGAGAACAAAGTCTTTACCCTGTGATGTTATCACGCTGGAGCACTCGACCAAAGTTATCAGATTAAAAATAACATTAAGGTTTCTAGTTTGAGGGCAGTAACATGGTGCACCTGGCTGAAAACTCTTCAGCACATTTTTCCCTGACTTTCGCACAGACTCCCAAGTATTCCACTGCTGTGGGTGTGGAGTTCTCTTTTGTTATGAATGGTTCTGTGCAGAATGCCCTGAACTCAAGATAAAAAAGGTACATTTGCAATACACTCAGATGGTGTATGGTGTATGAAAAAGCATCTGGCTTTATTATTTTCTATGAAAGACCATGCATTGTCTTTGCTTCAACGTGTCAAGATGTCCTATTTTTTAGGATTGACACACGTGAATTGCATTATATGCTGTCCTCAGATAGGCATAGTTTTGCGTCTTTACTTTGACTAAGTCTGTTTGCATGATGTGTCCAGTTTGTGCTGTCAAAGGACACCCTTCAAATGTTGTGTGTCGTGTCTTTTCATCACTGCTGGCATAGCTCATGTTGAACAATCCAGTCCAGCTTTGGCCAATTTGAGATAAATGGTTTGATTTCAGGTTGTCTGTCGGTCTGCTGGTGCTTTTTATTTTAGCGGCATGAGAACAAGCTGAAAATGAACTTTTTTTTTTTTTTTTTGCTTTCTAATCTGATGTTGGTCTTGAAAGGAGCCTTTCAAGACTGTTCCAAATCACTGTTGGAAATAAATCTGCTTTATGATTTCACACTGCTGTGGTTAGAGTTTGATAGGGTTTTGGCACAAACATGACTATGCTAGATTTAGGGAACATGGTTTGGGTTAAAATGTTTTGTAAGGGTTAAGGGACCTTTGTCACCATGTTGTAACAATAATCACTTGGTTAAAGTTAGAGAACTGTCATGGTTATGTTTAAAAAAAACAAAACATGAGCAGCGGACTCCCATCCATCCACCTTGGGCCTAGAGATTTGTGGCTCTGTAACCCAGTCCCCGCGCCTCCTTCTTTGCGTTCCAACGGACGACAAGCATAATTTCAACACCTACAACAAGGCATGCCACTTGAATGTAAGCATACTGTATGTCATTTTTGGGGATTTGCTGAAATAACTCATGCTCTCATTTTTCTTGGGAGGACAGTCTTGATTAACAAGCCTGCTAGCAGCTCTGTGAGACTGCTTATAGGGACAGCGATGCTTTGAGTTAAATGCAAAAATCAGCATGCTAACATGTTAAAAATGACAATAATAACAGTGATATAATATTGTTGAAATGAACAAATAATTAACACTGAAGTCAAGGTACAAGCAAATACCTTGTACCAATACCATTCCCAACAGCTTAGGCTAGGGTCTGTCTCCGGGGCTCCTGCATGCTTTCTTCCCGATGTAGTAGTCCCTTAGCAGTGAGAGACTGAGGCACAAGAACCACGATGTGTGCCAAGTAATTCTTGTGTCATTTGTGGTCAGTTAAACAGTTGTTTCAGAGTCCCACGTCACTATTGTTCAAGCTGTTGTAGCTGTCATATTTTGCACAACCTGCATGAGTGTGGTTTTTCATGGGGACGCAAGGCTTTTGTCATATGGAACTGGGCATGGTTTCATCTAAAGTAGCCTGGAAAAGTGAAAGACACTGACAGCGCTCAGCTGGAAAATTGTGATGTCACATACTTCCTTGGGGTCCATGTCATTGGTTCGACAGCCCATTGGTTCGACATCCCATTAGTCCGACTGTCTGCGGTGCTGAACGGCTCGCGGCGGACGTATGGTGCGCCGCGACCGGCTTGAGGCAGAGCAGGCTCACGGCTTATGTGTTTGTCACTTTCTTTTTCATTTTAACCCACACCATGATCTTTTCCTGACCCTAACCGAGTGGTTTTTGTGCCTAAACCTAACCAGACCTTAACCACAGGGCATCATGATGATTTCGGAACGGACTTCGGATCAATGTGTTTAATATGGTCGGAACAATGGGATGTCGAACCAATGGGCTGTCGAACTAATGGGCAGTTCCCTTTCCTTGCACCAGCCAGGATTTACAACACAGGTCCAATGTAGCAGAGTGTTGAGTCCTAATACATAATACCCTCATATGTTTTTAACAGATTGTTGCTTAATAATGCTGAATATGTTGTGTTATAGAGAAATACTTAAAGCCAAGTTCTCATAGGCGCTAGCCTGGCAGCTTGGGCAACTTGGGCGACTTGGTCATCAGCCGTGCGTCTTGGCCGACCAAAGCGACCGGAGGGGAGTTAAAACTCGTTTAACTTTATGATAATGAGCTCTGACGCAGTTCGGTGACAACCAATCGGAATGCTGACATGCTTCGATGAAGCGGGTCCCAGAGAACAAGCCATGTAACTTTGGTTCCTACAGTACACTTGTTCCGACAATGGATATCAAGAAGTTGATTACTTGCGCTCGTGCCCACTCAGTCCTTTATAATGTGCCACTGTTCAGTTACAGAGAACGAAATAAAAAGAATGAGGCTTGGGACCGCGTCGCGGAGGTAGTTGGTTGGTCTTGTGAGTTTTAAAGTGTGTAATGTTAGTAACAGAGGAGAGAATTGCAGGCTAGTGTTGCGATGTAGCATGCAATTCTTCCTTGCTTGGTTTGAATAGGATGACATACTGCAAAGCATTTTATCAACACACAAAAGCAAGCAGCAACCACACTGCTTTCAAGCCAGTAGTCCACTTTGTGGCTCCTTTAAATTGACAAGCACAATTGAACGTTCGAATGATTCACGTGATGAGCGACTAGAGTGACCAAAGCTGCCACAAATATTTTTTATATTTATATTTATTTATATATATTTATATTTTTTGGGCATCCGCGGGAGACTTTGCCTCTTTGGAAGCTTCTGGTTTGAATGTACAGTAATACGCCCCTTCCTGGCTGCATTTCACTGCCTCCCTGATTCTGAAAAAGACTGAGAGATTGAAGTTCAAATCCTACCTTAACAATTGCTGAATATTTGGCATGGTTGTCCGATTCCTCTGTTGGAAAGGAGGTTGCAACCAAAGCCTACTGAAACATGCAATTTAGGGAACTGTTTGAAGAGTTAATTTCATTATTGTCCAACAGCCCTGTCGCTAGAGGAAAATGATGACATTTTACAAATCAAGGATACATTGTATTTATACTTTTCATACGTATCATGTCAATGTTTCTAACATGACGGGGGCGATATGGGCTGATTTGGAAGACTGTCACTGGGAGGCAGAGAGAATGGTGCATGGCATGTCACCCAGGTGAAATGCCTGCCACTCTGCAGATCACTGCAGACCACTGTTCAAGAACATCCAACAACAAAATTGGCTGTTTTTTATGGAGACATTGTTGCATTTCTTGCTATGACAGTGCCACGAAAGGCGGTTATTTTTTGCTAAGACATTACTGCAATTCCTGCTGGGCTGGTGCCACGAAAAACAGTTGTTTTTTACAGGGACATCTCTGCATTTCTTGCCGGAATGTTGCCACAAAATGTGGTTGTTTTTAACAGAGACTTCTGTCACATAGCGAGTTGTTGTGGATGGGGCGGCTTCAAACTGTTACTAACTGCATTCCCATATTTCATCAAAGATCATCATGTAAATTCCAGAACACTTTTGTCTTTCTTTCGCTCTAATAAGGCTAACAAAGCAGACCCACTTTCTCCAGGTTTTACCAGTCTTTTTTCCCTTTCTCTCTCGCGCTCACGTATACTCCCACTCCCCCTTATGCACCGAGTCACTTTCACAACTTTCATTACCTCTCTGAGGGCAGGCTGAGCTAGCTGGCAGGGGAGATGGGTGTATATCTCCTAGCTATAACCCGTCGTCCCCAGAGTGTGGAGGTCAATGAGATTAACCTATAGCTCCTTTTTTCCTTCATTACGCACTCCAAATTACACCCACTTACAGACGAGAGAAAGAAAGAGGGAATCATATATGGGCTGATATCTATTTAAAATCTAATCCCTTTGGGTGAATTGCTCAGCCTTTCCATTTCTCTTATGTTTCTGCCTATTGCCTCCGGGCTCCGCTGTGCCGTGGTGCGCTGCGGCGCCGTTCAGGAAGGTGCTATAACCTCGCCCCTGTTCGTATTAACTTTAGATTCATCTGCACTAATATAGGAGACACTTAAGATTATAACTCCCTCTTTTCTGTTGTTATTGCTCAGTTAAACATTACAGACTCACAGCCTATTGCTCTGTTGCTACAAAGCTAACCTCTCAACTTACTCTGATTATTTACTGTGGATTCCTGCGGTTGTACCTTGAGGCACATCATTTCTTTTTAACAGAGAGATTGTCAGTGTCCAGGTTTGCTTTTTTATATTTTAACTCAATTTACCACGGCATGTTTGGAACCAAAATAGTTAATAGAAAAGCATCAAGATGCAGAGGGAAGCATTTATGACATAGTTTTGTGTTTTCCTCTTCTTCTAGTTTGAATTTGGAGTGTGGTATTTGTTCCTAAATAGGCAACCACACTGAGACATTTTATAATAATGAATCTCACTGCCTTTCACCACACTATTTGTTCTTTTGTTTAACTCCAGCATGATGCTTTAAAGGTCCCATACTGATCAGATTTCATGATTTTGTTTTTGAATGTGGCTCAGAATAAGAATAATGTTCTTCGTGATGTTTTGCAAATACATATACACTGGTCAGACAATAAGGTAAACACGTGCTATAAACAGTGTCAGACAAACAGGGCTTTGATATGTGTGCATGTGTGTGTTTGTGTATGTGACATCTACGAGAGTTTTGACCAAATCATCTGTTCCCAAACTGCAGGTGCACTGGTCAACAAAACTGCAAGTATTTCATATATCATGGGCAACAGTCTGGAAAATGACAGTATATACAAAACACAGGGAAACTGCTTAGATAAAGAGGAAGTTGAAACTAACCAACGGGGGTGTGACAGATGTGTAGTATATATACACTGTATAGGGAAATGACTGACTACTGCTAGTTGGTGTGCAACCTTTTATAATACACCTTTGCTTTGTTGCAGCACTTGCAATGCTGATTTACTTAATTCAAAGTCCTTTTGCATGAAGTGTTTACATTAATTTTTCTACCCCCTGTTGTTTAGTTAAAGGGAAATTTATTATTGAACGTATTGGAGCATACCCACAGACAGAACAACCACAAACTGAGTTCTGATTGGCTCCAGCTCATCTAATTGAAAGGAAACAAACCTGCTGACTGGAGGCTTTCCAGATCAAGCCCAGCTGTGATGTGTTTTCCCTGAAACTGGAAAACTGAGTCCAGCTGTGATGCATTTTCCCTGAAAACTGAGGGTGTCTTGAAAATATAGATGAAGTTTGAAAACGCAATAATTAAAAATTGTATATTATAACTCAAGTTGCACTAATCAAGATGTTTCTACTACAATTATGTTGGTTATTAGATCAAATGATGATGTGTTGTGTGGGTCAATCATGGTGGCAAACCCACAGAGAATTATTACCTGTTCCCCTGAGCTCTGTGGAGCGTTTTAATGTCTTTCGGCTCATTGTTTTGGTATTCCTGCTTGCTTTAAGCTGTTTCTATGCTAGCCATTGTTGTAAGCAACACCACCTAAACTGAGACCAAGTCATGACCAAGACCATAGTGTAATGGAATCAAGTCAAGACTAAGACCAGACCAGTGGAAGTCCCACACTGCATGACACACTTAGGATAAAATGTGGAACATTAAAATCCATCAACACTCCTGACATTGATCTGAAAGACCCATACTTCCATAAAACATCACAGAAAACAAATGAAGATTCCTCTTTATGCATTTCTTTGCATGCAAACTGTCTTGATAACATAATCAAAGAGCATTGCAGAGGTGAATTTTATGTATTGGAATTTTCCTTCATTTTCTTTTTTTTTTTTTAAAGATGTGTTTTTGGGCATTTTAGCCTTTAATTGATAGGACAGACAAGTGTGAAAGGGGGAGAGAGAGAGGGAGTGACATGCAGCAAAGGGCCACAGGCTGGAGTCGAACCCGGGCTGCTGCGGCAACAGCCTTGTACATGGGGCGCCTGCTCTATCCACTAAGCCACCGACGCCCCAAATTTTCCTTCATTTTCAACAAGCAAAAAAATACAAATAAAATCTAATGAGCTGAAATCAACTAACCATTTGTATTCAATATTTCTATTTCGTTCAGGCAATTTAGTGATGTCCCTATAGTTATGGTCTTGACCGGTCTTGAAATAAACTTCTGAGACCTCATTGTCTGAGACTGAGATAAGGCCAAGTAAAAATGTTGTTGAGTCCAAGATGAGACCGATACCTTCAAAAAGTGGTTTTTGGACACGTCTCAAGACCATGACCAACCTTGGGTACTACATTGCTTACGTTATCTGCCCAATACCAAAAAGCAGACAGAGAATGTATCAACTAGCTCGTGACATACAAGCTAAGACGTTGGATATTTTCCTCAGGAACTGGTGGAGACTAAAACAGGGCTAAATGAGGAGTAAATATTAGGTTACTTACATTTAAAATAAAACGATTCCAAACGAATGCTGCTGTTGCTCTGTTTCTGCTGGATAGTTAAAGCAGCTCTACATGAAATGACGGTGTACCTCCATATGAGCACAGTGCAGAGTGGTGGCGCTTAGGTAGCTGGTGGGATACACACATACACTAACATGCGTCCGGACCAGCTCACAACAATAAACTACAGAGAAACTCGGATTGAGACACACATAGAGGTAGCATGACTTATTATTATCTGCTTAGAACACCATTACTCCACTAAATCTTTACATAGCAAATAGCGGTTTGCTGCTTTTTTAATGCTCTGAATGTTGCATGTAGAACCTTTAAATTGGCAGCCATTTGTGGAACTGCCTCAGTGGCCAAAAAAGAAAATAAACAAACAATTAAAAGTCAAAAAATGCAGCTTTGTGTCATTATCTTTAACCCCATTTTTATGTAGTTACATTTTTCAGCAATTTTCTTAAAACGTGTTTGTATTCTGTAATTGCCTCTTTAAAGAGTAGTTTTAACTGTTACATGCATGCGAGTACTGGATAAAAGCTGGAAAACAAAGCCAGCTCAAGTACACACATCACACATTGTAGGAGACAACAGCTGGTCTTAAAGAAACACTCTTGACTGTGTTCTTTAATCCTATCTATGAAAACAAAGTGACATGATGCTTCTCATTTGGTCGTACTGTAAATATATACCCCAGTTGATCTTCTTCTTCTGCTGCTTTTCTGCCAAAGGCGTGTTTGAATGGAACCCTGTATATGAAAAATGCAGTTACAGTGAACAGTAGTGACTACAGGTGTCAGCAGATTACCAGAGCAGATTTTTAAAAAAAATAACATTAAATTGAACATCAATAAACATTGCTACCGTAAATATGCATAAACAAAAGGAGAAATGTGATTAGTGGTACTTTAGATAAGGGCCTAATGTAATTAAAACTACAAGATCAATTTAGGCAGCGGTATGCAGTGTGCCTCAATTCACACAAACCTCTACCTTAGCTAATAGCTAATTTCCCGTAGTTAAGGGACCACATAGATTTTCACACTGACCAAATATCTTGTCCTCCATCAGTCATTTAACCCTCTGAAAACACACCCCACAGGCAGCTTTAGAATCGATCAAAAAAGAATAATAGCTAGAGCATTCGTTCACTTTGCAACGGAAAGCTATATCTTCTGTCTTTTGTGTGATCACACCATCCACTTGCGATGACGTCATTACTTTATGCTACAAGTGGTCCAAAAGATGGTGAAAACCGGTGATGGCGCCAGGGGAATCACAGAAGCAGGTTGATAGGAATATCTGTCGTATCTTTTGACTTTATGATACACTTTAAATACTTTTATCAATTATTATGGTTTATTGACTTATATAAGCTTTTAGCTTGTACAGATTTCAGGGATATGAAATACCAAAAAATACCGATGTAGGCACTAGGGAAATATCTCTACTGCAGATGAAACTATCAAAATGGCTTTGCATTCTGCTAATATAAATGAGCAAATGTCAAAAACTAAAAAAAACGTGCATAGTTTAAATGACTTATGGAATGTTAAAAAAATATGTTTTTAGAAATCTTTTGGATCAATATGCTTTGTGTTTATTTTTTTCAAATTTGATGAAATACATGATTTTTGTATTTTCTAAATTTATGATGTAATTTCAATACTCAGTAATTTCAATACTTAACAATTACAGTACTATGGTGTTTTAGCTTCTGTTGTACAGATTTTAGGGATATGAAGCATTCGAAAATACTCCAAGAAATGACATCACAATAAGTGCAAATACCAACATATGCACTGGCTGATCGTTTCTATGGCAGGGTTCAAAGGGTAAACCTGCAGGGATTTTTTTCCATAGGCCCTGGGCTGAATTATTTTGGGGGCACCCATATTAAAGCTGCATCCACTTGTAGGCTTCTGCCAGCATCATGTCTAGTTATCATCATTAACAGCGCAGTTCAGAGATCAACCCAAATCGGAAGCCGCCACGAAACAATAGGAAGCCACGTTCAATATTATCTTAACATTAGCGATGATGAGCAAATTTGTTTGTCAGTGAGCACATCTGAGGTTTATCAGCTGGAGGATGGTGTGACTGATTGAGCGTCATTGTGGTGGGTGTGACGGAGTAGGCAGCAACCCGGCTCATGTAACTTCCTGGTTATGAATAGCCTCTGTGGAAAGGTCAATGCCATGACAACCCCGTGATGGATGTCACTGACGTCCAATTAAATCCTTCTAAAAAAGGCGCCTCTGAGGCTCTTGTGTGTGCTTATTAAATATAAAACAGCTAAATCAAAAGTCTGAGGGCCTGCTTCTCTGTGCTTAATGCCGACTAGGACAACCAAGAGCATTTTTTATTCCTCAATTATTCATGTTTTTGATGAGGGGGTCAATAAGGGAAAGAGCACTCGTTATGAATGTTTGGAGCTAAGCGCAAAGGTCACAACACACAAACACACACAAATACACATCTTTTCAGACGTTTCTAACTTTTTTCCCCTCACTCTTTCTCTCTGGATAAATAGAGCAGAGCAAAGAACAGTACTCCCGTGCTTTGAGGAATGCAAATATTTGTCGCCAGGTTGTTGAAGCTTTCTTTTTTGTATCTATCTCTCCCGGTCTCCCTCTCTTACGCACATACACACACACACACACACACACACACACACAAGCTGCTTTGAGGAAACTGGGACAGACAGTCAAGCCATGAATAAGAGGATGCACGTTTTTATTTGTGTATTATTTGGCCCTTTGAAACTTCCAGCACATCCACTAGTGCACATGCATATGCACGTAGACACACGTGGCCACGCACTCGAATCAGCCTCAGTTTCCTTGCTCGAGTCCAACAGTAAAAGTCCTCTCACTTTTAAGCCTACCTTTGGTTGAACTTATGCTTTTCTTTTTTTTCCCATGTCTTGTGTATCCACTCTGAAATTATAGATGGGGATAATAATAATAATGTCATTTTGTACCGGAATCTTAGTCATTACCTGCAGTAAAGTGCTTCTAATTGATACCACCAGAGAGATAATGATTACAATGCCCTCCAGGAACATATTATTGCAATATTAACCTTTGTATATACTTTTATGCAGAAGACTCTGGCACATTAAGGGATCTCTAAATCTTACTTGTGCGGTCTAATGCCATTACAAAAGAATGGATACTCGGAGGTGTGCCCTTTTCCTGATTAAGTGTGTCCAGGGGTTTGCAGCCATCTCCAGGAAATGGATGACATGGAAGTGCAATTTCCAATGTCTCTCTCTTCTCTTACTGTCTAAAGCTTTCTTTCTTTCCCATGCATCCCTTCAGAGTTGTGCACTGGAGATAACCTTTATCTTATTCTGTGTATAAGCATCCAAGTGTATTTATATATTTCTTGTAGGTATATTATGCATGTCTTGGACTGCATGTCTCTGACTGTCATATCTGCCTGTGGATGAGTGTGCTTATTTCTGTGCGCATCCCCAACATTTGACCGACACACTGCACAGCTGCTGTGCCACACTTGGCTGGACTCCCCCCGAAAAACAGCATCCAAACCAGAGGCTATTTTTGGACACAATGCCTTCACCACAATAATTGGCCCACACTGAGGCCATGATCCCTACCATCAACCACACTGCGACATTCCTCTTAATATGACTGCGTGAAGTATCACTGTACGTATGTGAAATGTTTTGCCAGTGTGTCCAGTGTGTGATGCCTCACTACACTGCGGTTATGGCTGTTTGACCTGATATCTTAGCAAAGTGAGAAAAGGCAGCAACAGTAGCACCAGAGAGCTGATTTGGAGGATGAAATCCCATGAGCAGATAGAGGGACCTTTGGTTAAGAGATCTTTCCGTAGCAAAGACCAGAGTACTGCTGACAGAGGGCAAATGAAAACAAATTAATTCAGTGAGGACTGCGGTTATATATGTGTGTGTGTGTGTGTGTGTGTGTGTGTGTGTGTGTGTGTGCGCCTAACTCATGACACAGTCCAAAACAGCTTCTTAAGACCTGGTGACACAGGACAGGAAATTGGGATATCTGAATACTCTGGAGACCTCTTGGCTTGGCCTCACATAGGCCCTCCCACCCTTGCACTCCAACCATCTGCAGTAGCAGGCTCCAGCCTCTGGTGGGCACTGTACAGAGCACTGGTCTGACCCTGGGAGGATCACAGTAATGTGGTCTTGGTGGAGGAGCTTATTCTTTTTCTTGATAATATGCAGGATGCATGTTGTGGCAGTGAAATGTGAAGTCATGATAAAGTTAATTGGTAACTTAATGCATGCAGTATAAATGAATTTTGACATGATGTGTCAGCGCTTGCTTTAGCGCTTAGCACCTAAAGGTATAGTTATGGCAGTGAAAGATAGACTTTATCTCTGCAACTGCTAGACTGTCCTTCCAAGATGAACAACAGCAAAGTTGGTTCAGCCTCAATACCACATTCAGTTTGTGTCATTTGCACCACAAAATCTACGAATGGAGGTGTTTGGGGTGGATGGATGGGTGAGCAAAACATCAGACTTGACCGTAGTCATGTCAGTTTTGGTTAATTCTGTTTTTGATAGCCTGATACTCCTATAACTGTAACTAACCGGTAAATTTTTTGAAAAAAGCAAAAAAAAAAAGCAAAATGATGTAAAATATAAACGGCTGTTCCTTTTAGTCTGGCATTTGATTGATTTGGTAGGCTTTAGCACCACATTTTGAAGTGCTATCCATTTAGAAGTGGTGAAATTTTAATGTTTTGTGATGTAAATGTCTCCCCAAGGTAGCCATGGTGCATAAATGTCTTCATTTTGAGCCCTTCAGCACTATGTTAGCACCACTAGCTGTGCTGACACTGCTAACTGTGCTACTAGAGCTAGTTAACAAAGCTAAAGCAGGGTTGTGGCTAAAAATTGAGCCTCTTACACACTGAGGTGACCTCGGGGGAACCCCAAGGATAGGCACAATGTTTCCACAGCAGCGCTGTTGGGTTGAGACAGTGTTACTAGCGGTAACTGCTGAATGAGCAGCACCACTGAGCTAGCTCCAATCAGACCCGGTTGGTGTGTAGTGCAGTAAACTGTTGAGCAGCAAAGTATATTATATGTATTGTTTATATTGTATAGCAAAGATATTCTCGGCTGTTAACCAGCGAATGGTTCACTGTTGACATCCCTACTGAAACTTCAATGGAGGACTTGCTGGCATAACAACACATGGAATGTGCCATAGTCTAAATCTCCATATATAGATTTTTTTTAATTAACTTTAGCGTCTTAAAAATAATTTAAATCATTTTTGTTTGTTTGCCTGGATTGCTAGTTTTTTGTTATTTTGTGAGTTTGGACCAAACTAACCCTTAAAACACATAAGTCACACAATGACAGCGTTAGATCAGCGGCTCCCATGTGCAGCAAGGTAAAATTACTGTTTTTGTCAGTGGAGTCTGGCTTTAAAGAGAGCAAAGATAAGCTTCATTTTCAGTTCAGCTCCCTGTTAGAAAGGGCTGTTTGTTTGGGAGGAACTGATTATACAACTGGATAAATGAGACTTCAATTATACAGCACAAGTTGTGTGGGAGTTTGTGAATTGATATTTTGCTGCTGTTAAAGCCGGATCCCTTTTACTTCAGTTCATCAGGAATTTTCTCCATTGTTGGATTCTTTGTTCACTGGAGGTATGCAAGTAAAAACAAGTTTTACCTGCAAATTCAACATAACAGGTGGTGAGTAATTGGTAAATTAGTGGTCATATGGGGGATAAGTATTCCATTAAGTATTTTTCATTTATTTTATACATTTATAAGTCATTTTCAAGTCATATCCATTACAGAGTAAAAAGAAAAGTCACATGAGAGATACATGTTTAAGTGTGTAAGAATGGAACAAAGGAAAGGAGCAAGATCAGCAGCTGCAGCAGAGCAGAAGCTGGTGTGTCTGCAGCTACAGGAGGGCAGGGAGGTTACACTCAGCTGACATTCTGTAAAAGACATGTTAAGTGTCAGGGAGTGCGGGGGTGATTAACACCCAGGCCATGCCTAGCAATTTGAACGGTACAAAAATGAACAACAATGAATTAAAGATAAGGATTACGCCACTTAGAGTTGTGTTTAAGGTTAGCATTATTGTATCTCAGTATCAGTGTAAAAAAAGGTTGCATTTACCTTAATTAAGCACTCATTTAATGCACCACCCGGTGAGCATGTTAAATGACCCAAAACGAACACCCACACAACATTGTTTGACCAACAGGTGCATGCTGGGTCTGGCCAAATGCTAAAACATTGAGTGGGCTGGTCATATTGTGCATAAAGAATGAATGAGAAGCTGAACCTAAAGGTAGATTATGGAGGACACTGCAGTGCACAAGGCTGAGAATGTAGGTCCAGACAGATGCGTACAACATACAACACTCATGGATGTGCACTCTAGCAAATGTAAATAACCTCTGCATTGCCCAGCAGTTTCGCATTTTGTGTGTGTGCAGGCTATGTGGTGTGTAAAGCTGTGCAGCTCTCCCTTTGCTTCAATATACGTGTCTTTGAGTTGCAGCCGTTTAAGATTTTGTATGGTTTATACATCTCCATGTTGTCTGCCTTGGTAAAGCTTTATTTTATTGTCAGTTATATAAGAAGTGGCTGCTGGGCATTGACATTTGCAGGTGTTTATACATATTATCATAACATTTTGTATTGCCAAAATACTCGTAACAAGGATGCGGCGTGGCATGTCCACTGTGGCATGTCTGCACTGGAGCACGTCCATTAAAATCAACCTAAATTGCTATACAGGCCACTGAAGTTGTGCTTGCCCACGCAGGCATCACATGGCTCCGCTGTCCTCCAACAGGTAAAAATTAAATATAACACTGAACAAATGAGAACAGTCTGTTTAGAAATAATAAAAACAGAGGCAGTGTAATGCAGCAGAGCAACTTGTAGCTGTTTTTATATTTAGCATTCAAAAAAAAAAATCTAATCAATGCACCTGTAGTAAAAACGATTTGGTTAATTCATTCAGTACCTGTTAATATATCCTACACTTCCAAACCCTGCATAAATAACTGCAGTATCACAAGGCACAATTCAATATTCACATAACCAAGCTTTCGCAACCACACAATGTGTTCTCATCCCAACTTGTCAAATATCGTTGTTTTGTCAGTGGGCTTTTGTGTCTAAATATGACACGTAAGGTACGTTCCTGTGTTTGTTGTGTACATTTTAGGACAGCGTGTCAATTTCGCTTGTTAAGTGCATTATGTCTTTTCAAAATTCACTTCCATTTTCACAAGAAATGTACATCGCCTGTTCGTTAGTTAAATACAGTCTTTTTCAAAATACTGTTGGTAAAACACCTCATTTTTACATCTATTGCCTTGGGCTACAAAAGCATGTGGTCAGGTTTAGAAAAAAAAACCATTATGGTTTGGCTCAACATTTATATGGGAAGTGAACAGCGGACTCCTGGGTGAAAGTCCGAGGTTTACTGGACCCATCCACCACCCTCCCGCCTGCCTTATAGGGACATTCCAGCTCTTTATATTACGTTGTTGCTGGCAGGGTTACAAACTGACACCATCTGGCAGTGTTTGAAAGTGACGACAACTGGCGGCATATCATACCGTCGTGACCGGTGCCTGTTTGTGTCAGTGTCAGGCGCAGAAATCAATGACAAAGCGGCAGTATTTGACGAGTTGGGAATGAGACCAACAAGTACATTTTAACTTATCTACTTTTTGATTTTATCAATGGACAGTTTTACACCATTGACTTCACTTTTGCTTGTGTAGAAATGTACTAAAGTAACAGTACTGTTACTTGAGTAAAGTATTTTCACACTCTTTGTATTCCCGCAATTATACCTCTTTCTTTTATGCTTTTGGGTCTTCTCAGGTCCAGTCAAAGACTGTCTAATAACCAGAAACCTGTAATATTTTCAGTGAGACACAACCTTGAAACAAGGTTTGGATCCTTGACCTGCTTTGGATCCAGTCGGGTCCTCTGGGCTTTCGCCTGAAGACCTTGACTGCACAGCTTTCACAACAGACTGACTGAGCACCATTGCTCTTTTTTCAGCATTAGAATACTGTGCTACTGTGCCAAGCCAGTGACATGGTCAAGGGTACAACAGCTGTATTTATTGTGTCGATGGTAGTGCCAGTTGCATTTGTCCAGCAGTGTTTACTCTCTACTATATGTCCTCACCAGCTTCACTCATCTTCAGCTCAGTTGAGCAAGTGTACCTGTTTCTTATTTCCAAGGCTAGAAGATGGCCTGGAAAGATAGATAGTTGGCCAGGATTTTTTTGTGTTTAGTATTCATCTCATAGTTGTAACACAAGGCCCACTTGTCCTTGACTGCTTGTTACAAATAACCCACATAATTCCCACAGGCTCAGAGATAATTCACTGATAATTTAAGGCACTGGTACTGTGTAGCATTTTCCCCTAACACACAAAAAAATCAGCACATTCCTTTGTTGTTCTCTCATTGTTTCCCTGCTGCTCCTGAGCTGACACTAACCTAGTAAAGCGTCTCTTTTGTTCGGGGTAACAGGAGACTGTTGCTGAAGTGTACACAGAGGTTAGTGTGACTGAGCCCTTTTGTGGTGTGGCAGCACCTTGCACTTTATCTGCCGTTTAGCTTCTCTTTTCACTGCAGAGCTGCATTATCTGCTGATTTAAGGAAGTGCTGCTGAATCAGGTCAAGGAGGTGCTAGCAATTGTCAGCAAGGTAAAAAGGGCCTTAAGCGCTAGCGCTCGCTGGCAAGCTTTTAAAAAAATGATTAAATTTACTCTGACACTGAAACCGTTTTATACCAATAATCAGACCCTGTATGAATGTAGCAATGAATATTCTCCCTTAATGCAATTTCCCAGGACCTACAGTATGGTGGAGTATTTTTGTACTGGGGCACTATAAAGAGATTAATTTTAGTGGTAGTCTTCCCACCAGGGAGTCAATGTAATCCTACAGAGCATTAGAGAAAAGGAAACAAGAAGGAGGAATGGACAAGAAAGAGGTGGAGAGATGAGGAGAGGAAAGGAAAGAGAAAGGAAAGGAAAGGAAAGGAAAGAAGGAAAGAGCAGGAGAGTATGGGAGAACACAGGGGGAGAGGAGTAATCACGTGTGTCCGGCGGAGGTCACCACTGGTCTGCAGGTTCTAATTATGTGCTAATAGCCACTGAGGAGGTCATTTGGAGCCATTAGCCAGTGCCTGTAGGTAGTTAACGGCCCACAGCATAACCCAGCCTCCTTAATGTTCCCTGCGAGGCCGTTAGCGCTCTGTCACCAGCCAGCTAGCTGCCTCGTTACTGCGATTAGAAACCAATTGATAGGTAATAGTAAAATATGATAGCACACTATCCAGAAAATATGGACTCTGGTGGAAAGGTGAGAGGACAGGAGACAGCGAGTGGTAGTGCATGAGAGTGCCTACCCAGAGGGGAAAGGCAGATCAAGCTCTGAAGCGAAGGGCAACAACTGACTGACCAACTAATCAGAAAGTTGAGTCAAATCTGGAATCTGCCACGATCCCCCAAAAGGTGACAACGTTCAAATGTTGTCACTGAGGGTGAGTTGAATGAACTGTGAGGTGGGTCGTTGTCAAGATGAAGTATGACATTTTACTGTTGGGGATGTGGAATATTTCTCCTAAAAGTTAGACGTTTTCTGTCCCAGGAGCAAAGGCACAGTATCCCAGGAATCCCAGGAAATTGGCTTGCTGTAAAGGGAACTTCAGCTACGGTCTAAACGCGTATGTCATATTTCAAGCAATCCTAAATGCAACAAGGAGAAATGTGTATAATGCTATGGGTTCCAAACCAGACTGCATTAGTGTATTATTTCCAGTGTTGTGCTCTGACTCTAAAGATGTAACTCTTTTCAAAGGTAATATCATTATTTTATGTATTACTCCCTATCAACAGTAATGCGTTACAATACTTTATATATTACTTTTCTTTTATACCCCACAATAATGGTAATTGCATATCTCTTCAAAATTCAGGCCTTCTTATGTGTGCCTATAATGTCATAATGGCCTGATAGTGTAGCTATGACTCAATAGCTGTTTTGTTTTGTTTTGTTTTGTTTTGTTTTTGTCTTGTTACCTGGGGTCTTCTGTTGCCTGTGTTTTCACAAGGATCTGCCTGAAATATGGAGAGACAATTGTGTAGCAACATTTCATCCACCACATATCCGGCCACAGGCTGCATTAGTTTTTCACTAATAGCCTGCTGCCCACGATTAAAATCCAGTTTTGGTTGTTTAGCAAGTGTAGGACTATGGCTAATGTCCATGGATGGCTCACCTTTGGTGGGGTGTATTTCCTGGAGCTTCACGTTGTTACCAGAGGTTTGAGGACATGTTTTTCACAATGGAAAGAGTTTTAGCACCACTACCTGCAGCAACAGTGTTTTTGTCATCTTTCTTCTGAAAATCAAAGCAATTGGAATATTACCAGCCACTTAAAGGACAACTTCGGTATTTTTCAACCTGGGCTCTATTTCCCCATGTGTATGTGTTCGTATAATTCATGGGCACCACTCGTTCTAAAATTGGTTCAGTATTGAGCCGCGAAACGAGCTAAAACGGTAATGTGGGCAAATGCGTCCCATATAAAAGTGCTTTTTTTCACCACTGACCGGTTCAGATCGCCAGTGCTATCTCTGTAAATAGCATATGGTAGCGGCCCTGGGGCAGTGGTGAGTGTGAATGAGTGGAGTCAGCTGTCAGTCAGTGTTGGAGCAGAAAGGCGGAAGTTGTCCCCGCTCTGTATTGTAAATGAGTATGTGTTTTAGCTCGTTTCGCGGCTCAATACTGAACCAATTTTAGAACGAGTGGTACCCATGAATCATACGCACACATACAGTACAGGCCAAAAGTTTGGACACACCTTCTCATTCAATGCGTTTTCTTTATTTTCATGACTATTTACATTGTAGATTCTCACTGAAGGCATCAAAACTATGAATGAACACATGTGGAGTTATGTACTTAACAAAAAAGGTGAAATAACTGAAAACATGTTTTATATTCTAGTTTCTTCAAAATAGCCACCCTTTGCTCTGATTACTGCTTTGCACACTCTTGGCATTCTCTCCATGAGCTTCAAGAGGTAGTCACCTGAAATGGTTTCCACTTCACAGGTGTGCCTTATCAGGGTTAATTGGTGGAATTTCTTGCTTTATCAATGGGGTTGGGACCATCAGTTGTGTTGTGCAGAAGTCAGGTTAATACACAGCCGACAGCCCTATTGGACAACTGTTAAAATTCATATTATGGCAAGAACCAATCAGCTAACTAAAGAAAAACGAGTGGCCATCATTACTTTAAGAAATCAAGGTCAGTCAGTCCGGAAAATTGCAAAAACTTTAAATGTGTCCCCAAGTGGAGTCGCAAAAACCATCAAGCGCTACAACGAAACTGGCACACATGAGGACCAACCCAGGAAAGGAAGACCAAGAGTCACCTCTGCTTCTGAGGATAAGTTCATCCGAGTCACCAGCCTCAGAAATCGCAAGTTAACAGCAGCTCAGATCAGAGACCAGATGAATGCCACACAGAGTTCTAGCAGCAGACCCATCTCTAGAACAACTGTTAAGAGGAGACTGCGCCAATCAGGCCTTCATGGTCAAATAGCTGCTAGGAAACCACTGCTAAGGAGAGGCAACAAGCAGAAGAGATTTGTTTGGGCCAAGAAACACAAGGAATGGACATTAGACCAGTGGAAATCTGTGCTTTGGTCTGATGAGTCCAAATTTGAGATCTTTGGTTCCAACCGTCGTGTCTTTGTGAGATGCAGAAAAGGTGAACGGATGGATTCCACATGCCTGGTTCCCACTGTGAAGCATGGAGGAGGAGGTGTGATGGTGTGGGGGTGTTTTGCTGGTGACACTGTTGGGGATTTATTCAAAATTGAAGGCACACTGAACCAGCATGGCTACCACAGCATCCTGCAGCGACATGCCATCCCATCCGGTTTGCGTTTAGTTGGACGATCATTTATTTTTCAACAGGACATTGACCCCAAACACACCTCAGGCTGTGTAAGGGCTATTTGACCAAGAAGGAGAGTGATGGAGTGCTGCGGCAGATGACCTGGCCTCCACAGTCACCGGACCTGAACCCAATGGAGATGGTTTGGGGTGAGCTGGACCGCAGAGTGAAGGCAAAGGGGCCAACAAGTGCTAAACACCTCTGGAAACTCCTTCAAGACTGTTGGAAAACCATTTCAGGTGACTACCTCTTGAAGCTCATGGAGAGAATGCCAAGAGTGTGCAAAGCAGTAATCAGAGCAAAGGGTGGCTATTTTGAAGAAACTAGAATATAAAACATGTTTTCAGTTATTTCACCTTTTTTTGTTAAGTACATAACTCCACATGTGTTCATTCATAGTTTTGATGCCTTCAGTGAGAATCTACAATGTAAATAGTCATGAAAATAAAGAAAACGCATTGAATGAGAAGGTGTGTCCAAACTTTTGGCCTGTACTGTACACATGGGGACATAGAGCCCAGGTTGAAAAATACCAAAGTTGTCCTTTAAGGTAAGTGTTTCCATTTTTCAAATAGTTTGCTGCTTTGTGACTAGCGTGCGCAGCGCAATGATTACAAAAACGAATTCTGTGAAGTGACTGTTGTATAATGAGTGATAACAAAACTAACGTAACATGACATTTGGTTTTGGGATAACTATTACTATTACTGAAATTTTATCAGTAAGTAGTTACACTGCTCGTAATGTGTTACTGCCCAATACTGATTATTTATGGTATTCATAATTATTAGGGCAAAAGAATGCCATTTACGATAATTAACAAATGATGCGCGGGCCAACCAACAACCTGCAGGACCCAGGCTGGGTTGGTTTCACGTAAGCTTACTAGAACGTATCCCGGATTTGGGCAGGTCATAAAGTGGCAAAGCAGCATTTTGAGTAAGTTATTAATAACTTAGAAACAGTGTATACAATACTCCAACCTTGTCTTCCTCTCTCTCTGTCTCTGTGTCTCTGTCCCTTTCTCTCTCTCTCTCTCTCTCTCTCTCTCTCTCAAACGTACACGTCTTGGAGAGCACCTTGGCACTCAGTCCCTGTCTCAGTCCTGACAATTATGGTACTATAATGCATAAATTTGGCAATTTGAAGGTCAGGTTTGGGTGGTTGATTAACCAAATAGTTGGATTTGGTGGGCCAAATTAGGGTATTAGTGAATTAATAATCTCTATAAACACACATCTGCATATATGCAGAATATATAAGCAATGGGACAAGACTTTAGTATTGAAAGCATTCGAGTTCCTGTTTGTAGTTCATTTGTAGTCCAAGTAGTACTGACTAATAACATTTGAGCAGACTTTGGTCGTAAGCAGGTAGCCTAACAGCCTATGTAGGGAGACCAGATCCTAACAAACTGAGTGTGGGGAGAAGAGTGTGTTTGTGTGGGACATGTTGAGCTTACAGGTAGTCTAAAATATTTGATGTAATGTGTCGCTCCACGTCATATCCCCCTGCTCTGGCAATTTTGCAAAAACCTGTCTCAGAATCACCTTCCACCACCTTCACCTAGTTATTAGTAGTTTCCTAGTCTTTGCTGTGACTACATTTATTTTTCTTTGTGGTACCTTCCATCGCAGTTTTCCAGTTGACTAACTTTCCAGTAGACTATTGCAGTCTAGATGTAGTGTATATGACAGTGACAGGTTCACCTGCACTTGACCTTCATGTGGGTAGTTTGATTGACTTCAAACACAGACCTGTGATGACAACCTTCCCTGCTTTCTTCATGGCTATTGGATAGAGGCCAGATTTTAGAAAAGTGTCTGTCCTGCAGTGGTTTGAATTTTGAAAAAAAGCCAATCAAAAAAGCCAATATGTGGGACATGGGAAAATGGATAAAAATGCTGTGCAATCACTGGTCACCTGGTCACCCTAAGTCAGTGTGGAGAGCAAAAGAAGCGGAACGCTTTGCCCAAAATGACAGACAACAATACTTAGGCATCTCAGCTGAAAGTATCCAGTTCACGAAGCAGATGTGTCAGAAGCATTAATTTCAGCCACCCTCCAGGCTGCCAGCACCTGAGACTCCCCGCTTTTGCCAACACATTCTCCCTCAAACCTCGTCATATATTGACATATGGTGGTGGACTTTCTACCTCCACATATGACGTGCAAGCTGTACCTTGGGTACATCGGTTGTTAACGTTTTGGGACCCCGTGTCAAATTCTACCTGTTACTGTACATGCTACAAAACAGATTTCCGTTTTCACAGGAAATGTTCAGTTTGCACACGGTCTTTTTGAAAATAAACGCACTATGTTGGTACAGCACTGCACTTTTTTTTTTAACTTAAACAACAAACACATGGTTACATTTTGCCAACACTCGCATATGGCACATGGTTGGGTTAAGGAAAAAAATAACAGGGTTTGACTTTACATTCTTGTGGGAGGTGAACACCGACCTCCCAGGTGAAAGTTGCAACCACCTGCCCACCCTACTTGGACTTCTGCTACCTCAACTTTCATTGTTTTCATGCCACATTTCCTCCTGATGCCGCTCTGCGCCATGAAATAATAACAGCAACTGGCCATGTATCATTCCGACGTGAAAAGATGGCTTTTTATTCTGACGCTGGAAGTCACTGACCAAGTGGTGGGTTTTGGCGACTTCAGAGTGAGACCTGGTTGCTCATCCGCTGGCAAAACTCCATTGGGCAACATGAAACTGGGAGGCCCCTGGATGAGCGGGGTGAGCTCCGGGTCAGTACAGAGGAAAGCCAAACACCATTCATCGGCACAAACTGCCCACACTGTAGTGACACAAAGCTGGCTGAAATTCAGCAGTTTCCCTTTTAAGAATGTAAATCAGTATGGTGTCAGGTTAGGCTTTTGCAGTATTTTAGATTCTTTTCATTTTCTTGGGAAAAACTTACCTAACTTATACAAAACCCCAGAAAACAAACACCCCCCCCCCCCCCAAAAAAACAAAAACAAAACAAAAAAACAAAAACGCAGCTATTCCCCCTCACAGCGATGCATAAAATACCCCTATAAATCAATAAATCACATGGTGTAACAATTGGAGCCAAATTATTGTTGCAATTTAAGCTATAAAAATTTTGATTTTTCTAAAAAGCAAACTGTTTAGTTGTTCATTAAAGAGACTGTCTTGTTTTCTCTTTTGTATATTCGCTATTGCTCTTTAATTGAGTAAAAGTATTTTTTATCCAATTAAATAATCGAAAGCTGCGGCCTTGTCAGAATCCATTGGCTAATGATTCTAGCCTGACGCAGCGATGTATGGTGTCGGCATGGTTTGTGAACAACAACAAGTGTCGTACGTGATTATCCATTGTTTCACCTTGTGTAGTGTGTCATAGGACACGACAACCGACGCCACGTCTGGGACGCCTCACGACGTTCTAACAGAAAGTCCAGCATGTTTGATTTTATTTTTGTCGACGACTGAGCGAACACAGAACGATCTGCTGCCATAGACAACTGTATATCAACAGCACCCCAGCCTTTTTGACATTTCCTCTAAAGATGCTACCACAACAGATTAAAAAGGGGAAAATGATGGGGTGAAACAGCAGAGGCACTTTGTCAGCCCGGTGAGTGCTGCTATTAGCATCAGGCTAGCAAAGAATGTTTTTATTTTAGAATGGAGACGGGAATAGAGTAAGAAAATTTAAAAATAGTGGCTTTTACTTACCACAACTGCAGAGGCTCCCAGCTTCATTTGAAACAGACTACATTATAAACGCATCGTTATTTATTATTCCCTCTGTATTTTGATATTTTTACTTTTGATCATCTCCCGTTTGCCTTGATAAAGTTAATGCATTGCGCCGTCATTTCAAACTCAACACTTCCTGTATCTGTTTCAAATTAAAAGCCCTAGCTATAACTTCAGTTGAGAGAATCTCTTCGTTTTCTAAATAGGCTTTTATTGTGAAACATTTGCAGGAACTTGTTGTGGAGGATTCAGTGACGTGCATGTTTGCGTACGGTACTTCAATTGTAGCTCCTGACATCTAGTGGCAGTTTTAACATTACAACAACAACATTTCGGCTGACACATGAACAGACAGAGTGACTGAAATAATAGTAATAATAAAAAAAAATAGGACAAGAATAACCCGATGACATCACACACGTCATGAAAGACGACCGGGGATGATTGGTGTGGACCATTGTGTCGTCTGTCATGTCTGTCGGCCCAGTCATGGCACGATTTTATGACTCCACAATCGCCTAATGTGACATAGTGACTGTCAGAACAGACAGAAATGTTAAGTAGTGTGAACCAGGCATTAGGTGCTGTCCTAATTGTCAGCTCCTGGCTGTCACTAAGAAAGGAATCCATCATCAATAAGTTTGGTATTATGGACTTCTGGCACTGATTGCCTTCTCTTTTCAGGAGCACAAAATAGCCACATGCATTCACACACATACATGTATGTAATGATTAGCCCCAGTTTTTGTCCCCCAAGTGCTACATACAAGATTCTGAAAAACGAAAACCTGGTGATCTATGATAAATGCAGATCAGTGGGTTATACTAACTGCAGCTCTGAAGGTATTTCCAAACATCTAAGTAAAGATATACAAACACATGCGTGCAATAAACACACAGCAGTTCCTTTTCCCTCAGCCATGGACAAAAAACAATTCAAATCAGTATCAGAACATGGATATTGTAGACATACTATGCCGATCATTGTTCTTAATCAATTAGAGTCAGATGTTTTCATTTAGAAATATTTTATTTCTGCTCTGGGCAGACGTTGATTCATATGATTTAAATTAAAATCACACTGGTTATAAGTCAAAGGCAGTATACTTCCTGCTCCTCCGCATTCATCAAGCCCAGACAAGTTTGATCTTGAGTATACGCTCTGTCCTGGCAAATAAAGAAATACAGTGCTTCCTGAAGAATCACAGATTTGTCTGTGACGAAATCTCCAGGCTGGGCTGTAAATATTTGCCTGTGCTGTATTTGTGTGAGCGTTTCATTAACGATCCGAGCTGACAAACATGCACACTCATTGACCCCAGTCATCAAGGGAGAGCCTGAGACAGTAGTGTGTATTTAGTGTGTATTTGTTGAAAACCTAAATGCCTCACATGAGGGATTGATGTCACCAATAGAGGAGACGACTGCAGTGGAAATGAATCTGGTGTGGTAAACGTTTTCCATCGCCAGCGCTCCTGGCTCTTATTTAAGGCCCTGTCAGAACTTGAAAGTGTAATTGATACAAATTCTAAAGTTTAATTTTTAAAGTTTACAGTCACAGAGGGTTCAGAGCTTCGGATTGTTTAAAATTGCACTCACTCCCTTTTCATTAAAGCAGGATAGTCTGAAAACATTTGTTCATCAAAGGGTTGCTACAAATTAGACTTTGAGAAACTCAATTTGAAGTAAAGAAAAGCATTTCTTTTCCTCTGGGGGAAGCCAAAGTCTCTGCTGTGTTTGCATTTAAATATAAACTGGGCATAATATCTGGCTTTAAAGATGCATGCAGTCATACAGACACAAACACAGAGGCACACACTAACTTGCCATATGCACATACTCACCCCCAACTACATCATTTGGTAGTTCCCCCTAAACTGTTACAGACAACAGCATGAAAAGCTTGCTATCATGTTGCACCCATGCTCTTAGATTGTTTCGTCTACTCGCTAATAGTCGAAATTAGCAATAAGGCCTCCAGAGACACTGAGGAACAGGCGGGCGTGTTGTAAATCTGGGTCTAGTGAGGGGGAAAGAGACACAGAGAGTCAGATAGAGATGGCCAGAGCAGTGGAATAACATCTTAATCTATCTGAGAAGTGAACAGTGGCCGGTCTGTTTTTGGAGCACGCTGTCTTGGATGACTCCCAAGCAGAGGGGCAGGGAGCAGAGCCATCTTCAGCTGCTAGTCACTAACATGGCAGTAATAAGGCAGTGATGACCCTCCCAGGACTGGCGGCCAACACTCCCTCTCTGCCTCCCATCCCTTCAGCACAAACACACACACACACAAACACGGGCCGTGCACTTGAACAGATACGCAGTACGGCACCAAATCTCTGTCTCTCTCTTTCTGATATATTAACTTCCCTGCCTACTTACCAATTCCCATTCATTTTGAATAAAACTTAATAGCATGCTGAAAAGCCCAATCAGTAGGTTAAAAATGTGGGTCACAACTACAACTGCTGCATTTATGTGCTGCGCTGTATAGACTCAGATTTGAAAAAACATTAAAATGTGTGACATTAATTTACTCACTGAAGTATAATCAATAAGAGCAAAGCGTAGGACTATTCATTTATAAGCCTTAATGCAAATGGAGAAGTAAAACAGTTCTCAGGGCTAACAGAAATGAATCTGATGCTGTTGCACCTGTTGCAAATTACTGTCAGACCTTTTCCTGTGTGTCTTTACAATGTCCATCGCTCGCATACAGTACTCTGAAATCAAAAATTCATAAATGTGCTTCTTGCAATTAGGTTTAGCAGCCTAAAGGACTTTAGGACTTAGATTAAGTTTTATGAACATGTTAAATGGCAGATAAAGCTGCACACTCGCCTGTGAACACAAATAAATATCATTCATTTGTATAATACCGATGCTGAAAATCATTCAAATCCCCTTAGTTAATATACAGGTGGGTTCACTCCCCTGTCAGTGATCAGTAGAAGGCAACAGGAACCACTGCTTTACATTTTCACAAAATGCATTTATATTTGCTTTAATATCCTTATGCAGCTTAAATTAGTTTCATACTCGGCATACAATTAATTTAAGCCACTGAGAGCCATGTCAGCCCATACAATACAGCTGGCAAACACTTTTGCGTGGCTACTTACAAATATATGGTGGTGTGCATGTGAGAGTACAACCCTCGGTGCTATGTATTGTTAGAAATTTGCATGCTTAAGTCCATATGGCAACTTCCTTTTGACCTGCTTTCCCATCCCCGATGCATTGTCAGGGCTGTCAGCCGATAAAGAATCACTTGACTTGCTATAACAAGTTCAAAAGGAGCTGATGACGCGCTGTTGATCCATGGAGAATCGGCAAAAGGAACACCCCTACTGCTTGCTGCTATCACTCCCATAGAGATAGCCATATTATTGATGGGGAATGGTTATGCTAATTTCTTTAGGGGAGGGAAACTTTTTTTTTTATTTTATTTTGGAAAATGCTCAAAAAAAAGAAGGAAAGAAAAAAAGCATTTCATACACATCAAACTGAATTCCATATAACCATTTAAAGGAGCAGCATGAGAATCTGATTTTCATAGTGCATAATGAATGTGGAGTATCTTTTAAAGAGGAAGACATGTTTTGTCTGGGAAGGGGAAGAAAGCAGATATTTAGGCTATCTATTAATGTCTCAAAGAACACACACATGCACACACATGCACACAGCTGCACACAGTTGCACACACACTCACCAGTGTGAAAATCTTCAAAAAGACATAAATATTATTAATATAAGTGACAATAAAAAGAGTCAGATAATAATAAGTCATCTTATTATTAATATTCCTGATAATTATTACATGTGCAAAAAGGTACAAAAATGAGTCAATATTTTCTCTGACCAGCAGTTTTTGATGAAAAACTTTTATATACAGACTGCAATACATCCCTAAATGTGATTATAATAATAATAATAATTCTATTTGATTATGTTCACCCACAGATGGAGTGTCATGTGCTCTCTGTCTGAGTGACCATTTACATGTGTGTATCTCCCTCTCCCTCTCTCCCTCTGACACATACAGCATGGCACAAGCGGAGAGAGGATGATGAGGGCGGGTGTGTGTGCGTGTGTGTGTGTGTTTGGGGAGGGTGGTGATGGTGGTGGGGGTGGGAGTCGTTACGCACAGGGCTGCTATGAATATGACCCCAAGATATTCCATTGTGGGCCCATGTCCGGTTCTGAGGACATTTGATAGCATCTCAGTCAGTGGCATTAATGTGTCTCTCGGTTCGACATTTTGAATAATCGGGGCTGTCTGCCGTCATCCTGCCACTAGCTGTCAGCAGCACCGTCTGTCTGTCTTATCACACTCCTCTACTCATGCGCTTACATTATAGAAAACAAGCTGTCCTTGCAAGAGAGCACTTGATACTTTTTTTATTATTACCAAACCGTTCCCATAATTACCCCATAATCATTATATAATCCCATAACAAAGCCTCTATTGAAGTCCTGTCTTTTGTCAACGCTGGGACACTGAATCTATAATTGCATTATTCGGTCTCTTCCACCCCCCTATAGAAGCATAATATATCAAAACCATTCCGCAAGAGAGCTTTTAGTTGCAAGAAACAGTTCGGCCTATGCGGGACGTCTTCTTGTCGTGTGTTTTTTTTACGCGTCGCAAAAAAGTTGTGCCAACTTCAAGTTTAGGGGTCCTGCTGGAAATATCCCCCCAAAAAACCAAAAAGTATTTGCTTCTTTTGTAGAGTGGTCGCTTTTAAAATTCTTCAGAGAGGTGTGTAGAAATGCATTCATTCACAAATTGGAGCAGTCGCATTATTGATATATCATATTTTCAAATAATTATGTTCATTCCCTATTGCGCTCCCAGGCAGTAAGAATAAATCGTCAATACATTGAGAGAGAGGGGGAAAAAGGCAAAAGCGAGTCCCTGAGGAGCGGTTTTGCGTTTGTATGCATGGGGATTGGCAACACAACGGGGCTTATTTACATTAAATACGCCACAAGGTTACAGTGCAGATAGATGAGCGTCATTTTTATCACTCATTACTTCTCTTAAGCGGTGACTGACGCTCAGGACGCACAGGAGGCAACACTCATTTATCCTGGAGTTCTTTTAAGGCGAGGAGAAGAGGAAAAAGACTCGAAACAGTTCACTTGAAAGGTAAGGAATTCCACTTTTTGGAGTAATTTGTGACCTGGGTGTCTTTACACGGAGGGGTTGTTATCCAAGTCCATTTTTTAACGCACGGTGCCTAAGCGGCGAGGCTGGCTGTGTGTGAATGGTTATGTACAGGGGGCAGATTTTTAAATAAAAGAGTGTTTGTGGGCAGTTCAAGGTCAGAAACAAACTAAGGTGGTCGGGAATCGGCTTTTTCTCTTGCCACGCTGCCATAGGAAATGTAATGATGAGGGGATTATTTCTTTAAACGAGCTTCTGTGCATCAGCTGCTTTTTATCCCCCGTCAACGGCGAATACCGCAAGACCCGGGCTGTATCCAGCCAGTCGGCTCTGCTTTCTACAATGGAGTGCCTTTTTAACGGTACAATGCATTTCACCTACCAGATAGGGGGAGTCCAAGCTGAAAGATGAAGGGAATATGCTGATGCCTGGCGATCGGCATCAATGCAAACGTTTACCTTTAGCGGACAGCGACAGAGAGGGGCAGAAAGGCAAGAAGAGAGACAAGTAATAAAGCCGTATTTTACATTTCAAACTCAGGATGCGCGGCAGGGAGCAGTTGTAGGGACAGGGATCGAGGAGTGGACAGTCTTTAACAGGTCCGAAGCGCACTTTTCAACACCCCCGTCATCCGACAAGAATATGATCCGGTCAAATCATATGGACATGCCTCATTATTCAATGAACACTATCTCTCACAACGCATCGTTTACGCGCAGGAGTTAGCCGGCGCTTCGCCAAATTTAAAAGGTAAGAAGAAGTGTGTGGAGCTTATAGTACACGACTTGGGGTTTTGCTGGGGGCTTGAAGTGTATTACTCGCTGGGAAGTCAGTTTTTGGGAGGATTGGGGTTGTTTGTGCGGGTGCATCACAACGGGGGCCCCTGATGTCTCCCCAATCATGATTAGAAAATAACAGTGCAATTATCCGGAGCAAGTGACGATCGTAAAAAAACTGCAACAAAATAACAGCTGGGACCAAGACATGGACTGCGATGCTCGACACCTTGAAACTCAACGCGGAGCAAAACACATTTTTTTATTCCAGCAGAAAATACATTATTATAAGTTTTCTTTACGGTTGCATGTTTTACTCCGTTAACACCGCGTATGCGTAAAAGGCGTTCGGGCGCACGGCTTTGCAATATTGCGCATACAGATCAGCGATACAGTGTGAGACTTTTAGAAAAGTCCAACCGTGTTCCCGGTAAGAGTGTGCACCAAAAACTTTCTACCGATACCCGCACTTGTGCTGAAAGAGTGCACGAGGGCGATTCAAGTTTACCGGCGCGTTTGCCACCATGTGTCAAAACTTGTGAGATGGAAGAAGAGCCGGTGAGACCTGCCATTTTGTGCAGTGATCGACCTCTCTTATGAATAAGCAGCCCCTGCATTATGCTTTGAGGAGACGTTACGATGGTATTCAGACGAGGGGGGTAAACACTCATCTTAGCAGCGGGGAAATTGACATTTTTTGGGGACCTGAGTCGCTCTTGGTGGAGGGGAATGTGCGTTTTTTGTTTATGTTTTTTTTAAGACGGGGGGAGAAAGTTAGAGCGAGTCGGTTAAAGGCTACAGGAGGCTGATAGATATCCGTTACTGTGGAAATATAAAATGACGGAGCCCATAAGCCAATAATATTTTTCCGGGGGACGGAAGAGGTCGGGTGTATGACATGCCATTGCACTCGTGCTTTCAGGAGTTTCCGCGTTATCTTCTTTAAATTTACCACAGTATGTTTATTTTTAGGGTATCCTAAAGATCCAGCAGGTTGAGCGCGCTGCGTGCGCTGAAAAAAATCTCTAACCGGCTGCCGAATTCCCACATCGAGTCTCACATGTCCGAATTTATGCTTAAATGATGGCTACAGTATTGAATTATCTGTAATATGTGGCACCAGGGATGAGGCTTGTAATCCCATTTAAAGCCTCTGTCTCACCGTGCGTCTTGGGTGGGGAGGACCTTTTCTTGGAAGTCGAGTTGACCCCTGAGTGATCTGACCTGGGTTATCCAGCCACTTCCAACAGCTACCAGCTCTGCACAATGGCTGTGAAGACACATGTCATCCTTCTTAAAATACTCAACAATGTCTATCACGTTGTTTCCCACTGTTTCTCTAACCTTCCCTAAAGTTGTCTTGAGCCAAAAAAAAATGTTGCCTCTTCCTCATATTCATTGTGCAAGGAAAGGGGATAAATAGATGTACTGTGTGAGTTGAGATGCTGTCATTGTTTAATGGTATGCACAGGGCGGATATTATGTCTGAAATAGTGTCTGGGCGTAAACCCTTTTTGTCAGCTCCTTTCATTCCCTTATTGGAGATGCAATAGCAAATGGAGAAGTGTCCCCGCTCCTCTGACAGTTCAGGCTGCCTCACAGACCTGCTTGCCCTTTCCTGGACCTCTCTGCGCTGCTACAAGTTGAAATGTTGTCATTCTTTTCGGGTGAAAATATTTGGGAAGAGACGCTGTGTTTAAGAAAAGGCCTGGCTTTGCAGACTGGCCTGTTGAAGGAATTTATGTAGTGAATTTGGTGTCAAGGCCTCAGTGGTTTGTGTTAGCAATTTATTTAATATTCATCAGGCCTACTTCTGATTTTTTGCATCCATCTACCAGTCAGGTTGCGTTTTAATATTACATACCTCTCACTAACGAATTATCCAATTAATTGTTGTCATTCAAATAATTATTCTTATAAAATATGCAAGCATTATTTATCTTCACTTCATGTCAAGTCAAAAAGATAAATTCGCATCATTTATGGATGTGATTTAGGAGTGAGTGTGAGATTTATTACAGCAAAAAGCCACACACGTTCAGCACAAGTATTTTTGGCATTTTCCTGAGCTGCAACTTTCTGATCGACAGAGCTCAAAATCTGTCCTCGGGAGCCGGTCTGTAGCGGTGTTATTGGTTGATCTCGCATTAGTTGCTTTCCCACCTGTGCCCGTGTCAGTGTTGCTAAGGGGGCCGCGGGCCGTGACTGACTGCGGCGATACACATCTCTCAGCTGAAAACAAGGGTGGAGGGAGTGATGAGAGAGACAAGGGGGGGTGGTGGTGGTGGGGAGACGGAGAAGGAGCATGGCATGCAAAGGATGGCATCAAATCAGTCCTCTTTTCACCAGGCTGTCAGTCAGTCAGTCAGCCACTCGGTTCACCGTGGAGTAGACCCACTCGACTGAAGCCGCCGCGTTGTCAGTCCGACACCCGGTGAATTATTTGCACGTTGACATGTACACAATCAGATTTTTTTTTTTTTAAAAAAAAAGGAAAGAAAAAACAGTATGAAAAATCACACACTCATTTAACAAATGCGCATAAAGAAGGCAGCACATGAGCAGCAGTGCCATCGCAAAAACACACAAACCCACAGTGAAGTGGTCGCATAAATTACATAATCTAGCAGTACATGAAATATGTGTGTATAATCAATCGGACAACACATAATTCAAGTCATCCTGTACCATAGTCAGTGATGTATGCTTCTGCAACATAGTGCAGTCCACAGTCAGACAGGCAGCCTCTCTGTGGCTAGTTGATCCCCTTCTCATGTAATTATAGGGGAGAGGGCTCCAGCTGTACAGGCTGCGAGGCCAGGGCTCCCAGTCCGCTGGGATCAGGGCGGTGGTGGGCAGGCCAGATCAGGCCAGCTCTGCTCATCAGCCAGCCATTAATTGATATGTGCAGTCATTGTGAAAGCACCCCCCATCTCTCTCTCTCTCTCTCTCTCTCTCTCTCTCTCTCTCTCTCTCTCCCCGTTACCTACTGGGTGAAGGCTGTGGATACTGGTGTCACTCCTTCATTTCCATTCTGGTTCTGATCTGCTCCCTCTTCACACAGGCAACAGTGCAAGGCAGCAGCATTCCAGTGTGTCTGTGTATATCTGTGTCCCGCGGGGGGGCAAGGAGGGTGTTAAAGGGGCTGTAACACACAGGCGTTAGTCTGGGTTGAGCCTTGTAGCTCCATGACCTTGATCTCCAGAGTTCAAGCCAGACAGGCGAAGATGTTGGCGAGCTGGGCTCGCAGTTGCCGCGCGAGGCTAATATGACAAGCGCGCACACACACACACTCGCTCACATACTCACAATCAAAAGCATCGAATCGAAATGTGGGATGTGAACTCAAGAAGAGATTGCCCTGACCACAGAACATCACACGCTAGATTACACACATTAGACAGAAACCTCAAACCTTGAGATTTTTATCACATTTGTTTGAATTCCTGTCATCAAAATTGCCAGATTAGATTTTTTTTCCCCGACACCACCGGCCCACACGATGCGATGTCAAACTTCTATAAGCAACAGCAATTATGATTTAACTGCTGTGGTGATAAATCGCAGGGGGCATGAATGACCTGAAAGTTTTGTGAACTTAGTGCCACTGACCTTTGGTCATTATCAGGCCTTTTTAGGATCTCAACTTGTGAGATGAATTTGTAAATGGATGATTAAAATGTAATCCTTTACATGAGGTGCTGATGTCCAAAAGTGTTGCAGTTATATCGTATTCAACTGTAAATTGAACATGTTGCTTTTGTTAGAAATTAGGATCAAAGCAAAACTGACTGCAGAAGAATGACTCAGTTATTGAATAATATAAAAAGCAATAGGGAATATAGAAGATACCATTATGCAGAAATGAATATAGCATCAATTAAAATCTTGCTGTGTGAATGATCAGCTTTATTGAATCATTGTTTAACTGAGAGTTTATGTACAGTTTTCCCGTTGTGTGCGTCTGTGAATGTCTCATCCTGTACTTATGAGCCTGAGTGTATATTTTCCCCAGTATGTTCTTCGCCCTGAGAGCTTGATAAGGACTGGGGGGGGGGTTTCAGGGATGGAGAAGCAGTGGGGTGGATGAGTTGGGGTAATCGTGGACGTCAGTTTGATCTAAGAATAAAGAGTGTGGGGCAGATGAGGCGCTGACAGATAGGCTTGACTCAGTCCTCTCATGCTGGGGTGCCATCACAAGGAGCGTCTGCCTGTCTGGGCAGCCGGGGGAGTCAGGGTGGTGGGGGTTGAGGACGGGGTGAGATCTGGATGGTAAGAGAGGTCGAAGTGGTCTCAGAGGGAGAGGTGGGCACAGAAGTGGGCGCAAGGAGGATCTGTTCTTTTCAAAATCTTTTTCTCCATCACAATCGTGTCGCTGTTTTCAGTACCAGATTTAGTTAAATAAGCCTGAGAATGTGCATGTCGGCAGGTTGGTGCGTGTGTGAGTTTGCAACAGTGTGTGTATGTGCACATGAACCCGCATACTGTGTGTGTGTTTTTGAGGCTAGTTTAGCTGCTTAGCCTTGAGAAAGTCCAGTGTCCGGGCGATGCATGGCCTTGCCCTCTCTCTGTCTGTGTAATCAGTTGGCGCTCACGTAACACCAACAAGGAATGTGTCCTGAAAAAAAATGTAAAACACCTTATCCTCACAACCCGTGATACTCCTCCTTTGTTTGCCCCGGCTTCCCTGCTGAGCCCCCTTGGCATTAAGGCATTATTGAGTTTGGCTTTAGTTTGGTATTTATTTCCTAGAAGTTCGTTAGCATTTGGGATTTAAGGATGTGTCATGCAATGTCAGGACTGTTTCCCCTTTTGATGTGTCGAGCGGCGCCACGTTTTCAGCTGTGTCATTTCCGTAGACAACAGCTTAACACAAACAGGCAAGCACACATCAATCAGAGGTCCTGAAGCAGAGAATTGCTACTGCTTAGCATTCAGCCACGCTCAGCTAAGACAGTGGTAAATACCTCCAGTGTTGATGAGATGGAAGGTTATATATATGTGTGTGTGAGAGGCAGGTTATGTCTATTACCCACTTCACATACCACCACCGACCGCATTGCACATGTCATGTCTGCTCTTTAGCTGCTCTACCTCTCGGATGTGACCTCTGTAAACTTCCCAGACCTCTGCTAATGAGCGCGCCAAAGTAGCACAAGATGGAGGGAGAGGAAGAGAGGCAAACAGTAGAGGAAAAAGAGGGAGAAAAGGGGGAGGGTGTGAGGATGCTGGAGAGAACTCCTGCACCTTTAATTATGATCAAGAGGTTTTCACCAAAGGACGGAGGCGTTGCAGTTCTGTTGCGCTCGTAAATCTGGCCCCGGATGCCGTATATTGTGTCGAACGATTACTGTACACCATTATAGTGCATATTCAACTGCCTCTCCAGCACCTGATTTGCATAATTGGATCTTTAATGAAACTTGCCTCGTGGAACAAAAAATACAAAAAGAGAGATGAAAAAAAGTGGTTTGGCGTGAGGGTGTGGGGGTAGAGAGAGAAAATAACACGATGTAGATGAATGCCCCCTCAAATATTTGTTGGACTCATTTCTTAAAAGAGTTTTAAGGAGATGTGAAAGAGGAAAGGTACTGAAGGTGTAAAGAAGACAGAGAGATATAGAATAAAAAAAATCTGTGTTTGTGTGTGTGTGTGTGTGTGTGGGGGGGGGGGGGTGACCTGCTCTGGCCCAGGCGCTCGCACATCAGCGGCAGTGCTACAAATAGGATGAGAAGTGACTGTGAAAGCTGTACATTCCCCGCCAGGTCTCGCGGGTTAAGACTACAATAGCGGGATATTCTCTAGCCCGGGGGGGATTTCAGCTCCTCTTCTGTCGACACTCATTGCACCTACTTGTTACTCAGGGAAGATGGCTCTTTTGTAGAGGAGCCGATTCTGCGCTCGCCTGGTGGAATTCCTCAGTCGCAAATATTTTGACAATGCTTAATCAGGAGCCGTCGTTTTTTTAGTCTCCACTTTTCTTTTTTTGTGGTTGGTCGGGCAGCTTAGAGCTTACGCACAGTGACTGAGTGGTGCTTTTCATTACATATGGATGTGTATTTACATGTGAATTGGGAACCCCCTGCATTTCTTGTAATAATTTGTCTGATTCACAAATATCTTTACGTGTGTTTGCATGTGTGCCTAAAAGTTGCCGTTCTCTCAGCCCGCCACTTGTTTGTGGCTGTGGCAAGGCATCCGTCTAATTGCTTAATTAAATTCCAACATGTCCTGTTTCCCTCAGCCTTCAGGAGGTGAAGGTTAAAATCCTCCTAGTGCCACTTTCACGCCAACGTGAGGGCAATGGATAATAGCAGGTTATTTGTCTTGTCTCGCTGAAGGATCTATTGCTTAAAAGTGACAGTGAGAGAGGGAAAAAAAGAACTACATTTTTAATCAACGTGTTATGAGAGAGACTATTAGGTAGCTCTCGTGTCTCTGCCGTGAGTGCTCCTCCATTCAAAAGTGGGACAGCCAGTTGTTAATCGAGTGCTAATGTTAAAAAACAACCAAATGCTGATGGTGCGTTAAAGCGTTTGTGTGCGCTTTAGCTGCCTGTAAGCAGTGGTTCTGTGTGTGTGTGTGTGTGTGTGTGTGTGTGTGTGTTTCCACTCTACATCCGTGGGAGTGGATCATGTGTCAAAGCGGTTTACAGGTGGCTGCAGGGCAGCAGCTCTACAGAGAGGTGGAGGAAAGGCAGGCAAGGTTCAAGTACCTCAGAGGCTCTGACGGCGCTGAACTGAGCAATGCCAGCATCTGAGAGGACCCTTCAAAAGCCTCCTTATCGCACTCCTCACTCCAGTATTTCACTCTTTTCCTTCGGTCTCTCCGCCGCAGCCTCTGTCATCTCTCCATCCTCTCTCTCCCGCTCTTATCTCTCATTTATCCTATTTATCATTTCTTTTTTATCTCTTCTTCTTTCCTCACTTCTCATTTAGACCATCTGCCACTCTGGACTTGTTGCCAAAAATGACAATAAGTTACCTATTAGTTGTAGCGTACCACACCCTGCGAGCCGTGATTCAGTGCCCAACTTTGTAAATTTGCTTTTGGAAACTGACCAGAAATCACCTCCAAATCATTGTAGCTGCTTCCTTAAGTGGTTGCATAGGTGTAGATTTCACATGGGACACTTGGGACATGTCCCTCCCAATATTTAGGACATGTGCATCTATCCCTCTCTAAAACATAAAAGTATGCGGACCTTTATTTTGACAAAATGAAAGACCACCCTGGATTGACACAGAAAAGGCAAAATTTGGTGAATTGGCTGGAACTTTAGCTTTTATGCTCAAAAAATTCAGGTGGAGAACACCAAAACCACTGTTTCATATGTGCCCCCCCCCTTGTTGAAACAAAGCCTAAGCTCTTGAGTGATCGTAAACACTTTCTGTCCTTTAACTGGATAAAGTTAATCAGCAGAGCAGTGACCAGCAGGGAGAGACAACTTTTCTGCCCTCTCCAGTAAATGACCGTCTGATTCTGAGATCAGCTGATAAAAAAAAAAAAAAAAAATCAAATTTCCAAGATTCCTTGTTTACTTTTACTTGTAACATTCCCTCAGTTGAACTCCTGGTGGTCAAACCAGTACATTTTCCTCCAGACGATTATCTCCCACTCACGGTGATATCATGAGCAAATATAAATCTCATTTTTAGCAGGAAACTGTTGAACACAATCACACCAGTGTCACCGTCTAGCACAGGTGAATTAACACCTTTGAGCTAAACTGGTTAGAATGATACAGTTATGTATCACATATATTGATCTGTTATTAAATATCAGATGATTGTGACGTCTTGTCTTACAATGTGACGTGTAAAACAATGTTGATCGTTTCAGTGGAGTTTCAGAGAAGAGTTTTGGTAGTCCATGACGGCATGAGCGCTGCTTGAAGACTTTTACACCTGGGCCCACAGTAGAAGGATTTTTGTTGTTCTCTTAATTGGTAAAATTTAAAAATACTTAACTTGACAACTGGCAATCAGAAAACATTCTGATCAGCCTACAAAGCAGCACATCTACGGAAAGGTAGATCCGGAGAGAAAAGAGATAAATATACAGTAGGCAGGGTGATGACAGGACAGAGCGGGAAAAAAACACTTAGGGAGAAACGCAGCGAGCAGAAGGGGAGAAGGAGCGAGACAGAGAGACAGAGAGGAGGGATGATGTACTTAACGGTATCTGTAGGCTTCCTTCTCAACAAGCTGCTGCCACAGATCCTGGGAGCCCGCGTTGATAAATTCGGTTTGATAAAAGTCACTGAAATGCCGGCCTGTCTGCACACCTCTATTAAGCGCTGGTACATTTGTCACAGCCAGTGGAAGTCAACCAAAGGGTTTTAATGTCACATCAGGCTGAATTAAAGACTCAATCGAAAGCCCTGAAAGGTTTAGGTTTTTATTTCAAGTGACAGTGGTGGTGGTACAGCTGTGGCTGGCGCTAAAGATTACTGGGCTCTAGTTGATCAAGGCAGTCATTTTACATTTTATATTTGGCTATTGGGAATTTTGTGATTATTCGTTGCTCATTTTAGCCTGGATGCTCATTTTGTATCTGATGACTTTGAGCGAGGGAGGGGGGAGTGTGTTTGTGTGTGGTGAGTGTGTGTGTGTATGTGTGTGTGTGTGTGTATTTGGGGGGGGTGGAGGGTGGGGGGTTGAGGTTGAGCTCATCTCATGTCTGGCATTATTTTTCTAATTCATTTTTTTTAATCAAGAGAAATTACATCTATGCTGCATTAATCATCAACCTTCCTTAATATAGCAAACTGAGGGAGCATTTAAAAAAGGCTGCATTTTAAAAACACACAACTTTCCCCCTGAGAAGCCCCTTAATACCACATTACTGTTCTCCATTTATGCAAAAGTAAATAAGTGAACCCAAAAGGCAAATGAGCATTCCAGGCGTTTAAACACACAGCCTTCTGTAAACGCCTGGCGCAGCCGCGACCACATCTCCGAGGCGTAGCTGCCATGAGACGCAAAGTAAGGGTTGCTACTGTGCTTCTGTTTTTTTAAAAAGGTAAATATATGTGTTTATTCATGCCCTTATTTGAGGACAGGATATTATTATCTGGAACATCATTACGGTAAGACAGCAAAAGGCCTCTTTTAAATATCAGAGAATATTAGAAAAACTTAGGGACAGTACAAAAATTATTGGGGTGGGAAGGGGGGTCAATCTCCTCTTCATTTTATATAAAAAAGAACATACACCCAAGCATTATTAAAAAAATGCAATAGACTATCTTCCCAGTGACTTATAACAATAACAATCAGTTTCTGATGAAACGGCTAATGACAAATGTAAACTTAAAGAAATTCATTGAAAATAGTTTATCTTTCCTCCTCTTCCTCTGCTTCTCCTTTTTCCGTCCATGCACACATACACACTCACACGTAGACACACACACATGTGCACATACTCACAATCAGTCGATCCCACCTGGTGTTGTATTTAATTAGGTAAAATACACATAACATGTGTGTGGGCGCATGCACGTGAGCCTGTGTGTTTGTGTAAGTGCGTTTGCTCGCCAAGAGCTGTCAGTCTTTCATGAACTACTTTAAAAATTGTTGTTCAAGGTGGGAGCTAAATACTATTTATCTATTATTTATCTGCGTTATTACCGGGGTTGAATTTAAAAAGAGAGCTCTCCGACGTGGGAGAATTCCCCCGGCGCCTGACTCTTTCCTTTAATACCTCTTTTAAGTCATAAGATACGCTCCCACCCCTGCTGAAAAAGAAACCTTTAACAGATCTCCCGCAATTTCCGACAATTTTCTCAAATCATCTTTTTTTTTTTCAAACGGCCCACCTCATCATCTCCTCTCTCTCTCTTTAGACCCCCCCTCACCACCACCACCACCACCACCTCCCCGTCTTCCTTTTCCTCTTTTGTTTTGATCCATGTCTTTTTTGTTATTATTATTATTCTTGATCGTGAGCTGCAGTTGTTTTCTTCGCCTCAGGATTTTATCTCTTTTGTTGTGTCGTTCACACCAATCGTAGTAATGGGGAGAGAGTTAAGTGGAAGTGCTGTGGCCCGGGCCCTTGTTCAGCTTGTCTGGCGGCTGCTTTGGTAAACAGGACTGTCAGATCTGCGGGAGGGGGGGGGGCATTTGCATCCATGGTGTGGTTGAGGACTCAAAGGGTGGGAGTGAGTTCACACTTCAAGTCTGCTAACCCGATCACAATGTGTGTCCTAAAAACTGGGGGGTCAGTCGGTATTTCTAACCTTCTGTTACTCTATGGAAGTCATTAGAGAAAGGATAGGGAAAGGACATGCAATGAATGAAAGTTATTTATTTCTTAGTTTGGACTGTGCTGTGTATGATGGTAACTCAGTTTTGTACCAAATCACAGTCAGGAGAGTGACTTTTTAAATGATAATTCTCTTTTATTACAGCTTGGATCTTTCTTTAGGTTATGATAACACCAAAGTGAGTGCTGAGATCTTGGAATGTGGTGACATTGTTAAAAAGAAGTCAGACAAGGAAAGAAACAAGCAGTAAGACAACTGGACAGATTTTAAACAGTGACTGCGCTGTGTGTGGCATAGCCAGTCAGAATCGTTGCCAAATTGTCTTAATAACCACGCGCAGTACTGCAAAAACACACTAAAAAAACCCTTGTTGATCAAAAGGCACACAGACCAGGATTATAAAAGATACTTCTGTAAATGAAAAATAAACAGGTCAGAACACCTCAAACTGCAAACAAAGTCCGTTAGTATCAATCATGGCTGTAAGGATGGCAATGACGGCCCAACGCTTTGTCTGAGAGTGAAATATCTCAACAACTACAGGATGCACTGGAAGGAAATTTGGCACAAACGTTCATGATCCCCTTGGGATAAATTACAATAACTTTGCTTTCATTAGCACTATCATCAGTTCAAAAAGTGTGTTTTGATGTGCTTTGTGTTAATTAGTTATTAGAAGAGATGTCACAATTCTCAAAATCGACGATTCTATTAGACATTTGATTTTACTGTCACAATTTTATTCAATTTAAGATTTAAACTTTTTTTTTCAGCACTGAAGGGTAGGATATGCTATTGTTAGACAATCAAGTATTGGTTCATAAAGATCAACAGATCACAAGTTTTATGTCCCAACAGCTGTCGTGCATTTTCAAATTATTCTTTAAAGAAAGGCTACATGGTATCAAGTGTGACATAACTGCCATATTTTTGGAATGTACAACACTGAGACCAAACACTGGTCAAATTTAAATAATGTATTTAAAATTGAATAAGTGCATGTGGAAAGCTCATTTTGATCATTTATTTAGAATCGAAATTTGGAAATCCCCTGGTAGCTAGCATGCTAACAAACTAAACCAAAAGGCATGATGATAAACACGATACCTCCTTAGCACCAGCATGTCAGTGTTGTTATTGTGAGAATGTTGGCATGCTGATTTCAGCACTTAGCTAAAAGCTTGGAACATCCTCTCAGAGCTGCTAGTGAGGCTGTTGACTCTTATGGTGCGGTCCATTTTACTGAGAAGTCAGAATTTCTGAGTTCCTTGTGGAACATCTTTCTGAAGTCGGAATTCTGGCTCAGAAAGTCAGAGGAACCTAACCAACCTCGACCTCAAAATCTAAGATGGCTGATAGGGTGACCATATTTTGATTTCCAAAAAAGAGGACACACACGAGATAGCCTACTTAAATGATACTCACAGTTTACTCAAAGATGCCTTATAATTTTAATATATTTAAAGTTTGTATGTATATTACAAAATAATATCTCTCAAAGACAGAAATTCAGATAGGCCCCCTATAGACAGGGGACACACACACACGCACACACTAGAGTGTGGCTACCCAATCCGAGCCTGATGGGTCCCGACGGGTCCCGACGGGTCCCGACGGGTTCAGTCAAAAATGTATAAATTGTATTCGGGCTTGGGTCGGATTTGGTCAGCTTTCATTGAAAATGTAGTGTAAAAATAAATAAAATCCTCTTGTCTGTCCTGTTTATTGCTTGGGCACTGTTATTTACGCGACAACACCTGAACATAACACACAGACACACATTGGCTGTTTGTTTCTATCTCTCCCCTCGTTGGAAGTCTCGGACCTCCAGCCGCCCGCCTCCGCCTTGATTAAACGCTGAAAATAAAATAAAAAAGAGAGAGAAAAGTTTTCCTATTTTATCTTATTTTGTTATATTTCTCCCTCTCCCCTCGCTGGAAGCGTCGGACCTCCCACCTCCCGCTCCCATCTCAAACACGGAGGTCTCCCTCTGCGCGGAGCACCCACGGCGCATGCCCAGCCTGTTAAATAGCCTGTAACCATAACAACTGTGTGACACGAACTCAGTGCTTTAGTCATTAAATAATGTCGCGCTAGGTTCGGTTTCGGACATAACAAAACAGAATGACTGTCGGGTTCGGACAGAAATATGCGGCCCATGCTGCACTCTAACACACACACACACACACAAGGAAAACCGGACATTATCATCAATTTATAAACACCCCCCGGACGCCCCGGACAGGACATCAAAAGTGGACACGTCCGGGCAAAAGAGGACGCTTGGTCAGCCTAGCTCAGAGCATCAACTCTAGTGAAAGCTGTAGTGATTTACTGTTAATTAGCACTTATGTCTTATTTATGTCTCATTAAAACACTCGTATACACCATACTGTCCAACTTCTATCTGTGGACATGTTTCTACAGTGTTGGTTTCCTACAGTGTCTGCAGCGTAATGTGTTGCCATCAGCTGGTATTGCTAATAATGGCTTACCTGGCTAGAACTGGTATTGTTCACAATATGTTGGTTTTCGGACTTAGTGTGCTGGAACGTGGTCAACTTGCTCAACCAAATTCTGACTTCGGAGGTAAATTAAATGCAGGTTCAACATTTGTACTACTTCCCCAGAGTGTAGAACAGTTATGTGTGTATTTTTGTGTTGCCATCATCTTAGTGCAAAGTCATGGATTTTCATATGAATGAATGGGAACCATCTTGGAGTACAGTGTTCAACTCTTCAACTGCCTGGTACTTGCTGTGCTAGTTGTATGCATACACAGCTGAGTTTTAGTTTCACTTTATCAAAAGCCACACAGATGATAAGCTCATATTGTGCCACAGCACAGTACACGTACACACTTACTGCCCCTCTTCCTGTCCTGACTGTGCGCCTCCACACTTCAACCTGCCCGTGACCCCCTTGACCAGACTTTACTCTGTCACAGGAAGTCCTTAAACTCTTTGCTCATATCCTCCCAAATGCCTCCCCACCAACAGGACAATCACACGGCAGAGCTGCTTCGGATTAGGGCTCGGAAAGGTTTGCTCCACAAATCTGAAGTTGAGGTGGAGTTTATTTCTCTCTGTCTCCCTCGTAGCCTCCATCTCTCTGATTGCCGATCAGCCCCCGAGGGCTTTGAGGCGCTCTTGCTGGATCCCTGTGATTAGAGTAAATGGCCTCCCCCCTGCTCGCCGGAGATCAGGGTTGGTTTTGTGGGGTGGGGGAGAGGTGGACTCAGGAGGACGAGGTGAGCAGCACAGAAAAGCGCTGAGGGTGAGGATGTGGAAATTGACAGAGGAATGGCAAAGAGCACAGAGAGTAAAAGCAGAGACAATGCATCTCTATGTGTTGGTTTGGAGGATGGTCCCTGTGGAAGCCCATGGGTGAAAGGATCCTATCGGTGGGTGTAATTCTATGTTTGCATCATATCAGATTTTTGGTGAAAACTTGCTTCCAAATGAGGAAAAAAGACATCACATCAGCCTCCTAGTGGTAATTTTAAATAGGACATTTGGGGATTTTTGTAGCTCCACTGTCTGTCATTTAGCGTTGCGAATGGTACGTCCCACAAGAATCAAACATGCCAGGAAATACACCAATTTCAAGGTATAAAGTGCAGCTCATTATTGTTGAATATTAAAATAAATTGTAACTGATTGCTATCTTGGCAATCGTGTCCTTTTCTCAAAATATTGTGAAGGTGGCATCACACACGGAGGAGTTTTTTCAGACTTAGTCAGCTCAGGGGAGTGATGGTCTGCACCAGTGGATACTTCTCCTCTTCAGGCAGTGTACTTAGCAGAGACGTGTGTGTCAGTGTGTGTTTTTTTGATATGTGGCCTGTAATAAAATGTAAGCCCGCAGGTGCTGAATCCTCTAAGTGTGCCTCTGCCTGTAAGAAGTGTGCCTCTGCCTGTAAGAAGTGTGCCTTTCCTCAGTCCACCGTCTCTCTGACTCTACAGCATGTACTGGTACCTGTCGCGCGTGTGTGTCTATGTGTGTCAGTTACTGCTGGGAGGGGCATTTGATCCAGCCGAGGCTTGTGTTCGTGTGGAGCCCAGCAGAGAGCGGCGGAGGTCAGTCTCCTCCTCAACACCCCTTTTTCATCCAATTTCTGTGGCTGCGGGCGGCTGCTTGCCGCGCTTTTGTTGCCGGAGGTAATCTGTGAAGTGATCTTAATTATGGAGGTTCGGCCTGTTCCTCTCTTCCCCCCACCTCTTCCTCTCTCTCTCTCTCTCTCTCTCCCTCTCTCTCTCTCTCTCTCTTTTCATTCTTTCTCTCTCTGTCTTCCTCTCTGTACACGCTTTTAATCAAAGAGCGTAGTTAGCTCGTAATGAGGGCGAAGGGAGCACGTGCGCTTCTGCTTACACATGCTGCGAGGCTTCGAGGAGGAGGAGAATGAGGAGGATGAAGAGAGTGAGGAAGGATGGGAAGGGTGGAAAGACAAATGATTATACAGTTTCCATGACAGGTTTGTCAAGAAAATAATGCGGCGGACCAGTAATCTGGAATTTATTTTGAATTCTGCCATACCCAAAATTGAGTGGTAGGAAAACTAGAGTCTGACTTTACACACCACAAAAACAATAATAACAACATCTACATCTTTGGGTAAAGCCTATAAGATAGTTATGCAGTATCTATACATTTAAAATTTAAATCATAATTTCATCAATTTGTCCTCTAGTCACCCAAAACATTTTTTAAACATGGACTTTTTATAAGAATATAAAAAATTGCTGAACATACATTGACTGCTGGGGAACAAGTGTACAGTGTGTTTTTCCCTGTAGAGCACTGACACTGCACATTACATTCAATACAGAGACCAATCTGCTGCCTTTTTACTCACCGCATATCTAGAAGTGATCAGTGGTAAAAAAAAAAAAAAAAAAGGTACAACAAGGAAATAAAGTTTGTGTATTCAGAATATCTTTATTGTCACTGTAACAGGTACAACGAAATTTCAGTGCAGTTCCTTTGAGGAACAGTGGTTAAGAAGGAGGGAGGAGGGGATGTTGAGACCTGGAGGGAGGCAGGGAAGGAGTGAAGGGGGGTGGAGGGGGCAAAGGGGAGCACTGGGGGTTGGAGAGAAAGGGAGTTAGATGGGATCCATTACACATAAACAGCCTAGGCATTGATGAGATGATCCGACGAGGATTAGGCCGACAATCCTGATGGACACTGAAAAGGTGACCACATGGGGAGGGGCGTGTGTGAGTGTCTGTATGCACATGTGGCAGTGTGTGTGTGTGTATGTGGCTTGTAGGACAATAGCATATGCCGTATGGCCTCATTATGACACCCCCCACACCCACACCCACACCCACACATTCTCCCACCCCACACACACACATACACACACACACACACATCTCCCATCGTTGCCGCCGTCGCTCTTTAAGGTCGCGCTGGGAGCTATTTCCAGGTCACCGCGAGGCCAAAGGGCAGCAGCTGGGGCATGAATGCCAATCAAGTCGATGCTGCACCACTTTGAGACGCGCTTGTTCTTCGTGTGTGAAATGTGTTATGATATCACTTAGCAGGTTTCAGTTCGTTCCTCGCTTTTTAATTTGAGGGGTTGTATTGGAATTTCAGGATAGAATTTCAACAGGCTTATGTCCCTCCAAACGATGGCGAAAACTGCTGCTAATACAGAGAAATTAAATGATGACAATATTGATGATCATAAATAATTGTGCATTTAATTTCTTTGGATTTGGAACTGCTGGTCAAAAAACCCAGAAAAAAATCAGGTAATAAGAAAAAAAATCAAAACCATTCGAGAGAGATCTAGTAATCGATTGTTGACTTTCAGCACGTTCCTCTGCCCCAAATCTTAGGATGAATCATTTAAGTCAAATTTGAAACAAAAAGTCACTGGTTCTAGATTCTCATGTGTATTTTTCCCCCCTCTGTGATACTGAACTGAATATGATGAGATGGTGGACTGAATGTTGGACAAAATAAGCTGTTTGGATGTCAAGCTGGATTTGGAAACTTGTAATGGAATGCAATTTTGGACATTTTACAGACTGTATGATAATGTGGTAGGGTCCTGTGCATTTATGAGGTGTGAAATATCACATACAATAATTTGTTTCATAGGTTTTACGTCATACAGAGCATCAAACAGTGTGGTCATGAAACCTGAGGGAGCAAACTGTGTAGTGTGTAGAGAGTGTAGAGACTTTTTTGTCTGTATGCAAGGTAGTTTGTGAGATGTATGGAAGTGTGTGTGTGTGTGTGTGTTACAGTGAGGCTGCTAATTCCTTCAGGGTCAAGGGGAGGGGCCGGGGTTAAATGGTGTGACAGGAGAGGTCAACAGTGATTAGCTGCCATCTGAACTAATGGCTGGATGCTGAAGAGGAAAAGAGACAGGAAGAAGAAGAAGAAGAAGAAGAAGAGTGGGAGGGAGAGGGAAACTTGCAATCCTGTTATCAGTTAGTTGAAATCAGTGTGTGTGTGTGTGTGTGTGTGTGTGTGTGTGTGTGTGTGTGTATGTGTGTGTGTGTGTGTGTGTGTGTCATTGTGTTGAACAGTCCCCCCCCCCCCTTCCCCCCTCCCATTTGCACTCACCCCCACTGTCCCCCCCTTTTCCTCATGTCCTTATATTATTAAAGGTTGCCTCCGTGCTTAAGTAAGGCAAAGCAGATGGCCCTTTTCATAAATCATGCTTATAAGATGATTATAGGCGTCGCCGCCCACCATTCTCCTCTTCACTTACGGTACAGTAGTGCTTACAGTTTTCCTCAAGGCCTGCTAATCTGGCTGTACTTTTAAAAACACAAAGCCACAAAGCTAAAGCTAAACTCTGATTATTTTACCGACCAGAGGGAAAGGAGACGCCACAGTTTGAACCCTGAGAGCTGCAAGAAAAAAAAGCCCACAAAGGTGACAAGTCAAGAAAAGGAAAATGCAAAGATAAGATTACTTCCCCTGCCAGTGCCTCCTCCTCCTCCCCCTCCTCCTCCTCCTCCTCTCAGTGTTACCCCCTACTTGTTATGTTCCCGAGCTTGGCGCAAAGTTGCTCAGAACAGGATGTTAAATATATAGCACAGGGAGGGAGAAGGAGAGGAAGAGAGATGGAAAAGAAGTAAAAGGAAGGGTGTGTGTGCATGTGTGTGTTGGATTATGTCTGTGCCGTTGCACTATTCCTTGATGTATGCACCATGTCAGGCAGTCATTGTCTCCTGGGTAAAGAATGATAGTTCAAATACCTAGCATCTCTCCCCTGGTGCTCCAAATGCTCGCCTTTGAAGTTTTTATAATCCATCTGTCATCTGCGAGCAGGGAGGGCACATGTTCTGTACCACTCAATTACCAAATTCTCTTTTTGCCAGCTACAATGAGACAGGAAGCAAATAATATGGGCGACCCTGAAAAAAAGAGAGAGAAGGGAGGAGGGGGGGGTATAGAAAGAGAGAAAGAGAAAGAGGGAGGAATTGCTTGAAATCCTGCGTTCCTGGCTTTCTCACGCACTTGATTGTGTCCCCTCGCTGCCTCTCATAACAGGAGAACAAAGCCTGTTTGTTGTGGGTGGAATGCCTAAAATGCTTCCTACTGTTACAATTATGAAGAATTTGATTGAATGTGTATTGTTTCAAGGGCTTGGCGATTTTGATCATTTTTAAAGTGCCTTAGATTGTTATTCTGCTTCCCTACTAGCAATAATAACCAGTCACCTAATCAAATTCCATTTGATATAAACATTTCATTTGTTATAAGGGCTGGTAGATGTTGTGAATGGCTAGTGTGAGGGAAAAAAGTGTGTTTTCATTATACATTATTCATTATGGACGCTTAAAGATGCATTCTGATAGGCTTTTTGTCAGCGGCTGGATGGAGAATCTAATGAAGTTTGCTGCAGTTCTTGGTGTTAAAATCGTCTTTAATTGGTGAACGCTTTGTTGTTCGCTGCTTTAAAGCCGCACTGAGGCGACCAGAAAAACTTCAGATAACCGTCTGAAAAATAACAACAGCAGCAGTTGCAAATTATGGCTCTGAAACATATTTCATTTACATACGCCACAGGCCCCTTTTAAGGCGTCTACCTTTTAATTCTTTTTCATATTTAACACTCAATACAAAACAATAAAAAGCCTCAGATCTCTGTGTCTGTATCCTCGTTTACATCGAAAAATCCCCCCAGCCCTCCCCTCCGCAGCCCCCATCCGAAAGCATCCTCACTGGGAAGAAGATGAAAAGATTGTTTTGAGAAACTCGAAAGGAAATTTGACATTCTTTGGTTGCTTCTGAAACTTCCAATATTCTGCCGTAATTGTTTCATACAAGTTATATATCTTCATTTGAGGGGAATGGGGGAGATGAAGAACACGTCGGCTTCTTTCTTCCTGAATAAAAGGCAGCAGAACCCATCTGGTTGGGTGATCCACGGCTGGCCCTCTTGCGCTCATCGCTGAAATAATACTCCCTCTAATGACTCCCACATATTCTGAAATCTCCCTTTTGAAATTGGTCTTGGCAGATTATTTGCAGGTACTTGAGTTGCATCTGTTTGCAATTTTGCAAATGTGGAAGACTTTAATGCTGGGCAGGGGCGGGTAGCAGAGAAGAGGCTATTTTAATCCCTGGGATAACACCGGCTGTCAGTGTGAACGGGTCTGGGAAGCAGCCTGCACCTCAACCCAAATTTTACCCAGGTGACAATATGTTTGTCTACTGATGCTACATTCATATAGCTGTCTGTACTTGGGACCAGGACTGGTTTTATTCTGAGCCTTTTTGGAGGCTGCAGATGGTGGCAGGTTAGTGTGAAAGCAGGAGGTCATACTGTGCGGTAAGAATACATAAATATTCAAATAGATGTGTAAATGCTTTGGATCAAGTCATAACAGGTAGAACCAATAGTGGAACGTAACAGCTAGATTTAGTCAAGTACTAGATATGAGATATTTGTATTTGAGTATTTTCACTTCATGGCACTTTATAGCCTAGTTCAGGTCCATGACATTATCAAGGGAAGTATTTTACCCTTCTACACTTATAAAGTTCTGCTGGAAATGCAACTTCCAGTTTGATAGCTGTTGTCATTGCTATTCTATGGAAACCACATATCTCCAAATTTTGTTATTTTGAATTTTTTAGGAAAAAACTACAGAACTGAGTTTTTCTTTATGGGTTAAGACGTTCCTCTAAACCATTTAAAAACCCATTAGCTGATCAAGGAAAGACTTAGAAACAAAGCTCCAAACAGGCCTGTATTTAGTGGAGATACATAGTTTTCACAGGTTAGCAACAGAACTAGGACTTTGCATTAAAAAGTATGACCGACTCATACAACAGAATGCAGATTAAAATAGCCAACGATATAGAAAGTAGTTTAAACTTGCTCCCCCTTGACCAACTACAACAATAAAATGCTACTTGAACATTAATGCAGAAGCAATAATAATGTAGTAATATAATATATTATGGTATCACATTCAGAGGAGTCAATTATCTCCTTTGAGTTCATTAACTCTCCGTACTTTCAGTACATTTTACACTTAAGTGATCTTTTCAATTTTTTAATTTTTACAGTGGGAAATGACTACTTTAATTTTCTAGAAGTATACCTCCACCACTGCAGATTAGTCTCTCACATTGTATTTAGTCATTTAATATGTGTATCATATATAAAATGACTCAGAAATCCCTGGATGCCCAGGAGGTTTGTCAGGTATTTGTATTGTCCAGCATAAAGTGCAGTGATCAGCGAAGCTAAACCAAAGCTGAAATGATTGTGACTTCAGTCCTTATTATTTCTACCATGTGGTGAGCAGCTGACCAGCTTAAGCCTCCCCCCTTTATTCACCCCCCTCTCCCTCCCTCCCCCTTTTAAAACTGTAATAAGGTGCCCTATTGTCCTATGGTAGGGTGTACCGGGTTAGCCCACCCGGCTGACTGTAATTGCATAGGTGGTTACAATTACATTAATTACATATTTCATCAACACTGTTTATCCAGCCGCACGGTAAATGAAGAAGGCAAACTTTTAACTCTGTCTTTTGTTTTTGCATTTCTTGTCTTTTTTCTCCCCCTTCCCACCCCTAACCCACCCCTTTCTCTTCCCTGCTTTTTTTTTTTTTTTTTTTTTTGTGGTTGTTTTATTAGGAGCGAGGGGAGGGGAGGTGCCAGAGGAGGAATTATGCTGAAAGTGTATGCCTTGCAACTTTTCCCCTCCCTGTTGGAAATGTTTATTTGAACAGTAAGCTCATGATTTGAATATTTGTAATCCATGCTTAAATTTACAGGCCAGATGAACTTTTTGGCACAGAATGGCAACCATAAGTAGGATTTTGAGAAAAGCTTTACAAAATTTTAAGCCATGTGCAAGGCTTATATAATTTAGACGGGGGGAAATATGCACAAATAAAACAGGCTCTGTCTTATTTACTTTACACGAGCAGAAAAAAACTGCATCATATGGCGCCTGACGTATATATGCGTTAGTTATGTCCTTCTGTCCACACTTTTAGAAAACAGAATCTAAAGCTAACAAGCAGTTGTCTATGAATACTTGAAGGAATAAAATAGCCCCAGAGGCACAGGCACTTGAGTTGTTCTCCTGTGTTAGATGTAAATGAGTGTACTCCATATTGACTTGTGCTGGCGGGGATGCCACCCATATTGTAGGCTGGGAGGTGGGTGGGTCGCCCCGGCGAGTGGCAGAGAGTGATAGAGCAGGAGAGAGAGGTCACTGAAGCGGGCAGAAAAAAAGGAAGGCTTTCTTAAATGATGCTAATCAGTCCGGAGGGGCCTGGCCCTCTCTCCCTCATCAGCCTGCTGTAATTCAGATGTGCTGAGAACCTGGAATTAAATGTGTCACTGTGAGGCGCGTGTGTGTGCGCTCTCGTGCGTGTGCATATATGTGTGTCAGCCTCTGTTTGCCTTGCATCCACTTCTGTGTGTGTGTGTATGCGCGCGCGTGGGGTGTTTAGGGGTTAAGTAGAACCAAATTAGTCGATGGGAGAACTAACAGCAGCAGTAGCTTTCTGTGTGGCTACTTCTTGGTGAATGTCAAGATGATTTAGCTGCTCTTCTGCTCGCCGTCTGTCTCTGAGCACTGGCCCTCCAATCACCGCTCTGGGCTGTCTGTTTTGTGGCCCTCCGTGCAACAAATGAATATTAAATCTGCACTGGGCAACTTCACACGCTGGCAAGAGGTTACAGTCTGAAATATGAGGACGGTGAAGCCCAGAAATCCTGCAAGGTAACATCAGTAAACTGTCGTCCTCTGTAGTGTCTGCTGATGGTGACGGAGGCAGAGAGCAGATTCTTCTGCACTGATTTGCTCTGGTGCTCTCTGAATTTTATTGGTCAAACCTTAAAATTCAGTGGGGTACTCTTGTGACTTTTGCAGCCACTGTGTGCACTTTTATATACAGTATGTAATCAAAATCATGATGGACCTTAAGCCGACAAAGACAGGGCTAGATTTGGATTTAAATTTTTCATCAATAGTGCCGATATACCTGGGTTCACATACCAAAATACAATTTTTTTTTGATGACTTTTATTAAGGAATGGAATTTTTCTACATGAACACTGTTTTATTTTACCTAAGAAACGAAACTCAAATATTAAATTTCCATACGCACACAGCTGTACAAGATCTTTGCCGCAGTGTGATACGGTCCAAAACTTGCAAAGTTATGATTTAAATCAGGAACTGTTTCTGTAAAGAATAAGTGAAGAGGACAGTGAACCTGATTGAGCCCTCAGTGCCACTTTTTGATACTTTTCAATACATTACAGCAAAAAAGTACTGGGGATCGTTACCCAGCTCTAGTGTTGATGAGTGTGTCCTTGTGTGAGCACACAAAGGTGTCTGTGTTGCCTGTCTTGCCAGCGAAGGGTGTGTGTGTATCCCTGCTAACATATTGTGTGTGTGTGTGTGTGTGTGTGTGTGTGTGTGCGGGTGTGGGGGTGCGCGCGCGCGTGTGGGGGTGTGCGCGCAGGGACGCCAGTTGGGCTAACAGCTGAATCATGGCTCAGCCGCTGCCCCTCGTAGTCCTTGGCAGTTAGCGGTGTGAAAAAGCCTTCTCTTTGAGGGCATTATATAGATTAATGTGCTGTGCCTCGGGCAGAGACACACACACACCTCGCCAGGGAGGGATCCTGACCGAGTGTGTGTCTGAGCGTGTGTGTGTGTGTATGTGTGTGTACAGAAGAGAATCAGAGGACTACAGCGGCATAGGATTGTTGAGGTTTAAGTGTGTGTACATGTGGGGGTGTGTGCGCATTTGTGATTGTGTGCATATGTGTGTGGATGTGAGAAGGGACAGTCTGGGGGGGTGTTAACTAGAGACTAGGGGAAGGTAGTGTGGGTAAGCTGTGCATATGTGTGTGCGTGAGAGAGCGAGAAAGACAGACAGAGGGAGAGAAAGATTCAGATTTATTCTTGTTGAATTTTTTAATACGATTTTTAGGATTTTTTTACTTGATTTTGGTGGAAAAATCATTCAGTGATAATAGAAATTATGTGATAAATAGGACATTTGATCATAAATAAGTAATGACAGAGCGTTAAGTGTTAAAGACTTTACTCATACGCTGGGTTTTTGATGCTGCACCTGTTTATTTCACTTCTTCAGTGCAGCCAAAATTGCAAATATTAGAGCGCATCTTTGCTTTATGCTTCATTAAACTTTGAGTCTGTGTGCACCTCATTTTTTAAGTATTCTAGTGTATCAAACCTGCTACATCTCAAGCACCTAAATCTGTTCAGGCTACTGTGTGTCTGCAGGGGCATCTGGACACCGGATAGCTTTCCATCAAGGTATTTTTATGTGAATCAGAGGGGTGTTTACGAGGCGTGGGTGACCTGACAGGGGCATCGTCTGACCCCCTCACTCACTCTCTCTTCCTCTCTATTCCAGCCTCTGAAATAGCTCTCAGCATAGCGAGTGAAGACCAGGGTGTAGCTGAGCTGATATACAGTATCACAACAAATACACACGGATGCCACAGCTGCTGGAAGCAAATGCAAATGGAAAAGTACAACACTGTTCCAGCTGAAGTTAAAGCAAAAACCTTGTATGGGTAAACAGAACTTTTAAGGCCTCTCTCTTTTCTCTCTGTTTCTTTCGCTCTCTTGGGTTTCATGATTACTCAGATTTTGTATGTTTCCCCTTTTTTTTTTTACCTCATTTTCCTCACTTTACCCCTTTGCTGAGAAGTATGAGGGAGATTTTCCTTATCAGGATTTTAGCACATTCCATTCAAGATTAAGCACATCTGTTGTTTTGTGTATGTGCTGGCATGTGCGTGGAAGCGTGTGCACGTGACTGAGGTCTGAGATTATTTGTGTGCGATTTTTCTGCCTCTTTGACACATATATCGTCGCTGCATAGTCTTGGGACACATATGCATGCACATGGATGTACATATATATCCATATATGTTTGTGTATGCACATATCTGTGTACTCTCTCCAGCCAGCGGTCTAAATAATCTACTTTTGTCTGACAACGGCATCAAGTCGTGGAGGTGCACATATGCAGAAAGCTATTTGGAAAGGCCTCCTCGTAGCTGTCAGCTTTTATTATGCGCTGAGGTGTCATGTTTGTTAGGAAGCTGAGTGCAGATGGCAGAGTGGAAGAAATGGATCACTAATTTTAACAATGATTAATGAACAGAGATGGAAAATGAATTACATCGGACTATTGGAGGCAAGGAATATTTTCTCTGAAAATGTTAACTTCGGCTGCCAGGCAGCCGGCCGTGTTGTGGGAGTATATTGAGGAGGGGAAGGGAATGTGTGTGTGCATGCATGTGTGTTTGCTTGTGTGCACTAAGGTGCAATTTTCCCCCCGCATCTTTTGTAGAATCAACACTTCACTGCTCTTGCCTATTACTTTACTGTTCGCCTGCTTAAACACTGCCGGCTTTATACACATTGTTTTTCCCCCTATGTGTATTGCACTACCAGTTAAGGTACACACTCTTTAATAAGGTAAACACAGGAAAGGTTAGACTGTCTTAAAATGTTAGCTATTTTCATTACTCTGCAGTGTGCTTTGATATCAAATCATAGATGTAGCAGATTCGATCAAGTGTCAGTAGCTTTTGCTGTGGTGTTTCACTCTGGTGGAACAATAACCTGCCTGCATCTGCCTTTGAATGTAGTTTGCAAGCCATTTTTATGACTCCGTATTCAGTTTTGTTCATGCAAGCAGCAATAAAGTATCATTTAGAAAATGCTGAACTTTAAAAGCAGAACAACCCCTGCCTCGAGTCCAGGAAATCAACCTGATAGATTATTATTTTTGACGGGGAAAATCAGTGTTTACCTTTCAGTGTTGCAATATCATGTGGCAGCATAAAAAGCAGACATGACGTTCCTCATCGCTTGTGATCTGAGAAGTAGTTTCTCCTGTCATCCTACTACTTTCTCCCCCACAAAACTCACACGCACGCCATCACCCTGCCTGTATTTGCGTCTCTGTCGAGGTTTGTCTGGTGGGCGGTTGGCGCAACATGGTTTAATAGGTAGATGTGAACTATTTTGAATTTAATTAAGGGCCTGATGGGAAATACGTAAAGGGAGAAAACAGAGCAACTTCTAGCAACATTGTGTGTTTGTGTAGCTACATGTGTATGTGTGTGCAGGGGAGAGAGAGAGAAAGAGAGGGAGGGAGAGAGAGAGAGAGATCTCAGGTTACGGCAGCATATGCTAAGCACTCAGAAAACATACACAATGCCTTTGGTGAACAAGGTAGTCGGTATGCCCTTGGGAGCCAATTTAGATTGTGACTTAAGGCAATGTCGTGGCTTTGTGTGTGTGAGCGTGTGTGTGCGTTCCCTGAATGCGAGTGTGAGTTTTACTCTTGATGCTCCATTGAAACAGTAGTGGTGGGTAGATCTGGGTGGCCCTCCTGCAGACCCTCCACATCTGTGCTCCCCCTCCACCCCTCCCCACCCCCGCTGTAGGACTGAGCCAGCTTCTCCATGCCTGGCTGCCTCTCCACATCCAGAATAGCCATGAGAATTTGTTGGACTCATACTCCTTTGCCAGTCCAAAATTTTAAGTAATAATGTCCATTAATGAATCACAAAAAAAGAGCGCCACCTACAGACACAACCAAGAAAAGGACGGACAGTATTGTGCACACTTTGACAGACAGGTGATCTTTGGGTAACAGAGTGCAGAGGCAACACAGCATTGAACGTTTAGCACTAAAGATTGAAGGTAAATATACAAAAACCAAGATCTCGCAGATTACCATCTAAGCAAACTTCAACGGATTCAAGCAAACAGTTGAAATGTCACAAAAAATGAAATGTAAATCGGGAGCAGTTTAGTCAGCTGTGTGGAAATGGATCAAATAGCTTCTTCAACAAAAGAATAAGACTATACAACTTCTTCATGTTTCCCACCTTAAGCATAAAACCTTTTGTGCAGGTTTTAGGAAATATATCCTGTTTAATTTCATAGATTGTGAGTCATCAAACGTCAAAGCCAGCTGCTGTCAGTTTCTCGACGTTTCTCTGTGAGGCCTCAGCTTAAATGCCACTCAACGAGTTACATGCTACTTTAAAGGGGAGTGGCAGTCTTTTACTTCACATACTTTGAGTCGGCTTGATTATTTTTCTGGCGTTAAGCGGCGGGGCTTCAAGGCTGTATCAGATAACATCCTCTGTTTGGCTGTGTAGGCTCCGCTCACAGTTTTCTGCTTATGAGACCAAAGCTTCCTATTTTTTTTTCTGTTGTTGTTTTTAACTTACAAATTGTAAACCTTGGACATCTTAGTACGTGTCCCACTATGATTTCCTCACTTTAAACTGGATATTACAGTGTCAAAATAAAAACTTGTAATGAGAAGAAAATGAAAAGAAGTCAAATATTGAAACGTACAAGCAATTACAGTTCATGCATTTGTTAGATTACTCATGGGTGTGTAAAAGACATCACGTCCTCACAGGAAGTCCTGAGGAAAAATAAAGATGTAGGGGGGTTAGGGTGGGGGGAATCAATGCACAATGTTTTAATGGGTATTTCTCTTCTGTCGCCAATGTTGCAAACTTGTCAAGCTTCAAATGCGTGTGACTTTGAATTTCCTGGTGTGTGTGCTTTGTTTACAGGCTCTTGTCGTCCCACCTTCTGTGGAGCTGTCGGCGCTCTTCCTGACATCCGGCATTCATTGGAGCGGCGGCAGTCACACAGGTACGATCACACCGATTGATCACAGGAAAGGGGAGGATATTAAAGGTGTCTGTCACACTTGCACACCCGCGCATGCATCTTTTGTTTTCATTTAAATCTTTGTTTATCCGGGGAAAGTCAATTGAGCATGCACTTGTTAAGCAGCGCCATGCTTCTCAGACACAGTGCCGGGGCATTCATACCTGGGAGCTGCCCATGACTTGCCCCCACTTGGTCGGTCAGCAGGCTGTGGAGTACATCAGAATTATAGAGGAGATGTTATTATCATCACCTCCATTTTTTTTTTGTGACCAGACAGATTAAATGAATGGGCAACATTCCAGTAACAAACCCTTTAGGCTTTTATCACTTGAATGAATGTCACCATGTTGACCTGAACTTTGCAAGTGGACACAAGCTATTATTGTTTAAGTGAACACAAGTAACCTTGCATGAGTCTCTGCATTTGTTCTGTCATGCAGAACTGCACCATTTATTGCATTTTTTTCCCTGTGGTTTAACCTCTTGAACAACATCACATTGGGACAATGTGATGTTGTTCAAGAGGTAAATAACATTTGGTATAAAGACTGAAACATGAACACTGGTAGCAGTTGCGAATGTTTTTATCTTGGGTGTCAGGCCACATATGTTTGCACCTCTGGTAGCAGAAAGACCTGCAGGATATGTTGGTGATGTCACAAACTGACACCCAAATAGAAGCCTCTGAATCATGTTGCTGCTGCTAGTGCTAGTCAAGGTTGGGTCTTTTTATCGGATTCAAGTCTAGTGTCTAACCTGCTTTTTAAATCAGAGTTCTTTTGACTACACTTTTGAATCTAATTAGGTTCAGCTTTTTCAAGTGACTACATTCATTAAAAAAAAAAAAAAAGATCACCTTTAGTGGCAGCTTATTTATTGTTCATAACCTGCTTCCACCTGAAAATGAAATGAGAAGCACAAGATGTGAAATGTTGATTAAATGTATCTAACACATTGAAATAACAGCTGTGGCCTACTTAGTTTTATAACCATTCTTTTTTACGAGCTACTTGCTCCAATTTCTGGATGTCCAGATGCAGAACTATTGAGATGATTATCTTAAAATATTAATTTGACATTCATTAAAGATTAACTGAGATATTCTCCTGGAATTGACATCATGCAATCAGCTAAATCATTTCTCTCAAACATTTGTCATTTTTATGGCAAATGTCACATTCAGTGCTGGCTCAGCAAATCTGTGTATTTTACAAATAGAAAACTGGACTAAAAGAAATACTCTGAGTTCCAATAGGCCTAAAAGTGACTAACAGATTCAACCTTTATAGAATCACCTGGATTTAGTTTCAATTTTCTTAACTTTGGAACTGTAATATTTGACCACTTAGGATACAACCCAATCGCCAGAATAAAAAATCTCACCATGGTCACCAAGGTGACATGCCACCCACCATCCTTTCCACCTTCCGATAACTAATTCAGCTCATGTAGTACATCACTTCAGAAATGCTGATATGATACGTGTCAAACAAACAAATGTAATGTAACCGTGGTTTGCAGAAACATACAATGCCAACATTTTAATCTGGCGACTGGGCTGACAGCGATACAACATGGTAAAATCAACTTCTGTCTAAAATACTGAAGATAAAGTTTGAAAATATGTCAGGCTGGGAGTCGTTGGAAGATGTCTTTAATGAAGCTAGGCTATCTCTTTCTCCATGCCCTTAGTCTGCTACGCTAGGCTAAATGTGTCTTGGACCATCTATCTACTTAACACACAGACAGAAAATGAATCTCAATCCAGTCAACTCAACCTCAGTTCGACAATGAGCAACATGGCCATCACAAAAAGTCTGAGTATTCAGTTAAATTTAACGACCGCACATTTTGTTTGATGAAGTTTATGTACAGCAGGCTTATCCACCTTATTTCTAGCCTCCATTATACTATGTGTGAATTATGGGGGTGACCTCCGGCACTAAACTGGAACCGGTGTTTTTCCCATGGTAACGGTTAGCTAACAGTACACTGATCCTCTTTGCTGGAGTGATTGGGAAATAAAATGTGAAGCAGACCTACTGTTACCCCTCAGACAGGATAGTGTCATCATACCTCTGACCTCTCTGACAGCCACCTCAAAGCATTGGTTTTTTACCTTTTTAACCAAGCACATTAGCAATTAGCTTGCCTTGCTCTGTTAACATATAGTATAGAGTTTGAGCTAGCTTACAGTAAACATCGACTCCTTCTTAAAGATGATTTATGATTTTTTACAAATCATAAACAGACACTTACACATTGGGTGAACATTTAACATAATTCTGTATTAATTTTAGCTTTATGTAAAGGGAATCATCATAATGCTTACCAGCAAATGCTCCGCTTGTCTGCTTTAACAATGCAATTTACACATTTTTATAACTACTGAATTATTAAAACTGCATTCTACTGAGTGAAACATGAAGCCAAATTCATCAGAAGAGCTCAGTTATATCACTAATGTAAAGCCACCGTGATTAGCCACTGTAGCTAACCATAGACAGCCTAGCTTACTGCTGCTTCCACTAACTCACCAGAAATTGCACCCATAATCATTACTGCACTAGAACCCCCAGGAGTGAGGTGGATAGGCCATCTAGAGTCTAAGATGAGTTATCGAAACATTTACTTTGCTTTTTACCAATACATAAATTAGAATGAGTGACACAAAGTAATAACACATAAATGTGTTAACTTTATGTGACTTGTAAGGAATTGAGTACCAATAGCGGCAGTTTGAAGACATAGTGACATCCAAAGTTGAAATCGGATTTTTTTGTTTGTTTGTTTATAATCGGTCTAAACAGTCTTCATTACAAATCAATAGCGCTAGCATGGAAAAAGAAATACTAACTTTCCCTTTACTCTGAATTTCCTGTGGAACCTAAACACAAAACATGTGTCATTAAAATGAAGTAACCACCCAGCGATAGAGCTGCTCCAAGTAAAATAAGTTTGATGCCAGTCATTTCATCACATATTGACTAAGGGTACCCCCCCCCAATACACACACACACACCCCGCCTGTCAAAAAGCCACAACGCTGTCAATTCCTCTCTATGTAGCTCAAGGAGACAATTAGCAAACAGAGGTGACATGGTTAACAGGTGCAAGCCATTATTCCTGGAGCTGGAGGAGCGTGGCCACCCCATCTCTCATGGTGATGGGCCGTTATAGTGTGTGTACTGTGCGTGTGTGTCTGTGTGTGTCAGTGAGTGATGGGAGATCATATGACAAGTATAAGTGAGGGATATGTCTGCTTTGTGGGGTTAGGAGGCTTCATCCCGCCTGGCTTGTTTGTAATCAGTGTGTCATCATCATCGCCATTGTTATCGCCATGCTCGTACGGCAGGAATAGACTCTTCTTCTTAGGTAGCTCACATTCGTCTTCGCTCCCCTTAAAATCTATACACGTCTCTCCAGCATCACTCCTCTTCCTGTCTTCTTCTTTCCAATAATTACTCATCCACTCTCACTTCTCTGTATTCTTTTAATTCGTAATAGACCATCGTCCTGAGAGTTGGCTTCCTGAGAAACAGAGAAAGAGACGAGGGGGTCAAGCCGGTTTGTAAAAATTGATTGCTTGTAAAGTGCTAATCAATGGAAACCTTTTCTCTTGAAGCTGGGAAATTCATGTTATAACATTTATTATAAGATTCAGTGCAGCAGGGCTAAATATATATGGCAGCTGTCCTCCTCTGGACATGCTGAGGCAACCTATCTGAATTACCACCCTGCATTCACATATGCCTCACTAAAGTGAAAAATGAAGACATATTTAACTACAGATGTAACACTCAGATGATGTTATTTTTGATCGTATCAGATGCTCCACACACACACACACACACACACACACACACACACAAACATTTTGTCTTCATACCTTAATAATAATAACACGATGCTACATTTCTCCAGTCAAACCGCGCCTTGGTAATGATCTGCTGTTTTGAAACACATTTCGCCGGCTGTAGTTTTATTAATCAAATATAGCATGGGTGAGTCATGTCGTTTTGGCTTGTGTCATATCGGAGGTATGTGGCACAGATTTCCCTCATATTGGATGCAGAGCTAACACATGCTCCCCTTGACGTATTCTCACACCATTTCTCACACAAAGCACTCACACACAAACTTGCAGACGCATACACTCACACAGATGACTTATCTAGAAAGAGATTCATAAACAGACCCACGAACGAACACACACACACACACACACACACACACACACACACACACACACACACACGGATGAACATTTACAGACACACACATAAAACCTTGACATGCCAAAGCTGCTGCTGAAAAAAGAGTTACAACTGTTACCTCAAATGAATTTATATCTGTAGCAGGGGTGTAAAGTAACTAAGTACATTTACTGCAGTAATATTTCAGTACAAGTTTTAGGTACTTTTATGCCAGCTTAAGCTTCTTTCCACTACATTTATGTGACAGCTAAAGTCAGTAGTTACTTACTTGCATATTAAAATTTTATATACAAAGCATGTGTGAGCTTTTAAAGTATGATGCCTTTTTGTAGATTAAGCTACCCAAAAAGTTTAGCTAAAAAAGATAAACTAATCTCCAAATGAGCAAACTATTATATCAAAAAGGTTTCTGACATTGCAATGCATCAGCAACAATAATTAATCAATTACTATTTAATTTTTATTTATATATTTATTTGTCTGTTGTCGACTACATAGTAGGGGTGGGGAAAATACAGCGTTGTGTCGTGATATTTTTGTGTGGCAATATCATATCATTACAGGGATGCCAAGTATTGATTTTTTATTATATGAATTATTAATCCCAAATACAAATTAAACCTTTGGTAGCCTATTAGAATAATAAAATCAAATGCTTTTTAGTCCACTAGATACATTTTGCTGCAATAAAAATGATTGAAGTGAGATAAACAGACTGAAAACTTTATCTTATTTGCTGATTATGGTCAATTTGCTAACAATATACACTCTCAAGTAGATTTTTGAAAATATCTACTTTGATATATGTTAAATGCTGACTGTTCGCCTTGCACTTTTTATAGTCGTTTCATACAATATATATATATATATATATTATTATTGCTATTGTTACCTTTATACACTTCTTCCACCTCTGACCAATAGATAAAAACAAATTCCTAAAGTTTGAGTTGCATTTTAAAAGGTTAAAATTTTGCATTATCCTAAAGGAAATATATTTGGACATCACTGGCACAATGTTATTATTACTGTTTACATCAAATTATGTTTTTTTGTATATTCCAGGAATGATAAAGTGTAATTTACTTTATTTCAGTGGACTCACAAAGCCTCATCCTGGCTGTAATGCACTGTAGTGGTTTCCTACATTTCCCAGAATGCATTTTAGTAGCCCCCAGGAAAAAAAAAAAAACAAAAAAAAAAAACGGTGTTAAGTTTCTTGCACTTATAACCTTATGAGCTCAGGTAGGAAGCCAGCTTGCCTATGAAGATTGGGCTGTGTTTCTGATTACTCAGACATGACTTTTGGACTATTGAGGCTACCAACAATGTAGAAACAGGTGTTTTATTCACTCTCACTAACTTGATTTCTTCCTGTGTGATTGTTAAAGTTTGAAACAAAATGGGGTCTAGACAGAAGCCGTTTTTTTTGTTGTTGTTGTTGTTTTTTTTGTTCCTGAGCAATGTACATCAAAACCTGACACTGATTCCGCTGCTGGAAATATCAATGTGATGTCAGACACACTTGAGAATGTAACCTGCACTCCATTTTAGGATGATATTTTCTGCAAGAAGACAGAAAAAGAACAACATAAGGTGCAGGGGTGGTGAGTGGAGAGGGGTCAATTTTCCCACAGTTTCCTCTTCAATGTTGTTGGGTTAAGATTGTCACTGCTGTGTGCTACTCTACCCCGCTGGTATAAATAAGACATGATTGGCATCACAGCAGAAGAAAAACTCTCTCTCTCACTCTGTCTCTCTCTTTATCTCTCTCTCTGACAGCCTTCATTTGCTGGAGGAGTGGCAGACTTGGTGGGAGTTAATGATTATAATTATTTTTCTTTTTTTCCCCTCTTTTTTTTACATTGTGGGATAATTATTTAAGAGGTTCGTGTAGTCATTGTTGTAATCAGTAAAGAGAGATTACAGAAAATCTGCATGCCAACAGATGGCACTTGGCTGTTGTTGTTGCTTCATATTAAACCCAGTGCGGCACACTTGGTAGCAGGCAGGCAAGAGTGAGGGGACAATCAGAAAGGGGCCAAATTATAAAACAATTTGTCCTTCATCATAAATCAATTTATCATATCACTCCGTCCCAGAAAATATAAAGGAATCAAAAGTAGTTAGCATCGTGTGTGTGTTTAATCCCAAACCAGCTATCTGGCTAACACACTCCTCTCTCCAACGTGGTGGGCTTTTTGGGCATTGTGGGAGCTGGTGGTGGATTTACAAAAAGCCATTCAACACACAACAAACTGTTTGTGATCAGAGAAGCCCCACCCCATGACTTTATCTATTAACACCACAGTGCACTGCCATGGATGTTCACACGCAACCCAATTCACAAAGAAGGTCAGCGTTTGTTAGCTTAGCTCCTCTGGGACACCGGCCGCTTCAGCCACCTCCTGGATTGTGAGCTGGTGCCACTTTTACTTTTTATCCACAGTTGCACGTTCTATCTGATTTTTTACATCAATTTGTGTTTGTGTATCTGTTGACAAGTGAGAAAGAAACAGATAAATACAAATTGAGGCGAGGGCACTTGCTATCCAGGGTCGGGGAGCAGGAGGAGCACCAAGGCCGCTGGCCTACATTCCTGTCTAATTGTATAATTGGAAAAGCTCTCCAAATGAGCAAGCAAGCCCCCCCCTCCAACCCCCTTCACCAACTACCTCCCTCTACTCACTTAACACCCCCCCACCCACCCACACACACATGCACGCCCTTCAAAGCAAATCACAAAAGAGCATTTTGGGAATAATAATAATTTCAAAAAGCGTCCATTATTAATCCCACACACTAGCATCCCTGGCAGCAGCAGCTAGGCTGGTTAGCACAGAGGGCTAACCAGCCCCACACACACATACCCTCACACACTCATTATGACATACAGTACTTATCTGTTGGCATTGTATTGATGTTTAATGAAGTAAAGAAAAAAAACAACACAGTAACGTCCAGTAGGAAAAATCATTGATTTAAACTTTATTTCTTAAAATACTCTATCCCAATGACTGTGTCAAAAACATTGCAAACCCATGACTTAGCTTCCCACCACACACACACACACACACACACACACACACACACACACACACACACACACACACACACACACACTTTTGCTCACTTTGCTCACATTCCCAAACACAGCCTCTTTTTACTCTTTTTTAACTTGTATTTTTACTGTTACTAGTAAATGTGTTAGTCCAGTGTTTTCAGCTATATATGTATGATTGTCCTTAGCTCCTTGTTTTATGTAAGTTTATATTCTAAAATTCAATAAAATGTCACTCACACACTCTTACAAAGAAGTGGAACTCCCTCAAAGGGCCACTCCAGTGCTTTAGTATTGCACTCCCATGAAGCTGGGTGACAGATTAAAATGAGAATGGTTAATATCAAAGCAGCACAGGCTGAGACATAATGACTTGTAGTTCCTTGCATGGGTCACGCTCCAAAAGCCCTGGATCCTACAATTCCCACAATGTAACTTGATAGCATTTTTTATTAGATCCTCAGTGCCTGGTAAATTCTCACCACTTTCAAATTCCACACCCCCAGTTTGCAACACAAGCTTTCTGTTATGAATTTGAAGTCTCAAGTTCAAACTCAGATAACCCTGATTGTATCACCAAGATCATCAGGTTTTTTTTTTTATTTTTGAAAGCTTCTTCAGAACCACAGGCAACATTTAACAACTGTTTTCGCAGGCTATAGGACTCCTCATGACGAGGAAACTGAACTTCATGTGCACCATCGGAGTCTCTTTTAACAGTTTCACAGATGTTGTTACAAAAAGTTGAAAAAGCACTCGTGTAAACTTTCTTTTCATTTTAGTTTTTTTTTGTCATAAATAAATAATATTGTTCCCAATATGGGATGATCTACCTGTGTGCTGTGTTAGCGCTCATATTTTACAGTTAGTACTGGAGCTCATGGTCAAATTGGATTTCCTGATTTATGGCCCCTGCCACGCGCCGTTCATTTCCATGGCTACTGAGGGACGGGGGGAAGATGATTTCTGAGGTCGACAGCGGTGTCTAACGGGATTGCGGGGTGCCGTTAAAACGAAGCCGTTAATTAATGCTATTGATCAGCAAAAAAATAGAGGCAAATGTGATTTGCATACAGCCCGAGTGATCAATGCATTAACCGATTTTTTTTTCTCCCCCCTTCTGAAATCTGATTTCCTGAGTTTTCAAAGTGAAAGAGAGAGAGTTCAGACTAATGTGGATCGATCGGGTCTCTCTCAGACAAGAATACAAAGCATTTTATTAGCCGGTGAAGGGTGAAACATACCAGGACAGAAGACGCAGTCTGAAGTTGGATTATGTATTTATGTCTCACTTCAACAAGAAGACAGAGAATGGCCATCGTCTGCCTTTACACATTTGTTACCGTCATATTTTTTTTTCCTCTTCACAAAGAAAACGTGGTAATAAGGTGATATTTCTGCAGGGCCGATCGCAATCTGTTTTCTAAAAGGCAACAATGTAAAAAGAAAACAACAAAAATGACAATAACAACAGGGGCATGAAAAAAACAAAAACACTGGAGGTGTTAAAAAAGCAATATGTTGTTTTTTTCCTCCTTTCTCTCCCTCTCTGTCAAGAGCAGCTTATTATAGCGTATTGATTTATAAAGCTTTAAATGTGATCCTCCATGTCCAAGTCAAGGGCAGGGAGTGAAAGAGAAAGAGAGAGAAGAAGAGAGGGGGGAGAAAAAGAAAGGGAGTGGGAGAAGGAAAGAAAGACGAAGGCAAAGGGAAAAAAGGCGTCTGGAGACGGATAGAGATAGAAAGAGAGCGTCCACGACAGGGGGAAGTGACAGCAAGGCATTTTCAGAGCCGCTCTGGAACACAAAAGGGTAATTGTTTTAGCCCAGATGTTGCTTTCGCACAACAAGCAGGATACAATGTTCCTACTGAGCTGATGAGCCCAATCAGTGAAATGATTAAAAATTGATTTTGTCCCTGTAATTACAGTATGTAAACTACTTAGCCGGGATTGCAAAGGAAGTGATTTTCTAATTACGTATATACTCTGGTGTCTAATGATTGGTTTTTTGAAGTAATGAAGAGAGGGTCCTAACGACTCCACTGTGTTCTGTTGTTGAAGGGAGAAGGCAAGAGAAGGGGAGCGCTGGGGGGGGGAAGGTGGGGGGAGAATGAGAGAGCATCGTTAGGGCAAGACAGCAGGCTTGGATACAAAAGGGGGATGAAAATTGAATTTTTGCCAGCCAGTGCTAGCACGCTAACACGGGGGCCCTGTGTTCGTTTGCATGGGATCTGGAAGCTAAATGGAGGCTGTGACTTCTCATGGGGGTCGCCAGGCCCTAACCAGCCCCGGCAATCTGGACCCTGCAATTAAAACCTCACGGGGGTTAGAGATTCAGGACATCACACATGCACAGGAGAATTAACACGCGTGCGGGCCACAAGCACACAGAAATAAGCATATAGCTCTGCCCTTCTGCTCTGTATATATTTCACCAAGCTTTATTTAAATCAGTTTGGAACTTTTCATTGACACTGAGTCTTTAGGTTTAGAGCCCACAACTAAAATAAACTCAGAGCGATGCAGAGAAAGGGTCTGATTTTAATATACTATGATTTACATGGCTGATGTTTAGCAAAAGATTACTTTCTACTACTGCAATACTTAAAAGAAAACAGCTTTAAAAGAAGAAATAACAAATTTTCCTCTTACATATAAAAAGCTAAAGAAAAAAAAAGCTGAGAGTTAGATAGAAGGCAACTTGTTTGTCTTCTGGGTCTGCTTTCAGTCTTTATGCTAAGCTAACCATTTACTGGCCCCAGCATTATATTTAGCATATGGATAATCTTGTCAAGAAATGGAATAAGCATATTTACCAAGATGTTGAACTGTCCCCTAAAGTCCTAAGTTGAAACCTTGCCCCTATCAGTACACTCAGCAACAGCCTTACTTGGTCTTGTACAACCAGCGGCTGATGGTGACTAATCTTATCTAATCTTTGTAAACTTACAGTCAACCTGATCTCACAGAAATACAGGAAATCATCACAACCTCTTAACATCACATTACATGGCATGTAATGTTTCAAAAATACGCACCGGCACCGTGGAAACAATGTCAATGGAAAGTCAACTGGGATCCATTGTTGTGGTGGATACATGGATTCCCTGGTTCAATGACATCATGCAATTGGCAGTTGTTAATGCGACAACCCAATAGGTAGTGTAAAGAGTGACAAAGCTCCTGAGGCAGGTTGGGGTGGATAGACTGAACAAACAAACACAGGACTTTCAACCAGAAGGCTGGTAGTCAACGTTGACTTGTTTTATCTTTAGAGCCTTTCATCCTTTACGTCACCAAATGACATACTTACATCCCATACACAACAAATGTAGCTATTTTAAACAGAATCACAATCATTTTCGAAACCTTACCAAGTAGTTTTGGTGCCTAAACCCAGCCATGTCACCACCACTTAATGCAGTTGTAAAAGTTTGTGATCATTTTACGTATCTCTGTGTGATTGCATTGCTCAAGATCAGTGGCGATTGCTCTAAGACTGCAAGGGAAGCTCAGCTTCCCTTAAAATGTCAAAAAATAAGTGGTCAAATGTGTACTGTTGTGTTTACATTTCATTGACTAAATATGCTCTAGAACGCACTTTTGTTCAGAATCAGCTACTTATCACAGGTCACTGACGCGACTTTCTTCTCATTCATTCCTGTAGCGTCACAGTGCATTAAACAGTGGAAGCTCAGCGTCCAAAGACTTCAGTGGGGAAGCATAGAGTGGGTTGTTCCACTGCAGCGAAACTAGACAGTCATTGGATAAATGCTCGGTTTTGTCCTGCCCATCGGACGCTCAGCGTCTCTAGGGGTCTATGGGGCAGTGGGCTGGCCTCAGCTGGCCTGGACGCTGGGCTTCTGCATGATGATTGGATGATCTGTCTGAGGCTGAATCCCTTTTTGATTGACAGCGAAATGAGCGAATCAGCGACCTTGAAATATAAACCACTACCGGAGCATTTTTCAAGTTTCATTCCGTTGTTCCGAGTTGATCTGGAGACTTTTCCAATCCTCTTAGTGACTTTTTCTTTGTTAAAAATGACTAGCGACAAATCTAGCATCTTTTTCTGGTGTTATTGGAGACTGTACTCGTGTCTGGAGACTCTGACTTCCGTTGCTCTGCAGTTATTGTCCCCAACGAGCAGCGAGTGCTGCTGTGAGCCGCTCCACTGTCCCAAAGCACTCACAGGCGGTCACACTAGCCTCGCACAGCAGCCCCAGAGGGTAGAATTTACGTATAAATAAATGGATACATTTTATGATGTAGGCCGAAAATGAGCTTCCCCTCCTTGAAAGACCAGCAGCCACCACTGCTCAAGATACATGTTGCTGTGTAACTGGCATTACTGAGTCTCTTAAATTGTCTTGATGATATACTTTTACACTATGTGGTAGCATTTACTGTTATTTCACAATGGCCACCGTTCAGCAAGTTATATAGACTCTCTGACCAAAAATATCTCAAGTTGTTAAAGCTAGCAAGATTTCAAATTTTTGATGGCCAAATTTAAGTTTTAACACTCTCACATATGCTCACTTTAAACTGTCTTGTCAAACTGAGAGATGTAAAAATTGTCTGAGACGTAAGACACCAACCAGGTGTGCTTAACAAAATTTTATATAAAACTTATTAACATGCTCACTGCCTCCCTCTACGCATATTTTGGGTGAAGAGTGAATAGCAAAGAGCCTTCTGTTTTACTAAGTGTGCATCTATCACAACACTAATTCAGTCATTTTTTTTAAACAAAATTTGGCTTGATTTCAAAATGAATGAACAGTATACATTTTGTCTAATAAAGTCCGTTTTCACTGAGGGCGAATATCCGCGCGGATTATTCTCGCGGAAAAATATAAAAGTTGATTTCATGGGTTCTTATGGAAGTTTGCACACCGGGGCGGAACTTTCGTGCGGTGAAAAAAGTTTCCGCCCAGACTTTGACCCCCCGCGGAATTCGCCGGCGGAACTACACAGCTGGGCCAATGAAATTGTTTGTTTATAGTCGCGCAGACCGGGAGAGTCTGAAATCCAGTCAGGCAGGACAGTATGGGAGAAAGGTTGAGAAACTTCGTTTCACAGCACCTCGTCCTTTTTGATAACAGACGGGATGATTTTATGAACAATGAATTAAAGGACAGCGCCTGGCAGGCTGTCCAGCTTGGTGACTGCGGTGAGAGTGGTAAGTGCTAAAGAAAGTTAATGTTGACGCTTGTTAAACTTTAGCTTGCTAGCTCGCTGCTGCTGCTGCTGCTGCTACTCTCGTCCATGTTCACCCACACCCGTTCACACTGCGCGGACTTGGAACACAACAACACGAAATTCCGCACCGCGTCCGTACCGCGCCTGTGTGTACGGTTTAAACGTGGAAAGGGGTGCGCGAATATTCCTCAAATCCGTCCCGCATTTCCGCATCGCTGCAGGAGAATGAACCTGCAACCCAAACTGTGTGACTGTGGGAACAAGTTCAAGTTCTTTATTTATGTACACAACAGTTACAGAGAAGTAGTCATTGGCAATGAAAATCTTTTAGTCTCAGGCTCCCCTCAACTATGCTAATTAAATATGTATAAAAAGGAAAGTTAAAATTAAAATAAGGAATAAAATATAAAATAAAGAAATATAAATTAGACAGTAATTGCACATGAATAAACTGAACGTTAACAGGAATTTAATAAATGTATAATGAGAAGTGTATATATATATATATATATGCAGGGGTGTAAACAGAACAGCAAGTGAATGTATATAAAAGTGACACTAAACTGGGAATACTGATTCTCTTTTGACACTTTATCTTTTATATAGATTTTACTTACTGTTTAGCAGGTGCCTCCAACTTCTGAGGGATAAAAAGGGGACTGGAGCACACTGGCTGATTTACCTTTAATTTTGCAAACAGACAGGGGTGGTTGTGGGCTTTGTTACCTTATTTGGGATGGCAGGGTGAATCCTCGCTGAACCCTGACATCATAGTGTTTTCTGTGGACTCCTCTTCAAGATCCCCAAATTACTGTGACAAGAGCTTCTGTGTCAGGAGTGCCTACACAACAGAGCTGTAAGGTTTTTTTTTTTTTTTTAAAAAAAAAAAAAAAAGCTAGAGAAAAAAAACCTTAACATTTCTTATCATGTCTCTAAAATTGGTTAAGTATCACTGTCTTATTCTTTTAATAACCTCCAAGACTTGCCTCTCAATAGAGACCAGGGCCCCGTTTCCTGATAACGATTGATCTTAGAAGTTAAGAGCGTCTTGTAAGTGTTTCTACAAATGCTCTTAAATTTCTACATGCATTTCCCAAAGCGGTACTTTAGGAACGAGTGCACGTACATGCCATTAAGAGCTTCTTAACGTTGGCTGTCCGTGGTGCTGAATACACTATAAAGTAACTTAGCATATTTAACTGTCTATAGCCATGCTATATATTAAAAATGCATGCAAAGTGTAAGACCTCTAGATGACACAAAAAAGTTAGATATATGGTTGTTCAGTATGAAAACAATAAACAAACAAACAAACAGAAACTACAATAATTAAAACATGTAGTTTATGGATCCTCTGGCAGGTTCTGCAGCTAAGAGTGGTTGCCATCACACAAGGGTGTCTTCAGTTGCAATGCTTTTGGGAAAATGCCTAAGTTTAAGAAGGTTCATAAGATGGATTTCAATCATCTTAAAAAGCTTTTCAGAAATGGGGCCCGATTTTCAGGCTGCTGCACAAAAACTGGATGCTTGTTAAATCCACTGCATGGAAAGCATCTTTTTCCCTCTCCGTCCTCTCTTCCTTTCTCCTCTGTTACCCTCTCTTTTCCCGTCAACCACAACTTGATGAGGCGTCAAAGATGCAACCTTTGACTCTGGTTGTAAATTAAAATCAACCATCAAGTCCGGTACACAGTGTTATTGTGGCGAGGCATGGCGACAACCAAGGAGTCACTCTATCAGACAGGGAATATAGAGATAAACTTACAGGGTCGCAGAGCACATAAAGAGCACATAAATCATACTGCACAGAATGAGTCACCGCCTCAACCATGGCTGCGCTCTCCCTTCTTCTCTGCTCTTAACATATCTAACAAAGCTCAACATATTTTCTTATCCTTATCTTCTGTCCAATATTCAATATTTAATTATGACTTTATTCATTTATTTTTTTAAAGATTTTTTTTTTTTCTGAAGAAATAAAAGGATGTGAGTTAAGCCTCTGATTATTGGGAGGGAAAGATCTGTGGTTTTTAGTTCCTTGGGAACATTAATAAGTGACAGAAAGCTAGATTAAGAATGCTGGGATGCGGCTAGGAGAAGAAAAAAAAAACAAAAACGACAAAGCTTTGAAATGCTGCCAGTATCACCAACTGCACTCTTCTGACACAGCTGATTGTAAGAGAAGCCGATAGCGCAGCCGGGGTAGGCCTTTAATAATTCATTTAGTTAGGCTATGATCTATCATTTTGTACCTTTTGACATGCGATATTGAAATTTAATATTGCATCAATACAAATGATGTATTGCCAGTCGTCAGGAGAAAGGATGTGGATTGCAAAAAGATCTTTGCAAATGTCTTTTCACTCCTCTCTCGCTCTCTCTTGCCTTTGCAAAGCTTCATTGTACTTGAGTAGAAAGGCATAAGAGAAACATCTGTCTTTTTCCCCCCCTTTACTCCTGGCTTTGATATGTGTGTTTAAAAAAATGACAACTTAAAACGCTCAGGGAGAAAGTCTCCAGCTCAAACCAGAGTCAAGAGAGGCTTGGAGAGGAAAAAAAAAAAAGCGGGGGGATGGAAGTGAGAAGCAGAGGGAACATGACAGCAGTGGCTGAGGGAGACGTCACACGTTGTCGAGATCTTTGACATGACTCTTTAGTGCGGTGAAATCCCATAGGCGATATTCGGGCTACGATTGGAGCGTTAGGTGCTGGAAAGCAAAGGCTGCTGTTGCGGTGTCAGTCTAGCCTGGCTCCCAGACTGCTTCGTGCACACAGTCTGCTCAGAGAGATAGGGATGCACCGATAGCAACGCTGGCTGATGTCAGTCTGAAGTAGATTATACGTGTCAGAGGATTTCCTCACCACTAAATGCCACCACCAAGGGAGACAAGCCAAAAAAAATAAAATAAAATAAAATAAAAATCCAAATTTTGGTTTCAGACAGTTCAATACCTACTGCACCATTTTTATTGACAGTGAAAAAAATGTGCTTGAATTATGTAGAGGATGCATTAATGTCTTCAGCCATCTTTAATATGAACGTGATATCACAACTGCAAATCATTTTATCTTTTCTGAACCATAGTAAGCAGGTAGCTAATGCAGGTAACATAAATTGTGTTGTAAAAAAGTGTTGCAATGAATTTTGATAACCTGTTAAATATGGTTTTTCTTCTCGCCTTCTGCTATACATGAATTCAGGGAGGTAGCAGAAGTAAACAAGTCGCCATCACTGCAGCGGCGTCCACCTATGATATGCAAGCATTTAATTGCAAGCCGTCCTAAGAAGTGTACAGGTTTCTACTGTTACCTTTATTTTCTATGTAACGTTTCTTTCTACAACGGTGTCTAAGAGTTTGGAAAGAACCTGTACACTTCTCAGCTCTATTGACAGTACTAGCAAACTTCAACTTTGGAAAAAAAACAAAAACGGGTAATGTCAGCTAAGTTAACACTGCTTAGCTACCTAACAACAGTGGGCTATGATACTGCCCAGGGGCAGCAGTGGTTGCCATGCCATTGTTCCAACAGCCCAAAATTCCAAAGCACCATTAATCCGAAAAATGGCCCACTGGATTGAAAGCCCATTTCTCCAATAGTCATCTCAAAAACAAATGCCCATTGCTCTGTAGTACCGTTTCTCAGAAAATACACACTCCCTGCAGTTAGTTTCAGTTTCCCACCTTTAAGCCACATATCTCGGGTGTTCTGACCGACCCTTTGAGGTGTTTCCCAGTAGTGTTTGAGTCATTGAACCCGGGTGTTTTTCCACTGACCCGTTCCTGCTTTTCCAGTGACTTTTGGTCCACAAAACATAGGTGTCTTAAGCCTAATGATCTTTTTCTAATTGTAACCAAGTGGTTTTTGTGCCTAAACTAACCATGCATTCACCACAGCATCATTGACAAAATTGTTTTGTATCTATGGTTGACAGAAACACAATGCGAACATTTTTTCTGGCATTTGGGTTGTCTGACTTTGGAGCAATGGCTGTTTCCAACAGGATTCTGATAGGTTGTAGAAGAGATGGGCTCTTAGTTTCAGACTAGCCAGGCTTTGGAGTTTTGGGCTGTCGGATCAATGGGTGGTTTCTTTTCGTGGTGGTCCCATAAAATAAATTAACTCAATGAACTTACTGTGGTGTTATTCTGAAATAGCAAATAGTGGTCGCTCTAACTAGGGCAGCCTAATGACCACAAAGTAAACATCATTCGCTCGACATCACAAACAGAACACGTGCAATGATGTCCAGTGTTTCGGTTGGTGTTAACTGGTGATTCTTAACCGAATGTGTTGCGACTACAGTAATGGCAGCTGTTGAGAACACAAATAGATCATATAGGAGTCCATGTAAAAGCTTTTGATTTTGCTTTAATCAATTTTGAATACATACTCAACTGTGTTTATTATCTACAGTAAGTGTTTACGTGAGTTACTAAGAGCAACCATGGACATATTCAGCTGAAAGTCACCAGTTAACACGGTCACTGGTAGAACTGAATGGTGTCAACCTCCGCCTGTCACATGCATTGTTTGATTTCAAAACACAACACACGCACGTGGTTGGGTTTCAAAAAGAGTACAAGGTTTGGCTTTACAGTCTTATGAGAAGTGAACGCCAGCGTCTCGGGTGAAAATCGGTGGTTCTTGGAGCCATCCACCACCCCTTCCACCCTCGCCGAACTTCTGTTGTTATCCCATTGTGTTTCACCCTGATGTCACTAGGCACCATTAAACAATGATGGTGAATGGTTGCGTATCATGCGGACATAAAAAGGACAGCTTTATTCGTCGATGTCTGACGCCGGAAGTCACTGACCCAGCGCCGGCATTTGACGACTTTGGAGTGAGACCAGGTTGAAACACTAGCAACCCTATGTTTAGTTGAAGTGATTTTCTTTTTTAACTATGGGAAACAGTTAAACAGGAGTCAGCCAGTTATCTGTCCATTTTATGTCAGAGTTTGTCATCAGTGACCCAAGCTGTCACCTTTGTTGCTGTCACTGTCAGCAGGCAGCAGCAGATGCTACAACCTGCCACTTCAGTCATGGCACCACCCGTAGATGACAAAACACACAAAGCACCTACCGCATTGGTCTATACCAGTCATGGCAATGACAGTACAGTATGGTTAAGGTTTGGGGAAGAAAGTGGTTATGGTAAGTTAACTATAGTTAGGATGAGGCAATGAAAAAACCCCTGGTTATATCAAATCCTGGAGAAAATAAAGCTAAATAAACTACATGGTTAGATACCACTACAGTAGGAGTAAAATAAACTTTGGTCTCTTTACATCAAACAGTACAAGTTGAAGTCTGGTGACACCAGATACTCTTGCTGTGGTTTTTTGGTATTGTCAGACTATGAAACATTACTGTTTGAAGAGGAATCTAATCCCACTTGGGCAAAAAAGAAATAACTGAAGTTCTGCATGCTCTAGAGCTCAACTGAACTGCTGCAGACAAGCTCGGTGTGAACGTATCCTAACACCGCTTCATCACCATCCACTGATGGCCCATGTCACATTCACTGTAAAAAAAATATGGCCTGTGATGGGCCTGATGATTACAGATGACGGTGCTGCTGATGATGATAGTGATGCTGACAGTGACAATAATGATTATGACAATATAGAAGGTGGCCATTACAGTGATAGTTGGAATCATAGTGAATTATTACATATTCAGCTGAGATACACCTAACCTTTACAGCTCTGACGCGTTTCCTCTGCATGTGCAAATATATTTCAACAGACAGATCAAAATGAGCGTGTGTGAGATGTGTTTTGGCGTAGACGGCAAAATCTTTTCACGTGACTCTGGGTGAATCAGAGACGTTGACCTGTTATTATGTGTGTTTGTGCAAACCCGTGTCACTCTTGTTCCAGAGAACTGATGAGTGTGTGCAGCTGTGTCATTAACACCACGTTTGTCTCTGTATATTTGCATTTTTACCACTGATATACGGATGTCAATTAAACAGGGGAAGGGAAAACAGTTTAGGTGACGATCCCTGCATGCATTTGTCAGCTATTTATAACAGCTCCCTCTCTGATTTCCTCATGGCCTGCTCCTTGAAAACAACACTCGACTCTATTTCCGGTGAGGTTGTCTGTTTCACGGGTAGTGATGTCTTTTCTGATTGCATTAAAGAAATTACATTCTTTAAAAATCTGTAGTGTAAACACGGCTCATTCTTGCTAATATCGGCATGGCTCCCAGGAACGTTGACCTTTAGCTGTGCCCTGACACTGCTCTGAACATCTAGGAAGTCTGCCATGCTTGTAGGTGTCTGGATATGTTAACAGTGGGGAAGAAAGACACAGTGAGAGAGAGAATTAGGTGCAGTTGGGAGGTGCCTTGGGTTGCACAGGGTCGTGGTGTGCCTCCCTGCTCTCTGCCTTATGTCAAGGCTTTATTATTTCACCTGCCAAGGTCCTGACCTCCTGCGCCCAGGATCTGCCTTCCTCGCCCTTTACAGAAAACAGATTTTGATACAGCCTGTTGAAAACCTGTATGAATGCAAGACACCCCAAAAATTGGAACATCGCCGACAGTTGCTTTGTGCAGCGTAGTGTTGAAAGGATTAATTGAATGGTCGACCAGAGATAATTGATTCATTGTTTTAAGTCATCCATCCACAAAAAACTCCAAGCATTTCCTCCCTATTGTTTAAAATTGAATGTCTTTGGTGGTTGAACAAAACTAGCGATTTGAAGGCAAGGCAAGTTATTTATTATTTGTATACATCTTTTCAATACATAACTTAAATAAATACATTAGCATTTAAAAACACAAGAACAACTAAATCTATCTAAATCTGTTAAAATGAATAAAGTCAAAAAACTGAAAATGAAAAACTGAAAAACATCCCCTGGGAAATTAAAATTTGCACCAGGATGGAATCAATGGAAAACTTTCCTGATGTCACTCTGACTCCCCATAACCCACAGTATTTGACTCTGTCAAGGTTTGGGATTATTTTTAGTTGCTTTTGGTTGCTTCTGTAGTTTATCTTCAAGTCCTTGCTTGGTTGCAAACTCTTTCTTTCTTTCTTTCTTTCTTTCTTTCTTTCTTTCTTTCTTTCCTTTCTTCCTTTCTTCCTCTTGCCTCAGGGGTGCATTCGGCAGGTCAACACCTCAGCGGGTGGGTCGTTGTGGGCCAGGTGACCTTTGTCTGTCATTGTTTTGCTCCTCACACCTCACCCAGGGAGAAGGGGAAGGAGCTTAGTGCCTTACACCTGCCACTGGCTTTACTGTCACAGCACTGGGGTGCGTTTGATTTTGGTGTGCCAAGGACAGTAGAAAAGGTCCCAAATGATTTGTATACATAGCCAACAGTTAGCAGAGTGGGGTGCGTATCATATACACTGTGAATACAGTGGATTGAACCTCTGATGGCCCTCGCGTTAGTGTCTGCTCTGAGCTACACTCAACCAGGAGGACCAAAACAGGCAGCTGCTATGTAGATAACCATAACGAAAGCGATGTTGGATTCCAAATGCGATTTGCGTTCCTGCGTGCGAGATAAATCAAGCGTACCTCGAGTGAATAAGGGGACGGAGATGAAATGAAATACCCAAATGCTGCCTCCACTGGGGCCTGATTGAGTTCAGGTGGCTGGAAAGTGTCTCACCCAGGGCTAGTTGTCAGTGAAGGATCTGCTGTCTTCTCATCTCTTTGTGCTGCAGGGCTAACTGGTGAACATCGGGTGTGTTGCTTTGACGGATGTTTGTGTGCCTCCTGTGTTGCGGGGGGACGGGCCGTTGACACACTTCATATTTCAAAGGCAAGGTCTGAGGAAGAAATGAAGATTGATGCGGAAAAATGGCGCGGCAACTCATCGCCCATTCGATACATATATTATCATTTACACATACGTGACACCTTTGTGCATGTCTGTATATCTATATATACATATGCATGGGCATGATCCAAGGCGCCACACATATTCACGTAAGGAGGAGGGGGGGGGTTTCCTCTGTTATTAGAACCATGTGATATAATTGCATTTGATCTCCAAATAAACAGGGAATCAGTCCATCTCCTTGGTGGAGATGGCAGATGTGATGGACGACCGCATTAGCGGCGAGGACAACATTAGATTTGCTCAAAATTATTGATCTTTTGTTTGTGAGCCAAGTCGGCGATAAATAACAGTGCATGGGAGATGTGACTCATTATCACCGTGCCAAAAGCCCGACAGACCTCTGTCAAAACACACTCTCCTTCCCCCCTCTCTTCCTCCTTCCTTTCATCTCCGTCACTACAAACCAATTTAATCTGTTTTTAATCCTTCCCTCTTTTCTGTCGCCGGCGCCTTTAATGCGAGGCCTCACTGTCACTATCTGATTCCCTTAAAATTTTAATCCTGCACTGATAACCCTGTATTATTACATATTACGCACTCACAGGCGGCAGGACACTCACACATACGTACACATATACACATGCAAATATGTACACACAGCGTTTAGTGGCTCTTTCAGTGTTTTTATTCCTTTTTACCTTCTTAGTGAAGAAAAAATCCTTTTATCACACAATGGGTAATTTATATCCATTACCAGCGTTTTCAATCCTTTTCAGCGCGGCTGTCACTGCCTTTGGCACACTCGTGATTAATGTGATCTAATAATAGTCTGCCATTATATTTCCTTTAGTAAAACATGTACCAACATCCTATTCAGCTCCACGAAATTCATTGCCCCTTAAAATATTTTTCCCCTTTTCGTTTGAAAGACAAGATTGCTATTTTTTTTTTCTCCATCTCGTTGCCTCCCAGGAGGTGATTATTTGTTGGGGGGGGTAGATGGGGATGGGGGGGGTGGTTAGTGATGGCACTTCCCTTATTTTCAGACACTTATGAGAATGATGAGAGGTGCCATGATTCAAGGTGGTTTGTGCGGATGCATTTGTGTGTGTCGAGGTTGGTGTGAGTGTGTGGTCCTCACACTGGTGGTGTTAACGTGGTGTGTGTGGCTGTATTGTGGACAGGCAGAGTGTAGAGGCTTCAGTTCAGCAGGACATTAGAAGTATGGAGCTGACGAAGCCTACATGCATTTTATTTTCACATTGTTTTGTAAAATGTAATTCTTTTTCTTTTAATTAAAAAAGTTGTCTTTATGAAACATGCATAAATTTTCCTTTGAACTCTACAATAGATATGGTCTGCCATTGCCGACATTGGTACTCTTGCTTATTGTAATGTCATTTCTTAGAGAACCTTCAAATGCTTCATATCTGTAAAATCTGTATAACTTAAGCTTAAAGTTCTGCAAGTCGATAAACTATAATAATTGATAAAAGTATTGAAAGTATGTCACAAAATATACAAAAATCGTATATTTTGTTCATCAGATTTTACAAAATTTTATTTGATAACATTTACTGACAACTGGATTGAACTCTGCAATAGAAATTATCTGCCAGAGAATCGTCAAATGCTTCATATCCCTAAAATCTGTACAAGCTAGGCTTAAACTTTTGTAAATCAGTAAACCATAAACATTGATAAAAGATGAAATCGTATGGTTTTTTTTTTCCAAATCTGATTTTACAAGATTTTAATTGGTAACATTTACTGACAGCTGGATTTAGCTATAAAATTAACTTTAAATAGTTTAAGACGACTCTGTTTAACTACCCTCTGACCACAAATACGTTCATTTTCTCTTTTGTCTTTTTTTTTTTTTTTTTTTTTGAGCAGGTAGTTTGGAATGGATGATGGAGAGGAAAGATGCTCCCCATGGAATGTGCATAGGATTAGGTGTGTGTGTATGTGTGTGTCTGTGTGTGTGTTGTCGGGGAGGTGGCCCAGCAGTGGGCTCTGTTCCCTCCCAGCCGGACAGCCTGAGCCAGTCTGCCACTCATGGGGCACGTTTCAGACGGGGCGGTGCCAACGCTCACACACACATGCATGTATGAAGTTGTGCGCGCACACACACACACAGTCCTGGCTCCCTCTCACAAAGAGGGTTAACCCTTACTGGGTTCTTAGACTTGTATCCAGGATGAACAGGTGGTCCCACAAAACATGGGCATCCATTTCCTCATGACTTATCCCAGTGTGTGTGTGTGTGTGTGTGTGTGGAGGGAGGGTTAGACAGAGACATGAGGGGGGGAGAGAGAAAAAGAGCACACATGACTGTGTAGCTTAAGGACACCTTTTGTATGTGTGTTGGTTTTGTTTGGTACCAGGGTGGCTGGTGTACAGAGCAGCTTGCAGAGGGTCCCGCCGCTGTGTGAAATTGACATCAGATGGCCGTCATGACAAGAACAATATTACATCCAGCTTCCATTAAGCGAGGGACAGCTAATATATGTGTGCCGTGTGAACTTTTGTTTGTGTGTTCATCGACACCTGACCCCAGAGTCCGACCGCACCAAACACAGCTGTCAACACTTTACATCTAGGTTTTTTTCCCCCCTCTGTCCCTCTCTTGCTTTTTCCCCTAATTTCTCTTCTCTTGAATCCCTCCACCCAGGATCCCTCCATTAAAGATAACTTGTATTGAGCCACATCTAATTCCCTTCAATCCGCCTCCCCCTCCTGTCTCAAGTGATCCCTTCCCAGCAGAGAAAATCGAAGGTAAACCACTTCTAAGGCAAAAACGGTACGCTCCACTTTGGATGTTTTAAATATCACCCTCTGACGGAAGACGAGACGCGGGATTGTGTTGGCTGCTTTGGTAAAACACGTCAAAATCACAAAGTTGCACGTTTATCACCTGACCGCTGCGATAAGTTCCACTCAGCATCTGGTTGTTACAACACATAGCTGAGACCCTCTCTGCCTTTGATAACTGTAGTCTTTCATGTAGGAGGAAAAAAAAACACTCTGCTTTATTCCACTTTATTTGTTCTTTTGTGATGTTTCTGTGGCTCAGCCCCTCCGAACCTCAGACACATGTGAAATAGACGTTTTGGAAAATATGAGTAAGTAAGCAAAGAGAAAGAGAGAAAGGCAGAGAGCAGAATGGAGCTGAGGAGATAAACATAAACAGTGCCGAGAGAAAGAAGGTTTCTCTCTGAGTCAGCGGGTTTTACTAAAGTCTGATTAAACGAGGTGGGAAACCGGTTGGGGTAGTAAATAACAGAGGTGTCAAAATGTTGCTTAATGACCTGGATATCTATTGCATGGAATATGTGACTGCAGATCTACGCAGGAGCTGTTGTTTTTTTTCTTTAATACCTTAATATGTAGTGGGAGTTCAGATGTTTAAAACAACTTGAGCTGAGAGTGGAAAGCAGGTTTGCTTTACATGCCTCCCTGATAGAAGACTTAGACTTTGGTAGCACTTACACTTATCTTTATGTCACAATACTGTAATGACAATTTTTATCATTATCTTTTAAGCCTGCACTTACAGCCAAGAGACCATTTAGAAAAACCTTTAACAGAAATGATCAATCAAGACCCATTAGCACTCACTAGATATTAGAGGAATACTTCACCCCCCAAATAATCTTTGTTACATTGAATTTGAAAAGAAAACTTTGTTTTTCTCATATGTCTCCACTGTAAACAAAGAATCCAAAAACGGAGGTCATAGGAGACCATGTTAAACAACAACAAAACTATATCAAAACATCAGTTTACAAACTCTCACACGACTTGGCAGTATAATAGAAGTCGCATTTATCCAGTTGTATGCTCAGTGTCAGAACCTGATCTGAACTAACCCTTTAAATGAGGTGGTTCCCACCTGGTTCAGCCACGGGTTCCAGATTTCTCCTCAGTCATTTGCTCAAGGTCCAAACAGTTTAATATGTTCAGCGTCATACTTGCATTTGGCCATGTCGTTGAGCAAGTTTGCCATCTCTGTCACTTAGTTGTCCTTTAGTCGCGCACTCTACCGCAGGAAACAGCACTGCGAAAAATTCACTGTACTTCAAAATAAAGTGTGTTTTTTACAAACTGGACACGTTTGCAAGTCTCTTGGAGTACATTTTGAAAGGACCCGCAACCCATCAGGTGGGAAACATTGCTTTAAAACACCAAAGTCACACAATAACACAAACAAACTCATTGATTGAGGCAGCGGTAGACCAGCAGCTCCTGTGTTCAGCAAGGTTAAATTACTGTTTTTGTCAATGGACTCTGGCTTTGAAGAGAGCATTGACAAGTTTCGCTCTCAGTCCAATTCCCTGTCAGAAAAAGCTGGTGAGTACTGAGCATACAACTGGATAAGTGAGACTTGAATCATACTGCATGACTTGTGTGTGAGTTTTTAAATGGATGTTTTGATATAGTTTCACTTCACAATACAGACCGCTTGTATTTCAATTCCTCAAGAATTTTCTCAGTTTTTGGATTCTTCATTCACCTTGGAGGCATGTGAGAAAACAAAGTATTCTTTACAAATTCAACACAGCACTGGGTGAGTGATATGAAAAAGGGTCATTTTGTGGTTGAAGTATTCCTTGGTGTGTGGGTGCAAAATACTCTGCTTCTCCATTTGTCATTTATTGCTATTAGCTTGATTATTTATGATTTGCACAAGTTAAAACCAATGAATTTGGGGCTGATTGTCACAGAAAGAGTTCGAAAGTCAGAAATATGTGAGAAAAAGATTGACACATTTTTCTTTCCTTTTTAAAGGGTCATGTTGACAAAAAGAAAATTATGGAAAGTCAGCAGACTTTTCCATTTTATGCTGAACATTATTAATAATTAATCAATTTAGATAATAGCATCCTGTTGTTTTTAAAATACTGCTGACACATACAAACTAAGAAAGCTAAAAATTAAAAGAAGAAAAAAGTCAATGAAATTTTAAAGGAGCAGGATGAAGAAAAGTTGGTGGATGATGATGAGGATGAGAGGGACAAGCAGAGAGTTGGAGGTAATTGCAACGCAGTCAGCAGTGCAGCAGTCGATGCACCTTCCCCTCCTCTTTCCAGGGGGGGAAGCCCCTTCTCGAGGAGGGGATGCTCGAAGCAAAGAGATGAGGGGGAGGGAGGGAGGGATGGAGGAATGGGGGGGAAGGGGAGCAGTGGTGGCGGTGAACTCAGCACTTTCCTTATCTCCTCTCTCTCTCTCTCTCTCTCTCTGTCTCTCTCTCTCCCCCAGGGCTCCCTGATCAGTGCCGACCAGAAGCGGAGCTGAAGCTGAGGCTGGCTTAACAGGGCTAAGCACGCTGTGACGCTGTCCAAGAAACTACCCCCACCCACTGTCTGAGGTGACTCAGGGCTTTCGGGGAAGAGGGAAATGGGTGGGATGAGGGGGGTGGGGTAAGGGAAGGGAGAGGGAATAATAACTGTGGACCCTTTTTGGTTTTCGGGTTTTATTAGTGAGAGTAGTCTTGCATGAATGGGCGAAACTGAAGTGGAAGAGGAAGGAAGCAAGGAAGAATGAGGGAGAGCAAAAGACAAAGTTAGGAGAAGTTTCTGGTGTGCACGTGCAGCAGGTTACAGCTATCCCCACTATGATGCAATCTATATGGGGTGATGATGACGATCGCTGTGGTGATGAGGATGATCATGATAATCACACACACACACACACACACACACACACACACACACACACACACACACACACACACACGGCAGTTGGCTGCACATCCCTTGTACGTGGACGTACAGAGGAGCTGCACGGCCATATCAACAGATAATTCCTATTTAATCCCATCAGTTATCCGCCGTAGTACGGTTACACTGTCTGTCTTATTACAGTCCAAGCTGGCTGTCTCCCTTTTGTCATTCTTCTCTCCAGTGTCCAGACCAGAAGTATGTATAGGGCACACTAGCAGGGCCTAGGTTATGTAATACAGGTATGCATGTGTGTGACTTGACCAGTGTTTGAGGGGTTCAGATGCAGAGAGGAGAGTGCAAAAAAGTGCAGCTGACACTCAGGAAAGGGTGAGGAGAAGTTGTCTGTCTGACGGAGCGGAGTGGAAACCCTGCAGGCCTGTGTGACCCAGGCCTGACGCTCTGGCATGCTCCGAGGATGCGAGGTTAGTTCACCTAGCATCTATTTCTTGTCCAGCTGTGGAAATGCCTTTGCCGTCATATCAGGAATATCTAGCCAAGGTGTGGATGAACATGTAGCATTCATCTGTTAATAGCAGGGCTCAATACGTGTAGCCATGGTAGTGATTTATTTCAGTTGATATTAAAGTGAGGATTGACTGTAGTGCTGGTTTGGCATATTAATGTAGTAGGATGACAGAGTTAGTGAACTCTTCTCCCCTCACAGCACCTTCTCTCATCCTTTCCTTTGCCAAATTTGGACGCTGACACTAAATGGATCTGCCATATTTCAGATATGAGTGGGAGGATATATATATATACTGTATATGTGTCTGTGTGTTAGTGTGTGTGTGTGCAGCTGTGTGTGGTTGTAAAGTGAGGCATTATGGCAAAAAAAAAAAAAAAAGCCTGAATAATTTAGCACTCACATTATTTTCTAATGCCATTCTTTAGAATCTGACTGTGTCACTCTAACAAATGCATGTGTCGGAAAGTTCAGGGGATTTTGTAGGGCGCCTGTGAACAGTGAGTGATGGCAACCAGCCGACTCTCAACTCCCTCTTGTCTACCAACAGCTCCATGTGAGCCCTGTGCACCATATTCCCTTCTCAGAACTAACGCCGTGGCGAATCGAAACAAAAAGGCCACATATTTTATTTATGTGTCAAAAGTGCGGTGAAAGGAGGGCAGGAAGGAGGGAGCGGGGCGTATCACTCTATCCGTCGGTTGATATCATTCCATCCATGCGGATCAATTCTCCCAGACAGAGGGAGATGAGAAAGGAGCGAGCATGAGAAGGAGGGAGGGAGGGAAGGAAGGAGAGCTGAAATGGTGGTCGTATTGATTTGTCAAAGAAATACAGCGTTGAGTGTTTTGCTTAAACGTCCACATAAACCTGAGCTGTCAGAGGTGGGCGGGCGTATACTGACATTTGGCCACACCGACATAGATTGTGGATTTTCTGCTTGGCTTAGCTGTACACAGTGTTACCCATCAACTTCATGTGGAAGCAGGCAAAGTGGCCCCTGCTTGCTCAAAGCTGTGCTTTGTGGTATACTGTGCATCCAAAGTACCAAACCTCCACCAAAAACTCTCTTAATTACCCACATCGGCCAATTACTTTAAACCTTTTACACTTTTGTGACAAAACAGTCTTAACTCAGAGTCAACCTACCAGCTTTTTGTGGAGCTTTCAACTCCATCTCTCAGTATTACTCTGCAGATTTTGCTTCGACATGGCCTGTGGATTGTACGTCTCATTTTCTCATTAATGGCATCATACTAAGAGCCTACTATGACTGTCAAAGTTGTACATTTGAAGGAGTATTTCACTGACAAGATGGGCTTTTCATAAAATTTGGACTGTCTATGCAAAAACTTTTGAAATGAATGCTACATGAACCAAGGAAACAAAAAAAGTAGCATTGACATCTGAGGTGAAAAATGGGCAACACAGTAACAGAACCTTGGTTTAAATTTGATCAGCACTGCCTAGTTTTACAGTTGGATCAGAGTTTGGTCTGAGTTTGAGAGAATGAGAGGGGGTGTGTCTCTTGTCCTTGATGGTGGCATGGGTGGTGGGCAATACAAAAATTGGAAAGTACAGCCTCTGGTTAGATCAACAGCCCAAGAGCCAGTGAAACTCTGCCGGATGACGTGTTTTGTGTCACCTGGCGGAGTTTCACTGGGAAGGGAGCATGGAGACCTAGGCACTGGTAAGAGTGGAGTGAAGTTTACCACAGTTCATTTACACGTTAGCCATATCTTTATGATACAAAGCTGGTTGAAAATCAGTATTCCTTTAATGTATCGACTGAAATAACCCAATTCCAAGTCGTATCAAAACTTCTCCAGTCAAATGATATCTGCATTTGATCCTTTTTGTATTCAGGCCTAGTCAAAATGACCATTTGTATGGTTTTGCTCACAGCCAATTACTGAAAGCATTCTTCAGTTTAATGTGACATGTGATTGGCCTACTACCACAGGAGCTACAACTTATACAGTCTGTGGTGTGGTTAAATTGAGTGCGGTGTATTGGTGTACTGTAGAGAGGTGTGGAGCACTGATGTTCCAGGGGCTTCAGGTGACCATTTTTAACAGGTAAGTTCACTGGTAGGCCAAGAAACATGTTGCATGCCCATAAACCCTACCTGTCTCAGACACTTTTACGCTTCACATAAAGCCTGACTTTTCACAATCTGATAATCAAAACTTGACAACAACCTAAATCCTATATTCCTACAAGATCCAGGCCATACTCATCATAACTCCCCCCTCTACACAAAATCTGTTCTTTGGACATGGTCTACATCTGCAGCTGCTTAGACTAATCACATTCCTAAATTGTGAATAACTACAGCAACCTTGGTAAGAGTGGAAAGAAAAACACTACAACATTTTGTTAAGATATAACCTCAATTAAGACCACCCACGCAAATTTAGCTGACTGTGGCGAAACTCCCACATCTAGAAAAGACTAAGACAGCAACTTGGTGCTTAATTGGTTCAAGGAATCTGCCAGTGATCCTGTCATGTTTATCCACCCTAAAAAAATGTAGTCAGTCCCATATTTGACCATGGAGGAATAGAGAAAATCCCTCTTCCATTCTGTGACTACATACCTGGCACAAGGACAAGAGTGGAGGGGGGGCAATGAAATTAAAGAGCAGTTAAAGAAAACTGGAGAAAAGAGCAGAGAGTGTGCACAGGGCCATAAAAGGGATAGTTTAACCATTGATCGAGAGCAGTGGTGGAAATGGCAGCTGTAAATCAATTTTATCTTGGAGCAGCTAAAGAGTGTTTTCTAATGAGGTTAATGCCACATAATGGCTAAATTCTTCTGCTTAAAAGATGCCCTCAAGGTGGTGGCGAGAGATAGATGTCGCCATGGAAAGCTTAACACCTCACCATTCAACACCAAGCAGATGGATGCCTTCTTCTTTCAGGGAGATTGTATCTTAAATGATGTTAAAGCTTTATTCGTTAGAGGGTTTCAGGGGGTCATTATATCATTCAGAACACCTTTGTCTAGACAGCTTGTTTTATCGATGGGTGGATAAATCTGTGGCTCAGATTGGGCATTTAGTAAATTATTAAGTCTGTGTTGTCCACTTCACTTATGATGAGTTCCTCCCTGACCACAACTACAGCAAACAAAACAAAACAAAAAGTCTACACTATTTCCACATTTTCAAAAAACCTGTATCAATCAAATTTAAATCGGTATGGTTGTTTTGTGGAATACCGCTTGTCATCTCAGTGCTTGGCAGCAGGAAGGCTAGCATGTCAAACTGGAACGGGCTGGGTACTGCCACTGAAAAGACAAACTGACCCAGCACTAATAGATTATGAATCAAGTTGACCTCTGGCAAATAGTAGTGTTTATGAAATCCTTTATGTTATGGGAAATGAGGCCTGAGTAAGAGAGCAATGACAAACAAAACAAAACCCCCCCCCCCCCCCACACACACACACACACACACACACAGGGTTTTCCTAAAAACCCATGTTCATCCACACAATCATGTAAAATGCACTAGGGTTTGTACAGGTTAATAAAGGTCTGATTTTTTAGGTTTCTTGCAAATATTTTCATCCATACATCTTTTTTTCAAAGCTTTCATGATGGCAACAGGCTAAGCAAAGTAGCTCTTCTGTCCTTGTTCCTAGAACCATCATTTGGATCTTGTTGGGGGAACCTGCAGCATTCCCAGGCCAGGACATGTAGTCTCTCAAGTGTGTTTTTGGTCTGCCTTGGCGTCTCTTCCTATTTGAATGTACTGGGAATAACTCCACAAGGAGCCGGCCAGGAGACAACCTCATTAGATAACTGATTCTTTCTGAAGCTCCTGAATTGTGACCTTTCTAGCCCAGTGAACTTAACAGACCTACACTCAATGGTGGATGAAGTACCTGAAAGTCATACTTGAGTAAAAGTTAAGATATCTTACCAGAGAAGGACTTTGGTAGAAGTTAAAGTCACCTATTAGAATATTACGTGAGTAAAAGTCTTTATGTATCTGATATTTACTGTACTTAAGTATCAAAATGAATTTATGATATCAAAAATGCTTAAGTTTTGAAAGTAAAAGTACAAGTAAATGCTGTTAAGCGGTGAAAATTTTGAGAATTATGAAGTGTATTTCTTTGTAACATGCACACCACCTTAAAAATGGTGCTGACAGTACACTTGAAAGAAAATCTTGTTTTTTTTTCATAACTTAAAGGATTTAAATACAAAGTCCAGTGTTTCCCCACTCTTCCACTCCTTCATTCATCCAGTTCTCCATCCTCCCTATTTCTTCTTCCCTTTCTCCCCTATTTTGTAATAACTAAGATGCTTAGGAGAAATGTATTGGAGTAAAAGTGTACCTTTTATTAAGGAAGTGAAGGGGAGTGAAAGTGGAAGTTAACAGAAATGTAAAAACTCAAGTAAAGTACAGATACTCCCCCCAAAAACTCATGTACTGTAACTACTCTAAATTATTACTTTGTTACATTACAACACTGCCTACACTCTTGGCACAAAGCACTTTCGAGGACAGCAAACTGAGCAATCTCCCCTAGACTCTGCTAATACTAGACTTTAAATTGACTTTTTCCATAGTGAACATTGTCAGGTATTTAGTTTATTAAGTGTACCCTGCAGGTGTAATCTTACGAGAATAAAAGGTACCTCCGAAACGTCCTTTAGACTATGGGACTTTTCATCAAAGCGTCACATGAAATGAATTTAGTTTAAATGGTTTAAAATTTGGTATATCAGTTTTACAAAATTGTGTAATGACAGAGTTAAGAAAAAAAAGACAAGAAAACCCACAGCAGACCCAAGATTGAAGTACCAGTTTGGTGAAGACACACAAGAAACATTGTGTTTGGGTGAACAGACACAAATATACTGGGCTTCAGTGAGTGCATACCAGCTTGAACAGTTGACAGTTGTGGAATTAAATGGGTGGGTGAGTTTTTGAAAGGCCAAGAACGTTGGTTCCAAACCGGAGCTTGTCCAGAGGTAATTACAGTGTGCACAACACAAACATAATACAAGCAAACGTCAGCTACTGTAGTTTGTGTCAGCCAGCATCTTCATTTTTTTTTTAACACTTTTGTCTCCTCAATGTGCTCCTCTTGCTGACTTGGGATGGGGAGAAGTAGGCAGAAGGAGGAAGCTTTGAGAGTCAACAACTGGTGCAACCACAAATGATACGTGCAGGGATTCCCAAAGCATCCGGTATCAAGACTAATCATGAGCTAGCTAGCTAACATGTCAGCAGACGCAGACGTGTTGAAATATTGCATTACACAAATTACATTAGATAGTAATGGAAGCTTAAGGAATCCTCTTTGTCTTTGGTGAGAGTGATCCGAGGAGCCTGTGAGCTGTAAACTAGACTCCGCCATAAGGCTGTTGATGGAAAGCAGCCCATAGTCAGACATGGGATGTGGAGACACTGTGGGTGCATTGCATTATGGGAGAGGCTTGGAGGACTCAGGTGATGTCAGACAGGCTTTTCCAGTACTGCGGAATTCTGAATTATATGTATTGCATCGGTGGTGGATGTAGCACTGATGCATGCTGTTTAAAATTTGAATTAGTCCAACACCGGCCACATATATCGATCCAACCATATTGTACTCGTACTCTTTAGCTACAACACTAGAATGGCAAATCATTAACAGATGGATATTATGCAGACAGACATTTAAAATAATGTGTTCATATAACACATTGCCTTCAAACTACTTCGGTGTGTGTGTGTGTGTGTGTGTGTGTACGAAAAAAATGAGTACAACCAGCGTGCGGCATGAAACTTAAGGAAAGTTCATCTCCACAGACCTCTAGCATTGATCACTGGGGCCCTAAAGCTATTATCATGATCTAATTAGGTTTAACATAAGTCTGTGTCACGGCCCGGTGCAAGGCTGCCTTGTCCCCAATTCCACACTTTCACAGCATCCCTATTTAAAAATAGCACACATGTGCCACACATACATGCAGTGAATACTAATACTTTTTTCCCAGTAACACTGAGATCTGCTTTAATGTCAGACTGAGGTCTAAGCAGGGTGAAATGATGTAATTCACGAAGCAATGAACAAATGTGGGGTAATCTCACACGTTTGCCCTCTTGTGTAGATGCCTGCTGTGGCTCTGACAATCCAGCAAACAGCAATTGGCATAAATTGTGTAAAAATATAATACAAGTCCTAGCTTTGAAGTAATAATTTGGAAGAATTTTGTCTTCCAAGACATGCATAGCTGTTACTCTAACAAATAAGCTTTGGTGAGCTTTCTTTGGAAACAAATATTATTTGAATCAGCAAGTATTTAAAAAATGTACCTGTTTAATACTGTTGGGAGGATTGGAAATGCCCCCTGATTGTTGTGCTTTTTATGATATAATGTAATATCTATTTTCTGTTGTGTGTCATGATTCTCAAAATGATTCTCTAAACTTACCTCAGAGCTTGAACCCATTTTCATTTATCTCTACCTTAGATATTTAAATGTATATTGTCTGAATCAGTAGTGGAGTAGCCATAGTGATATTTATTTATTTATTTTTTAAAAAAAGTATAACTTTCCTCTTTTTTTTGTTAAATTTGTCTTCTATTGTGACAGTGACTCATGTCTCACAGTTGTGATGAAACTATTCTGGTAAGCAAATGAGCCCTTTCTAAGTCCTGCCCCTTTTTGGTCTGTGCTCCAATAACAGTTGAGCAAGCTTTGTAACTGGCAGAACCTTGGCCAACTTTCTGTTTCCTGTTCACATGGAGGTGTGGCTAGGTTCCTGTCACAATCCTCATGAGCACATGGCATTATAGACTATGTAGTCATAGCTCAAGTTGGTTAATGTCAGTAAAATTGTAACTAACTAGTTAGCTAACGTACAGTGACATCAAGCCTAGCTAGCCTAACGTCATATCACCAACGTCATCCAGGTTTGCTTACTCTTTATTTCTGTGGTAACGTTAAAGAGATTTGGAAAAGGACAGATGGGTTGGTTGCTGAAGCATCAATTATCGTTCACCAGAAAAAAAATCAAGGGTAATATTTAAATTCTGTCCATTTAGCTATGTGTGGCGCGCCTGAAGTAACATCAGCACTAAGATAGACGGTTATTTTAAGGTAAAGATCATGTTTGGCGTAAATACATAGTTTGGTGGCACAAAAGTCACTAGAAAAGCAGGGATGGGTTAGTGAAATACACCCAGGTTCAGTGGCTTAAATGGCGCTGGGAAACTGTGATCTGCCACTAAAAACACACAAGTTCTGTGCCACAAACACTGGTGGAAACGTCGCAAATGGTTGCCAAAAGACAACCGGCTTTGTTGTTTTTTTAACAGTGGTCTGCAGCTTGGCAGGCATATCGCCAAGGTAAAACGCCATCCACCATCCCCTCCACCCCTCCCAATAACAAAGACAGCTTATAATGACACTGTAGAAACACTGATATGGAACATCCAAATGTAACGTCTTCTTGGTTTGTAGAAACGTATATCGCCAACATTTTCTTCTGTTGACTGGGCTGACACTGTAGTCCTTGCCTTGAAGCTATATTGCTTGATGCTCAGAAAGTATATAATGAACACTGCAGTGCCTGGGTAAGCGGAACTGGCATTGCCATGTTTCTTTCTCCGACTTAGCAACAGAAACTAAAGGGGTTAGGACTTGGGATCGGTCAATTCTCTTCCACTCCCTCTGTATCCCTATGAGCTATGAGTTGGAGATGTTCTGAATACTCTGCCTCAAAAGTATAGAGGGTGAAACATGTAGCCAGTGACCTAATAAGAAGACCTTTCAGGTGCTGCCATTAATACAGCTGTCAAAAAAATTCCATAATAGAATACTATATTTAATTTGTTTTATGTACCTTATATCTGGGCTGAGGTGCTTTAATACAGCTGTGAATTACCCACTCTGACACCTTATTCATTTTCAACATGATTAGCGGCAGTGGTGTGCATGGCTGGCGCAGTGGGTGGCTGTGGCCCAGTGCACACACTCATGGGCTCATTATGCCATCGCGCAGGTGTAATGGAATGACCCACACACTCACGCACACAATCATGCGCACACACTCACACAGACAGGCACACATACAAGGCCTTGCATGTACAAACTCAAGAACATGAAAGCTTGCACACAGACTGAATACAGTGGGCCCTCTTGGCCTCTTCACAAAGCAACTTTTTTTCAGTGTTGTACAATCTAGGCATCCACTACAGTCTTATTATTTCAGGGCCAGGCTGAGGGACCATGCTTCAGTCCCCATATAAGGGAAGACAAGTCCAAAAAAAAAAAAAAGTGTTAAGAGGACTCCCCTCCCTCTCCACTACTCCTGTGTCCTCTGTTATTATGAATAGTGGCGGTAAGAGAGAAAAGCATATACTCCATTCGAATCTGTTCATGGTTCCTGAAGGACCACTCTCACCAGACGAGGGCCCTCCTCCCCCCCTCCCTCTTTTGATTGATATGTGAAATCCGTCTCTCTCCGCAGCTCTAAAGGCAGTCCCTGTGTGTGTCTGAAAGGTGCTCATTGTTGAGTAGAGACCACTTTGTCAAGAAACAATCCTGTTCCCAAGGAAGCTGAGAATGTCTTAAAAAAGATACAGGCCCTTATTGTGTACATTGGGGAACTTTAATTTTGTGTGTGAGGTCATTTTAATCCTGATGAATTTTTATAGTAGCGGTTGTAGTTCAATGGCTGGTCGTCCTAATGCTCCAAAGAAGGAGCAAAATAAAGGAAGAATGGGAAAGAAGGAAAAACCCACCCACAGGCCCGTTGAACAATCCTAAACTTAGTGTGTCACAGAGAGCGAGGAGGAAGGGTAGAGGCCTTTGTTGATGGACACATTGGGATGTATTTAAGTTCTACAAAGGAGATTCCCTGAATGGAGGCTTGATTTCTGCTACACGGTTTAAAAATGCGCGGTCTAAGGATAGATTTGCCACGGGATAAAGTTTGTGTAGGGTAATCTCTTAGGCCACAGAGGCTGATGCAAGTGAACCACCCAAGACATTGTCTCTGAACTGATGCCAGAGAGGAAAGGCAACAAGCCTCTACACAGACATGCATCTATGACACTGTTAATGGTATGATTGAGCTTTCTTAATTGGCATATTGGATTTTTTAAACCCCATCTTATCACATTTGACCTTGGCAAACTTTGACAATGAAAGTCAAGTCGTGTCAGAGTTTTGTTCTTTATGATAATAGATGGGTAACCTTGCACAAAAGACTTCTTCTTTTGTGCAAACTAATGGTCTTATTTGAGCAGCAGTTTGTCTTTTCATCTGAGCTGCGTGGCTGTTTTGTTGTCAGTTCGCCCTCTGGCCTCTTGTAGGTTTAGACTGGATACGAGCCTATTAAGCAGACGAGTTGAAATGTAAACACAAAGGCACTGAAAGTGTGATACTGGGTAGAGTTACCAGATTTGTGTACATTTTAGCAAATTAAACCACAAAATAAGCACGTAACTTGGTTTATTTTGTTGCTTTTTCTGTCAAAATGGTGCACCGTCGCAGGGGGCTTGCTCATCACCATTGTGGCTAAATGGAAACTGGATCTTATTTGAGAAACGGCAGGGTGAGACCAAACAGCATGATTCATAATGGTTATTTATGTACCATGTAGCTGAGACTCAGCAGGGGGCAAAGGCATGGTCTTTACTAAGTATGTCTCTTTCTGCTTAGTTTCTCCTCAGTCGGGCTTGCGGCCTGTCTTCCTGATAAATATTTGTTATACACCAAAAACATATCATCTCGATGTTTCTGATCATCCCCAAAATAATGAGTGTATAAGTCTGACGTTCTCGTGCAAAGAAACGAGGTGCATTTAAACAAGTTTCACTGGCATGTTGTGTCGGAGGCAAACAGATTGCACATAGCTTGGGTTACCTCTAGTTTGGTGATGGATCCTCAGAATGCCTCCAGATTCCAGCAGCTAGAAAAGATGCACATATGACACCACCACTGACACTTGTTCCCTCTCTTTCCTCTAACTGTCCTTTATTTCTTTCTCTGCCTCTCCCTCCTCCCTCTTTTCCCTCTGTTCTGAGATGCAGAGATCCAAGTGCGCAATGGTGCATTACTAAGGACACCTGCTCTGTTGATGTGGCCAGGCAGATTGACTGTGTACTGATGAGTGTGTGTGTGTGTGTGTGTGTGTGTACGTATGTGTGTGTGTGTGTGTGTGTGTGTGCATGCGTGCATTTATTCATTCATCAATTTTTAGGCTGAGACTGGGACCAAACCTATCAAAATTGTTCTGAAGTGAATCTGTCCATTTCTGCCTCAAATTATGCATAATGGGCTTTTAATTCTGCACCCTGCAACTAGCCGAAACAGTGCCCTTCTCAAGGTTTGGCACCAAAAACAGTAAACCATGCACTCATGGAGTTAAATGGTGAGGTAGATAATCATGATCAGAACACAAATAAGAGGACCATTAATTTAGATCACCTTAAAATATTTATGATGAGAATAGAAAAGAGATTTACACCCATCAGCCACAACAATAAAATTACTGACAGGTAAGGTGAATAACACTGATCATCCCATTACAGTGTAATATTCTGAAACGGAATGGCCCAAGGAACATGAGAAAGAACTCAAGGCACCTTAACCTGGCCTCGAAATTCCCAGGATACCAGCCTGATCGATATCATTGGGACATGCTGGTACTGTACCCTAGAGGTTCTGTGTCGAAGCCTTAACTGGTCAGAACCAAATTTGAACCATGGTGGGACCTCTGATCTGTTGAGGCATGGACACAGGACCTCTAGAGGTGTCTTGTGGTGACTAGCACGGGGGCGTTGGGACAGCGGATCCCTGGATAAGTTTGGGTTTCAAGGTGGGATACAAGCACATCCCACAGATGCTCAATCAGATTGGGGTCTGGGGAATTTGGAGTCGACATCAATGCCTTGAACTCCTGTTCCTTGGGCCATTCCTGAACAGTTTTTGCAGTGTGACATGACGCATGTGCATAAGCACCCCTATGTTTTTTAAATGTTTTTTTTTTTTTTTTTTACTGGTTCTTCAGCTTAGTTTAGTGTTTTTTCAAAGCAGCTCTCAACCTTTTTCCACTTCTTCCACTTTTGAAAAGGAAACAAATGGTGGTTCTCAGTAAGCATTTAGTACAGGATTCTGAATCTTTTAAGCTACTTTGTAAGAAATGATTAATAATCATTCATATTTTAAGTGAAAGTGACATTTAGAAGCACACTTACTCATCGCTATTGTGCTTTATAGTACTCTTTGATGAAGGCGCTGTACAGCACCTTTGAAAGATGGGTGCCATATAGCACTCAAACAGGTTCCAAGCCAAAGAACCGCTTCTGGGTGGTGTTTAGCACCATTTTTGTTTAGAGTTCATCCCTGAGACAGACGCTTCAATCTGTTGTGTCCCAGTAAAAAAGAAAAACAAATCACATGGTGCCTCCCTCCACCTGTCATTTCATTAATTTCAAAAGGAAAAAAAAAGTGAGAGAAAGCTCTCTTCCAGATGTTCACACTGGACAAAGGATGGAGGGTTCAATGCCTAGGAGGGCACAATATGTCCTGTTACATTATACTGTACCTGCACGTTTTGCTCTGGAAGGAGAAAAGAGTGGGAGAGAAGACAGCTAAAGGAGAGCCAAAGGAATACTGACATTTGAGTTCTGTTCACATCCCATCCGAAAACCCCCAACCTGTACCCTGTACCCCCACCGCACCCCAACCTACATACAAAAAAAAAATCCTATTCACTTAGTATGTAGGTCACATTACAGTGGTGTCTAGCTATTGGATATGGGCTTAGATAACTGTTTGTTGAGTATTAAATGCTTTCGCTGCCTCAGCAGCCTCTGCCACTGGTATTTCTCACACAACTGTGCAACTGAAAGGAGGCAGCGCCGCAGCAAAAATCATGTCACACACATACACATGCACACACAGGCTTTCAAACCTCTGACGCTTTTTGTGTATACTTAAAAAAAAAATCTTGTTTGCATAAAACATTCACTTTTCTGGTATAAAAGTGCCTTATGTGAAGTTGAAAACAGGTTTTGAAAGCAAGTTAAAGCAGCATCTGTAAATGAGGGCCATGCTGTGGTGAATGGGAGGTAAACCCATTGACCTGAGGTGCTAGCTCAAGCAGATGAATCTTTGCTTTTCTTTCCTCTTATCCCTGTTTGCTTTGGGTGACCTTGCTCACCAGCCCTGATGCAGTGTGTTCACATAGCACTGGGCTAATGGCTTAGATAGGCCCCAGCGTGGACAGTACTTTCCACCGAAAACACCCCTCCGTATTCGACCTCCTCAATTGTACACTTGGCGTTCACTACAACTGCTGCAACCTCCGATTTGAAAATGGCCAGGCGGAGGTGCAGGGCAGAGGAGGAAATTGCACCTGCTTTTATACCAGCAGGATCCAGGCGAGGAGTGTGTGTTCACTTAAAACAGAAAGGCAGGAGACAAGAGGGGCACCTCACTGCCGTACAGTTTTGCCCTCTGTTGTCTTTGCATGAAATGAAAGATGCAAGAAGTGTGTGTGTGTGTGTGTGTGTGTGTGTGTGTGCGTGCGTGCGTGCATGTGTATGTGTGTTTGTGAGTTATCCTCCCCTCCCTCTGTCCTTTGTATGAAATGAGCCCAGATGGTGATTGATTTTTCAAGTGCTGACACCCCTGCTTGAGAAGCACCCCTCCTTTTTACACACACACACACACACACACACACACACACACACACACACACACACACACACACACACATACACACACAGGCATACACACACAAATACACACACACACACACACACACACACACACACACACATACCCTTCTTTGTGCCGAGCAAGTGAGGCACACTAACATCTCAGTGCCATCATCATCTTTGTGACTGCCAGCAACCACCATTGATCGACAAAAGTATGCATGCAAACAAACAGACACACACACACACGTCATCCGAACGCACAAGCACGGAGCAAATAAAACAAAATTAATTAATTCATTAATTAAAAATCATAAAGAAAAGCTGCCATGACTCAAACACTGCTGAAACTATTAGTCGATAAATTGTGTAGATGATTGACAGAAAATAATTCAACAGTCCTGATAATCGAAAAATTATTTGGATTATTTATCAAGCAAAAAATGCCAAACTTTCTCTCATTAGTGAGTCTGAAATTTGAGAATTTGCTGATTTTCTCTGCTTTATATAATTTTACATTAAATACTGTTGGCTGGACATAAACAAGCAATTTGACAGTGCCACCCCAGGCTCAGGGAAACAAGTTACTTTTCTGATGTTATTTTAAAAATTTTTTCCATTCTTATGAATCAAATGTGCAAAAGCTGACTAAACTTCAGTTTTTTCAAATAAATCCAGGTGTGAAAAAGGTCATGCTGTATGTAGTGTGACCTTGTGAAAGAAGAGAAAAACACTACACAACATTAAAAGCAACAAAAAAGATGATTGTAGTACCATTTTAGGGAATCTTTCAGTGGTGAAAGACAGACAGAGACAGAGAGCGATGGTAGGCAGGGACAGGGTAAAGTGACAGAGAGCTGTACGCAACAGCAGCCCCATTGAGTTAAAGTGGCTGTGTGGCTAAATGATGTCATTGGCTAACTAGGCGTTCTCAGGCCATTGCCTCTGTTTGCGTGACTAAATACATACAATTAAGGCCTAGGCACTTCTCAATCTCTGTGAACTCATTGTTATCCCCGGGTTCAAGTGCACTGATAATGGGGGCCAGAGGAAAACAGGCGTAGCAGCGAGAGAGACAGAGAGCTGGTGGGTAAAATAGACATCTCATTATTAGTGGCATTCTCTTTCACCCCAACAGCGCTACTAAAGCCTTGCTCACTCATCTGTCCCTTTTTCTGCCTGTTTTCTTTTTCCCCATGGCTCTTTTCTCTTTGCCTCACTTCTCTTTTTTTCCACCTTTTTTCTATGATTTGCAAACATTTTTCTCCGTCCTTCTTTCCATCCATCTCTGTTTCTATGCTTCTCGCCATTCTCCTCTTTTGTTATGTGGGGATGCTTTGTATAAGCATTGTTTTCTCCCATACAGTGACTGGTTTTCACACAGGGGCTGAGTATGACACACACCTTCTCCCAGTGTAACCAGTTGCGCATTGTGAATGGACCTTCAGTGTCTGTTGCTACTGGCTGTACGTTGTAAACAGAAAAGCAGCTGCTGCAACTTTTTTTGAATTTTGAAAACTAAAACACAAAAAAATCCACATTATCACTCACAATGGAAAAAGCTAACCCTCAGTGTAGCACATCTAGAGCAGTGGAGGTCACATTATGGCCCCCCTCCCATGACACACACACACACACACACCAGATTGAGTGTAATCGCGAGACTTCCCTGATGGCCTCGACACTTGACAGTGATGCCCTCAAGTCTAGGAGAAAACTCTGTAACTGGAGAACGATTGCTTCTGTCTGTCTTGAGTAACTGGATCACCACGCCGTCCTCCCTGCCCACAGGCACACACACACACACACACACACACACACACACACACAGTTTTACACATTAATGCACACACACATACAGCACAAACACATAGATATTTTTTCAGCAAGACACACAGACAGATTTACAGATAGACACTACGAGCTAGAGAGGAACGGAAGTGAGCTCGTGCACAGGAACAGCTAGAATGCACCGCTGTGCATGACAAGAGGTGTGTTTGAGGCGCGACGGTGGGTGGCGGGGAGGGCGGTGCATTCTCCTCCAGTCGTCGGCGGGGCGCGGCGGCGGTAGCCTAGGTAAATGGATCTTATTTAGCGGCGCGTCAACACGTGTAAGGGGGCTTACGGCTCATTACTCTGGGCCCCGATCCTCTCTGCTCACCCACTGATGGATGGCAGGGGCTGCTGGGAGGAGGTGCAGGTGGGGGGCGGGAGAAGGAGAGCAGCATGGACATCGACCTCACCCTTCTTGCCTTCTCGCTTTTACACCTCCTCTCCTCACTTGGCAACTTGGCTCTATGTACTTTTTTCTTGCTTTGGATGTCACACACACCGCGTGAAAAACACTAAATAAGGTGTAAATCACAACCAAAGAAAAATGGCAAAAATAACTGAACCCAAACACACAGTTAGGAACATTATCTTTTCAGTGCTACAGTATAGAATTGGCCATTTTAACTGATGACATCTTGTCATGTCACGTGTCACAAAGTATGTTTCCATCTACCTGTTTTTATGCGTATTTTCAATTTGCCGTGAGAAAACCTGAGTCGAAATGCCAAAAATTTGAAAAAATCTTAAAATGTCACAAAAAAGTTGTTATACTTGGTGGAGGTGGAAGGGTTGGTATATAGATAAAAGCTAAAATGCAGTAATGATATACTGTCATTGCATAGGCCAGTGGTTCTCAAAGTTAATATTATAATAAATTATGTAATATTTTCACTATTTAATTCATTATAGAGGTTAGCCCAATGTGAGTAGAGTCATAAGAGTGACTATTCTGATCATAGGTTTCACTTCCTCCATGGACATCTCCCCAACTGTAACTGTTATGATAAAGAATTCTGGTCTTAATCATACCTAACAACCAAATCACTTCAGATGGAGGTCACTGAAGTATCTTATCAAATGCGGGTCCCTGACTTAATATGTGTCAGTTTAGGGGTCCTTGACACAGAAAGGTTGAGGACCACTGGCACAGGCCACTGCAAGTTCTCTTCCTCGTCTCTGGATGGTTTTTAACATGTGTATGCATCAACACATTCTCACTCCAACCTCGTCACATATCAGTGTTTGGTCATGGACTTTCCACACAGACATATAATGCGCAAGGTACCCTGGGTACGTTGGTGGTTGACGCTCTCAGATGCTGTGTTAACTTCAGCCTGTTACATGCATTGTTTTTTTCCTTCAACAACTAATGTACATTGTTATGGTTTGGCAACACACACACATGGTTGTGTGTAGGAAAAAAGAACAGGGTTTGGCTATACAATGTTATGGGAAGCGGACATCGGCCTCTTGGGAGAAAGTTGGTGGACCCATCTACCACCCCTCCACTTGGACTTTTCACCCCTTACGTTGTTGTTCCACCACGTTTCCCCCGATGTCGTCTAGGGCCATTATGCAATAATGGCGACTGGCTGCATATTATGCTGATGTGAAAGGACAGCTTTTTATGTCTGTGTCTGATGCTGGAAATCACTGCCTAAGTGCTGATATTCATCAACTTCAGAGTGAGACCGGGTTGTATGTATGCACACAGGACTGTTACCAGAACTCTTCCAAGAGCTGTGACATTAGTTGCCCAAAACTCTCTTTATGAGGCCTATCTAGCATTGTCCAGTGCTCTCTCCATCATTATACATCCACTACTTTCCTTAGTTTGAGGTTTGACTGGCACTCTTGTAAATATGTTATTTCATTGCACCCTCTTATTCTTCAGTGGTCTAATTACTGGAGAATCGGCGTGACCTGCTGCTTGTCTCTATGAACCAACTCCCAATATTCACAAAACAGAAATACATGGAAAAGCACATAGTACATTTACATTTTTTGAAATTTTTAAAATTTGGAACCCAACACCTTAAATTTGAAACCAAATTGTTGCAGGAAAAGCTCAGGTGCTATGAAACGAATGGTGGCTAAATTCAGTTTAGCTGCTTCAGGCATAGTAAGGTCTTTTCTCAATTTTCCAGGTGTTTTTTTTGCTGATGATTGCATGGTGTGACACTTTGTTTTGGATAGAGGCCATTCTAATGTACTGTGAGGCAAATTTGTGTTTTGGCTTTGTTCAGATAAAATCAACTTGATTAAGGCTTCATTCTGAAACATGTCAGCAGATTTGTCAGTACATTACTTTTTATATAAAATGATCTAATATAATCAAGATGTAGGGCAAATATTTGACTTAATCTTTCTGGCATAGAAAGTTTAATTCTCACATTAAATTGTTTTATACAAAACACAAAGGACATCCCAAATTCAAAGCATTACAAACTCAAAAAAAATCCCCCAAATTTATTTCAGTATATGTAGGTATGTAACAGTGTTATTCCAGACCACCAAAAAGGAGAAAGTAGTAATCAACATTCCTCAAGACCGTAAGATCCAAATAAAAGAAACATTTTGAAGTAGTGACAGAGTGCAAACAGACTTTTCATTATCTTTGGAATGCAGAACTTTTTTTTTTCTTCTAAATGTGGTCAAGGGGAAACACATTGATGCATATCAACATTATAGTAAACTTTTACCCTCCATACCTGTAGTTCTTTAGAGGTTTGGGAGTCTATGATTGGCTCAGTAGGTGGTTAAATTTTAGGTCAGGCCTGCTGCTTTCAGGCTCTCTACAAGACCAGTCTCCTGTATGTGGTGAACTTTTAAACCCTTACATTAGCTCCCTGACACTTAATTGTTACCAGCACACAAACCTGTACTGTAAACGTCTCAACCATGACACACAGCTACCACACACTCAGTCTCACACACACATATACCGCTTCCAAAGCACTGAGTCAAGTCCCTCTCTCTTAAGCTCGTACAGCATTCCTCTCATTCATGGAAGCAGGGCCCTCCTAGTGAAGCGCTTAATTGGCTGCAGATTGCTCTTTAACCTCGGGGTTACACCGCGCGCACACACACAGCGGCACGCACACACATAGACAGAAGCAAACACAAATGCACACACACACATGCATACACCACTTGTGCAGGCTGTTAAAGTCTTAAGGGAAATGGAGTGTGGTTTTTACAACTCAGTGGGGAGGTCAAAGGTCAACAGATTTGTAACAATCTCTAAGGATCTGTCAGTCAAGGCTAAGATGCCAAGGCAACTACTGCACTCACACACACACACACACACACACACACACACAAAGACACACATGTATTTGGATGCTTACTTGTCTCAAAGTGTGTCATCTTTGCTGATTTTCTTTTAGTTTCAACTATCTCTGCATGGATGGGAAATGTTTTGATTCAGTCTGGTCGAACATGCTGGACTGAATCAGATGCTCATGACTTTTAAGTTGTTTCAGCTGGTTTTGGTTTTGCCAGTCACCTCTGTGCGTTTAGTCCAAATGGGATGTCTCAGTCCCGGGACTATCCATTGTAGCCCTCTGCCCAATTGGGCCGGCTGTGACAGTTCAGTCCTTTAGTTTGCTGTCCAGTAGGGACATGTGTGTCTGCCTGCCTACCCTACTGGGACAACTGTACTCCTCCTCAAAACAGAAGCTCTTACTGTCTTTGTGATTAAACTGTAGCTTGAGAAAAAAAGAGGAATTAGTGGTTTTTGCACAGCCCAGTCACCAGAAGAAAATGTTGTCCTGTTTTTTTTTTTTTTTTTTTTTATGAAGTCATCGCAAAACAATTTATGTGACCCATGACTGTTGTGTTTTAGCAACCCATTGCTGTGTTTCTACCAGGGATAGTGCCATGAAAAGCGACTGTTTTTTCACAGTGCCACTTCTTACTGAGACATTGCTGTTTTTCCAGCAGATGTGGTGCCACCAAAAATAGGAATTTGAAGATAGGAGATAAGATAAGATAGAACTTCAGGGCGTCAGTGGCTTGGTGGTGGAGCGGGCGCCCCATGTGCAGGGCTGTTGCCGTGGCGGCCCGGGTTCGACTCCGGCCTGTGGCCCTTTGCTGCGTGTCGCTCCCCATCTCTCTCCCCCTTCACACTTGTCTGTCCTATCCATTAAAGGCTGAAAATGCCCCCCAAAAATATCTTAAAAAAAAAAAAAAAAAAAAAAAGATAAGATAGAACTTCATTTATTTATTTATTCAAATTGCTGTGCTGCAGTTGCAATACAAGGTAAGAGAAGCGCCGATACAAGCCTGCAATATACAAGGACTAAATTAACATAATGGAAAAGCTAATATATAGCAAAGATAAAATACAATATATAGTTAATAAACTAGATTAAAAAATGTGTGTGTGTGTGTGTGTGTGTGTGTGTGTACGTATGTATATATAATAAAACTAGAAAAAAGGAAGGTGCAAAATATAAAAAATGGCTATTGGTAAACATAAAAATATAAAAAAAATAAAAAAAATACAAAAATAAATATAAAACAGCATGGGTGCAAAATATGACAAAAAATATAGCTAACAGTAAACACTACGGTGCAAATAGGTGCAAACTAATATATGCAATGACACAAACAGGTTACCAATATGAAAGACAAATACAGTATGGTTGCTAGTAATATGTTTGTATAGTGTCAGATATGAGGTGGATGGCATAGGGCACAAGAGTGCATGGTTAACACAGAATCTTCATGATTAAACTTCAATGATATTTCCTTATTGTCACATTATTGCACATTATGTCTGTGTGTCAGCTGTGAGGGGTTGAATCCCAAGCCAAAACATGCTCTTTTCCCAACCATAAACAAGTGGGGATTTTTGCCTAAACTTTACCACTCGTTACTCATTACTATTGAATTGTAAAGTTTCAACGTAACTGCCACATAATAACCTACAACTGTAATGTATCTGTGGTTTGCAGAATTGTACAATGCCAACATTTATCCGGCCATTTGTGTTGTTTTTGCAGGCCTCTTAAAACTGGTCTTATCAGTTTTAAAAGAATTTTGAATCAACATTTGCTGAGCTAGGCTTTGTTTAGACATATAATTACATTTTGCATTTGTTTAGTAAAGTGATAATGGTGTTGGACATTTTGGACATATGTCCCTATTTACAATGTGATTTAGACATTTTTTGTTACCGTATGTTGAGCACGCGTGGGTGTGCTGGTCCCTACTCTCACTACTCTCTATTGTTTATGATACATGGTGAATATGCTTTTCTGCATGACTCACACTGCTCTTCCAGAAGAATCAAGATCTGTGTGTTTCTCTCCCAAATTAGCTTTTACACTTTTATCCTAGAGCATGAAGGAACTTACTGCTAATATGATTGTGTTCGACGGAGAAAGAATGAGAGGGGAAGATTGAAAGAGAGACAGAGGGAGACGGAAGGGAGAGGAAAGAGAAGGAGCATTAGTTATTTGAAGCAGTGAGTCAGTTAACATTTAAATGCTGTTTTTTGATGAGCTTATATGCTGAAGAAAAAAAAAGGACAACAAGCAATTTATGGCATTCAGACATCTGATTTAATGAATGATAGGTTGCAAAGAAAAACAGTTAAGAATAATTTTTGAAAAGGAACAAAGGGCCCTGGTAGAGACTAGTATTGCCTGCCAGTCATTCCCATTGTACAGGCTTATGAATGATTAAGCTACTGTAGCAACAAGGGCAGATCATATTACAGACGCCATTTTGTTAGTTCCCCCTGCAATCTTTCATATCTCCACCAGTCGTTTACCAGATTTATTCCAAACAGGATGATGGTGGTGTGTGTATGTATGTTTGTGTGTGTGTGTGTGTGTGTGTGTGTGTGTGTGTGTGTGTGTGCTTGAGGTAGGGGGGTGCAGGCAGGGTGGCATGCTCAGAGTTAATACCACAAATTGTTGTTAGATGCAGGTCTCCCTCTGCCATGCGTTTTGGACAGGAAGGTAACGTGATTGGCTTTGTTCAGTCTTCCTGGCAGCCGACACCAGCTGACATCTGTTCCCTCCTAACCACTCAGACTTATCTCCATCAGGGAACACACACACACACACACACACACACACACAAACACACACACAAGCAGGCACACACTATCACACAGAACAGACATGTGCGCACACACACCGATTCACACGGTCATACACACAGCCATACTTGTGCTCATGAGGGAAAAAAAAGCGCACACATACACACTCTCACTCTAACCCACGTGGGCTAATTTTGTGATAATGGAGAGTTCAGCGTGCCAGTTGTATGTGGGTAGCAAATCAATGCATTCACATATGTATCAAAAGCATGGAGAAAAAAGACTAAGAACTGATTGCAAAGTAAGACAAAACACAGTAGTATATAAAGCCTGCCTGCATTATCAGATGTACTAAATATACATTTTATCGAAATTATTACAAAAAATAACCAAAAAAAACCCCAAAGAAAAAAGACTGGCATTAGTTGGAAAAGAGGGGAGTAAGCGGCTGATTTGCTTATGCATTCAGGGCTGATTGTGGCGGCGTTGCAAATCTTATTGCGTTGCTAATTTAAATTATTGGCGGCCGAGTCCCTGGCACAGAGGCCTGGGCGTATATCTTAGACATGTGGAATCTGAAGGCAGAGTGGCATGAACACTTTCCGGGTAGACGAATAAAGAATTTCAGTCAGTTTTGCGTCTCTTAAGCAAATAACCGTCTGCAAAACTGGACGGTGCATAAAAGACTGCCTTTTTCCCCTCTGAGATGAGAGGATGAAAAAAAATGAAGAAGAAGAAGGGTGGATGGAGAAAAAAAAAAGACAGAGGTCTGCGTGTGAGAGGGGGAGGCTGTTTGAAATTAGCCCTCCACTCTGGGGTCCTGGGAAATGAATGTGACATGTCCAGATTTGGTGTTTTTGTTGCAATTACCAGAAAACACCAGATGAATTCTTTGCAAGCCATGTGTGCTGGTTTGTGTATGCATGAGTGTGTGCGTGTGTGGTGAGCATGTACACATATGGATGTGTGTGTGTGTGTGTGTGTGTGTGTGTGTGTGTGTGTGTGTGTGTGTGAGCAGGTGGCGGGCATATTTGAAGATGACAGTAGGGGTCTGACCCATGCCAGGCCCAATAAAGCGGCCTTGTGATGGAGCTTATGTGACACACTGTCCCCAGGGCTCTGAGGTCTTTCTCTCCCTCACACACATGTGCACAACACACACACTCGCACACACAGTGCCTCATTTCCCTAGCGGTGCTCCCCGTCATATAGCGAAGGCTGCACTCGGATTGCTGCGGGTATATGTGAGGTCTGTGTGTGGTCTTATGACGACACACAGTACACACAGCACTAGCACTAACGCCATTGATCCAAGTCACCTCTGCATTTTGTACTCCAACTCATATTTCCAGTTGTAACAACCGCGTACGTGTGTTTTGAAATGTTTTGAACGCTGCTTACACTTGTAAAGTTGAGCTGAATCATTTGGAGTCAGTTGGTGTTGTGCTGTGCGTCACACTAAACTAGGAAACCACAGCAGAATACACACAAGGCTCGTATGCACAGTCATAAGATAATGAAATTTGAAAACGGCATCTCTGAAAAGTTTAACAGACTCGTATTCATGGTTTGGAGTTCAGAAAACAGTCGCTCATGCTCATGTCCACATCATTTGATTGAGAGAATACTAAATATACAATATTGCCTTTATGTTATAATGGTATAGAGTGTAAAAGAGTGTCTGCAAACGCTAACCTTCTCTAAAACCTCAGTCTGCTTCCATTTAAACTGAGGACCAGTGAAAAAAAATGTAATTTAATACTTTTATCACAGCTTGTTATATAGCCTAAATTACTCTGCAACACTTGTTCCTGGAACTCCAACAGATTTAAAAATGGGCCTGCTCCAAGTGTTGAACATACTATCTGTGAATACAGCCATAAGGCTAACATGAGGAAGGGAAGTTAGAGTGTTCCATCATAGATCAGCTTGACAGTAATGCTGTGAGGCAGACGCAACTGTCTCTGAGAGAGAGAAGAAAAAAGGTTGGATGTTACCTGTCAGATAAACAAAAATCCATCTCATCTCACAACTCGTACATTCTCTCTGATGCTCTGTCTCACTTCCTCCCTCTGTTGTGCTGTTGGGAGAGTGAAGCACATTGTATGTATTTCATCAGGCAAGGACAGAGGAATGGCTTTATGTGAGTGTGTGGTTATAACAAATAGAGGGTCCTCGACACCTTAAGCCTTGTTTCCATCAAGTCAGTTTCAGCTTAGTTAGGTTTGTTACACAATGCAACAGATATTTTTGGGTTTCCATTGTCAAAAGTTTGTCGCTGATACCAATGGAACCATTCCATTCTATCTCATTTTTTGTTACCTCTCCGTTGAGGTACTGAGCACACTGATCTGATACTAATAGGTAGAGCTAGAAACACTGTAGTCTGTTGATTGGTCATGAAGAATCGTCACTTTTGCTCGAAAAGGACTCAATGCACAAACCCCACACCTGGTATTATTAAATACCCCTTCGATTGAACAGAGGCTCTAAACACTCCAGTCAGTTCATTTTTGTTCTGATAAATGTCAGCGCGCAACCCCATCCCGTGGACGATCAGCAAGGTGCAGACATTCCTCAGTATCGCTGGTGAAGAGGTTAGATGGAGCAGTGATGTAACTATCACCATCTGGTAACAACCCTGGCTACATTTAGAGAACAATCTGTAGTGGAAACACAAAACAGCTCCATGGGTAACGCACAGGTTCGAAGGGTACTATGCTGAAAGTGTTTGGTGGAAACGAGGCTCTACAGTGTGGGGAAATTGTCATATATCAGTTAAGTCAGATTTGGACAGGGTGCTCACACTTTGCTCTTGAGGGGACAGAAGTTTCCATGTGTCACTTGTGTTAATAGACCAAGGTGGCGATGCATGCACAACACAAACCTTAGTGTCTTTTCAGATTCTGAAAATTAATAGTTACCTACCTAACAATCTCAGAACCCATCAGCTATTGTTTGGTGATGATAAAGCCTCTGGGGGCAGAGGCCAATATTTTAGGGGTTCTGGTGTAGAATAGGGATATCAGGGCTAATACAGCCTTTTCCATGAACCGCTCATTATTTACAGTTCAATTCTACAACTTGAGACATTTCCAGACAACATTTTGGCTATTCTCTTTAAACACATATCTGCATATAAATGCCAATAGATTAGGAAAAAGCTAATATCATCATCAGACGATAGCCATTGGGTTCCAAGACTGCATTCCTGTGCTCTCCACACAGACTGTTTACCTGCAGCTGACCAAAGCCCACTCAAAGATGACTTCTCAATACAACTTGGACTGTAAATGGAAACCAGAATGATACCAAAATCTTGTACCACTGCCTGCAGAATCCGAACACATATGCAGATATCTGTTCATAGAGAATACCTGCCTTTTTGTTTCAAGTCAGTTTTGACCTTATTGGTCTCAGTTTGGTGTCAGTTAGTTGTGTTAGTACCTCAAGTTCATCAATTAAAATGGTGGTTAAAATGCATGAGCACCTACATTTGCAAAGAGAAGCTATTGTATGGCTAATCTTGGCCTGATTCTCAATTCAGTTCTCTTCCTAATTCTCTTACATTTGGTCAAGAGATTTTTGCATTTGCCATTACCATTTGGCTAGCTTGCATTTCATTTCTGTTGATGATATCAAAGCTGTCACTGAAGATGTTGGTAAAACTTTAATTTCAAAATAACTCAAACTCCTTACTGTAAGGAAATTATGTCTCAGCAATGCAGGATTAAAAGAGGAGGTTAGAGTAGTAGCGAATGGATGAAGGACGCAACTTTTGTTTTCCCTGAACTGGCCTTTTACTTGTATCTTCCAATTATTCCACATCTCATTTACTGCAACAACAAACCACACTAAAAAACAAGTGACCTGTTTTGTGCACGCATTTTTTCATCAGTGAAGCTTGCTGGAAAACAAAACCTGCAAGATAACATCAAGTGAGCGACTTGTGTATGGTATGCATGCACCATGCATGCTGGCATAGCCACCACAGTCATCAATTTTATCATTTAGCTGTTTTCAATGCTTAAAACACATGAGCCTCTGATGGAGTTAAGCACAAGGTCTGATATCTCCCCTACTTCTGTCCTCATTATGTCCTGTGTAATGTTTTGTGTGCTTTGCTATTGTTCATCACGATTATTGGATTTTTAGAGGGAATATTATTCTCTCTCAGCTATTTATTTAATATCAGTTTCAGTTACAAGTCTGGCAGTCTTTGGATTTTTGGGACCACATGTCCTGGGTGTAACATAACTTAGAGACTTTGGATATCTGTGCTTTGTTGCTGAAATGTAACATACCAAGGTGGAAGAAGAAATCTAAAGTTAGGCAACCTAAGGAGTTTCTTTCAGACCGTACTGAATACTCTGTTTCCAATGATTTTTTTCTACTTTCAAGACAAGCTGACGTCAGCTTATGATTTTCCACTTACAGTTTGTGCCACACTGCTCCTATGGGTGTATCCGCACCTAAGTGGGTATAAATTATACTGTCTATTTTTCGTATCTTTAACATCATCATCAGTCTGAGAGTATAGGGGACTGTATTTCTATTCACCTATTCTATTAGCATCTTTACTCTTACTGACGTCATCTTATTTTTTTTTTTAATTCACTCAAAACAATTTATTTAAATTTAAATTTTCTCCCTGATTTTGGATCTTATTTCAGTTTGAACATGTCTCGTTGTGAAGATTTTTGTTGAGTGATGTTTCACGTTGGAAAGTGCAGCTATACTCCATTACAATCACAATCAGTGCACTGCTACATGTAGCTACATGCTATATGATACAATACAATACAGAACACCTGGAAATGCTGACGAATCAGAGCAGACTGGGGTTTCAGACAGAGAGGGAGTACAGGTGTTCCAACATGGACAGTATGAGAAAAGCATTAAAGCTTGTAAACTTGTTCTAGCAGCAACCAAGAACACAAGCTTTTACCTGAAAATGGTCATAATAGGTTCCAGTAATCTTTATTGAGATTGTGTGGGGAGAGTAAAAGGAGAAAGTAAAAATATAGAGAGAAAGTAAGTTAGGTTTATGTAGCAATTGTAAAAGAAACCCATTCCTGCTGCCTTGCCCTAGTTTGAATTGAGCCCTGGTTTTCTTTTTTGATATTGTGCATAAAGCTCTCGCTCAGCATGTTTAAAGTAATATTAACATCTCTCAAGGGAATGTTTTTTCCTCTTCCCTTTTTCCCTAAAGGATTAATTCTCCTTGATGTATTAGGGTTTTGTAATTGGTAAGTGATCTTTAGAGTCTGCCTGGTACTCAAAAATATTTGGATAGTAGTTTTGTATTTTAATAAAGGCTTGGACAATACCACAATTTGATCATAGCTCATATCACCTATAAGTGTTCAAGATGGATTATACCATTAGAAACACACTTTGAAAGTCAGAAAAAAAGCTTAGGGTGATAAAGTATATGTTTCTATCGCTCTTTCTCCCCCTCTAAGCTCTTTCGGTGTAAAAAGTGTGAACTAACAAGCGTCCAGCAGCTTGTAACACAAAGGACCGTCTACACATGTTATTCAAGAGAAGCAGTGGAGTCTGGCCAGGCACTGCCGTTAAAAAGAGTGAGTGAGAGGGAGAGAGTGAGTAAGCAAAGCTGTATAGTGATTTGCCATTTATAATTGGCCTGCAATGGTAGATGGTGGCTGGCAAGGACTGTTTTTTTTTTTTTAAAACACAATCTGTGCCTGCGGTCGGGGCGATGCATCGCTAATGACAGAAAGCCAGAGTGGTGTGGAAGCACAACAGCGCCTGGTGGCTACAAGGCCAGCACTCGCAAATATGTTGTATCAGATTTCAGATAGATGATGTTTCATGGTAACAGATCATAAAATTGTGGGTACTTTCTATGCTTATCTTCACAAGCGAAGAATTGTGGGCAAAAGTCACATTGCACATTAAGGGCATTAAATACATTGCCAAATGCCACATTTGAAACCTTTATTTATCCACCGATATTTCACTGAGCTCTTTGCTCTTTGCCAGCAACACTCTGCTCATACTCCCTACAGTTACACACAGCCTCGCTGATAACTACCCATTAAAAACACTGAAGCGGTTGGGGGTAAAGGTCTAAGAGAACCAACCTGAAACCGATGTGCAGAAATACATATTTGAAAATAGAGATCTTATCTAAAAGGGACCCGAGGACACTCAGACCCAGTCCGAAATAGACCAAAGGATAATTGCACCCAATTCAAAATGTGGTCAACCCCGTAGACCAATGGTACGCCACCATTTAATGAGGGGCCATGGTTGAAAAGAGCAGCAACACCAACAAGTCCTCCAAATTATACTTGCTGAACAAAGTTGACCCCAGAGCTGTTGCACGTGAGCAAGTACAGCCTGCCAAAGGAAAGAAAACAAAATATGAACCTACCAAGCAACTTAACAATTCCTACTTGATTAAGATTAGGGAACAATTGTGGCCATAGTCAAATGAAACCAACACTGATGAATACATTCTTCTGCATCTATGTTTGCCCCTCTAGCCACCCGACATCCTCCCGCTGTGGAGTTTTGGCTCTATGACACACTCTTAGAAATAAGGGCTCCAAATGGGTTCTTTCTGAGCTGAGGTTCTACCAACTATTCACCTCTGAAGAACCATTTTTTGAAGAAAGGGTTTTTCAAGGATTTTTTTTGTAAGACTAAGGGTTAAAAAAAGTTTATTTTCCCTGCAGTGATTATGATGCACCACGCTGATAGCTTGGATCTGTTTGGACATTAGACATATCTGACACACAGATCCAAGGCTTGCATAAATTGAATTGAACTCAACCCAACCTGATTAGAAGGTAATTTGGACCCCATTTACTTGCATAGCAGGTTGGGCCTTGGAAAAACTAAATGCTCCTGTGACCTCTACTTGGGGTGCAGTACCATGTTCCGGGGCGCTAGGGTGTTATTTGTTGAGGACAAGTAGCAACTTTTTCGAGTCTCCCTGTCTGGAGAATCAAACCAACAACCTTCAAGCAAACCTCTTCTAATCTCCATATAACACCCACCATCCCCCACCCTCTTGGGCAGGCAGAACAGGGCCCAGATGCCCAGCCATGGATAAGGTTTTTTGATAAAGAGCCCCCACCACCACCTCACCCCCATCTCTTCCCCTTCCTGATGCCTCCTCCATAAACAATGAAAAGTTAATGAAGAGGTAACTTAATGATGTAATGAATATAGCGGAGCCCAAGGTCAAAGCTGGCTACAGTCTGGGGCTGGGCACAAGACAGGGCCAGGTGATAACACGCGGTTTTAAATGCCTCTCTCTCTCATGCTCGCACACAATCACAGACACACACACACACACACACACACACACACACACACACGCAGTCTCTGTGTGCATGTAGATTTAAACATTATTTGTCAGCTGGCATTGAGAGAACAATAAACATTTTTGAATTGTCTGCAGAAATGTGCTTTGTAGCTTACATGTGTGCATTTGTATGTTTGTGTGTGATGGCGGGAGGCGTGTGTGTGTGTGTGTGTGTGTGTGTGTGTGTGTGTGTGTGTGTGTGTGTGTTTGTGTGTGTAAGGGATGGAGAGATGAGGGTGTTTGAAGTACTGTGGATAGTAAGAGTAGAGGGGCGTTTCTGCATGTTTTTAAGTTTTGTGTGCATTTGCAGCTGTGAGTGTTTGTGGCTTTTGCATTCTTTCCTGTGTGCGTACAGTACACACGTGTGTGTGTGTGTGTGTGTGTGTTTGACAGAGTACAGGGACTTGTTCTGATGTTGAAGCTGGTGATTAAAAATTGAAAAGGTTTGAATGACACAGTAGAGAGTTTGGCGGAGCCAGGTACGATCGATAGAGCTCTGGTGAATGGCCACTACCCCTACTTGTTGGTCTGGAGAGCACTTGGGAATGTGTTTGTGTAAGGCAGAGAGAAAGTGTGTGTGGGGTGTGTGTGTTATGCCTTTAAATAGTCTGTAAACCTATTACACTTTAAAAAGACATTATTTCCCTGGCAGCGCAGCACATTTACTTTGAGTTTGCTTTAGACCAGCCTCGCCACAATGTTAGAAAATGTCTGGATTTGTGTAAGCATGTGTCCGACAGTGGCTGTTTTTATCTCTAACAGTGAAGAAAAAATGCCAACCTGACACATCTGATTCATTGGGAAAAGAAGTATATGAGTAAAATCAAAGAAGAAGAGGAAAGGACGGTATACAAGAGAAGGAGAGATGATAAGAAAGGAGGGGAGCATAGGAGTTCTTAGCGCCAGCAGCCAGGTGCTCTCTGTCTTCGATCTGTTTGGCCTCCGCCGGGCTAAAGAAGTGTCTACACCTCACTTTATCCCCTTATAGCCTCTCACACCACAACATATGGGGGAGGGGATGGGGAGGCTGAGGGAGGACTGAATGGAGAGGATGGAGAGTCAGGCAAGGCAAGGAAAGAGAAATGACAGCAAGCAGAAGAGAAGAAGAAGCAGTGGGGATGGTGGGAATGAACCAGGAAGAGACAGACTAATACAGTTATTGGTCACCAAATAATGGATTCATAGTGCTGGTTTGCGAGCATATACACAAATGATAATGACTAAAAGTGTCGAGCAAAGTAGTGTTGATAACTTAACAGCATAGACTTTATTACATCAGCTACCTCCTCCACTATCCTTTGCCTTTAAAGGTCCTATATTTTAAAAGTCAGATTCCCATGTCTCTTTTAATATAAAGCAGGTATAGGTGCTGTATAAATACGCTATAGTACCAAAATACTCAATCCACAGATAAATGCACACAGTTTAAATTCAGAAACTGTGCCACTGAATGAGCCATCAGGACTTTCTTAAAGTTCTGATGTCACAACTATACTATATAGACCTAACTGCAGTGTTTATTTACAATAACTTCCAGGTTGAAAATCCTCATGTCATGAATCAATTAGTCCATTTTTAGCCACTTAAAAAAAGCCCCACCAAATTCAGTATCATTTTGAGTATATACTATTTGTAGAATATTTTCCCCGCTTGCCGTCAGACAGTCTTTTCTGATGGGGAAATGATTATTATTATTTCAAAGCCACCAGGCTCTGTTGACAGAAAATTTGCAGCAGAACACTGAGTTGCTGGTGTACTGCGGCACTGATTGGTTAATGTGTAAGGTAAAGTGGAGCAAGTACTCAGATATAGCGTACACTACCACTAATATGGTTTTTTTTAAGGTGGTTAGAGTTTGTTGTGCTGTGGCCATAGCGGTACATTGCTTAACCTCTGTGTCGCTAGATTTGGTTTATCAAAGATGATAGCAAAGCAACAACCAGAAATGTAAGATAGATCTTACATTTGATAACTTACTTACATTACTTACATAACTTTAAATGTCACTGTTACGACTGAAAATGACAACAGATATCAACAAGTTTGCACATTTTACATATCTCCACAACTGTAATAAATGGCCAGTCTTCCAACTCAAAGTGATTGTTGTTGTTGTGGCGTTAAAATGGAGTGTCCCAGACAAAGAGTGAATACATGTATATTCAGGCAAACTCTATGAGGGGGAAAAGTGTTTTTTGAACATTAAAGTCCTAGTAGAAACACAAAATACCAGTATGAACCTGAAAATGAGCATAATATGGACCCTTTAAACTTGTCTTTAGTCTGGTGTAAAATTGAGTTTCTTTGGCTGTGCCTGTGGAGCTACAAACAAGATTATTTCTACATCCCGAACAGGTCTGTTTATGAGAAACACTTGTTTAACCAAAACACAAATTTCCACCTGCTCACACACTTTGGTTTGTCTGGTCAGAGGCGGTGTTTAAGTAAAGTGTAGTGCTGCATTTAGACATCACAGAGAACAGTCATAGTCTGTTGAAGCAGCAGAGACATGGTGAAGCTACAGCGAGCGTACAGCGTTAAGGGCAGCATGGGCCATGCTGGTGGCTTCCTTTCAGAATAAAATGGTTTTGCAGATTCCTCCTTTCTCACTTGAATCCGCAGGGAAAATAAGAATGTTTCTGCATATGTGTTTCTCATTATGATGATATCACCAAGCTTTTATTACAGTGCAGCTTTTTCTGGTGGCAGAGTAAGGTCTTGTCTTCTCTTTGTGAATACATTTTCACAACTCTGAAGGATTGGTTTTTTTGAAGATATTCGTTACCTTTCAAAACTGTTAAAAGGAAAAAACAGATTTTCTATTACTTCTGCACATATATACTGCATATAGATAAGATGACAAAAACAAAAAACAAAAACAAAAACTAACAAAAAAAGTTCACTATCAGCCAGCTTGCCCAATTATTTCATTGTTTATTACTAACAAGGTCAAAAGGCCATTTTTGAATGATTCCCCCAAGGTGCCTGGAAAAGCACTGGCTGACGTGAGACACAAAGCCACAGTATGCCCAACTTTTAAGAAGCCACAGGTTGAACCAAAAGCCTCCAGCCAGCATTAAGACGCTGCTGTTCAACTGATGATCTTCACTGCTGCTGCTTGTAGGCAGATAATCTGACCATAAGCAGCTATTAAACTTAATTTGGTTGGAGATAATCAGGTTTTAATTACTATCATTGTTCAGAATGAATTAGAAGGTGATTGTTAGGTCAGGGTCCGAACTCTGACCTTTGCAGGTCAGTGATCAGGGTTAGCTTGAGAACAAACAGCCCTGCAGTTAGGAGGCTTTCAGTGGCCTGCTTAAGAACACCTTAGCAGTCCTTCATCTTACTGCAACCACATCTACAAGTAAAATTCAGTTTTTTTTAATTGAAGTTTTAAAACTTAAACTTACTAAAGATTTTTTTCTTAAGATTTAATTACCTAAGAATTACATTTGTATGTAATAATTTGGCATCTGCAAAACATTTCCTGCCAACAATTTGCCTTGATAATTTTGTAGGATCTGCATGTTACAACTAAGATGTAGGTACAGAGCTAAAACTATCTGGATAAGGCTTATGGTTATGCTGTAAAACTAGGCTACTAGTATGAGATGGGGCATATGGATGGAATTTGTAAGATAATGGATTGAATATCATATCCTTAAAGTCCCTTTCCAGATAATTTTGTAAAAAATACTTGCACTAATACTAATATTTAGTTTAACATGTTTTTTTCCACATAGTCTAATATTAAAAAAATGAAAAGTGGCTGGAAGCAGAAGTTAGCATTACCTTGGTCTCAAAAAGTTTCTGATACTTACACCTTTTGATTAGCAAGATAGTTTTTCCAAATTAAAACCACTGTTATTATTTTGAACATGCAATTGCCATTAAAAAGCTAATGTCAGGCTAAGCTGTCTTTTTCAAGACACATTAAAAGCCTCAAAGTTCATGAGCTGGGTAGGCTACTGTATTTCTCATACTGAGGGATTTTATGTCATAGAACAAAATGTGAAAATCTCTTGAACTAATGTTAACCACAGACCTTATTTCAGGCATCTAACCAAAACTGGGTTTTAGTAGTCATTTCTGCAGCCCTCTGTTGAGATGTTTGCTTGCAGACGGTTTTGCTTTTGCTTTCTCCAGCGCTGCTCGTGCTAGGTTGACCAGTGAAAGAGCAGTGCGCAGGTGGCTAGCATTAGCATTAGAGGAAACTCTGAATGATTCGGGCATAAATGTTTGAGCTTCAGTCAGACTCAGACTCAGACTCAGATAGGGAGTCTGTTGTGCACCAAAATCGGCCACTAGCATATGTATCAGAATGAAAACTGCAGTTAGCTTCTTTTATTTATGCTGTTTTCTTAGCTTGTGGGCTAACTGGCCATGGGTGACACAGCATTAATGGTTATAAAACATACAGTAGTATTTGCTACAATGGGGTTGTTGGTAGATAGTGAAAGGAAGCACCAGAGTGCTAAAAACTACACACTGTACCGTGTTTGCTGTCAAAACTTTCACTATGCTAATGCTAACGCTGCTCTTCGTTCTGACAAGTCTGCTGTGCGCTAGAGGTTTTAGGTTTCGTTGCCGGTGTTATGTCACAGTCTGCTCCACAGCTGATATGTGTTTCCCATATTGGACAGCGATTGGCTTTTGTGTCAGTGACATACCTAATCTAGCTTGGCATGTTTGAATCTCTGATTTTAGAGAAATGCACAGACATCGCTTCCTTCAGTAAAGGAATGTAATAAAACCTCTCTAGTTACAAACTTTGCACAGATTCAAGTCAGTATAGTCAAGGTCAGACATTTTAGGTAACAGAAAAATTTGAGTGGAGAGGGGCTTTAAGTTACCCTTGGAGTTGTTTATTTAGGAGGTGTTTTTGACATAGGAGTTCGTATGTGTGTCAATCCACAGATGCTGTCTAGTTGGCACAGTCAGAACATTACTGTGACTTTTTCTGTGGGTTAAAAAGTTGAGACTGTGGTTTACAGAGTTCATGCCTCTCTGAGTGTGTATGTGTGTGTGTCTGTGTGTGTGTTATGTTGCATCTGCAATGTTTGCAGCACTGATGAAGTGTGACCAACCCTTCCAATGTAACTCATTGATTCCTGGTCCCCCAGTCTTTGTACACAGCAGTGCCCACAGCATCACTCACACTAACCCTCTATTGAAATCCATTTGATCGTGTGCTTTTTGGCGGCTCGGCAGGCTGCGGCAGTGCTGCTATACTTGCTCACAATCTTTGTCATGAGTCATTCTCTCCCTCTTTCTCGCAGGTTTGTCCTGTCAATCTCCTCGGTGTGCTAAAAGCACACTATACTAAACTTAGCTTCCCCAAGGCAATCTGTGATCCATCTGATCTGCTGGACAGCAGGCATGGTAATGTACTGGCACTGTAAGATATTATATTATAAGCATGGATGCTCTATTATTAGATGATAAGAATAGAATATCTGCTGTGCTGTGTTTTATGAAGGTCAAAGAATTGAATCAGAAATATTTCAACGCTGACCTAGAATGTTTTTGCATATTATTATATTATCACAGTCTCATTTTAAACCCCATAATGTCGCCTGAACGTGGTTTAATATTTATGGTTCGTGTTTATGTTTATACTTTAACTAAAATGTGCTTTAGACCACATGGTGAAGATAAGATCAACATGCGCTTTATTGTCTGGTTTCAATATAAATTTGTATACGTTTAGTATCCAAGTCTGCAGTCACATCCAAAAAACAAGCAAAGAAATCAAGAGTGTAGGAATGTGTGGAAATGTGGCTGCTAATGTGCCGACAGCTCACGCCATGTGTGACTTCCTGTGTACCATATTATCAAATCCATTTCTTTATAAGGAAATGCTAAATATTGTGAAAGCACTATAGACCATGATCATATGTTCACCACAAGAGATTTGCTCTCCAAGTAGACAATCACAAAATGCAACAGCATGCTCAACACATGTGGGTTTTGATCGAGCTCTCACATCACACCGTCTGATCTTCCAAGTTTTACCGAGAGCCTGCGAGAAACGCCTGTGTATGTCGAGCGCCGTGTTAACTCCGGGTCATTTTGACAAGTGTAAACACTCAATCTCTCCATCAAATTCCATTAAACTCTGTAAGAACACAAACACACACTCCAAAAGAAGCCCCCAAGCAGCAGCATTAAACAAGTGCTCTCATTTGGACATAAATAGTGTGATCTTACTCATAAATCACGCTGAGATTGTACATTTGGCCCAGGCAAAGGCTTCAGGTTCGCACACCCCTTCTGTAAACAGGTTCTCCTTCAGCCTCTCACAACTTCGGTGTGAGTCGGTAGATGTGTGAGTCTCTATGTTTGTGTGTGTAAATGTGTGTGTGCAAGGTTACTGGGCTTGATCCATTTTAAAAAGAGCCTTGCTGTAATCAAAAACAATAACCGCTCAAAGCGTAAACTCTTCCAAAGCCCCCCCCCCACACACACACTCTCCCACCCTCCCCTTGAAGTATGAAATAATATTCTGTGTGTGGGCCCTGGCCGAACGCTGAGAACGCAAACATTTCACAATAAAGTTGTTTAAATAAAGGCCTTGGCATAGATGGCTGGGAGATAGAGGACATGCTGCGTTAATTACAAGCGCCCGTTAAAATAAACCGCCGGTATAAAATATGACTCTCTCCCTCTCTCATTCTCGGGGATTTGAACCTATAAAATGTCAGCGAGGTGTGTACCTCAGATGTGCTGTTTGGAGACCAAACACAACAGCAGCCGCTCTGGTTAGAGATTGGAAAAGAGAGATAGACAAAGAAAGAGAAAGAGGGGAAGGGGGGGCAAGATCCACAAAAAAACACAACAGAGCTCTACAATCAACAAAGAAAGCAGTGTTTACTCTGCATTTAAAGACTTATGAATTCTTCTCGCCCCCGCCTTGCCGTTGCATGGCATTAACTGAAAGGGAAAATAGCCCAGTTAAGCACCCGGTTTATTATTCTTCAAACTCTTGTCTGAAAAGTAATATGCTTTAAAGGCACAGTAAATGTACTGGTGCTCTCGCCTCTGTATCTGTTTCAGCCTTTCCCTTACTAGGCGGTATGTGTGTGTGTGTGTGTGTGTAAGTGAGTAAAGTTACATCGCAAAGAGAGAGAGAGGCACAGAGATGGATTATTTTTCCTGAAGCGTGGACTTAAGTTTCTGCTCTCTGCTGCTGGGTGGCCCACTCCTCTTTAGCCGTGTTAACATAAGAATAGAGGGGTGGCCAGGGGGGTGAGGGAGGGGAGGGAGGGGTGGGGTAGCTGGGTAGCTGGTTTAAATTATTCTGCGCCTCCGCTGCTGCATAGCAGGAGCTGTTGTTATCCACTTAGAACATCAGACGATTTGTTCCTTCTCCCTCTCTCTTCTCTCCCTCTCTCAACCCTGTGGGCGTCTTTATTCGGGACCCTTTGTACCAGTGTTATGTTATAACTCCTGTCCCGGCCAGGGTGCACCTCATTCCCTGCCACTTGTTTGCTTTTCCTGTCCTGCATTTTTTTTTTAAATTCAGATAAAAAAAACTTTAAAGTAACTTGTGCTAACTTGAAATCTGTTTTTGCCCTGCAAAAGCTCCATATCTGATTTAAACCCCTCAAAAAATTTTGAAGTTTGATTTTTTTTTTTCAGCTGATCAGCACAGTGATGCGTTTACCTCCAACTGAGCTAAACTAATCAAGCCCCCATTCTCGTGAAAGATTCTGCCCCCGTGAGGATTACCTCAAAAATCTAAATATCAAATGTTAACTCTCCGTACCGCGGGCTGTCATCCAAGCTCAGTGACGAGTGCTGTGACGCTTGCAGGCCCAGATGAGGAATGCAGTTATGAGGAGATGTTTGTATACATTCAGCCTGCGCCTTGGAAAGCAGCAATGGTAGTTGAGCACAGCTTAAAGACATCTGGATGCGATGAAATGCCATTTGTCTAAACAATCAAGAGTCTTACCAAAGCCACCCAACGTGCGCTGTGCTTTTAGTACATACTTGTGCAATGTGCTTCAACAGAAAGCGTTATTGACAAATATTTCATTGCGACAGCCTCATGGGATCTCAAAACGAGAATTTTTTTTTTGCATCATTCCAGCTTTCTGCTGTAAACATAAAGCATTTGTGACGGCTGTGTACTTGAGGATGGATGAGATGCGGGGAAGTTCATTTTGAAGTGGGGGGAGGGGGGGTGGTGGAAATAAAGAGACATTAAACCATGGTGGCATTTGATTATAAATAAGACAGAGGCAAATCAGTGAGATGGTAATCTAAATACTTCAATGTAATGCTCATTCTTGCTGAGAAAAAGAAAAATGTTGAATAATAAGCGCTCATATTTTGTGGTTGACCACTAGCCATCACTGCAACAAAGCGTTTGAGAGAGTTTAAATTAACTTGACTTACAAAAGATACAGTATCATGATGTCAGGATGGATTTCTGTGCACGTTAAAGACACAAAATCACAAGATAAACAGATAGAGAATGAGGCATCATCTGTCAAAAGAAATGCCACACCTATAGATTTATTTTTCCTTAATTTTATTTAAACAAATGGTCTGAGCAGTCATGGCAGCCAGTGCTCTGACTATGCCAATGGTGTGTGTGTGTGTGTGTGTGTGTGTGTGTGTGTGTGTGGTGGTGGTGGTGGTGGTGGTGGTAGTGAAGGGGGCAGGCAGACATGACTGGGATAATAAGCGTCATGGAATCTAATCAGATTTCTAAGAGGAATTGATTGTTGTGAGGCAGCCGGTGCAGGAGTGGGGTTGACAATAAGCTGAAATATAAGTGTTAATTTTTATGCTAATCCTCTGGCATCTCTGTGTGATGCAATTTGGTCCAGCAGCCCCTCGACTTTGCGCCGCAGATATGAAATTGTCCCGCGCACAGAGAAAATGTCAGCTTGCCAGACCCTGAAAGCTTGTAATTTATTAGGTATGTTTCTATTAGTATGTGTCACAGTTGTTAGGGAGCCACATGCGCAGGCAGGCAGCCACACCACCTCGTTCTCTCCCTCCCTTCCCCTTCTTTTTCTCTATATCTCACTCTTTCTATCCCTCCGCCTCATCCTCCTTTCTCCATCTTTTTTTTTCTCCTCTACCCGCACAGCCATACACTTTTTTAGCACACACACAATGGCACACACCATGCTTGTTCTTAAGATGGTCTCGGCTCAGTGGCTGCTACACTGGGGCCTTAATGTATTATCATATATCGGGTGGTCCTTGCCCCCTGGACAAAAGGCTATTTAATACAATTTAATGACATTCCCAAGAATGAGGGAGGGGGGTTAGAAAGTGAGGGATAGAGTAAGAGAATAAAAGAGAGAGGGAGGGAGGGAAGGGGGGAAAGAGAAGAATAAAAAAGAAAGGCAGAGGCCCAGATGAAAATAGCATCTGTGTTTTTCATGGCTCGCCCATGCAAACATTGCAGTGTAAAATGCGTGACTTTCCCTCCTCTTTCACTGTGTGTGTTTCTCTCCCTCTGTTTCTGTCTCCACCTGCAGAATAAATGTAGTAGGGAGGCTATCAGGGCCTTTGGAGGCTGCTGAAGGTGCTACAAGTAGTGGAAGAAATAATCAGATTTTTTCATTTAAGTAAAAATAGTAATGCCACAATGTGAAAGCACTCCATTATACTATTACTACTGTATGGCAGAAGTCTGAGGTATAACCCTTAAACTTTGTATTTTTCACTGTTAACAGCACAGTCTGCATTCATCATGCAGGATTCAGATTGCATACCCATGCACAAGGGATTCACAGGAAATAATGTGTGCATCTGCTGGACATGATACAGAGGGCTGGTGCATGTGCACATTTCACTCATAATGTGGAAAACATCTCACTTCCAACAAAACTCTGGGGCCTAAAATGTCTCCTAAAAATGATGTCCATATACTTCTATATTTGCAACAGTAAATATTTTTTAAAAGAAATGTAATGCCACCAATTTAACTTTTCTTTTTACACTCACACTGAACATATTTGCAATCTGCTTCTTGAAAGTTTTTGTGAGTATCAATTGAGGCTGGTTAATAGAGGGCACACATGCGGTGCCCCAGCAGCCACAATGCTTAATTCAGAGTCAGCAAGCTTAGTATCTATAATCAAATTTTTGAAATAAACAACTGAAATAGTTTTAACTTTTCAAGCAGTTTGATATGACTTCAAATTGAGATATATGTGAAATTAACTGTAAAAAATATTGGGTCTATTTTCAGTCTTCCTTAATAGGCACCATCGCTGCCATGCAGTACACACTAATTCAGCACTATCTTCTAATCCCGCCTCCATCTAATACAAGTGAATGGGTGTAAATTGGGTGCAGAAGACAGTACCAATAACCAGCCAACCAATCAAACAATTGGATTCATGAGTGATTGACAGAGCAGCCACTGAGGACCTCACGAACAGACTGTCCCGTTTGCATTTCTCGCTCTTTCAATAATTGTAGCGAGACAGACTTAGCCGCTCTATTCCAATCTTTTAAGAAATAAAGTATTTTGTGTTGAAAATACACAGGGGACATACTGCAGCACTTTGCATTCTCAACTGCATTCAAATGTTTAAATTTAAGTAAACAGTTTTTAGCCCAAGGTTTGTTTTGTTTTCTCAAGGATCCTTCTGCTCGGTGACAAAAGAGACAGTTAGATTAAGTAGCAAAGCGGAGCTGTTGATTGGAGAGTATTTACTTTTCTGACTCAATCGTTGAGTAAATGTAACAGTCCTCCACAGTTGGATTCAAGGCTTAGTGCACCAAGCTAGACAACAACATTGCTAGTGATGGAGTAAGTAGAAACTCTCAGTGCCTGTAGTGCCACCCAGGTAAATACTCGCGACCAATGGGTACATTTTGGCTAAAGATTTTGTAAAGGTCAGAAAAAGATTGTGGTTGTGCTAAATGTTGAAAAAAAAAATCAACATTGACATAAGACAGAACTTGTTCACGCTTTTCACTGTTTAACCAAACCATGATCCCAGTGAACGTAATCCATGCAACCAAACAATACATAAATGTAGTTCTTAAAGGACACACTTTCTTTGTCTGTAGCCTATTAGCAATTGTACAAACTGCAGGTGTTACCACCAGTAACCACAGGTGCCACCAAACAACCCAGTCACAAGAAAAAAATATTGGCGTTGTACATTTCTGCGAATCATATATACATAAGTTTTGTATGTTATTACGCAGCAAATATATTAAATGTTACATTTCTTTATATAACACTGTGGTTAATGTGTGGTTAGGTTTACGTAAAAAAAACGTGGATATAGTTAGGAAAAAAATTTGGCTTGACAAACCTGCTTTTTGTTGCACTACCCCAGCAAGAAATGCAGTGCTATCTTGGTAAAAAGCAACTGCTTTTCGTGGCACTGTCCCCAGTGGAAAAACGATGACACAGACACACCCACATCTGATGGCTAAAAGTTGCTAGATAAACAGCGATGAGTTGCTAAGAATCTAACTGGGTTTGTTTGTTGGTCTTGAACAGTGGTCTGCAGCTTTGTAGGAGTTTCACCAGGTGTCATGCCATCCACCATCCCTTCCACCTCCAGATGACAAAGTCTGCTTATACTGTATTTAGTCACTTTGAAAATGTTGATATGATATGTATGAAATGGACAAATGATGAATTGTAATTTATTCATGGTTTGCAGAAATGCACGATTCCAGCAGTTTCTTCTGGTGACTGGGCTGCACCAAATCAATAAGGACCAATGTCTTATGAATTAGATTTTTAATATAATATATATATATATATATATATATATATACTGCAAATTGTATTACTGTCTTTTTTAAAAATTGTACTACAACGTATCCACATACAGCTGTTATTCCTACAAATGGATTGGCACCCAGAAATGACATACTGTACTTAATGTAAAGATACACGCTTACCATAAAGTTACTGTGTTTAGATTTAGGAAAAAGAAACATGGTGACAACGGTCTCCTGGGGAAAGTCCCGGAGGAAAGTCACCTGTTCTGTGATCAATCCACTCACTAATCCAGTCTACCTCCTTACTCCTTCATTGCTCCTTTGTGATAACAGCTTTCCAAAATACGTGAGACATGTACGAATTCTGGCGCATTGCTTTCCATAGGTAAACACATGACCTGTTTTTTTTTTTTACAAACTTGCAAGTCCGTTTCGGTTCATTCACAATGGGCCTGAGAACCACTTTTGGATCATGACCCACCAATTGGGAACCACTGGTTTAGAATGTACCAACATATTTTGTTTTGTTAGCTCATTACATGATTTTATGTGAAATAAAAAATTCCAAAGTAACTCTAGCTGTCAAGAGTAAAAGTTGCAGCAGTTCTCTCTAAATTAGTGGAGTTTAAAGTAGCATAAAATAAAATGATTCAACTGAGGCACCTTAAAACCGTAGTCAAATACAGTACTTGAGTAAATGTACCTTCCACCACCTGTTAGTAAGCAAAATACAATCAGTTTTGGCAGAGATGTCATCACTGAAGGATAACAGAAAAAAGGATCCAGGGACAAACAGTGTGTTTTCGTGATTTTTCAGCAAAGATGCTTCTTCCCGCTAGAAATCTACTCTATTCTATTTTTAGTCATCGCCTGCTTTATGTTTAAACACAGTTAAAATCACTGTACTCCCTGCTCATACGTTGAGTGGCACCAGAAAGCCAGTCAAAACTGTACTCAGCGGGCCCAGAAAACACACTGAAAGGTTTGGATGCAATTCACATATAGGTCAATTAAATGCAACAACATCTGCTCTCTCCCTACCATTTGCATATAGCATTCATATGTTAATGATGTCCCTTGTTTTTTTTTTTCTGCATGTGTGTATGTGCATGTGTGTTTGTGTGCGCTATTTGTTTCTCTCTGTGTGTATTTTTTTTCCTGTACTTCCTCCCCTCCTCCCAGTCTCTTTGTATCGCCAAACAAAAAGAGATGCAGAAAATTTGGATTCATACTTCCTTTTTCGAAAAGAAAAAAAAACAGATACTCCCGTCCTATTTTCACTTCCTCTCGCCTGACGATTAAAGGGGAGGTTAGACGAGTGCCACAGTTGTTCCATTGCCGTGCCCCTGATTTCGACAAGAAGCCCCTTTAACAGCAGAGAAGGCAAGGCCCTCTCTCTTCCCCAAGCAGCTTAATGCCTTATAAATCAATGATGACACAGATGGACTAGCGATAATCTATTTAGAATGCCTCACAGCAAATATTGTTGTGCAGATGATTAGACTGCCAGTTATTTTAACTCAGACCCCTAAACCCAATCTTCCGCTTCTCATAATGCTCCTCAGATTTATAGTGGTAATTTGGGATTTGATATTTTTGTTATCTGAAATAAATTTAGCAGGAAAGACATGTACAAAATGGTCGAAATTAAAAGTGAAATCAGGTTGTCGCAGGGCAGTGTGTGTTTGTTTGTCCCGGTGCGTGTGTGTAAAGCAGAGTGTGTGTGTGTGTGTGTGTGTGTGTGTGTCTTGGGTGGCATGGGCAGCTTGAGGAACAAAAGACATGAAGAGGTGCTGGTGTCTGTGCCAAGGCCATAATGATAAGGCATGTTTCTTTAAAGAAGGGGGAGACAGACCTTTAGCAGAATTGTATCTCCAGGGCATTTGGGTGTGTGTGTGTATGTGTGTGTGTGTATGTGTTAGACAGTCTAGTGACACGAGGGGGGTTAATGGCAATCCAGGGTCTCTGCCCCTTTTCATGGTCGATGGGTCTCAATTTAGCGTGCGAGGAGGAGGAGGAGGAGGAGAAGGAGGAAGAGAGGAGGAGGAGGAGTGCAAAAATGAAGTGGAGGTTGTCAGACGTGGCAGCTGCTCGGAGGCCCTGATAAATATAAGCCCTTATTGATCGGTTGAAAATGAAAGATCCCCGAGTGGCGTGCAGTATTTAGCTTCTTGTCTGCCTCGTGTCAGCGGTGGCCTTGCCCTGGAGGGATAGATTTTCAGCTGTGCCTCCGGGCACCGCAGCTCGCTGGCTTTGATTTCATCTTTAACCTTTTTCGGCTGCGTTCCCTTGACCTCTGCAGCGTCGCTCGCTGAATTTGTTAGATTTTCATCTTGACATGGACCCCTTCCCCCCTCCCCATCTTCTTCTTCTTCCTCGCCACCCATCACTGTCCTCTTCTTCAGCATGTATCCCCATCTTCCTCTTCGCCTCTTCAGGTCTATATTTCAATATCATCCTCTAATCTTACTGCTCCTCTGTTTCTCCCTCTAGGTGGCCATTCCAGTAAGCAGTAGTCAGTCAGGGGTGACAGTGAGAGGCCACTTGATCCGAACAGACAGGTTGCACTCCAGTATGCAGTTGGTGTGTTAAGGTAAGCTCACACACACAGTTCATACCTTAGCCTGTAGCAAAAATGTCTTCAACTTGGAGATTTTTCACATTTTCCCCAAACCCTGTATGATATTTGCTCCTCACACTGTAACGATAAAAGAACAAGACACATACACACACATAAATGCACACATACGCTCACACACTCCAACTGTTCGTCATTCGCTCACCATTTAGTCTTATCCCCAAAGGCACTCTGTCTTAAACCAAAACACACACACACACACACACACACACACAGTCACACAGCTACAGTACACTGCTGCTATGTGCGCAGACAGAACTTGTAACAATCTGGATTGTGATAATCTATGATAATCATCCACCACATGCCACCTAAAAACGCACATGGGTGGCATTCAACACCCACACTGGCACATTGCTTCAGTGCATCTCGCCTCCCTCTGCCGCTCTCCCCAATGTCACTACCTCCAGCGTCAATGTCACCACTCGGCTCCTTATTTCTCTTTTATGTATGAGGAGGCTTGCGCTGTAACGCATGGCGAAGGGGGAAAAAGGAAGGAATCTTGAACAATTTATGTTTGGCATTAGTGTAATTGAATCCCACTCATATATCAAAGTAAGAAAGTTGCGAGGTGAGGGTGATATAAATACAAGGTAGGGATCCATGAAAACACGGATCTGTCCCTCCCCTTTTCCCTTGTCTTCCGAACAATGTCTCCCATCTCTTTTTTTATTCTCTCCCTCTCTCCCCTCCTTTAGCTAGATGGATGATAAATTCCCAGCCAGAGAGCCAGCAACAGCTGTTGGCAGACAGGCCTGATATGAGAATAGCAGCATAGGATGAGCAGGCATTAAAAATTAATATGCTATTTAGCCTAGGTGTATTTTAGGTATTTGACATTTTCATGTCCGGGACAGACTAAATTTATTCATAGTACAGAAAAAAAAATAAAAAATAAAAAAAATAAGAAGAGGGGAATGGGTGTAGGGAGGGGGAGGAAAGGTGGGAGAGACAGAATGCAGAACTGAAGGCCATTCTGGTTTTATGGTCACCCTGTTTCACCTTGCCTCCCACCACAGTGGTGTTTGACTACATCTTATATGTCTGCGTCACAGTAGATGTGATATGATGAGGTTGGTAGTACTGATCACACCGCACACAAGTGGACACTGTTCTTCAGCAAAACTCCTTCAGTTTTACACCTCTACACTTAGAGGGTCTATTGTGTGTGTGCAAGCAGTATTATTGCCAGGCTAACATTTATATGTTAATACAGTATTCTCTACTAGTGTTCAGTGGCACCCCCAGAAATTTCATTACGATGGCATGATGGGGTCACAGAAAATCCTGGGGTGGCACATCAAATCCAAAAGTTATAACTGAATTTAAGGAATTCTATTATGCTTTTGTAGTGCACAGGCTAGTTTAAGGCTATGTCAATATGAGAGTTAAAGAATCGCATACTTATAGAGCTTGATTTAATATTTCAAAGTTAAAGGGACAGTTCATCTTCAAATCAAAAATACAGATTCTTTCCTCTTCCCTGTTGTGCTATTTATCAGTCAAGATATCCACCATAGAGATGTCTGTCTTCTCTCCAATATAATGGAACTCGGCTTGAGGTGCTCAAAGTGCCAAAACAATACATTTAAAAAAACTCAGCAATGTCTCTCTCCAGAAATCATGACCCAGTTACTCAAGATAATCCACAGAGCTTTTTGTTTCACGTAGGAACTATTTCCTTTTTACTGAACTGCTACTGTCAACCGTGTCACTGCACAGAAGGAAGCGTGCATTTACTGCTAGCACCACTGAGCTAGCTAATGTTACTTGAGGTGTCCTCAGTGAATGAATGACATTCAGCAAAGGGCCACAGGTCAGATTTGAACTCGGGCCGCTGCAAAGGACTAAGCCTATGCAGTACGAACACTTCACCAGGTCAGCTGGAGGTCGCCTTGGGACTGTTGTTCTTCTACTGAACTACACCTGCTAACCACAGCGCCACGCAGAAGGAAGCATGCATTTTCAAATAGATGAGAGGCTCTTGCTTTTGACAGCGTGAGATCTAAGCATTAATGGTATGATGGCACAGTTGGCGGTTGTAGTTTGGTGCAAAAAAACAGTCCCTATATGAAACTGCTCACAAAAGTGTCATGATTTCTGGAAAGAGACATTGCTACTGAGTTTTTTTAAATGCTTTTTTTTGGTACTTTGAGCACCTTGAGTGCTATCTAGTTCCATTACACTGTAGAGAAGGCAGACATCTCTACGGCTGTTTTGGGGGAGAACTGTCCCTTTAATTTTACCAATTATCTGATGTGCACAGACCACAGTAATACCAGTGCAGTTGACAAATTGAGGTTCACAACAATTTGTAATGCATTATGCATCTTTACATGTGTCAGGCAATTCATTGTTCTTTAAATAGATTGTTGTCCTATTAAATAAATAAACAACTTTAAAGGTTTAATTTAAATGTGTCCATTGGATTGTAAGGAACAAAACCTTTACTGGGAACAAGACCACTGAAGTTTAAAAACACCTGACAGAGGCCTCTAATTATTTTTGATTATTTCCGTGAGGTGGGGCAGCAACTGACTGAGGGCAGCCCTGGCCACCCCTTGGCGGCACCACTGCTGAAAACCTGTCTAGTCCTTTTTCACCACTCCAGGGAAAGTTTTGTGAAACTGGTGCCTAGACACTGTTGTGATATCCATTACAGCAATATTCAAATGCTGATTATATATTATGTTTTTTGTTTGTTATATTATTCTTTTTCTATTCATGACATTTTTATATTTAGCTTTACAAGAAAATTTGGTATTGGAGACTAACCTCACTGGGAAAATGTCAGTATTGCTCTGTGGTCAAACATACTTGGTCATGTTTTTGTAAGAGGATCCTGTAATGAGAATTTCTCGTCAAACATACATTTACAATATCCTGACACGCGAACTCATGTGGTCATGTGATAAGTAGCTATTTTCTCTCAGAAGTTAAGGTGGAAGTAGTGTGGCTTTACACCGCACACCCTCTTTAGAGGGAGGTTGGGTGAATAGTTTGCTCAACCAAGCATGTGACTTTGACACGGGACTGTGTAACTGGTTGGGTGTTTAGTATTAGAAAAACAAAATAAAAGCCTTTTGGAAGGTGATGTGTCAGAGCAACATCTCTTCCCAGACTTCACATCTTAGTTCCAGGAAGAAGACAGCATGTGGACATTAATGTGTAAAAATGAATAAAGCTAAAGAAAAGAACAAGATGTTCAGAGCAGTTGAGCTGCATATTGATGGGGAAAAAGAAAGAAATACTGTAGTAGAGTAGCAATATCCAGTATTCTCATTTATCCAGATTAGAAAACGCCAGCTGTCATTACAGACAAAATACTCAGCAATGTAAACTTTACATTCTGTTCAATTATAAACATGATTCAATGCATCTCTGCTGCAAAATACACCATACACACAGAAATGTCTGATATTGGCAGTAAATGTATATGATGCATTTTTATGTTGTATATATTTTGGTCATGAAACTCTGACTCCCTTTCCAGTGGCCCAGGATTAGGAAACTCCTCCACTGCCACTGAGCCACTGTTCCACAGTCAAACACAAGACCCCTGGAGGTCCAGACAGCAAAAGTACAAGTCCCATGCTGAGCCATGCTAGGACAGTCCTCTCTCTCTATCACTCCCTCTCTCCCTCTCCCTCTCCCTCCCCCCTTAGTGATTAATGGCTAATGCTGCTCTAGTACATCTCTATATCCCTCCTCATCCCTCCCTCGCTAATCGTTGTGAAATCTTAGACATGGCCTGGATTTGGCCTCCTGGAGAAAAAAAGGGGGGGTCGGATTGGATTGGGGAGGGTAGCAATTTCCACCTCCCACAGCATCCATATCACTTTTGACTTTCTTCTTCCTTCATATGCCATTGCTTCCCTGTGTTCATATACATTAAAAATAGCAGATATTTTTACACTTTGTTCATCAAGAGAAAAATTTAGGTCAGTCGGTCGGGGGAGAGACTCTTTCCTCTTCTGTACACTACCTGTGTGCCATCCAACTCTGTTTGTATGGTACCTACGTATGGTAGGTATGGTACCTAATACATCAATGATATATTAGTAAATCTTTTTTATGATGATAAAACAACATAGAGTCATCATACATACTCATACTATGTACACGTCAGTCCATTTGTATGGTATTTAAATATGTTAAATTCAAACTTCAAACGAGAGAAAACCAGAGACTCTCCTCACCTGAAAAACTTTATTCATTCAAACTTTAAAACAACCTGTTTATGTCCTCTTATGTCCTCGCCTATAAATAGAAAAGGAAAAAAAAAAAAAAAAAACTAAAAGAAAAGATACATGTAGAGTGAGTTTGTTACAGTACCACAAGAAAGCAAAGAGGTTGGGTGACTGGGCATGCAGGAAGTGGTTTGCATCCCAAAAGCCAGTGCTGGTTTATTTAAGCTTGACCGCAATCTTTTTTCAACCATGACCAAGCAGTTTAAGTTGCATAAACTTGACCAAACCTTGGCCATAAAAATGGCCATAGCCATAGAAATGGATACCAGAGAAGAGATGCAGTGGGCAGCATGTGGCAAACCATAGGAGGCAACCAATAAGTGACAAAGGATCAAGGGAACCCATCTGTATTCCTGAGTACTTTTTAATAGTGATTGGTCACGACTCCTCTCTCAACTTGTCAACTATCCTTTTAGAGGGGAAAAGATGAGAATGACTTTATAAGTTATGACCTGGATGATATTCTATCTCACACAGGCTCCGCCATCTACTGGACTATACTGGTAATACTCTCCTCAAAGCACGAGCACGGAATCGCCCACTTATATTTGCATAAATGTAGCCAGTCAGTCAGGATGTGCCTACCTATATGTGCAGACCCCATAGTATAGAAGGCAGCACAGGGTTGGGTGTATGTCACCTTTTTTGCACCTGACTCTCCTCTGGGCATGATACACCAACATGTTGTCATGCTCCTTGACAACCTGAGAAATGCGGTGCGCACGGTGTCTATTGCTTGTCTCCCGACCTCTGCAAGGTCAGGCCATGGCCCATGCATACTACCTGGGTTTGCTGGGACCCTCTACTTGTCAGCTGGGATGACTAACTTTTAGCTGGTCAGGATCAGGTTGGCTGGGTCCATGTTATGTTGCAAGAGGGCGTTAATTCATCAAAGTCACTGCACCTATAAAGTCCTGCAGAGGGCGTAATCTGTGTGAGATAGAACGAAAATTATGATATTGTAGCAACTGGTTTTACTAACAATGGCTAACCTGACTTGAAATGGAATTGCTGACAACAACTTGGTTTTCCGACTTGTACTGGGACATGATCAACTCTAGCGTGATGCCATTTTCTGACTTCCAAGGTAAATGAAACACAGTATATCCTTAGTTCTATTAGCACAGGTGGGACCCTCAACCTAGGGGGCCTGTCGGTCCCATGCTGTTGATGAAGAAACACCCTCTGTCTTATATTTTGTGGGGTCTACACATATTTGGGTAAACACATCCTGATTGGCTGTTCAGTTTATTCAGATTTCAGTGGGTGAATGTTTGCCTGTGACTGGAGAAGAGTGTTACTCATAGTGTCCAGTGGAGGGCTCAGCATGTACTAATAGAACCAAGGTTACAATGTTGTAACCTTCATTATGGTGCCCTGCATAATATATGCATATAGACAGTGATTGGCTACCGCGAAGGAAGGATGCATTGGAACCTTGCCTTAGTCTGCTGTCACAGTCTACAAATGACAAATGTTACATTTATTGATGGAGACCCTGACACTTGGTTGAAAGCTTCAGAAAAGCTGTAGTGGAACATTAGTTAAGGTTACATTGACAAAGTACTTTTTCAAGAACAGGAAAGACTTTTCACCCTCAAGTGACCCCAACAGTGAAGTGACAATAGTATAGATGACATCACTAAAAGCTGTCTTTAAACCCATATAATCACAACTACACTACATGCACCTGTGCTAACTCACCAACCAGCTTCTCACAGCGTCACATCAGTGCAACAGTAGTATTACTTTGCATTGTCTTTATGTACCTGCGGTTTAAGCAATTACTCATCTTCCACCTCTTTCTTTACACCCTTCGTTTCTCTCCTTTTCACCTCTTTGTCTGCCAATTATTTTATTTCCTTTCCTTTTTCTCCACTTTCACCCTTCCTCTCACCTCTTCCTCTACATCTTCATTGCTCCAACACTTGGCAGTAACTTGCCGTCGCAGCGCTGCACAGAACTGTATATACGCTGCCTGTTATTACCTTGGGGAACGTTTAGCAGCTCTGTGTTTAACACCATATAACCCTCGCTACATCAGCAGCGGCAACGCAGAGAAAAACCTGGGAGGTGGAAACCAGAGACGGCTTGTGTTAGGTGAGTGTCTGACTGATCACCACGATGAAGACGACAAGAGAGGGAAAGAGAGACATAGAGAGAGAGGGAGAGGGAGAGAGGGAGAGGGCGCATGTGACAAGCCTGCTTTATTTCAACCTATTGGATGATCAGTGATTCTTAAGGAGTGGGAAAATTTCTTGCGATATCTCTCACTACAAAGTAAATAGAAATCAAAGCCCTTCACGCTCCGAGACAGAAGCACTATATGAAAGAAACTATCTTAACAACCTCCTTCATTTCTGCTCTTTCTTCCTTCTGTACTTCTCATTGATTTCACGTAACCGGTGTTAAGTGAAACTATTTGAGAGGCAATGGATCCACTTGACTTTCTGTCTCAGAGGTATGCAGCGATTGGCTGCCAGTATGGTCAAATAAAGCCTCTAGTAAATCTATCTTTGGTAGTTCTTGTGTTTTTATATTCATAATTGTGAGATCAGACATTTTTTTTACAGTCCACCCAACAAATTAAAAGTCAAATTGGGACATAAAGTTAAGATTTCTTCTTTTCCTTTGAGTTGCTCACAGTTTGTGACGGTGTGGTTTTCAAAGTGTCACAACGGCCAATGTGCCTTTGAGTCTGCAGCCTCTTGGCAGATTACTGTCGCTCCCTATCATTCAACCCCCCCCACCCTCCCCTGACGAACATATTGTACATATGAACTAGCCCCCCTCCCACATCCTCCACCTTACCCAGCAACCCCCACTGCACCCCACTCATCCCCCCTTCTCCCTGATAGGGATCTGTGGGCGTTGATGCCTGTCTCAGAGGAGTTTTTGAGGGGTAGGGGAGCAACTTGACAGATAACAGGACTACCAAAGGAGTCAAAGCTGAGCCATGTCCATGTCCATCAATGTGCTTGTCCACAAGCACGGGCGAAAAAGTCACGTAGACCAAACATCGACAGCAGCTCAGGGAGAGACACTGTCAGGTGATTATAAAAAGAAAAAAAATAAATAAAAAGATTTAAAGAGCGTTCAGGGGGATTGGGCGCTGAGACATGAGCTCACACACACTTACACACACACACATCCGTTCAGGGGTTTCTCTCTCCGTCCCATCATCCTCCCAGGATATCAGGTTGTAATTGATATATGGGCTTGACTGTCTCCCCCCACCTCACTGTCGTACGTGTGTGTGTGTTAAGGTTGGCTTATCTAGATTTCACCCGTGATTCTTCCTATTGCCCTCTCTCTGGGCTGACCCACCACTTCCCCGCGCGGGATGGACAGAGATGGATGAGCGCAGGAAAAAAAAATAAAAGAAAAAAAGAAGGTGCGTCACTCCACAATTCCACAAAAGGCCTAATGTGTTATCAAAGTAACTTCCAGCATATTAGCGACAAGAAGCCCCAACCCCCTCATATCCTCTGTCCCCCCTCCCAGCACACACCGCCTCCCTCTCCTCCTTTGTGGCATTGCTCGCTCGCCTCGGCAAGCTTCCTGAATTAAACTGCCGGCTTCCTGTTCTTTTATATGCACGGCCACATCTGGGGCGCCCGCTCGCAGGGCCCCGCCGCTTAATAACAATCACCTTCCCTTTCACTCGGCCCTGATTGTTTCTAATTCGCCCTGACAGATAGTAGCTGACAAGCCGCCCGCGCCTCCCTCCCTCCGTGACCCGAGCTCACTCAGCACACTTATAAGGCCTGTCATTTTTAATATTTGATTTTCACTTCGTAAAAAGTTATGTGTTTTAGAGCTGCCACAGCCACCATCGCCACCCCTCCCCTCCTCCCCAATCGTATGATGAAATCAGTATTTAACTGAAACCACACCGAATGGCTGTCCCTCCCTTCCTCTCTCCCTTCTTGGCCCTTTCAACTTCATCCTTTTTTTTAAGCCTCCTGCTCTCCATCCCTTCTTCCTCCTCTTTCATTAATTGTCTTTCTCTCTTTCTGCCTTCATCATTTCCACCTTCTCCTTTCTTTCTGTCTCTTTCACTCAATCTCTTCTCCTCTCTTAGTTTATGAAGACAAAGCAAGTGGGAGAATGTAGCAGCGGGATTGTACAGACTCATGTAAGCCAGTGTCTAACCCACAGTGAGCCACCTTTGCAGCCACATTCATCCAGGCGTATACAGTACAAAGCCACACGGCTAAGCACAGAGCTGTGTGTATTGACAAATAACTGGCGTCCACATCCGTTTGTCAGACATGCAGCTTACTGGCTTCTAGCGTTATTTGCTTTCCATTGATTCCCATTAAAGGTATATGGAGCCATGTAAAATGCATATCAGGTAGGCTGATCATTAAATGAAAGGATGGATTCATCGACAGCTTGACGGATGACATTTTGCCGAGCGATCCATATAGCCCTTCAATGAAAACACAATTTGGAGCTTAAGACAAAGAAAAAGACGGCATTTAAGATGGAGGAGAGAAAGACAATGATTAGAAGATGGATTCACAGCATTACACAAAACCCATTTTCACCACCATTGTGCATTAACACAACATTGACACAGTCTTTTAAAACACCTACTACCCCATTTTTTTTCTCCATCATGTTGACTGATGTTGATATAATATCCTGGGGGCATCACTGAAGGCTTGTCGACATACAGCACAAAACTGATTTCCAGAAAAAGCGCATCAACATCAAAGATCACTCTTTGCCTTTATTTGACAATTAATTTTCAAAATCGAAAGAAGGTTTGGTTTGAATCTGACTGGGAATCAAACCAGTATTCAGTGCCAACACACGAGATCTTAAAGGAGGTAGTGCAAGGTAGAGGTTGTGCAGGTCAAGGTGGTGGATAGGCTAGAGAGATTATCTCCTGTCACAGACCTCTAGTTAAGGTTTGTCTTTTTATTAGTTGCAAAGTCACTTCTTCCCTAACCTAACAGAGTGTTGTGTTGCCTGCCTCTAACCGTATCTTAACCCTATTGCGTGTGGCGCGACCCACCGTCCACAAAGCTGAATTCAGACTCATGAACCTTATTACTTTATCATTGAATACTGACTGAGCGAATTAACATGTTTTTACTTTTTAGATGCACAGTATGAAATTACTGTAAAAATGTCTATTTTGTATTCCCTTTCTAAATGAGTGCCTTCCCTGCCATGCAGTACATACTGATTCAGTACTAGTTCCTCCTAATTCTGTTCCATTTAATACAAGTCAATGTGGTGTAAAAACAGCACCGAACTCAGCACCCCAAAATCACAAAAATAATGGGATTCATATGTAATTGGCAGGAGCCAATCAAGACCGTCAGACAAGACAGGCTGTCCCTGTTTGTATTTTTTGTGCTGTCAAATTGGTCAGTTGTTGTTGAGAAAAGAGACATCTAGATTTAAGGTCCAGTGTGTAGGATTTAGGGGCACCTACTGGCAGAAAATGGAATATAATATGTTTTCATTACTTTATAATCAAGTGAAGATAAGAATCATGTTTTCATAACCATAAAATGAGCGTTTCACAGTCTGCCGTGTTTTTCTACAGAATGGACAAACCAAACACTGGCTCCAAATAGGGACATCCACGTTTGTGTATTTTTGCATCAGCCATTGCAGTTCTTCTACACACTTGGCACATGCAGCCTCCCCGCTAGATGCCACTAAATCCTTGACACAGGACCTTCCAGTTACAAAGCCGAGCTCTTGAATAGTTTTCTGATTCAGTTGTTGCGTAAATGTAACAGTGTCCTATATTTGGAGTCAAAGCGAGACATCAACAACACTGTCTTGAACATAGTCTATTTGCCATGACAACAGTCTTTTCCTAACCTTAATAATATCATAACTGCCATGTGTGGATATTGGAGAAAATAAGAATTTTAAATACACTGATGTTAAAAAAAAGTAAGCAAACCAACAAACAAAAGAAACTTGTTCTTGAACGTAACTCAATATCAATATTCCTGTGTGGTAAAAGAGTTAGGCAGGATACCATTGTTTGCCATGGCCAACTAAAACTGGTACAAATCATTATTATTACAAATATAGCTGTTTCTGATCTGACACTGCTGTGGATAAGGGTCGCTCTAGGCAACTACTCAGTAAGGGTGAGGGAAGGATCGTGGTTTGGATGCAAGCACTTTGGTACTTAGGGGTTAAGGGGGCTGGTGTTTTTCCCTTCATCCTCTGTCAGGTCTTTACTGTCTTTTATCTGGTGGGGGCATAAGGTGCCCAGAAAAAGCTGTGGTTAAAAAATTCCAACATTGGTCATATTTACACGCTAAAACAAACTATGTCTGCTACCATTTTTCCTGTAGGACAGTATTCAGTGTCAGAAGGACACCCACACTTTTTACAGAAAGATAGACAGTATTTCTTATAAACATATCATAAACATATCATATACATCCAGGCAGTAATACGCCAAAAAATAAAGCATCATCAGATCACTGAATCATCCACCAACTCTGCAAACACTTTTTTTTCTGTCATTGCACTCAGTCTTGTGCACCCAAACATTGTCTAACAAACATACCCCCCACCCCGCCCGCCAAGACATACTTCCATTTCGGGACACCGAGGTGCCCGAGGCGCACCCACTGCCAATCTCCGTCTTTACCCGACGACAAAAACACAACTAATTGGAGTACCACTGCATGTTTTCACTAAAGGCACAATTTAATTACATCTGAGCTGGGAATGAGTATTTTGGGAATGTCTGTATGTTCATTCAAACAAATGGAGCGAATGAAAAGCAATATTTGTTTTGCTTTGATTAGCAAACGGGCAGGGTAATTTGTTAAGGAGAAAATGAGTGAGGGCAGAAAATCTCTGTTTAACCCCCAGCTTTCCAGTGGTGGACTACTCTAACTCTGTTTCCCTCACACACGCATACACACACTTCATCCCTAAACGTTTGTGCCCCTTCCATCCTAAACATTAATGAACTTTTGCTTCTGGCTTTGTGACTCTGACCTCCCTCTTCTGCTCTCGTTTTCTTATTTCTATCTTTTTTTTTTTTTTTTTTTGTCTGCCTTGCTTTCTCCCTGATTCTGAGTCTCCGTCCTGTGGTCCTCCTGTTCATAAATCCTTTATTAATAACTCAGTGAATAATGTAAAGAGTATTGTTTTCTCCAAGGTTGTATTAATAAACATGAATGAATTTATTTGTCTTCACCAAAGCATGATTAATGCACATTAATGCCTGGATATTGCTCACTCTGCCCTGCATCACCAAGCACATATCACCCCCACCCCGTCTCTCCCACCAAAAACAGGAAAAAAAAGACCTATCAACATTAAATATTTATGGCATAATATTAATGGTTTTGTAAAGAAAATAACAAGTTATTAATCCTCTGATTAACAACTGATTAACCTTTTTTATTAAACACGTGATCCGTGCATCATCGACTCAGGATATGTCGACTGACTGCGCTGCAGAATAATTATTTTTGTGTCTTTTCTAATTGCAAAAATCGCATGGCTGAACTATATGTGTGTGTATGTGTTTTTTTTTTCCTCTTTTGCCTTGACACATGCAGAGATACACCACTCGCACTTGTTCAAACAACATGAGATGTATGTAGCCCGAGATTACGACGGGGGATAAAGGAAAGGAAGAAAATAAAACACACAAACATAACATAACTGGCACATTCTTTCACATTGAGGGAGAACAAGAGCAGCGCCTAAATTTAGCAGCAGATCTCTTTAAAACAATGGGGTTTAATTCACATATCCGTTTATTCTGCAGTCACTGGCATGGGGTGGGAAAGTGGAGTGAAAACACGGCTGAAGGACAAAACATTTTTTCCTCCTTTTTTGTGTCTCTGCTCATCCCAAAGCTATTGTCTGTGTATTTTTAGTTCTTGTCAACTGAAAGACAGTTATGTTGTGTTTTCTGACATAATGGCACTGTCTTCAGATTGGAGAATTAGGCACAATTTGAATCTCTAGTTGAAATCCACCATTTTTTTCATCTCTTATTTTTTAGTAGTGTTTTAGAAATGGTTCAGTGTTAGACCCAAAAGTAAAAGTACTCATTATTCAGATTGTCAGAGTATAATATTATTCCTGTTATTACATGATTAAACTGATGTCCTAATGTGAAAGACAGCAACAACAAATTTTAATGTTGACATTGGTTGCAGTGGAGATATTTTAGCCATCTTGATTTGTCAGGTAGTTTAATCTGTAAGAATACATCATATATGTTCTGTATGTACAGTGTTCATCTAAAAAAGTAACTACTAAATACAACTGTCAGATAAATGATAAAAAGTCCAATATTGACTCTGTATTGCTTATTTTATCTACTCCCCAAATTCTCTATTTGGCGGTTTAGCTGTAGGTAATCTCTTATTGCAGCTGTTCGGGGATTGGTTGTTGATTCATTGTTGAATCCATTCAACAATTGTAATCATGTAATTGTGCTAACTAATTTTACAATACTTTCGGTCTGACTGTTGTCAATGGAATCTTAGAGTTCTCTGATTTTTAATGATAATCATTGAATTTGTTGTTTAAAACTGTTTTCACAGTTTTACAGTTACATCCTGTAAAAACTACAGAAGTATTTTTTTTGCTATCTTCAACCTTTATGAAGCACCTTTCCCACTGCACAAAAAACCCCATTAACTCCAGCTAACATCTGGGTTTTGTGTGTAATGGGAAAGGTTACAACTGGCATTCACACACGGGTCGAATGACTCCTCAGCAGTCAGTGGTATTTATCACCTCTGGTTCTGATCAGCAGTGATTGAAACACAACACCTGGGTGAACGCGCAAAATGTAGGCATTTTACTGACAAGATGCAATGATGCGCTGCCACAAAATACCGACAGTCTTTGTCCAAGCAGCACTCAAATGTTGTTGCACATTTGTTTGTACTGAGTTTGAGACTGAATATTCAAGAGATATTAAAAAAAATAACCACTGTTACATTTTTACTTGCCTCCATGCTGCTTTCTTTTGTTTATTAGCCTGTTTTCCGGCCTGTCCCCGACATTGAACGTGACGCACTAGTTAAAAAAAAACCCCAAAACAAACAGAAAGGCATGCTCATCTGCTGCAGAGCTGTGTACAGAGGAGTTTATAGACTATTTTTAGTGGGTTTTCCTGTGTTTAAAAAAAACTGCATACACGTGCAAATTTTGGTGAAAAAAGGGTTTTAGAAATGCTTTTGCTCACTGCATAGCTGTGCACCTACGTGTATAGTGACACACAGTCAATCTAATATTTGAAATATATATTTTTCCCTGATTTGGAGGAACAATGAAGGTGACAGATATGAACAACAAACATTGTCTCAACTTTATTTTTGGTGTTCAAACATCATTACATTAATGATGTGTATTAAACAGCCGTATTGATTTTTTTTTTTTTTTTTTTTTTGACGTGCTGCTTTAACACAGACAGAAAGAATAGATCTGTACAACACACTGTATATAAATAAGGTATTCCTGTTTGAATTGTCTTTGTGTAAAGGGAAGCATGAAGTGTCAACACAGCTACATTTCCTGCAACCCGCCATTATAAAACCAAGCTCCTCACATCAACTCACCTCAGCTGTTTGCTTTACTTCAAGCCTTTCTTCCCTGTGCACCTTTGCTTGGCATCCTTTTAAGCTAAACTCGGCTTTTCTTCGGCCCAGTTTGCCAGTTTTCAGCTCTATTAAAGGCCTGAGCAATGTAAAGGACAGCAGCAATAGATGTCTTTCTGGTGAGCTGCATGAGGGGATAAATATGTTGGGGAACACTTGTTGTGAGTTTTTTTTATTTTTTATTTCCTTCGTCCCTTGCCTATGATGGATCGTGGCTCATTCCTGCGGGGGGTTTGCTTTGTTACTCTCCCCCTTTCTCTTTTTCACCCTCTTTCTTTTTCTCTCTCCCCTGCTGTTCTAAACACCAACAGCAGGCTTCACCTTGTCTGCTTTCCTTTAACAATTGGACCTTGCATGGGTCACTTTCTCACATTTTCCTCGCTTTCTCAGATCCATTATCTCAGCATTCAAATTTCTTAGCCGTCCCTTAAAGAACACATTGTTTTTCCATCTCGTATTCTTTCTTTTTTTGTTCTCTCTTTTAACTCCTGCCATCCTGGGAATCCACACAAACCAGTCACACACCCAAACTGGGGGAAAAAAATCCATCTTTGAACTTGCTTTTAGTGCTGTTTGTCCTAATTACAGATCATTTTATCCCTGTCAAAAATTCTACTTTTATTGTAATGTTGCCCTGGATGCTGATCCTATTGAGGTTCAACCTTATTTTACTCTCCTGGAGCTCCCCATAAGACCTGGATTCATCACATGTATTCCCCACGGCCCTCCCTACTGTGGTCCCTTTCTTTTTTCTCTCTGTCTCCTACCAGCTCTGTCTGTTCTTGCTGTCTTCACATTTCCTCTTTTTCATTCTTTTTTCTTTTTGAAGATATCATTTTTTATGCTATCATCAAAATGAATTAGTCTGATCCCAAAATACGCAGAAGGACATATGGTTTGGCCCAGTTTCTGAGAAGTGCCGGGTTCAGTTTTTGGTCATTCTGTGAAAAAGGATGTGTGTGTGTGTGTGTGTGTGTGTGCGTGTGCGCGTGCGTGTGTGTGTGTATGTGTGTGTGTGTTCCTTCATTTACAAGTTGGATTTTCAGGGCCTCTTGGGAGTTGGAAGGTATTTATAGTGCTGCTCACACAGAGGTGGACTTCACAGTAATTAAGAAAGCAGTAAAGGTGGTTAATTCTACTTTTCTGATCACTGTTTTAATCTTCTGTCCCGCTTTTCTTGAAAGGTACACACACACATGCACACACACACATGCACACAGAACGGCAGGTACATGAGCCTTAAGCCTCTTATGACTCCTTGTCTCCATGCAGTGCAGACACAACACTGTGTCAGGGAGAGGTTTAGGCATGGTGCGGGCCTTCCTTAATTACTGGGGGATTGCTAAGCAGATACGACTGTGCTTTCACTGCACTTGGTGCTGGGTCAGTGGAGGCCTATGAGATTAGCTGTACACACAAGCTTCAGTCAGAAAAAAATGTCAGAAACATGCTCAAAAAGAAGTTGAAGAGCTTCAGTAAGACAACAGAATAGAGTTCAAAGCCGCATCATGCTACGGAGCACTGGTCTTTGTCAGTCACATGTGTGGATTGTGTGCGACATAGCCGAGGCGCCATTTTGAAGGTATAACTACAGTTGGCGGTACGGCAAATAAGACAATTAGATAAGTTATCCAATACATTAAATCATCAAACTGGAGAAACAGAAACAAACTGAGAGAATATAATACTGAGACAAACTCGGCTGGGATGCCAGGAACTGTTACTTGGCAAAATTGTTATCTTCTAACTGCACTGATCCGTACAAACTGTCCTGATCCTGCACTGCTGTCTCCAACCTCATTCTTGGATATTGTCAACTATCTTGTTTACAGTGTAAGTGCATATACCTGTAAACACCTCAGAAACTATAAATTCCTTGAAGCCCATGGACATGTCATCAGTGGCTGGGTGCAGGATTTGCTTACATTTCAACCTAGGCTGATATGCTACTGACTTACTGTACTTTTTTATTTATCATTTAAAAATGAATGCTTAACGTTATTTATATTGCTACTACTTTATACTACTAATATAACTGAGGTCCTCTGCTTAATTTGGCATCGTGTTTCACTTAGTAGGACTCCGATTTAATAAATCAGCAGTTATAAAGATGTGTAAATTGTGTTGTTAAGGGAAACAAACATTATTTGGGAAACATAATGTTTATTCACTTTACATAGAACCAAAATTAATACTGAATTATGTAAAATGTTTGCCAAATGAGTTAGTGTCTGTTCATGAGCCATAAAAAAAATCAATGATCATCTTTTAGAAGTGGATGTTTACCTTGAGCAATCGGCTACGCTGTCTATAACAATATGTTAATGGAGCAAGGCAAGCTAATTGCTAAGGTGATTGGTTATAAAGGAAAACAACCAACACTGTGAGAAAGAAATCACCACATGTTCAAAAAGGAATAAAAAGAAGCAGAATGATCTAATCCTTCCCCCTTTTTCATACAATATAAATACTTAAAGAAATGCTTCACCTCTGCGAAGTGACCATTTGCATAACTCACCTCATGTTACATTGAATTAGTCAAGAAACTTTGTTTTTCTCACTTATGTCCACAGTGACGGAGAATCCAAAAAAGCCAAACTTTCCTCATGGATTGAAGTAAACATGGAATGCTTTTAACAACAGCAAAAAATGTATAAAAACATCTGTTTACAATTCCTCATGCAACTCGTGCAGTAAAAGCCAAGTCTTACTTATCCAGCCCACAATGCACTTCGGTTATAACAAGTTTTACATCACATGTCAAAGACAGATTGATTGATTGCCACTCATTTCCCATTTATCCAGTGTCATAAGTTTGGTACGAGTAACGTGTCTTAATATATTTCTGTCATGAAAAGTGAAAGATATATAAAGGCCTGTGCTCCCCAGTCGCCTCCAATATCTACAAAAACTTTCTGTCTTCACTCTGTAACACTTTTATTGGCTGTAGTAAAGAAACTCACTGTGAGAGCAGCAGCCTCTTATTTTCAAAGAGGCCTTTGGAAGTAACACACATGGGACTTGAACTATCATGTCTTTAATATTTAAAAGAATAGTAGAGATGTGAAACAGGATTGTGTGTGTGTGTGTGTGTGTGTGTGTGTTTAAGAGAGATTGCTGTCACTAGTAACTTGTCTGTAATACTCAGACTGACATATTAGGCTATGTGAAGGCCACTTATGAGTCAACAATTACAACACACACACACACACACACAAATTAATGTATGTAGATAAATGAATATATACACTATACACTATGTCAGTACAGCACTGCAAATGGACATTTTTTCCTTTAACAACAAACACACATGGTTATGTTTAGCCAACACATGCAAGTGGTTGGGTTTAGGAAAAAAGAACTGGGTTTGGCTTTACAGTTAAATGGAAAGTGAACATTGGCCTCCCAGGTGAAAGTCAGCGGTTGATGGACCCATCCACCACCTCTATTGCCCGCCCTACTCGGACTTCTGCCACTTTAACTTTCATTGCTGTCCCGCTGTGTTTCCTTCTGATGCTGCCGAGCACCGTTAAACAACAACAGTGACCGGCTGCGTAACACACCATTGTGACGGGGCAGCTTTTTTTGTTAGTGTCTAACGCCAGTAGTCACTGACCAAGCGCCGATTTTCGACAACTTCAGAGTGAGACTGGGTTGGCAATACCATAATTGTGTCAAGCATGCAGAACTGACACACGCCTTTTGAAATTTGAAACATCACAGTCAGAGGCGGTGCTGACTGCCTCCGACTGCTTTTGGTCTGTGGTGTCTCCATCCTAATTAGCAACCCAATGGAAAAAAAATGTTGGCATTGTACATTTCTGTAAACCACAGTTCTGTTGCATGTGTACATTATTATGTAGCGGATACGTTAAAAGTTTAGGTTTCAACAATGCTGTAGTTAATGTCTGGTTTGGTTTAGGGCACAGAAAACAGTTTGTCATGGTTAGGAAACAATCATGTTTTAGCCTAAAATGCCCAGTTTTGAGCTATCCCTGCTGGAAATGCAGCAGTGTCTCTAAAAACAAGACTGCAGTGGTCTACAGCTTGGCAGGGCATCTTGCCTAGGTGACACACAATCCTAAGTTCCCTCCACCTACCGATGACAAAGTCAGCTCACTACATCACTTAAAAAATGTTGATATGATGCTACCAATCTGTGGTTTGCAGAAATGTATGATGCCATTTTCTTCTGGCAACTGGGCTGCTCGAGAATTAAGACAAAGGGCACTGAAGGTGTTCTTTAGGCTTGTGGTGGACCAACACCATACTAAGAAAACATTTGTAGTTTTTTTTTTCTTCCCTTCTTAATCCATTTTTTTTTTACCATGCTCCCAAGTTGATACCCAAGTCATAACTCCAAGTTTAAGCTGAACAATTAGCTGAACCTTAACCTACTCTGATTCTAAATCTAAGAAGTCTCACTCCCTTAAGTGGTGGGACATTTTACACACCTACATTACTTGTGTCATACCTCCTGTAATACACCTCCTCTCTAAGAAAGTAGAGAAAAAGTGGGTGAACACCCACTTCCCTCCTCTCTGCGGAGCACATAGGCCTGTCACTCTGCTGTGCACACATTCGATTTGTCACTGAACAAATACAGAGGCACGTCGAGCGCAGTCAAAACACTCCAAACCATCGCGAGTTTCGGTGGGAGGATGACACTTTCGCCTCCTTGTCACCAGCGTGAGTTTGGACGTACCATCACAGGAGTTTCGGTGACAGCCCAGTGAAGGCTGCTTTGTTTGCCTAAGTCGTCTCCATTCCCTTTAATGAGCCATTATGGTTATGTTTTGTCTCAGTCGTGTTCGTTGGCTGGCTGAGTTTCTGAGACGGCAAGACAGAGGAGAAGTGGGTAGGGGGCGGTGGTGATGTGGGGAGGCCGCCTGTCTTCAAACCTCCTTGTTGTGTTTCAGTAAAGAGAAGCTATCGGAGAAAGACAGTGAAAAAGTAGGAGAAGAAATTTGAAAGTTTGTATCGATATATTAAATTTTTATCAAAAACTTGATCCAGTTAATGATGTCCACTTCTGATAATGTAGAATCTTTGTAAATAGTTTCAGAGGACAGAATTAAGGCTCTGACAATGCTCCGCCCAGTTATGACTACTTAAATCACCTATAGCATCATTGTTCCACAAAGACTTAAATTGTTTTGCTGAGGTTTTTTTTTTTTTTTTTTTCACTTTAACAAAAGCATGGCAATGTCACCACTGGCCCTCAAAAACTCCTGATGAACTCCTACAAGAGAGCAGTAGATAGCTCCCCAACTCCTCACCTTCACTCTGATAAAATTTCCATCACCTCTTTAGTCACTCTTAAACATACCCCAAATCAAAGCCTGAGTCTTGAAGCCAAACTCTCCACTATCTTTCTCCGATCCTCTTTATCCTCCTTTTCCTTTGTCTCTGTTTGCCTGGAGGTGCGAGGAGCTTCCTGTAACAGAGCGGGATGGAAAGAGATGGGATGTTGAAGGGGGTGGGGGGGGGGGAGATGAGGGGAGTTGGGTGGCTAAGCAGACACTGTGACAACCCACCTGTCAGCAGGTACTCAGTATAATTGGTAAACGAAGGCCGCGGGATAGTAGCGGGGCCCCTTCTCTTCCCTCTGTCTTCTGCTCTGTTCTTTGTTTGACGAGTATTTGAAGTTGCCAGGCAGTCGTTGGAAGCTCGTTCCCTTCCTTGTTTGGTTCAGAGGAAGACAGAGGCCAACCAGGAGAGAGGAAAAAAAGAGAACACATGTTAAATATGAATCCCGGTTAGTGCGCTGGAGGTGATCAGCCAAGGAGTGGACAGCTACGCCTGTACGTGTCATTGTGGATTGTGAATGGATAAATGTGTGTTTCATCCGTATTAGACGTTTCCTCCTCTCTCAATGCCAATTCCAGCCATCAGGCTCTGTTTGCCCTCTAATGAAACATATTCATCTTCATCACACTCTCTTGCGGCTCTCAAACTTACTTTACAACATAGTCAATTAAACCCTTAGGGGCCACTCTGTGCGAAAAAGGATATATAATGCTTTGACATTTCAGTGAGTCCACATTAGGCACACCCATAGAACATTGTGCTTTGAGCTGGATGGGAAAGAGTCATAGCCAAGCCTTGAGGTAGAGGATAGCCAGTCAGAGGGATTGGGTCTCTTATAAGCTAGTTAGCTCTTTGGATTCAGTTACTTATGCTGATGTAATAGGGCAATTGTAAGCTGATACTGAAGTCTCTCTGTGACCCCTACGCTGGCTCTTGTTCTCATATTAGGCTACCTAATATATACTTATGCGTATATAGTGTAACAATAGACTAATACATAACTAAAATGGACTGAACTCAATTGCGGAGTGTATTAGTGTTATGGATCACCATTTAGGCTTCTTAAATTTTCAGAGTGTCCTTCTCAGGACTTTTGTTATCTTCTGTCTTATCTAAATCCGCGATCGTCTGCTTTGCTTGCTTGACTTGGTCCCTCCTAGACATTCATATAGTCATTGGAACAACTGGGGTCAGCAGTGTAACGATGCAAAGCAAGTCTCATAACAAGCCCACTGCTCTGGGGCTCTGTGTGTGTGTGTGTGTAAGTGTGTAAGTGTGTCCCCTAGGCTCGTAGTTGATCCTGCATCTCGATGGCATGAAACAGCTTTACGGGGCCAACTTCTCCTCAAGGCTGAACACCCCCAACTCTTACTTGGATGTGTGTATGTGCAAGTGCACACTTCACATGCTTATCTTGAAGGCATCTCCGTACCCAATTAAGTGTCAAACGTGTTCACGAGAGTCATTTTTATTGTTGCATCATACCACACTGAAGGATTTATCGTTTTGTCAGAGTGATGACACAGGCTTTGTTTGTCTTTCCTTCAAGCCACAGTTGAAAGTTTTACAGTGATGCATTTTTTTTTATTTGGTGTGTTCTAGAGCGCAGCCAAAAAAAAGGACAAAAAAATAAAATAAATAAAAACAACTTAATTCTTTCAACGACATAATCCTCAGGGTATCAGCAGAGGTGTTAGGTCAGAGATACACTTGCTTTTAGCAACTGCGCACATGAAGACTACCTCACGTCCTCCGCATTCATTCGGAGTGTTGGTTATGCATGTCCTCAGAAATGAATGTAATGTGTCCGCAAGATGTAATACACACATGAACGGTTGGGGCAGTGTTGGCAGAATGAGACACAGAAACTTTCCATCGTCAAAATATGCTTTATACATACCATCCATAATGGCACTTCACGTTGATCTTAGAATTAACCATAGAGTAACCTCCTCAAGTGCTGCTGTTTTTGTTGTTTACATCAGGCAAATATGAATAATCTGCATAGTCTAAGTTCCCTGCTTTGCCCTCTAGTGGAATCCTTCAGTAACACCTGTAGTTTATAGGCAAGTATGTGAATAATTCCATTCACGATGCAACCAGCTTTGTATGAAAAAATATATCTCCAGCCTTAGGGCTCAAAGATGAGGGAGTCTGTCCACAGCCAACATAAATGACCATCTTTGATAGAGATAGGCGTTACAACCCTGTATCACTCCTCATGACATATACGTCGGTAACCCATAATTGATATGCAATGCCAACTCTGCATACTAGAAGTTTGTATGATTCAAATAAGTTTTCTCAATTATGTTGCGGTGACAGATGACTTTAAAAAATGTAGATAAAAAAAAAGTACTGCTTTTATGTACGTTTATGGATGGTGGGTGTACAAAGTCCAAGAATTTGACGCCAGCGACTGGCGTTTGCATTTTGAGTCCCATGTGTGGTTACATTCAGGTAATGAAGGCACTTGACTTGAGGTTAGATAAAGATTGTGCTTTCAGTTAAATATCAGAAGGGTCAATATCGGAACCCATCAGCTCTGCTGACGATGCCAATATTTAGGAGATACGGTCTAGCTAGGAGATATACACTTCCTCTTCCATGCATAACTCATTTTGGCTAATCTGTGTTAACAAATATTTGTATGTGAATGCAGATACATTTGAAAAAAAGCTAAGATAAAGCTAAATCACTGTCGGACGATAACTGATGGGTTTTGAGACTGCATTTTGGTCAAGATGTTCTGCCTCTCCACACAGGCTGTTTACCTGTTGTTTAAATGTGATTGGTCAATATTACTCAGACTACAAACTGTAACCACAACCCTTTGAATATCAAAACCTTGTCCCATTACTTTCAGATTCTGCATACAGATGCAGATATCTGTATGCACACACAGTAGAGTAAATATATAATGTCTTGTGCTTGAAGTCACATTTAATTTTTTTCAATATTTAATCAAGACCATAAAATTTCTGTAGTCTTAACCAAGTTCTTTTAGTGCCCAAATGTATCAGAAGCAACAAGAAAAATGTTTTGATCGTGCTTTTATTGCTACGTGTGGATATTGCATTGCAAGAGGGGATATTGTAGGAAAGCAAATATGCATTTCTCATTTCAATGCAGTCCTAGCCTAACATGTACCATCATTTCTAACCTTAAACATAACTCAACCCCTTTACCGAAAGCATAGTTTATTTTCTGTAACCCCAATCTCTTACTAATTTTAACCATTGTGTAATTGCCATACATGTATGTTAAGAGATGAAAAATTCTGCAAGGCAACGAACAAAAACATTTTTTTTTTTCAATAGATGTAACCAGGAGTTTTGCTGGATCATAAATTATCAGTATTCTGCGTGGTATATAATGCTTTCATTCTTTTTGTACCACGCTACAGAGGCCTGAGACTGTGATAATGTGCCGCCCTCAGACTTTTATTAATCATAATGACCTGGCCAAATCAATCAAACCAAAGCAGTTTTGGTCCATTTTGGGAAGCCAACCAAACTGCTCCAAATGTACTTAGACGGTCTTAGGATTTCTGTTCAATGGCTCATAGTTAAAACTCAAGAAGGGACTTTTAGAAAAGTTTGAAGAATTTTTCAATACCGGGATTCAAGCCATGGTTCTTAACTCCACTAATATTGTATTCCCCCAATTATGTCCAGCTGTCACGTTCGAAGGATCAAGCTTTTAATTCATAGCAAGCCATCTCAGATTTCCTATTGAAAGAGGGATAATATAGTTGTGTTTTTGTTGAGGATACTAATGTCCGCTGTTTTATGGCGGATTGTACGTGATTTCTATTTGTTGATTATGTTTGTTTGTATCAATAGATCTGTGCATTTGTGTGTGTGTGTGTGTGTGTAAAAGATGGGTAAACTCTATTTGATATGCCCAGCCACCAATATGTAGAACAACAGCGCTAGGCTTCTATTGTCTTGTGCTGCTCTATGGGGGTTAGCTGGCACTGCATGAGAACAGATGTGTTTCAAATCATTGTTGTTATTTACCAGTGATAGGCTAGAGCTCAAGAAAATGTCCCCCTGTTCTGATTTATTCATTCGGACAGTGGATTTATGCAGAGATGCTGAAAACCTGGATCTTTTCTGCATGGATAGACGGGCAGATTTATTATTCATGAAGCTAATGCATTGTTTCTGTTGCTTTATATCTCTTTTTTGTTCTCTCATCCTGCTTTTTTTCCCCTCCTTCCCCCCCTCTTCTCGATGGTGCACTGAATTCTCTCAGGCAAAGGTTGGCAGTTAAATGTCTGTGTTGAAATGAGAAGTTTGAAAGACGAAGCGCTATCTCTGTATATATGTGTGTGTGTGTGTAAACTGATTTAAATCGCTCTTTGAGCCCTACAGAATGGCGCTTTAAATGTTAAATGGGGGTTGAAGCCTGCCTGAACTAATTTGTAGGGCTTTGCACCGTGTTGACATTTAAATGTGATAAGAATAGCAAACTGTACCGCCGACCTATTTTGAAGATGCTTTCGGAATACATTCACATCAACTGTGGCCTATAATTAATAAAAAAAGACAGGCCTCCCTCGCTCCAGATTTGATTATAATACAACCTTATAAACACACCAGGGATAGATGAGAGGAGACGAAAGAAGAAGAAGAAGAACTAGGGGAGGGAAGAGAAGAGAAGAATAACAGGAATAAAAACAAGAGAAATGATGGGGGCAGGAATTAAGAGGGAGGTGGATTGCGAACACCTGGTCTTTGAGGCAGATTGCGTTGGCTGGCTGCTGTGCTATCACATTACTCTGATCCTGCCTCTCTTGTTTGTCAGAGAATTGAGAGAGAGAGAGAGAGAAGGAAAGAGAGAGAGAGGGAGAGAGAGAGAGAGGGAGAGCGGGTGGCGGTGGTGGGGGGCGGGGTCGGGGTGTGCGAAATCAGCATGCAAATAACACCACATTGTTAACTTAATCAGATGCAGGGGGAGAAAATATGGAGAGGGATGGGAGGAGTGTGGTGGGGTTGAGGGGGGATTGCCAAGGAGGTGAGGCAGAAAGGAAGAGGGGTTTTGCAGTGATGGGAGACGGCAGAGAGGGTGCGCAGATTATAACCACCCACACCCCGGCTCCACCTCCCACCACTGCCCACATCCAACACCCTGGGGCTGCTCTGGAACTCATGGAGGAGATGCCGTATATATATGTGTGTGTGTGTGTGTGTGGAGAGAGGGAATTTGAGGGATGCAGCCTCCTCAGCGCTCCATCAAGTGGCAGGCACAAGCAGTTAGCAGCCGGCTAGTGAGCTAGCTTGTCTTGGCCAAACCGCCGGTGTCACACATTTTCATAACGCTACTGTAAATGTCAAGATATTTCTGTCATAAACAATAAGAATTGCAAGGCCCAAGCAACCCGTTCAACCACTTAGACACAAATGACAGCAGTTGTGGTTCTTAAAACTACAAATCACTCCTCCCAAAAGGCCACAGCTGCACTCTTTTTGATTTTAGCAATGCATTCTTTTAGGTTAGCACCTAATAAGTTGGGAAAACATGTAGCATATATGGCATATTTTCGAATATCCTGTTCACAGCATAGTATTTCATTACATCATAACCTAATCCTCATACACATACATGCCTGTGTTTGTGTGTATGTGTGTAGTGGGACATTGTAAAGGGACAGTTACAGGAGAGTCTCTTTGTGTAAGCTTGAATACAGATGGTGTGTATGTATGTGTGTGTGTGTGTGTGTGTGTGTGTGTGTGTCTCGAGGGAGAAGTTCATACAGTGTACTACAGAGAGGTCATTTTTCATTATAAACATCCACTGCCTTAATGAACTTAGCCCCCTGCCAGAGCACACATGTACGAAAGTGCGTGTTTGTGTATGTGTGTGCGCGCTGTCTTTTTAATGAGTGTGTGTACTGTAGCCTTTGTTGTGGAAGATAAGTCTGTGACAATGCTGAAGGTCAGGCAGGGCAGAGAAGAATGAGAGAAATGCAGTGTTGGCCGGGACAGACAGCTCTGAGCTGAAGCTCTGGTGTAGACAGACGTCAAGAATCCTGGAACACAGCCAGAGCATACCTTCAGAAACTGACACACACACACCACATATTGGTGCTACTATACCTGTGAGCATCTGTATTGGATATTGACTGGATTTGTTTTGCATAAAATGTCATGTAACTCTAAGTCAAATTCAGAATCACTTCCTTTACAGAGGAGAGTTGTCTGCATTTATCTTTTACTTTTAGTTAGTTAAACCGTTTATCTATTACTCTACCCGAGCAACTACCTGAACCATCGTTTTAGTTTAGTTTCTGTTAACCACGGACATGCTACATTTGTATGTTTCATATATATCATATCAAGATTCTAAAGTAACAGGGTATGAGCGACTTTGTCATTGGGAGGTGGAGGGGATGGTGGATGACGTGACACTCAGGTGAGATCCCTGCCAAGCTGCAGACCGCTGTTCAAGACCAACAAACAAAACAGTTGGTTGGTCTTTGGCAAGTCATTGCTGCATTTCCAGGGTTTTTTTGTCGCCACCAATGGCGGACATGGGTTTTTTTTAGCCACCCATCGTGTTTCCACCAGGGATATTGCCATGAAAAGCTGTTTTTTTTCCTAAGATAACTGCATTTCCAGCTGTGATAGTGCCACAACGAGCAGTTGTTTTTTTTACCAAGACAACTGCATTTCCAACCATTATGCACATAAAACGCCTGTTTTTTATCAAATCCATTGCATTTCCAGCCCAACACATTCTCAATCCGACCTTTTCACATATGGACGTTTGGTCATGGACTTTTCATGTTGAGATATGACATGCGAGGTACCCTGGATGTGTTGGTTGGTATGCAGTGTCAACGTCAGTCAGTTACATGCATTGTTTGCAACGTTGAGACATCACTGTGTTCCCAGCCAGAGTCTTGTCACTAAAACCAGATATTTTTAGCCGGAACATTATCTTTTCCTAACCTAGTGTTTTTTGCGCGTAATCTTAACCACACATTAACCACAGTGTTTGTCAAACCATAAAGGTTCAATATCTCCGCTACACAATAACATACAAAATGTAACAGACAGAACTGTACAATGCCAGTGTTTATTCCGGTGATTGAGTTGTTCAAGTTCAAGTGTTTATTGGTATTTTTCTTAATTGAGATACTCAAAATGTTTCCACATACCCCATGGCAACTGCAGACGCACCCCCTGGGGTGCAAGTAACTCTTGTTAGGTATCACTGCTGTGAAGGATGTATCTTTCAAGTGTTGTGAGGACAAAATGTTCTTAAAAACACACACACACACACACACACACACACACACACACTGTCAGTCCATTTTGCACATGTATGAATTGTGTGCACACACTTAAATGTGTATCCCAGGTGTGTATGCATGAGTTTTGCACCAGCAGAGCTCTGAACATACTTAAGTGTGTGTGTTTGTGTGTGTCACAGAGTGTTTTGTAGTCCGGTTCACAGAGAGGCCTTCAAAAAAAAAAAAAAAAAAAGGCTCCTCTGAGGTTTCACCCAACTTCTCCTTCCTGCTTTAATCACGGCTGCCTTTCACTGAGGCGTTGGCATCGATGCAAACGCTGCCTCGCTGACATGTCTCTTCCTCTCTCACTCTTTTCTCTCCATCCCCCTTTCATTTCTTTTATTTCCTCCTGTAAATCTATTCATCCCCCACCCCGCCCCCCCCCCCCCCCCCAAACCCCATCTCTGATCTTAAGAGCAGTCGCCACAGTGTTTTTTCTGATAAACTCTGATAGATAAACATGCTCTCTTATGTCCCCGAGGCCCTCCACCCTCTCTCACGAGAGCACACCCCTCCAAAGCACTTCCTCTGCAACAATTAGTCTGTAATAAATACACCCTGGCCTTAAAGTAGATAATGCACAATTCACTCTCTCTCTTTCTTTCCTTTTATATTAAGTGCCACATTAGCTCACTGTACATATCTAACTTTGATGCGAAAGGAGGGAAAGAAGAGAGTGTGGTGATTTTTTTTCTCTCTCTCTCTCTCTTCCTCCCCAGGCACGTCAAATGTGCGTGAGAACAATAGCAGCTATAAGGCCACTAAGAGATATTATAACATATGCAGAGCATCGCAAGCATTTCCACTCAAGTCTGAGCCTCTTGATGGCTTTGATAAGATTAGTTTGCTTTCTTAAACAGGAAGTGTGCTGCTTAAAGAAAGAAAAAAAAAAGACACAGCATGGTTGCATAATAAGTTTAACTACTTCTCAGAGAGCTAAAGTTGCTTTCAAACTCTTCAGATTAACAAAAAAAAAAAGAAGCGACGCAGAAAGTGGAGGAGAGGAGAGAGATAGAAAGGGAGTTTATCAAAGTGATGGAATAAAGAGAGATTTAACACGGTCATATTAAAAAGACATGCGGCAGTTTCAATATTTAAAAATCCCATTTGCTTCGACAGAAGAGCTTTTTCATTCAAGAGCATATGGCAGCAGTACCTGTATCCAGCCTCTCTCTTATCTCCGTCAAAGACAAAGAGAAAGAAGGAGTAAAAGAGGGGGTGGTGGTGGGAGGGGTGGGTGTGGGGGGGGCTCAAGAAAAAGAGATACTTTCAAACAGACATTCAGACATTGAAGAATCATTCAATTATCGGCAGCATGATGTAAAATAATTACCTGACTCGCTTCCTGTAATGAGTGCTGCTAATTAGCCATAGACTTTTGTTTTAGTTGAAAAAAGAAAGAGAAAGTCCCAAACTCCCAACTGCACAGAAGCTGTGAAAAGAAATGTTGTATGTTGAAGTAGCACCCCATCCTTTCTCTAAACACACACACACACACACACACACACACACACACACACACACAACGCGCACTCTGACTCCTCACTATAGGCTCACTTGGCTTGAAGGCACAATTTACCTCCCAATGTATGCACACACAGCTCTCAGTAAATAGTCGAGAGTGCAAAAAAAGATCCTTCTTCTCTTAATTAGCTGTGTAACAATTAAAGTCTCCTCTTAGTAAATTGAACCTTTGTCTCCCTTGCCTCCCTAGTTTGATTTCAGCACCTGTCACAACAACCCCTCCCTTTACCACCACCTCCACCGCTGCCACACACCCACCACTATTACCTCCACCACCACCCCCCCTTGACTGTAGTCATTATGCAAAACTCTACCAGAATGCGCCCAGCATGAGTGGAAGAAAACAGCAATTATTTCTGATATTCTGTTATTTAGGCCGTATTGACATTCAACTACTTTCTCCTTCTCTCTGTTTGTCTCTTTCTCGCTGCCACCACCTGAGAAACAAAGTGAGACTCCACTAGGTTTTAGTCTCAATCTTGAATCTTGTATGTCATCACTGCAGTCACTCCGCAAGAGACAAAGGCAGCGCTGGCCCATAATGTGACCTACAGATTTCTGAGTGTGTGTGTGTGTGTGTGTGTCTGTGTGTGTCTGTTTGCAGCATTGACATGCAGTGCAGAGGGTGACCAGTGATGTAAGCTATGACAGATACACTGTGGTCATTGTCTCCCTGACCTCTTTCTTCCCGCAGTCTAACCATGCGTGAGTGCTCTACACTGCCATGTCTGTTGTCTAACACACACATACACTCGTGCACACAGTTATCGTGTCCTGCTTTTCTGACTGATTTGACAAGAAGAAGAGTTTTGTCACTAGACAGATCAGACCAAACACACACACAGGTACATCACAAAACGTCAGAGCCACATTTTCAGAGTTGAAAAGGAAGTTGATCATTGAGCCATACTTGAGATAAAAGCACAAATGACCCAATATAGAGCCAGTATATTAGCATGAATACATACAATAAAAGAACATTTTTAAAGAGAAGCACTAAAAGTTTAAATCTGGGCCTGTATTGTAACTGTCAGGAGGAAACAATGGATTATCCAGCCTACTGCAGGATTTTTATGTTTTTGATGTTAAAGGACCTTACTTTTTTTTTTTTTTTCTCATTCCAGGTACTGTAACACTTGGTTTATATTCATTTTACGACACAGTAGAAATCAATATGCAGAGACTTGAAACTCAAAACTATGTCATATCTGTCCTGGCTCCATTGTCAACAATGCCTTATTGTTAAAGCAAATATTTGCAAGTGGATTTGCATTATGTAGGGAAATTAATGCAACAATAGCGACCTGGAATGTAGGATGAATATATTCAAATTCTTAAATACCACAAAAAAAGATAGAAAAAAAAATCCAAGGTACGCTAAGTAGCATTTTTCAGAAATTTCAAAGGCATTTTGTGGCCATCTTCATTGTCTGGAGGCATTAATTATAGTAAAGATGATTTGTTGTAAATTACATGTTTAGATTTTATTTGTCAGTTCCATTGTTGCTGTTTTTTACACTAATATTTTTTATAATGTAAACTATACCTTAAGATTATTATTTTATGTTTTGTGAAGAACTATATTTTTGTCAAAGTGTAAACAAGCATGCTCTGTACAGCCTACAGCGTAGACCACTGGTTCCCAACCTGAGGTTCCCGACCCCCCTAGGGGTCGCAAACGCTTCATGTGGGGTCACGAGGCCTTCTTGATTTTAAGAGGTGTTAGAAAACCTTTTAAGAGATATGTAATTATGTACAGTAGTCCTATATCTCAGCATTTCATTCATTTCTGTAAAGAGAACTAAATAGAATTATTGTTTTAAAGTTTAGATTATGATTCAACATATAAACTTCTCACTAAATCTCACAGGATAAGGACACAGTGAAGACCTGAGTTATATTAGTTATATTCACAGAGCCTTAAAAGCCTTGCCCTGCTTTGGAATAGAACAAGTGTGTATAATTGTTAAAAAACAAACAAAGAAAATTGGATGAAAAGTGTAAATTTGAACATTCATCTAAATTGCTTATTTCACACAAACTTCCTGCAGTTGTTATTTGGGTTAATTGCACAGCTGTTCTGTATTATTAGGCATCCAATATAATAAGAAATATCAATGAAACATGTCACTTAGGCAGGGATCATCAGTTTAGTCAATAATAGAAAAGAGGTCCCTTAAGTAAAAAGCTTGGGTACCACTGGTGTAGAGCTATATATGAAGTTAAAACAGGCTTCATGGCAGGTTTTACACTGTGACACCCTTAAATCTTAAGTTAAAGAAACATTTCTTTCATATCTGTTTTGAAAGGCTGATATTTAATGTCTCCCAAAAGGACACTCTCAGCAAATTGATAAATATCTGTTTAATACACAAAACAGCAGTAACAACCAAATAAGCTGCATGCAGTCCTTAAGCAGGAGTGACGCAGTGTATGAGTACAAGATGAGGCACGTTCTCTATCATTATCACGTCAGTTACCATGATTTTTATTTATTTTTTGTCTTTCACTGAACTTCACTAAACAGTGGCTGCTTAACAAATGTTTGGCACTATTAATCCCGCGCTCAGTGCTTTATTCGCTGCTGCAGGGGTCTGTCCACGCTGCTGCGACCGCTATTGTAACGCACTCAGGAGGGGAGAGGTGCTCACAGATGTATGTGCACACACACGCACAGACACACAGACACACAGACACACAGACACAGACACACACACACACACACACACACACACACACACACACACACGTACACACACACAGACAGAGACATCTGCAGGTCACCATCATCATAGTGGGAATAATACCAGGGATGGTTATCATAAAGGGAAGCTTTGAGCTCCCGGCCGTCTTGGGAAGATGATTTGGCTGGCCCGGAACAATGAACTGTGGGAATCCGCTTGTCCTGCATTGATCTTCCTCCCATGGCATCCCCTGCAAGGCTGTCAGAGCGATGGACGGATAAAAAGACCCACAACATTTTTCTTTCTCTCTCTCTCGCTCCCTCCCGGAGTCTTTCTTTTCTCCCTGTCAGGAGGGCTCCCACTGATCAGCGGGGATGAGCTGAAAGTTGAACTACCTGTTGACAGGACCTCTTAAACAGCCCTCAATGACATATTGTGCAAGAGAAAGAGGGAGGGGTAGAGACTCCTGTTCATTCATATTTGTCACTGATCTATTGAGTCCGTGCTCTCATGAAAGCCTTGTTCCCTTGCTTAATATTTTGTCGGTGTTAAAGCAAAGCAAGGAGTTAGGGCCTACATACAGTGTTATGCATAAGTTATAAAATGTGTGTATTCATGTGAAGAAAATACGCCCTCTTTTGTCTTTTCAGTTTTGTGTTTTAGAAGGTGTCGGGTACAAATTGGTCCCTAAGAATGTGATTGGTGTTTTTGTCCAGTCAGTCAGAGCGCTGGCCCTTTCAGGGTACTGGAAACACCTCCCTAAAGATCCACAAGCCCTTTGAGAGAGGAGGGCACAAAAATAGAAAAAAAAGAAATGTGTATTTGTTCATATTTGTAAGGAAAAACAACATTTAAAGTCAAATCTAGATGAGATCTGATCTTGGCCATGTCTGCAACTCTACTCCCCCCCCCCTTTAAAAAAGAACAATCCATCTCTGAAGCCTCACATCTTTTTGATAGTGCGGAGTTATGCGTTTTGATCAAGAGGCTCCAGGCATGGGATGGAGTTAGGATTGAATCTGGCAGGGGTTGTGTGACTGTCTTCCATGTGCAGTTCAGAGTGTTTTCGCCTCATTACAGAAAGTAATAATGCAGTGAAGTCAAAGAGCGGGAGAGAGGAAGGAAAACAAGGCAGCTTTTTTATTGAATTAATTAGACGCCTTGCAAAGACCACCTGCAATAGAAACAAAACACAAGCCAGGAAGAAACTCATATCTGGTCTGTTCTACCTCAAACTTGAACTAAAGCAACTTTTACCAAGAGCTAATTGATCTTTGAAATGACTAGAAGGCTCTTTTCTTACTTTGAAAACATACTTACAGCTACTGAATGGATCTGATTGTCCCTGCTGCTTATAGCATTCAGCTCACAGTGCATGTAACATATGGTAAATACCCACATTGTCCCTTAAACACAGATTACTGGAGCTGTAGCCCCCATCCCCCTACCCCTCGTCTCATTAATGATTTGGTGGAAATATGATGGAATTCAGCACATTGTGAATAATGATTGATTTGTTTAATGCAATGAATTACTTCATTAGGACTTAATGAGGTATTGCATTGTGATTAGTCGATGGGTTTTGTGTCGATACATGTCAAAATAACAAAGTAAAGTCCAACTAATGGCTTTTCGATCCTTTAGTTTCTCCCCATCTTGTCTTAAATGTCAGAGCAAAGTTTTATGACAAAACTTGGGCCTAAAAGTAACTTCAAAAAGTAGATGCAGGAGTTTGTTTGAAATTCTTTATTTTAATATGAATTCATAATAGGTAGCTGTTCCTAATATTGACGCTGTCTTTCATATACTTTATATGGTTACAATTAGACAGCAACACATACAAATCCCTTATGCATTTATGATGCATGGTACCATTGATAAGACAGAAATGAACCGAGCACATTCAAATGCTGACTGAAATACACTTCCATTGTGTTACAGATACCACTTATAATTAAGCTGAGGCTTGAAGAGAAAAAGAGCAGGGGAGAAAAATGCATTTAGAGAAACCGAGTGAAATCAGTTTTCTGTGCGTGTGCACGAATGTGCGGAGGACTCTGTGTGTTTACGGGGTGCACGTGCTGCTTTGCTGAATATTAAACCACAAACTATAAAGACAACAACTGAACCGTCGTGAGAAAATGCTAAAGGAAGTCTTTGTGGTTTTAGAGGTATCAGAGGAGCCAATAGTTTTAATGAGGCAGCATTGCTGTACATGCCAGGAAATGATAAGGTTATACAGGTTAGAATAACGGCAGAGAGATACTGTACCAGCAGAACGCTACACAGTGGATATGTTGAACATATCGGCGTCAACGCAGGCTACACAGCCATGGCAGAGACAGTGAGACATAATAGGGACAAAGTGGCACCAAGTCTTCGTAATACAACCGGTAAGAATGACAGACCTTGATCTTCTAAAAGCAGAGCACTGCTACATAGATACTGTGTAGCGTTGTTTCCTTCTGTACATTTGATGGATATTTTGCAAGAGGCTTGTAACAGTAACAGTCAGCATGATGTCAAAATAGAAAGAGTTGCTGATGTGATTTCTGTGGGCAGCCATTTGATAGTGCAGGGTGAGTTGCAACGTACTCTTCGTGTCTTTTAGAGGGCATGCGCATACTGAATTGTTGTCTGTAGTCAAAGGGTTGTGTTTGAGTGTCTTTGCCTGCGTGTGTGTGTGTGTGTGTTTCTACTTCTACACCACCCTCAAATTCCTTGCATGTGTGTGTGTTGATATGAGCAGAGGGGGGATGTCACATAAGAAATGTCCTTTTTAATCAGGGGAAAAAATATAAAATGACTGGGGAGCAAGGCAAGCATATTAATGTGTCTCATTTGCATACGCTCGTCAGCCAGGATACGTTTATAAAAAACACAAACTGGATTCGTCAGTTCATTTCACATTATTCCATTGTCTATCTGCCTTTGTTATATGTTAAAGATAAAGGCAGAAATCAAATTGAAGAAAAGGGCAAGCTGCTATCTCCCCAAATGAGCAACAGCTCATCAGCCTAGTTTAAATCACAGATTTCTATTCCAAAAGGCAGCCGCCTCTGTAAAAAAGGGCCCATTCAAATAAGGTCTTCTCCGATATAAGCACGCCTGGTGATGGAAGCTGGGGTGTCACATAAATACAATTTAAAACCCTAAGCCATTTAAAGCAGTCTAACAAAGTTTTATCTTTCTTTGCAATTCTCTCCGAATATTATTCTCACAATAAATGTACACATATAGAGTATGTATATACATATATATATATATATATATATATATATATATATATATATATATATTCCATCCAAGAATAAACTTTTTATTAGGCTTTTATGATGTTTAGATGAACGCAGCATTATTCAAGTCACATGAGAGCACGATCATAACATCTGTCGTAAATTTAAGTAGGCTTTGGCAGAAGCATATCTAGCTGTTATCCGCCTGCAGAACATAGCATGCCCATTATATTCTTGATGAATTCAGTCGAATTGCTTAAGATAGTTGTGGGGAAAAATAAGGAGAATTCAAAGGGCAGCCCACAAGTGTCACATTCCTTTAAACACAAGTGGAAGCAGCTCACAGTGTCTAATTCATCTGTGCAAGATAAGAATCCACCATCAACAGTGTGTTGGAGGGGCCAGTGGCTAAAAGAACAGGCACCCCTTATGTCTACTAACCTCCTACTGATGGGAGAGAGTGAGGGAAGAGAGAAAAAATTCAAATGAACGAGAAAACAAGCAGGCCAAGTACAATGTTGAGTCCTCCCTGCTTTAGAAACATACTGTAGGTGGAGAGAGAGAAAAAGAAAGGGAGAGTCTGGCAGGACCTCAGTTGCCCTCTGTGCCTGTAAAGTGTATACTGAACATGTGTGCACATATTTTTAACGTGGGTGTGCCCCATTGCTGCCAGATTGGGTCCATAAGCTGTCTAAAATGATCCCACTTTCTCTTAAAAGTGAACTCACCTAATGCCAGTGCTTTACACAGCCTCTCCATGAAAGGATTTTTTGATGATTATAATCATGCGTTATAGCACAGTGGCTGCCACTGTTACCAGGCAGCATACTAATCAGCTTAATGAGATATTATACAATATTTTGTTGACCAAAGCAGAACCGTGGTTATTGTTTCTGAGGGTTTGACCCCTGCCAGCAGCCAGAGGAAGTGTGCAGATAGATGTTTATACCTCTCCATCTGGAGAGCAGATGGATCTGCATTAAAACCAATGTTATTCATTTTTTTGTTATTTATTCACTGATGTTACACATATGAAATGGAAAACCTTCTGCTGACAGTACAACATGTTCAGAAAATGGTAATATATTTTGGTAGCATTAAGGCAGCCCAGGACTACAGCATTCGTACAGTAGGCAGATCAAACACAACAAAGTAACTGCTTATTCCTCTCAGACTTGAGGGTGAACTTATCTGTTATCTATTCTTTTTTCAACTGTGTATCAACCAGTGCATCTTTGGCTGCAATGGGAACCCGTTCAACACAGCCAACTGTTGTTTTCTCCATCCTAGAAACTATAAAAGATTTAGGTAGAGAGAAGAAGACAGACAGAGAGAGAATTGGGGGAATAGAAAGAAGCAGAGGGAGAGCAAAGTGATTCACATCAAATGTAGTGCGGATCTTTAATGGAATTTTGCGCCAAGACAAGTGTCGTGGCAACAAGATAAGAGTGTTGTGTTTACTGGAGTAACCCCTTGGCTTTAAGTGCTATTGTTAATATCATAATTGTAGTATTGCGGTGGCTCCCCGACAATGCCGTTGCTCCGTTTCATTAAGGCGTGTAATTGGAGGAATTCTGATAGGATGGGCACAAGTAGCTTAATTATACACTGCTCACTGTGTTTACAGAGTAATTATTCCATCCAAAATGGTGTTACATTTTGAAAAAGTTCTATGGAGTCGCAGCATTTCTCCAGGCCCTTGGTGCTGACAATTCACGCAGTGCTCTATGCATCAAAGGCAATACATTTCATTTCCCTGTGCTGGGTGACACAGCACAGGTGTTGGTTCCCTAAGTGAAGAAACACATTAGTCCTGAACATGTGGCTGGATAATATTCTATTTGCAATCACAAAAGCAAATACAAAGAGCACAGCAGCAGCCACCTTCTTTTCTGAAACCTATAATGTTTTCAAATATTTCTAATTCTACAGATTTTTTATTTCTAATATATTTCCCTGTTTCTTTCTGGTTTTACAGGATGGAGGACTCTAGTTTGTGTCTTGGTGTGTCGTCAGCAGTGCCTGATGCTGATGCCCATCTGAGCAGTGCAGTGTTAAATGGCCGCTACCCCATCAGTCAAAAGCTTCACCAGCTCACTGCCCAGCTAGGACACGCCTTTCCCGATCTACACCGCCCACAACAGATCCCCGAAGAGAAAGCAGCAACGCCTTTGGACGAGAAGACCCACCACGCAGCCCTGGCCAGTCAGCCTATCAGCAGTCAGATGGCCCTGCTAGCCAATCAGCTCAACCGAGACATTGACGCAGGGGCACTAAGTGGGTTGAACGGGCGTGTTGATTTGCAGCAGTTTCTCAACGGCCAGAACTTGGGCATCATGTCCCAGATGAACGATATTGAAGATGATGCCCGCAAGAATAGGAAGTATCCCTGTCCACTCTGTGGCAAGCGCTTTCGTTTTAACAGCATCCTGTCACTGCACATGCGCACACATACAGGAGAGAAGCCCTTCAAGTGCCCCTACTGTGACCATCGAGCAGCTCAAAAGGGCAACTTGAAGATCCACCTCCGCACCCACAAGCTGGGGAATCTTGGTAAAGGTCGTGGCCGTGTCAGAGAGGAGAATAGGCTGCTGCATGAGCTGGAGGAGAGGGCCATTCTTAGGGATAAGCAGATGAGAGGGAGCGGCAGTCTCCTCCAGACTGCTCCAACACCCCATCTGGGTCTCAATAGCAGCTCTAATACCCATCAGCAGCAGCTAGGCTCGGCCTGTGGCCTCCTCGCCCCCTCCAGCCTTACCACTCCAGAAACAATTTCCCAACCTTCTTCTTCACCCAAGCCGGCTGGCACCCAGGATGAACAGTCCTTGAACCCAACTACAGGCTTCCGCTGTACCTTCTGTAAAGGGAAGTTCAAGAAGCGCGAGGAGCTTGACCGCCACATTCGCATACTCCACAAGCCCTACAAATGTACTCTGTGTGAGTTTGCTGCCTCCCATGAAGAGGAGCTGATAAGTCATGTGGAGAAAGCCCACATCACAGCTGAGAGCACACAGGGCCAGGGTGCTGGTGGTGTCGGCGGCACGCAGGCTGCCACTGAATTCCGTTGTGACGTGTGTGGCCAGGTGTTCAGCCAAGCTTGGTTCCTCAAGGGCCACATGCGCAAGCACAAGGACTCCTTTGAACACTGCTGCCAAATCTGTGGCCGTCGCTTCAAGGAACCGTGGTTCCTCAAGAACCATATGAAGGTGCATCTTAACAAGCTGGCCATCAAGAACAAGCCAGCCCAGCCCAGTGAGCAGGACATGGCTGCCGTCAATAGCATGAGCAATCTGGCTCAGGAAGCTCATGCCAATCTTTATTCCCGCTACATCTCCTGTCTTCAGGGAGGCTTCCTTTCACCAGACAAACAGGGCCTGAGTGAGCAGCACCAAATGTTGGCTAAAGCAGGGATAGCCATGAAGGAAAAGGAGATGCTAGGGAAGCTGCTTGGGCCAATGGCAGGAGGTATGGGCCATGGGCTGGGCGAAAATGAAAAGCGCTCACTCCTGGGTTGTCTCAACCTTGTGCCACCACTCAAGTCCAGCTGCATGGAGCGTCTCCAAGCAGCTGCAAAAGTGGCGGAGATGGACTCCCTCAATAGCTACCAAGCCTGGCAGATAATGGCTCGTGGCATGGCTATGGACAGGGCTTTCATGCCGAAGGAGCAGCAGCAACACCAGCACCATATACCCCCGGGGCAAGAAGATGAGATGGGTGGTGCTGGGGCCTTGGCTTCCTTCTCAAAGGAGAAACAAGACTACTCCTTGATTGCTTCCAGTGATAGCTCCAAGCAGAAGCAGCTCTCTGAAGCCTTGCAGGGATCCAAGGCAGCTAGCGGAGCCATGATGTCCATGAAGGAGGATGGAAGAGGCTTCGACAGTCACCGTGACTTAATGTCTGTCCACAGTAGTGCTGAGGGTCCTGGAGCCATGGCCGGCTTGGGAAGCCCAAACATCGACTACAGCCTCTCTAGCCTCTCCATTCTGAAGGAGAAGCCTTCAGAGTGCCCTGACTGTGGCCGGGTCTTCAGAACCTACCATCAAATGGTCGTCCACTCCCGCATTCATGGCAAAGACAGGAGAGGCATTGAGGAAGCGCTCCAGCAACAAGGTCTGGATGAACGTCGTGGATCAGCCAGCGACCCGGAGTCCCAGTCAATCAGCCGCTCCACCACTCCTGGTTCATCCAACGTGACAGAGGAGAGCGGAGCTGGAGGAGGACACTCCCAGACAGGAAGTGTCCAGGATGACAGCCCACATCCCTCCTCACCATCTTCAGGTAAGAAAAGTACAAATGTGAAAGTGAATGACAACCACTTGTATTTTTTTGGTCAGTCTGAGGATAAAGCGACCAAAATCTTATCCTGGTGACATACTTGGGATTTATGTTCTTTAATTCAGCGTTACCTACCTACTATAGTTCTACCTACAAAGTTTCCAATAAGAATCACTTTGTGTAGTTTAAAGATGTGTGCATGTGTCAATGTGTCAAATCCATCTCTTTAAAAAGGGAATGAAAAATAGTCCAAATACCAATCAAAGAATCAGAGCCACACATTCCTCACATAACTCAGATACTTAACGTCTTTGTTCAAATACCCACACACCCTCACAGAGTGGTTTGCTTTTATAGGATACTTTACACACACACACACACACACACACACACACACACACACACACACACACACGCGCATACAGTACATACATATATATATGTATATATCCATATATATATACATATATATGGATATATACATATATGTATACAAAGTTTTATTGAATTTAAGTGTACACAGTGTACTGTAAATATCGCACACACTGTGTACAGGTCATTTTCAAGTTCTTATGCGGGACATACTGTAGTAACAGTTGTCCCCTGACATTGCTGAGTTGTTGCTACAATTTGCATTAAGCCAAACAGACGACCCAAGAGAACACAATCCAGGAAGAGACCTGCTTCACCATTGCATTTACATTTGCAGGTTAGCAGTAGAGATCCCTGTGGAACAAGAGTAAAGACTGCGAGCGTAGGGACGAACTCGTTTTAACCACAGCGATTAATAAATGTCTTTAATAAACATGTTGGAGACAACTGTACCCCTCCTTTCTCCCTTCCCAGCAAACACAGGCCGGCCGGGGCTAGATAAGTGTATGTTTAGTGGGATTAAGGGAGGCTCGTTGCTAATGATTACACAAGTTTTTAAAGGTAACTTTCGCTTGCTCCTCAGGGCACTATGCTGGCGTTAAGAAGCGTGCGCAGTAATTAGGTCACGACTATGCGATAATCAGTCGGTTTAAGCTAAACAAGACACTAATTAAAGATATACATATAAAGCAGGTCAAAAAAATGGTGAACTTCATTTGCAAAAGCGAGGATGTGCTTTTAAGTCTTTTGAGAAAAAAAATATAAATAAATATAAATATAAATCAGAGTGGCTTAGCTTAAGGCTGTAAGCAACTTAATTCCACCAGTGGAGACGAAATTGTTTATTTATTCACAGAGGCATGAAGTCCTTATCATGCCCGTGTAGTGTGATGGGTTTGAACATGGGACAGGCTATGTTTATTTTAATCTAAGAAATAATAACAGACAACCCCCCACCCCAATTAGGAATTAATGAAAATGAGAGTGAGATAAAAACCTATTTTCTTTATAGAGACTATTAAACATTACACTTTCTCAACAGGGTGGGGGTGTAGCGGATGTAATTATCTTCTGAATTTTAATGCTGGAAGTCTCTCTCTCCATCTCTCCCTCTCTCTCTGTCTCCATCTCTCTCCCTCTCTCTCTCTCAGTCTCTCTGTCTGTCTCTTTTGACTCAAGCACTTTGAATCTGATGAGTACAGCTTGTGGCGTTTCAACAACTTCAGAAGTACTATATTAACATCCAGCGTGCGGTATACAAAATAAAATAAGCGAATTACAGTGAAATAATAATTGACAAATAAAACCAATAGTATTTACCACCAAATGCTAACAAAGCACAAAGAAATGCATTCGATTTAGTCGAGTGGTTAAATCTCTCCCCCCGGGCACCATCTTTTGGAGAAGGCGGGGTAGGATTAAAGAAAATATAAATACCAAAATAAATTAAAATAGTGTATTGACAACTTTGCACAAGAAAAACAAAAAAGCCTGCTGGTTTCCACAAGGCCTTACTGCTGCCCTTCCTGCTGTCTTTGTCTGACTGTTTGTGTGCATGTGGTTTGTGTAAAGGTAGTGTGTCTCACCCGTAGCCCAGTGCTCAGTCAGAGGCTACACTGCTTGATACATTGGCTCTATTCAAGCTTTTTGTCAATCTGGCACTGTCAAATCTGAAAGGCTGTCCTCACATTGTTGTTGCAGAGCTCCATGAGTGTGTGTGTGTGTGTGTGTGTGTGTGTTCCAAAATAGGATATAATTTACTGCTAGAGAGCATGGCAGAGGTGGAAAATAGATATGTAAAGAAGAATGAAATAAAATGATAACTGATCTGAACAGACCGGGATGTGGTTATACCAAACAAAAATGTGAGAAGTAAACAGATTTGACATAAAAAATGTTAAATATGCTGGTTTTGCTGTTTCCTGTTTTTTTAATCAGAGGTAGCGAAACTTGTCTTTCTTCACAACTTACACAATGTGATTCACATTTGGAGCTCAGGGACTCTCAAATTAGAAGCTTTGATGTGTGAGAAAAAAAAGTGTCTGAGCCTCGTGGAGAAAGGTGTCATGCTTCTCTTCTGCATGCATGTTTGTTGTGTGTGTGCATGTGTCTGCATGTGTGTGTGGGGGGGAGCTTATATGCTTATACAGTATGCGTGCATATCACTCTTCTGTAGTGAACAGGATGTGGCTACTGTACCATTGTCTTTATCTTAATATCTCAGTTTAAAAAAACAAAGGGCTCATCTCTAAGTGTGTGTGCGTGCACCTGCGAGTGTGTGCCTGTGTACGTGCGAGCCTCTGCCCCGCCACCTACCCACAAGCAATTTTGAGTTAAACTTGAATTATAGTAATCAAAAATAACATCTCAACTGTGAAAGAAGGTCAGCTCCGCTGCTTTTGTCTTTGAGACGGCACTTGTTTAAAAGCAACGAGTGAAAAAGGGAGAATTGAGGAAGGAAAAAGAGCAGAAAAACAAAGGCCTCTGTCAGAGATGTCCTTTAAAGACCTTCCTTATTACAACGTATCTCGGCAGCTAACCTTGAGCATGTTTCCTTTTCAATAAAATTCTTTATTTCTTTAAAGAAAACAAAGAAGTAATTACATTTATGTCCATCATGATCTTTTTTTGTTTGGTTATCCTTGGACTGACTTCACCTCAATGTTATTGTTTCCCGCTGATCAGGACTCAGAGTAGCAGTGTTGAGAGAAAACACACTGTGCAGAATAGTAGTCATGTTAGGAAGTTGCGGCAACAGGTAGACCTGATGTGAATATAACTTATTACATCTGCAAGGACCTGGTGCTTTGGAAAACACAGCCCTTTTTTGACAGCTCTTTCATGCAAATAAACCCACCATTGAAAATCCTCATTTTGCACGATAGCGTCTTCCCATTCAGCTACAATATAAGGAAAATGTAGCTAAATGTGTAAAAAATAGGCTTTGCTGCACTCGTGTTAGGCCTAAAGCAGTCTTCCTTACATGTACCTCCACAACCTTCCCACTACCCCTAAACCCCACTCCCACCTCTTGGCTCCTGACTGTAAAAGATTCTATACACTCCCTCTGGCTCTCTCTTTCTCTTTCTCTCTCTCCAGAGAATCCCCCATGTCTACATTTTTTTAAGAGGAACAGCGTTTTAACATGGCAAGGATTAGCCTGCATATCCCTGGTCTTTACCGCGGCTCAAACAAGCAGGCAAAATGCTCCATACAAATTGAAATTGGATTTGCCAACTTGACGCCTTAGGTTATAAAGCATGGATATTCATCTAATTGCGACGGTACAATGGGGGCGTAATTACACATGCGGACAAACTGTTACAGTGTAATTACTGTGTCATTAACAGGAATAAAGTAGAGTTGAACAAGATCCAGACTGCTATGAATATGCATGGTGACAAACCAGATCTACCTATCTATTATCAGCTAATGTAAGATAAGGAGTTGTCAACTGGAAATTTAGAACAAGAATGCATTTTAAGGATTTTCATCTGTATTCTTTTACTGTTAATGACAGTCCAAAAATACTTAAAATATATGTAGATCAACCCAAGCCAGAATAATTAAAATTACAGACATTAAGATAGATTAAAGATAACTGATATAACTGAATACTATAGAAGGACATTATGGGGCAAAAATAGCATACCATCAGGTGTTCTGGATCATGGTTCTGAATATTTTGAGATAGTTCTGTAAAAATGTTCTCATTACACTTAACCCTGTCTCCTGGAAATTACAATTTTCTATTACTAAATTTCATTCCTGATCATGTTGTGGCGATAACCTAATTACTGCCTGGATTACATTCAGAGACAACATTATTTGAGTTAATGAAACACTACATTTATTAACTCGTCAAATACCGCCACTTTGTCATTGATGCAAAAAGTCACCTTCTGTGGTGGTATGATACGTCCCCAAGCGGTATCAGTTAATAATGCCACTGAATAGCATCAGTTTGAAACGCCACCATTAAGAATGTAATATAAGGAGCTGGGAAGTCTCCATATGGTGGGATGGAGGGGAGGTGGATGGGTTCAACAAACCCTGGACTTTCATCTGGGAGCCTGCTGTTAGCTTCACATGTACAGTAAATGTTGAATCAGACCATGATGTTGTTTTTTGTTGCCTAAACGTAAGAAACATAAGTGTATTTTGAAAAGACACAAAAATGTAACAAGCTTAAGTTGACATGGTGTCCTGGATGCAGGAGGATACTCAGAGCGTCAAAGTAAAGGTGAAATCCGCTGACAAAGAACGCATTGTTATGTACCACGCTGGACTCTCAGGGAGATGACCAGTGGTCGATTGTGGACAGCAGACATAAAAAGTGCAGAACTGTGACACCAGAAACCCGGGTTCTTGTCCAGAACTGTCTGTGGTTTAGGAAACAAAAACACCTTGGTTAAGTAAATGGACTTGCGCTTGTATAGTGGTCCTCTAGCCTTCTAGCTACGTAAAGTGCTTAACACCCCAAGTCACATTCACCCATTCACACACTGGCAGCCAAGACTGCCACACTAGATGCTGCCTCCTACTCAGCTTAAATATTCACATACATAGCTGTTGAGAGCAATCTGGCGTACAGTATGTTGCCCAAGAGTACTTTGGCTTGTGTACTGGAGGAGTCGGGAATCAAACTGCCAATCGTTTGATCAGTGGATGACCTGCTCTACTTCCTAAGCCACAGTCGCAGCGTTGCCAGGTGGGAAATGTAGGATTATTGTACCAGAGACTCAAAATTATCGTATTTTGAGGGAAATTATCGTACATCCATCACAGCCAAAATAACAATCCTACTGATGCACTATAGGCAAATATAGTCACTCTTGTGTTTACTTTTTTGGTTTATTTTTTTCCATTTTCCTTCCTTCTGTTTTTCCTCTTTTCTTCTTCTGTTTTGAATCTCATTCTCGCTCGACTTCTTGACGTGTCCTAGCATCTCATGGGGCGGGTACAGTTGACCATTCAGCCAATCATGCTCTTTGTTCAGAGACAAACGTCATCTGTATCTCACGCTAAGCAAAGTGCGATTGGCTGGAAACGGGGCTCACAAAAAAACTCCGGCATACTGATTACAACCACACATTCATGAAATAGTCAAATTATCATACATTTGGCCTTTTTTGGGATTACTGATCATACATCGTACAGGGGGTCAAATTATCGTACAAATACGATAATTATCGCACACCTGGCAACGCTGCACAGTCGTGCATAATGGCCTCTTCGATTGCGAGGGCAAGGAGGATGCTCAATTCCTTGTCTCCCCAGTTGCTCATCTTTACAGTGTCTGTCAGGTTTGCGTTTCTCTCTCACCACTAGCTGCTCGCTAATTCCTGCTATCAGCTGTTTCCTGTTTATCCACCGCCAGTGGCTCGCACGTGCAGCGTCATCAACAGCTCCTCGCACAAGTCTTCAACAGCCCCTCCCATTGCGGAAGGCGCCTCGGTCTGTTTCAACTAAAAGGGTTCTGCCAATATGACTACCCTACGAGGCGGGAAATTGGGCACCTCGGATCAACTCGCCACTCCGGCTCTGTGTGTCTAAATGGTCACAGCTTGCCAGCAAAACGGCCCAGCAATCGCAGAAAATCTGGCAGTGTAAAAGGGGCTTATGAGTTAATAGTGTATTACGAGATTTCCACGACTTGCTAGATACGTTAATCAGCAACATTAATAGAAAATGTAGTTCACTTGGCATTATGGTTCCCTAAGCATATTTGCTGTTTCAAATATATTGTATAATTGTAGTTTCTAGGAGACAGAGCTGACACAATGTACTTTCAAATGAGGTCAGACTTACATATCTTTACATAACAGAGACTGACCAGTCCTCCGATGCTGGTGTAATACTATCACACACTAGTTTTTGGATGACAGTTAGCTTTTGGTAATGTGATTAAAAACAACTTTAAGAAAAATGCAGAAAATGATATTAACTATAATGATAATTGTGTTTAAACTATATTTTGGCACATAAGCCCTCTACAAGGCAGAGCCACAGCATTGTAATGCAGGACTCACCTTAATTATTGGACTCTAGAGGTTCAAATTCTCTAAGATATTAGTAATTGATCAAATTAGTACAATCAAATGGATGCAGTTATTCTTGGGCTTGTAGTACACTGGAGGTCTGGGGCCCCAGGTCAGTTGCCTGCTAGATTTAATTAAGAGATCTCGACTTAATTTAGTTTAGTTTGGTAAAATCTCTGAATGCAGTAAGTTGCAGAAGGAGTCTAGTCAAAATTGTTTTTGCATCTTTTAACTTCATGGACAGTCTCCCTGCATTTTTCATTCAGGTTGGAAGGAATTCACACAGTGTGATCAACTCATTAAACGTATCTGGGTTGTGAGCCAGTGCATTAGCTACAATCTAAGAAAATAGATGAATAAATATCAAGAGCAATGTAACAGTCTATCTGTGTCTTCTAGATTGGGTGATTAGCCTAGCTGATGTTTTAAGCTCATGGTCATAAATGAATTACAAGAGAAATGTGTGTACAATTACTATGCCACTTTGTCTCTCTGTGCTTGCATACGATGCTTGATTACCACTCGGGTAAAGCAGGTGCCTGGTCTGGCCCTGAGCTTCCCAGTGTCACCACATGGGGCTCAATTTTTGGCGATTTTTAATGTCACTTTTTATAGAATGTTGAAAATATGAAAAATATTTAAATGGTAGATTTCTACTCTAAATGCACTCAAAAATCATTAACAAAGAAAATGTGATTAGGATACTTAATTATATATATTTTTTTTCTGTCCATTTCAATGGACAAAAAATCTTAACACAGAAATCACCTAATGGTTACAATGACGACAAATGGTCGGAACAGAACTTTTTTTTAAAAAACAAACAAACAAACAAACAAACAAACACAAGATCATTTATTTTTCATGAATGGTTAACCCATATCAATGAATAAAGTGATGCTTTAAAACACATTGGCTATATATTTTGCATTGTATTAGTCTTCACAACTCAAAATATCCTTAATTTCTGAAATATCTTGATAAAACAGTATGTGTAAAACCTTCTGAGATGAATATCCTGTGGACGTATTCAATAAAATGTATTATAAGTTGATTGAATTTAATCAGAACAACATTTCCCCTGTTCACTTTCTGGTGACACTCAGATCCTTCATCAAATTCCAATGGACGGATATTTTTGAAGTAATCCTGAGTAATAGCTATAAAGCCTTCAAAGAATATTTTTGACATGTTTAAGTAATTCAACATCTCATGTTTACTTTAAACACAGTTTTAACACAAAGTAGGTACTTTAACTATATGATTTATAGACTGAAACTCGTGTTGTGCTTCCTCCTTGCCCCACAGTCGGACATGCTTGTTGAAAAGGGGGCGTGGCTCTTCTGCAGTCCACTTTTCCACTGCAGTTGGTTTATAGACGTGTAATCATATACGTCTGTGCATTTAGTTGTAGTCAGATGACAGTAATCATAAATTTAGACATCCTAGAAAAGTTATGTCTGTTGGGATGGTTGGGCGATCTTAATGTGTTAAGATGGTAGCTTAGTGTGAGTCCTGCCTTTTAGAAGAAACTTATGACAAAATCTAATTTTAGTTTTAATATTTTACTCAATATTGTGCCTACATGGTGCATATTCCTAAGTAAAATTGTGTTTACTCAAATCAACACAAACTAACTGAGAGAGATCCAACCTGAAGTAGGGTGATATTTCAGTTCTGCCAGTTGGTTTGTGGATTTTGGGCAGAATATATTAAGGGAATGAGGGTGATAGGGCTCAATAGGGGCCCAGACTTAATTTTTTTTTCTCCCGGGGCATGTGAGTAGATTAATCCAGCCCTGCTTATGTCTGTAAATAAAAAGATAAAAAACAAAACATGCAATCTTACAAAAAGTAGATCAGGTGCTAGACTGAGCATGAACAAAAACTAGAACAATTGCATAGTAAAATCTTAGTGTATAAGCAGATGAACCAGGGTGGGTAAAGCTAACCTACAGTGAAATTCAGCCACATTAAGCAGTGTAGTTCTCATTATGAAAACCAGAAAAACCAACATATACCTCCTTGCTGTACGCTACATTGCTCCTACACCACCTCATGCTGCAGCCAGCACTTTGAAATGAGGCCAGACCTCTGTGAGTGTGTGTGCCATAATATATGGGTGTAAAACTATGTGCATTAAAAAATAATGAATTATGTCTCTGTTTTTTTTTCCATTTCTCCCCTCTGCATAAATTACTTTTCTTTGTAATTGACATCCGTTCCTCTACTACTTCCCCCCTCGCACTATTCTTCTTTTCTCTATAATCAGAGAACTCGGTGGTTACAAAACCTGAGCTTTCTACCCCCCACTCATTTGTCGGAGTCTGGCCTGTCATATCTGTATTTTTTATGTGTCACCAAACTTAAATAGACAGTCATTGTGTTACAGGCACAATCATTCCCCGAGCTGTATTTTTGTACAGTAGGTCAGGACTCTGGTGTCTGGTAAATGATAAAAGTTCTATTCAAACGCACTAATTGTCAGTGTGCTGTGCTGATTGACATGTCTCGGATAAATGCAGACTTAGTATTTTTGTACACGCTTGCACAATATAAAAGGCCAATTTATTTCTCTGTTCTTCTTTCTCTTATTCCTTGCACAGTTCATTTGATTTCTCTCTTCCTTTCTTGCTCTCTCCCCCTCTCTCCTACCCCGTCTTTCAGACTCAATTTGTAAATATTACCCATGGTGGGAATTAGCGCAGGCTTTTTAGATATTTTAAAATTCCAATTGTATTCCGACGAGTGTGTTTGATCGAGGGAAGGACTGTGAGCCTCGGTTTGCTCCTCAGTATTCCTGGGTGGCTATCAGTGGCTAGCCTTGTCCTTATGAAACATTTATCAGCCCGTTTTATGTCTTAATGATCACGTTAGGATTCCCCGCTTGGTTATGAAGCCGGGACAGGAGGAAAAAAAATGGACTGTTGAGAGAGTGAAGGAGAGGCGATGAAAAAATGACACGGGCAATCCAGAAGGGAGAGACTGAGTGGAGTGAGAAAAAGGGAGAGATGACAGGGCATCACATTCCTCAGTAAACAGCATCACATTATGCCATCCACTCTTTTCAACTCCAAATCTTTGCCAAAACATAGCTTACCTTTCTCCTGGAACAAGCTTCCATGGCTCACACGCGCGCACGCACACACACACACACACACACACACACACACACACACACACCCTCCCTCTTCTTCTGTCTTCCCCATTCCTTTTTATGTTTTTATAATTAAAACATAATATTTATCTTTCCATAACAGAAGGCTGCCTTACTCCGTCAGGTAGACTGTTTGCATATTAATATTCTTAATACATCAACAAGCTATCTTCTCCGGTGTCATTGCTAAAACTGAGCAAGAATAGAGAAAGAGAAGGTGACTCACAAATACAGCTCTTTACTACAGTTTTGAAATGCTGGAGAAACTTAACTTGATTGAACATGCGGGAGAAGAGACTCAGAAGTAAAGAGGGGAAAAAAGCCTTAAAAAACAGAAAGCGACGGAGAAAGAAAGACATAAATTAACATCACAGTCACAACTTGTGCTGGTATTGGAGTGTGTTTACCCAGTCTCAACCTCAGGATGCACATATAAATGCACAGACTAAATACGTGTTTGTTCCTCCTTCAGTCAAAACTACCAAGCAAAGCTCGACACTGGCTAAGAAAAAGTTTCTCTTCTTTTGATTGTTTATATGTGTGCTTAACAGAGAGTTGGAGGAACGGAGGGGAGGGCAAAGCTGACTGAGGGCGAATGCCAAGTTCCTTTTCTCTGTCTGGTGACAGCTGCCTGACTCCGTCAATGTGGAATTCCTGTGAAATGAGGCAGGGCTCTCGGTCAGGGAATGCAAATGGACGGCAGTGGATGGTCGGCGGCTGAGCCGGGCCGGGCGGCGTGGATGGGGGTGTGGAGTGGATGGTGGGGGTGGGGGGAGTTTTGTTTGAACAAGTTAACTTGGGCATGATTGGGGTTCCTCCTGTGTATGAAAGAGCAAGAGAATACATTGACCTTTGCCTCATTAAAAATGGAGGGCCAGGCATGTGATACCATGACTGAGGAATCTCTTGCTTGCCCCCCCCCCCCCCCCCCCCACATCCTCCCCACTTTTTTTATCTTCTTCCTCTTTCTCCTCTTCTCCCTCACTCTGTCATTCTCTCATTTTGCCTCCCTCCTCCCCTCTCAATCTCCTCCTCTTAACCCCATTGACAGGTCACATAAAAAGCCTTTTGTGTCAACATCAGGGTGCTGACATGAGAGCAGAAAGCGACATGAAAAATGTGCTTTTTTTCTTAGTTGTAGCTACCTCCTCATCACAAAAGAGGGAGAGGGAGAAAGGGAGAAAGAGAGGGAGAAAGAGAGGGAGAAGCAAAAAGGGTGGAAAAGTGAGGGAGGAATTAAGTCCAGGGATTAAGATCTCTGAGCTTTTTTTTTTTTTTCACTCTCTCCCCCTGCCACATTCCAATTGTTCTTAAAATATTTGGCAATGTCAATTAGTAAGTGAGCAGAGCTAGCTGATGAACACAATTTTCCAGGCGACTGAGCACCCTATTGTTGTGGAGCGAACAGCAGATTTCTGAGGTCATTATCATTCCCTGTTAGCCGTGCCCAGCTGCTCTCCTCTTGGCTCCAGCCAAACTCTGCTCTCCTCTCTCCTTTTTCCTACTGCTCTTATACATCATCTCTACTCTCGTCTCCTCGCCCTCCCCCTGCCTGCACCGCGTTCACCAGTTCAGAGCTGGTTGATAGCAGGCAGCAACAGGGGGCCTTCAACAAGAGGAGGGATGGGAGGAGCTGGCTGGGGGAAAGAAAGGAGGAGAGAGTGAGATGGATATAGCACAAGAGTGGGGGAATACAGTAAAAGAAAATGAGCGAGGGGAGGAGGAGGTGGGGGAGGAGACGAGGGAAAAAAACAGAGAAGGGCATTGGGGCAAGTGGTACGACGGAGTGGGCAGGCTCGGATCAGGCGGCGACTGAACACAAGAGGGAGCATGAAAAGAGTAAAAGAGGAAGGGAGGATAGAGGGGGAAAAGAGAAGGCGATTATCTGATATTGTAGTTTAGACGTGTAGTCGGAGAGATGGTGCTTTAGAGATGGTGCCTTTGAAAGTGAGCATCATAGAAGGGAGAGAAAGAGGATCAACCTTTCAAGAAAAAGCAGCATTTGTTTTAAAGGACCCCACTGACTCGACTGACACTTGGCGTAACATTTATCAAACCAACATGAGGTTTACGGTAGCATTTACCCTTTGTGTGGTACTTAGTGTAAGCTGATGATTTCGCAGTCAAGTGATTTAAACACTTTGGCAGGAGTGCAGAGAAAAGTTGGTATAAATGATGTTATTGTGCCGAGAAATGTTCTTTTTTTTTTTTTTCAAAGAAAGACATTATTGTCTAGAGTGACCTCAATTAAAAACATCATACACTCCGTATTTAAAGCTATTTTCATTAAAGAGAAACTTTGAGCTAAAACATGTTGCTATATGTTACAGTGCAGTGAACACGGTGCAGATGAGATTTCAGATTAAAAACAAAAAAAATGCCTTCCTGCTGTCAGACTTTTATTTGAAAGAATGGAGGTTTCTTTCACAAAAGCACAAAGCGTCCAGGTATCTGCATCTAAACATCCAAAGGAGTCTTTCCTTTTTTGTTGTTGAGGAAATGATGAAAGATCCCTTTTAGTCAAAGTACAGAAAGGAAAAAAGAAAAAAAAAAAAACACGAGTGGAGAAAATCAAACTTCTCACTTTTTGTGTACTTGCCAGTTGTACATCTTGCCTTTTTACCCTCCTCCTCCTCCTCCTCCTCTCTCCCCCACCTTACTGCACCCCAACACACGACCATCACCACCGCCGCCGCCGCCACATCCCACCCATAGGTGCCCACCTTCCTCACAACCTTTGCATCCTCATCTTTTTGACAGCAGATTTACACATATTGAAAAGCAGGAAACTTTTCAGCCTTTGTCACGGTCTGTTACAGTGTACAAGTGAGGCGTTTAAAAACCTCACCCTGTCAACTTAAAAGTTGTTAAGTTGTTAAACTATTAAAACTAGTTGTAAGCAGTTAAAATAAAGGGCAGTTCCACCAGAAAGCTATAAACACACCAGCAGGATTCAGCCGCAACTCTTTAATACACACCCCTCATTTCTCTCTTGTCCAACCTGTAGAAAGTTTGCGTAAGTTAACACTGGTTGGTTGTGGGTGTCTGTGTTTTTCTAAGTGTGTGTGTTTGTGTGTGTGTGTGAACGAAGAGAGAGAGAAAGGAGGAGGAAGAGAGCGAGAGAGAGAAGTGAAAAAGGGTGAGCGGCATCAAAGCGTTGCTCTCAGCTGCAGCTGCCAAGCTTCCTCGTCCCCAGTTAGCAGCCATCCAGCTGTCAGGCTGCGCGAAGAGGAAGAGAGGGGGGAAATCTCTCACCAGCCATATGGTCCCCAGTTCTGTCGGAGACACTCCACGCTCCGTGGGCAAATGGCAAACTCATATATCTAATCAACACTCTTAATATCCAGACCTGAGACCAAGGATATTTTCAGAGTCTTGCCTTTCAACAACATGGCAAAAGGGAGTATATGGGATATGACCAAGCACTTACTGTAGAGTGTGTGTTTGTAGTGTTATGTGAGCACACAGCTTACAGGGGAGCACTTTGCACTGTGTATAGGAAGGCCCATTTACTTTCTCTTAAAGGATAACTCTGGTGTCATGCTATATTTTTCTTAATTTTAACAACTCTTAAAAAAAGACGACCAAATTCAATACTGCGTTAATCTTCCCTACTCTGTCTGTGGCGCCCCAAGCCCATTAGCTCTTACTGAAGATGTTATCTAAAACAACAACAACAAAAATGAATAAATAAATAAAAAAAACAAGGCATAGATATTCTTCCATCGTAGAAAAAAAAAGCAAAATAATTTCCTAAAAAACTGAGCACTGTAGGTTTTAGCAACTATTACTCAAACAGGAGTGAATGATGCATTTGTTGGGGACTATTTTTAGCTGTGGATTAATACACATCTTGTAATACACATCTAAGTATTTATGGCAGCAGGTGGAGAGGAACAGCGTCCAAATACTTTTTGTTTTTTGGCTTCCTTCATTGCAATCTTCCACTAATTCCTTATTTTCTTTAATGTTGTTTAATCTTTGATCCCCCCCCTATATTGTTTGGCTGTAATTTGTTTCACATTTTTGCCAGCCAATAAAAAATCTTCTGCTCTGTCAATTTTGTTTCTAACCACTGACTCCAGCTTACTCCGAATGGCCTTCTCTGCTTAAATACTTGTAAGAGCCTGTGCATCTTTGTTTGCCTAATAATTGCCTTTTTGAAGTGTTGCAAAATTGTACTGTAATAGTGGTTACCATTGATCTGTCCATTTAGTATCACCTTCTAGGCACTGCCCAAATTTTGTTTCACCCAAATTAATCTTTCATAGGGGTGGCCAGATGGGGTCACTGAAAATCTTGGGTCTGCACACCAAAACCAAACTCAGAACTGAATTTTGGAAATTATGTTTTGCTATTGAAGTGTGTAGGCTGATTAAAAACTATATGGAGAGTCAAGGAATCGCATACTGGTACAGTTTGAGTGTTATGTATCTGTATATAAATGTGTTAGACGGTTCATTGTTCCTTAAACAGGCTGGTTGTCCTTTCCTTAAAAAGACAAGTATACAGCTTTAATTTGAAGGAGTATATTGATTGCAAAGAATGAAATATTTACTGGGATTAAGCACTCTCAAGTTTAGGAAAGACTCATGGTTACGCATAGAACTAATTTTCATCCAGATATCTTGAGTCAAGAATTTAAGGGACCCCTTTAAAAATAGTCATGCCAGCTGTTCCCTTTCTAAAATTTAGAATAATTTTGGGGCATTATTTAGACCCCTCTGCCATAAGCTATGCTGAAATGGTTGGTACCAATGGATGCCTTGGGTTGTCTAGTTTCATACGATACCACTACCTTCACGCTAGTTTTAAAAATGAGCACGCCACAGTCTCTTAGAAATGGCAGTGTCAGCCTCCAATTATTTTTGCTAAGTGGAGGTGAGGACAGCAATTGTATCAGGGTGGCCATGCCCCCCCCACCCTGATCTTCCTTTGGAGACACCACTGGTTCCACGAACAGGTGGACAGTACACTACATATTACAATGCCCAAGTTCATGGTAAAAAGGAACATGCCACTCATTGGAATAATAGTTTTTGGACAATAATGGAACTCTGTAGATACACAGACAAAACTTGTTAGGGTGATAAATTCATTGTTGTTAAGTTTTTTTTTCATGTCTCTTTGTTGATGATAGGAAACATGCAGAATTATTCTTCTAGTGGAAAACCATTGAATTAATAACTTGAGCTGACATAATCACATGTAGACTTCCTAAATGAAACAAATTCTCTAGGCACTTCTCCAGTCTCCTTCCATCTAAAACATTATCATGACAGTAATATGTGCAGTGGATTGACTTGAACCCTTCTTTTAGTTGAGCAGAAGCTGTTAGCTTTAGCACAGTTAGCCCCAGAGAGCATGGGCTTGAATATGGCTTTGTGCTGTATCTGTTAGCGGGATGCTACACCTGCTCATCTAATCCTGGCAGGCCTCTGCCTCCAGTCTCTCCGGCTGCAGAGTAACGGGTGCCTTATGGCACGGCAAGCCGCGCTGAATCACGGGGAGGTTTGTCGGTATTACGGCGACATAGCTGTGTAAAGCTTGGAAACAACCATCGCCCCCTCCTCGTCGGGACTGAAGAGCGCAAATCCCTCCCCGGTTTCTTTTCAGCAAACAGCTATTAGTGTATGGATGGAGCATGTAGCCTGCAGTGGAGGTGGTGGATGTAGTAATTGGTATGTGTGGGAGAGCAAGAGATAGAGACAAAGACGGAGAGAGTGAGTGACGTGGAGGAAGAGAGAGGCAGCGTGAGAAGGAGGAGTGGAGAGAGATTGAAATAGAATCAAGAGATATGGACGGGGGCAGACGGGGTAACAGGGGAAGAAGAGGAGTGATCCAAGTCCCACAAATCTTTGCTCAACCCAACAACCTGAAGCAGAGGCCATTAAAAGCTGGGAGAGCTGGGTGAGATAGCAGTCTAGATGGATATGGTGGCAGCAATGGTTTGGAGGGACGGTAACTTTAATGGCCCCACTGGGTTTTTAATGAGTGTTGTGCCCCAAACAAAACGAGCTAATTAGTGTTATCATCCATATATCAGACCCTACACACACCCATGCGTTCTCAGGCAGACACATACACACTCTGCTGAACACACTCGCAAAAGCCTGCTCAAACAATCCTGAGCTTTTTTTGTTGAGTCTATTTTCTTTACATGTTTTACATGATACATTTTCGTACAGAAACTTTATAAAATCGAGTTTCCACTTTTATCAAAACAAGAGATTTAACCATAAATGATTGATTCCATTCCTTTCTGAATTTGATTGTCTCAACCTATGCGTTCGCACTCTCTTACAAAGCTATTTCATCCTGAAGTGAGCCCCCTCCCTCCCTCCCCTTCCTCCTACACACCAACACACACTTTCAAGCCCATAAGGCCGTGCCCTGTTTGTGAGAGGAGCGATTATGTCTACACTGGTTTAAAAGCAGGATAACAATGCCACAAACGGGCATTTGGAAAAACAGAAAAAAAAGGGCTCAAGCCAATATCCCGGCATTTGGACTCAAGCCGCTGTTACCTGCTCGTAAGCCGCGTGTTTGTCACGCCATCGCCTCTGGTTGACCACGCCGCCCCACCAGCCCCTCACTTTATTTCTCTTGCACTAAGCCTATTATAAAATCAATAAACAATTGAGCTTTTTTTCCCAGTCCTTTTAAATCTTTTTCTCCTCTATATATCCTCTGAGATGAAGGGGAGGCATGCAGGCGGCGGCAGTGTGGAAAGCACGAGGGGAGAAAAGGAAAAAAGGAGAAACAGAAACAGCTCAGTAACCCCTTGCTTTCTCAATCTTGAAGTCAAGTGAGTTTTTAGTTTCCATGTCAGTTATTATCCAATTGTGTCTATTCCAGCAGTGAGCCTCGTAGACCTGGACCTGACCCTCAGATCTATTATTTGCACTAAAACACAGCCATGGGAAAGGGCACTTGTGATGCACACATGAGAGTGAACCCTTTGGTTTAACTAAAAGATGCCTCGTGTACAGACAGGCAAATAATCCTCTGCTTGATCAGATATTTGTGATGTGTATACCTGAGAAACAGAATCAAATTTCCCATTTGTATTTTGACCTCGTGCTACCAGATGAGGTTCAAAATGTTCAACTGGAGTTTCATTCACTTTCGTCACATCACTTTATATCACTTTTCAAGTTGGCATGATTATAGAAAGCTCATGGGAATGATTGAGGGATTTTTAATTGTCACATTCTCGAAATGTAATAACCCTTGAGTTGATAAAAATCAACAAACACCAACTCTGACAGCTGATTTTCAAATTAGGCATCAAAAAAAAATGTGGCGTTTACAGATTTTAATTCCCTCTGTCAGTTTAAACTCATATTTCAAACTCAGCGGTGGGGAGATGACAATATAAACTTCTTTTTATTCCACCAGTCACAGAGAAGTTGGAAATTAGAATGTCTGCTACAAAGCTGTGCCCCATCCCCTCCCTCCCTTCCTTGTTTTTTCTCCCCCGTTTCCCAACTTCTCACTTTGTTTACTCCTCAAGTCTTCTTGGAGTGCAGATACAGTAATTATCAGTGATCAAAAACGGTGCAGGTTTTTCCGCTGATGCTTTTGATGTATGCATGACATTGTGTGTCGCCACATCATCAGTCACACAGAAAGCAAGCAATTTGTGGGAAATAAGCTTTTGCCAGACATGCTTTAGTAGATGCTTTGTAGACAGGATACAGTATATTCCCCAGATTGTGACAAAAGTAATGATCATCTTCACAACAGCTGGGGATGATGACATATCATCACAACGGTGCTTTATTTATATAAGATAGCGCAGCCTATTCAAACATTTGTGCTCCGCTCGTTGTTCTCTCAGGCCTACACTCATCCACCATGCTTGCTGTATGCAGTGGCCGGACTTTTGACTGCAACAGATTTCCGCAAGCTGTTGATTGCGTCATCTTGGACTTCATTCTTCTAGTGAGCCTCCATCATGGCTGACCCTCCTCTCAACATGCCTGCTATTGGCTGACCCTCTGCTTAACCAAGTTCTCATTGGCCAGCAACTCCGCCCCCACTTCCTTGAGCCAAGCCTTGATTGGATGACTCAAAAGATCTCTGGAAAGCACTCATCAGGATGGTCTAAACGAGTAGAGATGTGGACTATGAATCGTCCGTTCTTTCCCTGGCTGCCATTTGGTCCTCGGAGATGGGGCCCACAGTATACCCAGAGTGTGCCGATGCTGGACGAGCATTTTGGCCCGCTCCACACTATTCCCAGGGTTTGTCCCCCGCAGAGACCCTGTGTGGGCCGCTGGTGGTGACTGTGCTTCAGGCAGCATGGTGTGGCCATGTGTGTCACATCCCCCCTTGTCATCCCACCAGACGGAGGGCTGTATCATGGCTATCGTCCTGTCACACTTGGATGATGCTTCTTCGCCTCAGAGTTTGACAGTGACTTGCCTTAGTGACAATTAGCATCAGAACCAGCTTTCTTATCCACCTGGTTCAAAAGGTCTGTGTGCTGGAGATTGGCAGGCATTTAATTTTCCCTCTCCCACTGCTGTCATGCTGTGCCATTTATTTCACTTCTCCGTTTATGTTTCTATCTGGTCTTCTTTCATTATGGCATGTTAGCCATTCAGTCCTTTTCACATCATGATACCTCCATGCATGGAACTGTCCCTGTGCAGATATCAGGCAACTCCGGTCCCTGTTTGCAGGGCCTCTTGCCACCGTATCACACCTCTATTCACCAGGAGAGCCGCAGAGAAAGAAAGCCACTCTGTAAGCATCCGTGGTCCCTCCCTTTACTCCCTGTGTTTTGCTCCTTCTTCCCCTTATTTCCACTGGGAGGAACACTGACCTCATTTGTGAGGACAATAACCCCCTTGACTTTGGGGATTAAGACATGAAACCTTTGTGGATTAATTAGGTTCAGAGCTGAATTCATTTTGTCGCCATGGAAGGCAAAGAGAGAAAGAGGAAAGAGGAGGATATGGGCTGCAGGCTCCATTATGAATTTGCTGTTTGCCCAGATAGATACATTAAAAACAAATGTTGGGGCTGATCACATTTAAATCCTCCAACAGAACAGAACCGTATTCGTTCACAGGGCTAAGCATTAGCATGGCAAGTAACAGTAACACAAACTGTCAAATCACAGCAAGCATTATAGAGTCTTATACATCAGGGCTGACTTCAAACCAGGGTTTTGCAAGCGTGGAGACAATGTTAGCCCGCTGAGCTTAACTCTTTGGCAAGGTTACACATGCAAATATGGTTTGCCGGACTATCTTCAATCCGCAATAGGCTGGAGCCTGAATCTGTGCATTCACGCTCCTAGATCTACTCTTAAGCTTGTCACACATAATGTAGCAAGTAGCAGTCCCAACAATGCCGCAGGAATCACATTATCTTAGTTGTCTTGGTAACAAAGCAAAGTGTTTGTTTTCCAAGATGCGGTGCAATTGCAATTTAGACGGTTTACACCTATTGTGCTGTGTTTTTTTTTCCCAGTCAAGAGCATATGTTGTTTGAATGTATCTTTAGCTCACAAAAGGGGCTGTTAGTTAGATGTTTTGTTTACAAAATAACAAAGGTGTTTGTTTCACCAAAGGCACAACAGAAGATGTGTTAATGCATGTTTCATGTCATCTCGTGCTCGCTGTAAATAAAAGCGACTGTTGTCTTATTAGAGTAACACCTTCTGAATGCGACAGCCCCAGGTATAGCTCCCTTATGGACCAAGTGTTGAACATGTGCTTGATGAGATGCCTTCCTCACTTTCATTTACAGCTCTTCTAATGAACCTCTGTCTCGTCATGTCTGCCAAGTCCCTTATATTTTTTTATCTGCCCTCAAGTTAACATCGCCCGACGGCCCACACAGTGAGCATATGTTTATGTTGATGATAAGGTTGTTATAGCAAGTGAATGTCTCTCTTATCCTCTCGGTGTTGGCGTGTAAAGCATAAAACTCCATGTGAGGATCTCAGACGGAGTCATTCCCAGACCGAGATTAGGCCTTGGATTCTTGCACATAATACACATGGATATTCTTGATCTTCCTAAATCAGAAAGCACTTAAAGAATGTGTTTTACGAAAGCACATACCTTATTCAAGTGCTCAGACGGACCTTATATGTGTTGAGAACAATACAAGTGATGTCTAGTCCTACCTTTCAACTTCAAATTCACAGTATTTTTGCCTTAACAAATGTTCTAACCAAGGACACAAAGGTTCCCCAGTTAAGACTTTTTTTTTTTTTAGATTTTAGTGTAGCCACATTTTGAGGTATCATCTTTTAACCCCCGGGCTACCATCCAGCTGTGAGAAGTTCTTCCCTCCTGAGGACACTGGTTTATCCTGGGCTTTCATGGAGAGAGAGACTCACATTCCTCCCCAGTGGCCCTCCTCATTCCTCCTATCCTCCGTCTCAAGACATGGAGCTAAGTTGAGGCTAAGCCACAAGCCACCCTCATGGGGGGACGGATCAGCCAAATGCCACCTCTCCTGGCAGGGCTTGCAGGTAAGGTGTAATCGTGCCGGCGCAGTACTCTCAGGACCAGAATCAGGTATTTCCTATTAGACACAGAGATGAGGATGTGGATTTTCGGGAGGAGGATGGGAAAGCCGTTTTGGTCAATCCTCCCTTCCCTCTCAGTATCTCAGTCCTTTTCTGCTCATGCTCTCTGCCTCTTTTGTCCCTCCTCCCTCGCCTCTTGATCCTCGAGCCCATCCCCCTACTTCACATTTCTACCTGTTTTGCTGGTACTTGACAAGACAGGATTTTGTCTTCCCTGGCATCCCCTCTTTTCATCTTTTGGAGAGAAGGGCAAAAAGAGGATGAGGGATTGAAAGTTTGTGGAGGAAAGTTTTTGGAGGACGTTTCTGGATTATGTTCACAAGGCACAAGCTGCTCACAGTGTGAACATGGCACGTTGTCAATGAGATCTATTTCCATGACGATTATTTTTATACTCCAACAATCAGGGAGCCGACAGCACAGTACCACAGGAGGAAAAAAAAAAAGTCTTTCTTCCAATTCGATACACCCTCTGTAACATTTTAGCTGTAAATACTAACAAAGCCATGAGGGAGAAGATAATGACAAGATATCAACCTTCTTTTCTGGCGTCACAAATTCCCATTCTAGCTTAACTAAGTGTCCTGTTGAGTTGTCAAGTGTAAGTGCACCAAACCTCAGGCTGCGTGCGTCTTCTGATCGGATGCTCTCCACTGCTCAGTGTTGCGGTAAATGCAACATCTGATGGCTTTCTGAAATCCAGCGCGTTGGACAGGTGAGATGCTGCAGTGAGCGTCACTTTTGAGATGCAAGTTAGCACCATGTCACCCTTCCCCATCTGTAAGCTTTCAAGATTGCATGTTGGGTGTGTGCGCGCATGTGTGCATGCATGTTTCAGGGAGTCTGAAGTACTTCAAACTGGTTTTAAACACTGTGAGTCCAAGAATTGTAATAAAAAACTCTTGTAAAAAAAGAACATTTGTGCAGTCTATCAAGAATATGGCAACTAAACAACTGATTTGGAATTCACTGCCATATTCAGTGTCACTATTTGACTTGGTGTTTGGCAGACTAAAACAGGGTGCAGATTGAGAGACAGTGTCACAGGGAGAAGGAAATGTCTTGCCTCCTTCATCTGCCATTTTGATTGCTTCCATTTATTGCTTTTCCTTTTATTCAAACCTAAAGAAATGATCAGTCACATTCACCTCCTACTTTACATGAAGTCAGTGACAACTGACATGACATGTCAGATGTGTCTGTACATCTCAATGCGTGTGTATGACTCCTCTCCCAATGTCTTGCGTGCTCAGTGGGCTGTTGGAGGGCTTTCTGCAAGACAGAAGGGCTCGGCTGCAGAGTGGGGCGAGAGCCAGGCATCTTGATGATTTTTTCGGGGTGCATCACCATCTCTCTGGAAGTGCCAAGTGTGCACCAAGGCCATGCCATTCGCTGTAGAGAGTGTGTGATAGGGGCATGCCATCTCCCATCTCTTCCAGGCGTCTCGTAGCCTCTGAAACAAAGATGAATCTGGTTGCCACATTAAAGACAAACGCTGTGATTTCTGCGAGCAATAGAATTGTAATTCAGCGAAGCTGTAATGAATGCAGTGAAATGGTTGTCTAGTGAAACATTTTGTGAACTCAATTAGAGGTGCTAAACCATTTATTTGTGAAGTCTTTTATTGCAGACATAATTTGTGGTGGCAGCAGAGTTTACCTAATTTTATTTATGTATTCCCCTTGGTCAATGTTGTTTCTAAATGAATGTGAGTTTTTTGTCTTATTGTGGAGCACTAATGCTTGGATTCTGTTTGTAGCCAGAAAAGAGTTACATGCGACTGTCTGCTGTGTATTAACTAATCCATTCAGTTTACTGTCTCCATGAATTCCAGTCACATAAAAACATGCATAGATTTAAATAAGTGCAAATTAAGCTGTCTGCTCAGATTTCCATACTGATATATTGTCAAAAATTATGAAACTTAATTTCAAATGTGTTACAAGAGCGGCTTTGTTCACCTATGATTTGACCCGAAAAGCACACACAAATCTGATTTTCACCTCTTCTTCCTTATTTTCCTGTTCTCCTCCTTCCCCCTCTCCCCAGTCTAAATTAACGCCACATAACACCGATCGATGGATCCCTGCTAATCGCGTTAGACGTTTTGTTTTAAAATACCAGCGCCCAGCTGGTGACTCCTAGCACTCATCTGTTTGTCTCTGTTGTGCTGATCTGTGTCTCTCTCTTTCTCCCCTCTCCTTCCTCCATCCCTCCATAGCTCATTTTCTACCTCTGTCCATCCAGCCCTCTCTCCTTTTCTCTCTCTGTGCATCTCCATCTCTCCACAGTGTGTTTGCTTTCCAGGCTGGAGGGAGGGATGGGGGGCGGGAGGGGGGCATTTGGCCCAAATCCTGGGTATCACATATCTGACCATATTTCAAGCCCAAATGAAGCATGTTAAAAAAAATCCCTTTTTCGCTTTAAAGGTCAGACATTAGTGCTGGTAAAAATTGATCTGTGGATTCATGAATTTAGCCCTGTTGTTGGGGCTCCTTTGTAATGGAAGATTCAGTGGGGGAAGCTTAACATTGCATTGTTTTGCTTTGACAACGCAGCCACGAGAGCCCGTGCAGCTGTTCCCCATGCTCACAATGGCAGATTAATTAACACAATCATGTGGCGCTGGCTCGGGCTCAACAGCCAGGTCTGCTCAGTGATAGATAGGTAAATCCTATACATGCATTTCCAGACTACCACTGAACATTCTTGTGATGTCGCGCCATAACTAGATAGATTTGGTCGCTGACTGGTCAGTTGGAGGCATAAAAATTAAGGCTGAACAGGAGGATCTTTTGCTAATTGCACTGATGTTGAACTTGTGGTGTGTAGGGTGTGTGCGTGTGAATTTTTATGAATTTCGGATATTTTTCCTCATGTACTTTTTCCTCATGTAATTGAAATAATTTCAATGTATCTCTGTGTTTGTGGCAAATGACTGATTCTAAGTCAGTTTTGCAATAGCTCTTAGACAGAAGTGTCACAAAATGTGTCCTCTACGTGTTTCTGCATCCATGTAAATGCGTTAATGCTTGTGTGCATGTGTCTCCTGAAGTAACAGTATGCCAATGAGCCTGTGTGTTTTTATGTACACATGTGTGTTTATGTCAGCAAGTGTACGTGCACGTGTGTGTGAGTGTGTGTATGCCTACCAGACGCTCCTCCCATCATCAGCCGGTCTAGTAAGTCGTCGCCATTAGACAGAGCTCCTCTAATTAAGATTCTGCCGGTCGACCCGTCTCTCTTACTTACTTAGTTCCCTGACATTTTAAACTGTCTATTGTGCCGCCTGGCTTTCAGGTGCAATGCTGTGTAAATGGCAAGTCAAAAAATTATGTATCTTTTACATACAGTTATCCATCAGGGACGGGGAGGAGGAGGTGGTTGACGGATCGGACCCGGTGTTTAAATTATTACTGGACTCTGTGATCATATCACTTTGCGTCCTTGCTGTCACTCTATTAGCACCTTTCATTCTTCCTCACCCATCATCCCCTTTTTCTCCTCTCCTCCTCCTTGTTATTTTTTTTTATTTTTAATATTTCATCATCCTCTACCACACACAAACACACACCTCTTCTCAATGTTTTGCATGAACATGACCGCAGTTTGTCAATATTTTACCCTTGGCCCATCCCCTGTGTTGATATAATGATCACTTAACAGTCAAGAGTAAGGCAAGGAGGAAATTAGGGCGTCGGCAGCAGAGAGGACAACAACACTGAAGCAATTATGTTTCTTTCAGCCCAAGCATTCTCACGTTAATGAAATCCCTTATCGTTAGGGGAAGAGGAAGGTGGGGAGGGGAGGACAGGTGCACAAAATGTACGTCGTTCATTTATCTTTTTCTCTGAAATGAACGGAAGGAGCAGCGAGAATAATGTAGCGATAAAGTCCGGGCAACAAGTGTGTGTAGTATTTTTTTTTTCATATCGCTGGCCCTGCATTTTGCAATGACAGAGGAAGAAAGAGGAGAAAGGGAGATGAGTTTGCGAGGCCGATGAATGAGAGAGGAGGAGGGGAGGGAGGAAGGAAGGGAGGGCATGGTGTATCACACGTTAGCATCTTCCTAAAGGACAAATCGAAGACACTCCCCATGCTAACATTTGAAGTATTTACCTTCCTGCAAAATGTCTGCCCTTTTCCTTTGTAGATGAGATCAGTCACAGCCTTAGAAAGTCACAGAGATCCAACTGAAGACCTTATGTCAAAATGGGAGTGATCAGGGTCTGTGTAATTATTTTTTTTTTCCTGTGGCTGACTTAGAATTTGTAACAGAGGCAGAAGTACAGGGCACTTTTTTACTTTAACTACTGTGGAACTTGCTGAGACTTTGACTTTGGGGCCTGACAAGCTATTCAAATGGGGAAAATACATATGTATCAACAAACTTACATCTAAAAACAGTTTGTATTCCCTCTTTATTTCAAATTTTCCTTCCATTCAGCATGGTATTTTCTTTGGGATCTCACTTATTGAAAACTACTTAACTTTTCCATTGCTTTCCATCTATTCTCATTACTTTTCAAAACAGGAAAGGTTCAGTTGGAAACCACCAAGTAAAATCAATGTGTGAAATAAGGGATACAATTAGGATGGACATAAGAACACATAACCCATACTTCAGGGAGTCTACAATAAACTTTAAGGCAGTCCTGAAGTATGGGTACCTAAATAAACACCTTGCTTTTTAATATAATGCATATTTGAGAACTCCCAGAAAGCCATACGTAACTCTTCATTGCTCACAGGCATTACCAATATAAAGGTATTCAGGAGAACAATAACCATAGTACCATAAACAACCAACACTCATGTCACACTTGACCTCAAATGTGTTGTGTTAGTCCGACTAAAATGGACTTTAAAATACATGTTAACATGTTAGTCCGACTGAAATCGTACTAAACCAAATTTCTCAAAGTCAGACTAACACACCCAGATAATGTGATTGGGAGTCGAATTACTTATTCATGTATACAGTCAATCAGACCCAAGCTGGCCTAGGTGCTCTGTGCATGCTCCACAGTTTTCGCCCCGGGCTTTGACCCGGAATTTGAATAGTATTAAATTTATAATAGAAAAAGGAGCCGGTAACAACATGGCAAAATCTACATCCAGAGCTGTGCGTTTTTGGATGGATGAGGAGACACAGTTTTTACTGTCAGCTGAAAGAGTTAAATATTTTAAAATACATGGATGGGAGGAAAACACGGGATGGTGATTGTTTGGTCCGTTACGTAAATCAATTCCCTGCTCGTGCTTGTACACGGGGACACAGTTGGAAGTTCAATTAGATGGCCTAGTTGAACTATGACTTAACTGTGCATGTTAAAGGTACTGACTGAAACGCCCAGTACGTATCGGATCGCCACAAAAGGTGTCTGTCTGTGTCGGTCTCTGATGGAATCACTGACAAAGCTGTGGTATTTGATGAGTTGGGAGTGAGAATGGGCTGAATGGCCAGGTTTTCACCAATAAGTCAGTGGGCTTGATCCTCTGGGGCTCATGAATACCTGTAAAAATTTCCATGGCAATCCATAATATTCAAGATTTATTTCAGCTTGGAACAAACATACTTAAATCACTATTCCCCACAGCTATGAAGCTAGCATGGTTGTAATTTCTTGAATTCGTCTCATACACAGTTTTAAAACAACAGTAAACCATTTGTGAAATTCCAAAGCAGATTAGAGTATTACATTATAATACTCCATTATATTCCATTGATTTTGCAATCTAATATAAAACTTGGATACCCTATGTATTTTTCAGCAGCAATTAATTAGTATGTGACTCATGGTCAAGTGCATATTTCAAGTATTTTTAGGAACTGTGCATGAAACCAGGTGTGGAGTGAATTTTCCATGAAATCCACAGAGGGATTGGGATGATCTCACCGCTAAGATACCTTTGGGATGACAATGCATAAATAAATAAATGCCCCAGTCCTTGTTAGCTGCTGCTATTAGTAGTGTCGGGCTGCACATGACACTAATGTCTGCTTTGGGCTGCTGTGCTAGGCTTCTTTCTGTCTCTCCTGTAAAAGAAGGCTATCTGATTGGAAACAGATCTGGGGCACTGGGGGGGCTCGCCCCAGCTCGTTGGATTTAATGACCCATTTCCTCAGCTGCCTCGTGCCACAAGCAGTTAAACGACAGTCAAGGTGCCCAGAGGTTCCCCACCATGGGACCGGGGGGAGTACAGAGTACACTAGCTGTAGAGAGAGAGTGAGTAATAGAGAGTGACATACCACGGCTACCAGGCAGCAAATCAAAGCCTATTTCCAAACAGGAAGTTAAGTGCATAAGATGTTCAGTGCATTCCAGGAATAGTTTTGTGATGTCTGAATTTACTTCTTTTGGTGCAGCCAAGTGGCTACACTTGTTGCACCAAGTGCATGTACAGGAACCTGACCAATAGCAAATGTTACCAGTTAAGAAACTCAAAGTTTTATGAGTCCATTGCATTCTTGTCTACTAAGGTTATTCTTATGTATAAAAATAAGGGTGAAGTCATCGTGATGTCACCCATTGGTTTGTGGACTCCTGTTTTGAAGCCTTTAATTTGGCATTTTGGCCATCACCATCTTGTGTTTTTTGGAGCCACAAGTGATCATATTTAGATAACAGGGTGGAGCTGCGGAGGAGTGAGAAATGGATCTGACTGAAAAGCCAAAGACACTATACACAGACAGTCCGTCAGTCAAGGTGGCCCACCTTTATAGAGTTCACCCCTGTACAGTCGTTGTTAGGAAAGGGAAATTAGCTACAGAGAACCAATCAATCAATCAACTTTATTTATAAAGCCCACTATTACAAATCACAGTTTGCTTCACAGGCAAAACCATATTTTTTATACCAGGCTGTGTTCGGATTCGGACATGTTTATTTCTGCTTTAAAGTTGTGCATTTTAAAATGGGGGTCTATGGGGACTGACTTGCTTTTGGAGCCAGCCTCAAAGTGGTGATTAGAGAAACTGCAGTTTTTGGCACTTTGGTATTGGCTTCATTTTTCAGCCCCAGAGGTTGCCGCTTTGTGGAGACATGCTTTGTCTATGACAGATTTCTCTTAGCCCTGATCAATGGCAATTGGACAAAACACAAACATTTTCCCAAAAGCATTGCAAAAGAAGACACTCTTAGAAATTATGGTAGATTAGAAGAGCGCTATGGGAAATTCAGAGTGTATGAGTTGTCTGGACACTGTTATCAACAAGGTGGTGGCTAACAGCTAACATGCCATAAACAGTTTTATACAATAGCAACAGTGCTGACAGGGCTAATGGTGTTAACCAGGGAGAAACTGGAGGGTGGTCGCAGTGCTTTCGTATGGGCTTGGTGCAAAGCAACAATGATGAGCTAACCAGTGGGATACATATGTACACTAAGATGCATGTGCAATTGGACTGGCTTATCACAACAAACCACAGAAAGCATGGTATACAACACACTCAGAGGTAACGTGACTTCTGCTCAGGACACCATTACTCTCTTATCTTTTTCCATAGCAAATCAGGGTTTGCTGCTATATCAATGCCCTGAATGTTAAGAACATCTGAAGAAGCTCTGGCAGCAAAAACAACATGTTTTAAGTTGTTTGTTAGTTGTTAGTTGTAGGTCTATACTTTTATCATGAACACAGATGTCTTTCTTTCTTAAGTGAAAGAAAGACATTCACAAAAGATAACATTTTACATCCACTGCTTCATTTCAGGTTTCCTATGAGCTTAAGAGTAACGTCTGCCTCATGCAGCCACTAAATTAATTACGATTTACTTTCTTAAACTCAGTTTCACCTAGGTACATGAACCATAAAAGGCAGAAAGCTGAGGGCTGTTGACGCTTTACTGCACATAAGGCTTTGTGTTAACACTGAACAATGCCAAGCATAAAATATTGCTTTGTGTTGTTTTACAAAATGTATAAAATTTGTGGACCTCTCCTTTAACATCTGAGCTGATCATACAATATTGCATTGAAAGAAACTCCATGTTTAGCAAGTACAGCTATAAGAGAGGACACTGGTGTAATAATTGCTGTATGTTTGGTCCTCTGTGCTGCATGGCCACCACTCCGAAAGTCATTCTGAATCTGAACTAATCATGTGGATTTTTATTCCTAAAATGTCCCTGCAGGCTCTCAAAAAAACCTTTTAAAACATGGAACAACACAGTGCAGTTAAAGAGACAACAGATTATATTGTTATGACCTCCTTTTGTTTAGGGCAATAGTGCTCCATTTATAACAATGAGCCCACTTGACCTTCTCTACAAGTACAGCGACAGTGCTCAAGACCCCGAGGAGAGACCTAAAACGGCCATCAAACTTCCACCGCTAAAAACTTGAGCACGCTCTGCCCTATCAAGCTAATGATCAATTATTAATATCCACAATCCTCAGCCTTGATGTGGCTGCTTGGAAATAGAAGGCAGGCAATTATGTGCTACTCTCTTATTTCGGTTTTGGCCGCCTCCATCTCCGGCCTCCCTCTCCATGCGTTGAGCTCCCCTATAAATATATAACAGATAGTTCCTCTTAGCACACCACAAGTTCTTACTGGGGCCCTCTCATTGCAGATATCCAGATCCAGATTAATTTGTAATTAGTCTTGAGTTGTTGAGCCTCAGAAAGATAAAGGATTCCAACTCCCATTCTATTCGCCCCAAACACTGACGATCACTTAAAAAGAACAAACGCTCTTGCGCTTGATAAAAATAGCTTAAGCTCGGACTTATTTGTTTGGCGACAAATGCCAGACACATATGTCTGAATGGCTTGGGTGATGCTAAAGCAGAGAATAAATGAGTTGGTCTAAAATAAAACTTGTCATTGTGTCTCTCTGCGTGTTTGTTTGTAAAAATGGGGGAAAAAATGCTCAACAATTCATGAGCTCAGCACAGGCTGCGCCGGCGTTTCCTCTGCGCAAGACACCACTGTTAAAGCAAGAAGTAAGAAACACAAAACAGAATTAAAAAGCTGTGTGCTTTACTTCTTTTTTTTTTTTTTTTAACAATGTAATTGTCTTTTCAGGAGATGCCCCCTCAGCGGGTTTCTTTTAGGCTGCCCATTCATTTGCCTCCAAATGTCATATATCCCTCCACAGATAAAAAAAAGATGGATGGGATAAAGACATATGGGCTTTTTTAGGTAGTGTGTGAGGGTGGGGTATGAGTGTAAAACGTATGGGAATAGTTTTTAGTCATTTAAGAGGACAGGGGGTGTAGAGGCAGGGGGGCGAGGGGTGGGGTGGGGGGGTTTCAGTCTATTAATAGTTGAGTCATCAGTGCCTCAATGTTCCGAAATGGCAAATTGTTAGATCCCCAATGGTGATTATTACTTGCTGTCAATGACCTTCATAACAAATTAAAATTATGCGACTGGGACAGAGCGTGCTCTTTAATAGGCGTTATGCATGGGATTGTGTGTGTGCATGACGCTTTGTGCATGTGTGTGTGTCTGTGTCTGTGTATTTGCGTGCGGGTGGCCAGAGGGTGACGGCCTCTAGCATTTAAAAACTCCCCTCCCCTCACTAAAACTGGGGCCTTTCTCTCATTTATTCTTAAAGTGCGCCTCTATCTCTTGTGGTCCTGTGGTGTGTATGTGTGTCTTATGTCCACACTCAAACACACACCCATATACACACACACATTGGCAGGATGTTTGCAGCTACAGTATAAATCTTTTTATTTCATTTTCCGAGACACCGGACAAGTTCATAGAAGAGGAAAACGGGACGCGTCCTTGGTCTCTGGATTTACTGCCTGACCAGACTATGTTGGAAGCGATAGTCTTTCTCTCATCACCCAGACACACACACACACACACACACACACACACACACACACACAAACACACACACACAGTATGTATGCATGACGTGAAGCAGATTTACCCACTTTAGCTCCCCCTCCACAGTGGCCTTGTTAAAAGTGTTCATCGCCCCTTGCGGTAATATATGTCTTAAAGTGCACATTTATGCTCCCGAGCTATCGATCACTGTACATTCCCCACTCGATAATTACTCCACCTTAATATGCACCCTTAATGAGGCTTAATTGATTCATTTTCATTGATGGAGAATAACGCCACTAATGGCTGTGATGTGCAGAGCATCGATGCCACGTACAGTATGGACTCCGACCAGTGCCAGGTGGATCGAGGGTGGGATAGAAGTGGTGGTACTGTAGCTGAGTTTGATGATTGGCCTATTGTGCTTGCTGTTGATTTAGCATGCACGGGAATGAATAGGAAATCAATGGTGGCTTAGGGAGGAGTTCTACTTTATTCAGCGTTAAAGGGCCAGTGCAACATGATGGCTGTCATCACTACGTGACAGTCTATATGTACAGGAGCTGCAGAGGAGTTTGCAGTATGACCTCTTCTTGTTCTATTATCCTTTTCCTGCCTTTTGGCAATATCCTGTCATGTCCTGTTCACTTTTTCCTCTTCTTTCCCTCTCAGCTTTTCAAATTTTATCACTTTTCTTTTACATTTTGTTGAATATTACTAATGCTTCCCTCTGTGTGTTTTATTTGATTTAGTTATGTTCTATTCATTTTGTTTGTTTCCTTTCCTTTTCCTTTTCTTCCCTTTCTCATCTTCACACCTTATCACTGCATTTGTATACACCAGTTCTTCAAGGTTTTTGCAATGTTCACAATCACAACAGATAGTGCAAATTCAGCTAATCCTGTGAATTCTGCGTGGCCTTGCAATTTTGTCAAATCACTGCAATATTACCGAAAATTTGTCTATTTAAAACAGGTGAGATCTCATTTCTTTGTAGAGCAGCACACAATGTATTCATTTGCTCAGGCTCTCTCTCTCTTTTTCTCAGTCTTTCTCTCTCTCTCTCTCTCTCTCTCTCTTTCTCTATCCCTTTTTTTTACACAGAGATTGTGCCAATGATGGTGGCATCATTACGCTCCTGTGTGTGATTTTAGACAGCATGCTGGCATCGCGGAATCAAAAGAGATGTGACAGGTGTGACAGACGTGACATGTAACACAACAGCATCAGTCTCTAGTGTGACATATAATGTATGCGTCAGCAGCACTTTATAAACAAAAACAGTGGCATAACATGGTAATAGCAGTTATTTAATATACCTGTTGTATGGTGGCTGATCTCGTCCTCTGCTCGGAGGGTAAGGAGCACCTGCACCTCATTGTTCTCCCAATATCCGGACAGTCATTGCCACAGTTCTTCCTCTTTAAGTTAGCTGCTAACTGCTAACAGCAACTTTTAAAATCTCTTGCGATGGGTTGCACGCATAGCGCATCATCAAAATATCACTCCTGTGCCACCCATGATCACGTCCTGCCAGCTGTCCTGTTTATACAAACAATTTGTACCTTTTATACAGAGCGGCAAGGCGGAATAACAGTATGAAATTCCTGCCTTGAAGAGGCAATGTAAAAGGGGCTACAGTGGCAGGGCTAACATATTAGCATCACCTAGCTAACATTAGCCGTAGAGCCATTTCGGTGTTGATGTGAGATTAACGGTTCAATATCGGACATTTACTGCTGCTGCGGGGATCCTGCTCAAGTGGCAAAATATGAGGAGTATGGATAAGATCATGCTGAGCTGTGTTAGCTTGTGCTAACCAGCAAAGAGAGCAGAAGGAGATTTGTTCATGGGGACTGTCTTTCAGTGCTGCGTCGAATGGCAGCTGATCACTAGCGATCAGCTGTTGCTGCCCTCACCCCCCGCTATTACAACTAGATTCTTAATTTGTGGGAAACACTGAATGCTCATAATAATAAGCTCTGAATCTGAGGCAACATCACAACTATTTTTGCGATTTTCTCTTGCCCCTATAAACATCAAACATTCATCATAATTTTTTAGAAAAGCTGCCGAGAAATCAGAGATTTACGGCCGCAACAATCCCAAAAACAGCCCGCAAAATCCTGGACATCTCGTGGAGACAGTCTCCCCTGGAGACTGATCTACTCATTACATGTGTCTTAACTTTCTTCTCTCTTTTTCTTTACACTTTCGTTCCATCTATCTTCTTTTCTTCTTACTCTTCATTTTTAACTTTCTTATCGTTTTCTCTTTTTTTCAGTACCCTTGATTTTTCCTCTTTCCAATAGTTTGTGCCCTTTAGTTTCTTTGTCTGATTTCCTCTTCTTTTCCAGTGTTTTCCCAAAATTTCCTCTCTACTTTTTTTCATTTCCTCTATTTCTTTTCCCTGTCTTCCACATTTTTTTTTCATTTTTCTTGTCTTAAATCATTTTCCCTCCTTTCCTTTCATTTTCTTGCATTTCTCTATCCATAGAAACCCAGCAGTTTCCCAGTAAAAGAGACAGCGACCTAGTCATCCTTCACTAATGGTAACCACACCACTTCCTGCCAACACAGACTGAGAGGGGGCATGATGAATATACACCCTGATTATTATAGCACTACACACACACACATACACACACACATTGGCAAGTGTGTGTGTACACAAACGCACAGACAAACACATTAGTAATTGCTCTTGTCTTCATGTCCTAAAAGACACCCACCTCTGTCCCCATCTGCCTTTTGTGCTCTCATGCATACATGCAGACAGTGGTGGACAACACACACACACATGCACACACACACACACTCATACACCCTCAAGCATCTTCCACAGCCTCTCAACGGGGCTATGATCACCCTGCTAGAATGATAAAGTTAGTGAGACATCAGTGCTCCCTCAAACATTTGTATGTGTGTGTGTGTGTGTGTGTGTGTGTTTGTGTGTGTGTGTATGTCTTTTTCCAATGCTCTTTGAAGCCTGAAACAGACTTGAGGAGGGGGAAAACAAAGGTGGGCCGGTGCCAGGGAGAAACTTATGGCACCATTCCTCTTCCCCTAGCTGGGCAGAGGCATAGCCTTTACTGAGGGAGAGAGCCACCTTCTGTCAGTCTGGGAGGGGGGGAGGAGGAGGGGAGACAGAGGGATGGAGGGAGAGACGAGGGTGAGAGAAGTGGAAAGAGACGAATGGAGGCAACAAAAAGGCAACGAAAAGCATCTTAAACAGGTTTTCGGCAAGACTGTCCATCATGTCCACCTGTATAGCGAAGGGGACTGAGGTTTGGCCGCTTCACAGATTAAATCCTTCCTACAGATTGTGTGAGGCATCAGCTGGTATTTTAGGCTGTACATTTAGAATAAGCACAAAAGGTGTGGGGTTTTTTTTGCAGGAATGCCCTTCATCCGGTAGTTTTTGAGAAATAATCTTCACAGCGTGAAGATCACACTCCCTGAATAGATATCCTGCACTTCCACACCCCCCCTTTCATTCAAGAAAGTGCCTCAAACAAATAGCTTTAACACAATTCTGCACAACGGAAACCGCTACCCAGGTTGGAAAAAGGGAACTATCTCTCCTCCTCATGTTTTCCCCTCATCCTCTCTTCTTTTTTTTTCTCTCCCCCACAACTCCAGTTTTAGTGCAGGCGTTCACTAATAAATATAAATGTTTGTGATTACCATCTCTGCAGCACAGGTGCATGTTTGTTGCGAGGGGAGGCTTGTTCATTAATTTTCAGCCATGAAAAGTGCAGCGCGCCATGAACGGAGAGTCCAAATCGCACACACTGATAAATGAACGCACAGATTGTTAATGTACCATTGTAAGGCTGCTGCCTCCACCAGCTTTGAAAAAAAGGGCTTGCTGCCAAAAGCAGGGCTATGAGCGCACACACACACATAAACACACACTGGGTCCATGAGGTGTGGCAGGACCCTATTCAGAGGTCTAGATTAAACTGAATAGAGCTTTAGAATGGGTGTGTTTTTTATCCGTACACATATAGCCAGGGATTATTTAGATTATATAGACAAGGCACCCCCCTGGTGTGAGGCCTCTGGCTTGTGTTGTCTAATTAGATTTGGTAGAACTGGTATCTGCTGGTAACGACAGCACCAGGAACCTTGTGTCCTGGTATAAGGATGTGCTGGCGCACTCCACGATGTGGACTGGGCCTTTCAGATAAAAAACATTTGGAGCTAAAAGTCAATTTGTTTGGGTTTGTCTCGAGAATGCACACCCCGCATGAGGCGGTCATTTGGAAAACTGTAGTCTGTAATCCTCAAAGTATTATTTTTTATTATCATCATGATGGTCATAATCATGATTTCATATCTGGATTAACCCCCTCCGCCACCCCTCAGTCTGGGTTGACATATTTGCTGGGGCGTGGACACAACACGTGTGCATTATCAGAATCACCACATACTGTATATTTTAATTAGATAATGCACGCTAAATCTAGAACCAATCCTCAATATGTTTTTTTTTAGATACGGTCACAACTGTGGCGCTCACAACAGGAGAGAGAAATACTGAGGAAGAGTAGACAAAGAGAAAATAAATAAAATCTGCCTCAAAATGGGTTGTTTTTCAGGAGCTGCAAAAATGTTTTAATAGGGGACCGCTGAACACCTGCCTTAAAATGTCGTTTCAACATCTCCCGAATGCCATTTTGCTTAATTGACTTGGAAATGGCCCAAATGTATTGCTGAATGCGATCTAATTAATATTAATAATAAATGCCATTATTAACATCAAAGAACATCTGGTGCCCCTGTTTACCCCACCGCCTTATATGTAACACATTCTGCTGCTGTTTTCATCTCACAAACACTGCGCTGGTAAACAACAACTTGCATTTCCTTTATTTTTTTTTTATTATTATTTTTTTTTTTTACTATTCTTACAGTTTATTTTGTCTTTGGTCTTATTTCTGTTGCCTGACAGGGTCAGCAGTAAAACAACAAGTACGAGGTGAGGATGCCGTGTAAAAATTTGGAGCACAGTTGCTCTTTTCTGGTCCCCCCCTCCTTTCTTCTTCCTGTTCTTTTTCGTCTATAGACCTGGTTGTTGTAATACCTCAGAGACTTCTCAGATCTCTGGTGTACTCCCTTAGAATAAAATAAAATAAAAAAAGCCCAAAAGCATCTGCACACTAAGAGAGCCCTGCATTAGGACTTTCTCAATGCCCATAAATCATGCACCAAATAACTTTAATCTAAAATTTCATTAAGTAGTCCTTGTCAGGTAGTAAAAGGAGGGGGATAATGCAGTGGTGTTTAATGATAATTGGTGTTTGGTTAATAAATTCTGCGAGTTCAGATTACGTTCTAGCAGTGGCTGGAATGCTAGCATCAGCAGTGTAACTAAACCTCAAATTGATTAACTCGCATGAACCAGACGCTCACAAAGATGGCAGTGGTCCAAATCAAAAAAAGAACGAGAGGGGAAGGGGGTGTTAGGAGATGTGTGTGTGTGTGTGTGTGTGTGTGTATGAGAGAGAGATGGAAAGAGCGAAAGAGAGGGAGAGAGGGAGAGAGAGAGAGAGAGCAAGCAAGCATCAGGCCGGATGGTGTTGTGTTGCTCTGGTGTAAGGAAATCAAGTCCCCCCGGGCGCATTTTTAAAAGCCTAATGCCTTTCAAATGATGTCATCACATTTTACTCTTTCTCTCTTTCCCCTCCCTCCCTACCTCTCACCCAATCTCTCTTAATATCTTTCCCCTTTTCAAACTGTTTCCGTCAATCACCCCCTCCCCACCTCACCCTCCTCCTACCCCCAATCAGTTATTTGGCTACGGGGAGAGGCCGGCGGGCTTCGACGGGAGTCACGTGATGCATTAGAATAATGGCCGAGCAAGAAGCAAAACATCTTGTGTTTTTATGACTGTTGTGCCCCCCCCCCCCCCCCCAGTTTTATTTCCTGAAAGTGATATCATACTAATCAAAACCACAGAACGTTTAGAGTGCAAAGTGTGATTGAAAGAAGACCATTAAGGAACTGGCAAACCCCCTTCCCCCCCACCAACCCTCACCCCCGACACCGTATATGCACACAATCATTGGCTTTGCTGTTTATTTTTGCTGTTGTTGTTGTTGATTTTTTTGCTTTTTTTTTGTCCTCCATTAATGGGAATTGGGTGTGGTCGCTATAAAGGAGTAGGCAGCGTGCCCTATCCCAGGGGTACACTCACACACATACACACACACACACACACACACACACACACACAGATCCTTATCAATTTATATATTTGTCAGTCAGTTGTGGAGGCTGCCCTGGTGGCGTATCCCCGCGGTGGCGATGCATCGCTCGCTCCGTTGCAAGATCCCGGTGACGTGCGGTTCGGAAGGCAGTGAGGTGTCTCACACACACACTTACACACACAGTTGCACTCTCGCACACAGTTAGTCAGAGGGGAGTGTGAGTGCAGCAGACAGCAGGCAGAGTGACTGATACTCAGCCTGCCTCCCAGATGGCCTGCTCAACTCTGCTCCAATCTGATCTCAGAGCCTTTGTTCTGGCATGTTCCATTACGCCGCCGTGACACCAGTAAAGGCAGAGGGGAGAGGAGCTGGTCTCAGATCAGATACAGCTGAATTATACATGTATTTCTCCCCCCCCCACCCCCCGTGATATTCTTGTACTAGTACAGTCACAGTTCTGGGTTTTTTATGTGTTTCTTTTTTCCTGGGGTAGAGGCGAGTGAGGGGTTCATAGACGACACATTAAAACAGTTTGAATGTTTGAGTTTGATGGGAAAATCTGGAGGTAAAAGAAGTTGTAGTAGCTTGAATATTTAATTAAAATGTAGTCTATAAATGGTGATCTTTTGTGGGGCTTAAGGGCCAGGTGTGGGAATCACCAGAGGCCCCACGATACACTATGTATCATGGTATGCAGAGTATTGCAATAACATACATATCTTGTGGTATATTGCCTTTTCTCACTGCTAAGTTTGCCCCCAAAGAAAAACTTTGTCAACATGTGTTTTATAAGATAAGATAAAGTTTTCAGCCTGTTCATCTCACAGTCAAATTGTATGTCTTGGACTGAAAAGTAATTGATTTTATTATTCTAGTAGGCTACCAAAAGTTTAATTTGTATTTGTAATGTTGACAATTTATGTATTAAGATGTTACTTGGCATCCCTGTAACTATAAGATATTGCCATGCAGAAATATCGCAGTAGTGTGCTGTATCTATTTTCCCCCAGCCGTATTTAGAGCTGGTTCGGCTGCAATAAGACATGTCAACTCAGCAGCGGCCTTTGACACAGGCAACAAAATTCAGATGAGACAGGTGCATTGGCTTGTTAATAGTCTTTTTTTTAAGTATCAAATATAAAATCACTCTTGTCAGTTTTTCCCTGTGATATGATGAAGAATTCTGCTCTGGAAACTGTGCAAAGATGATTTGTGTTTTTAGTGTACTGCACTAATTCATTTACATTTAAATGCTTCAGTTTAAGGCTGTGATACACCCATCACTTTATTACTTATTGAACAGAGCAAACCTGCCAACTGTACAATATTTATTAGTGTGATTTTTAGTGTTTTAAATGATGGCCTAAAGACATTTTTTTCCCTTTTTAATGCAAAATCCAACCTGGAATGATCAAATTTGAAGATTCTGAATAGAAAATGTCAGGTCTTCCTAATTGTATAATAGTGTGAGCAAAGTGAAAGAGTAATAGAAGCTGGCCTTTACAGGCTTGTATATAAAAAGCCAAAGGCTCACCTGTGACAATCACTTTAATGTTGCGTCTCCTACAGTGAATCCTCTTTGCATAAAAAAAAGATGGAAGATGTGGAAGGAAAATCAATACTCAGAGGATAGTTACGGCTGGGTGTCAACGAGCGATTGAAAGTCTCTCCCCGCATCACACACCCAGCTGTGTACGATGATGCCTAATATACGGGGTGACCTTCAAAATGTCATAAATGTGTTGTGCAATAAAGTGTCAATATTTGTGGTTATATGGAGCAGTATGACTTTTACAGTAATTGGAACAGTCGCATTAAAAGCTGCGGATCAGTCAACTGATTAAAGACAGGCATGCTGGACACCCAGCTAGTGCCGGGGAATGACGTGGATTCCTCACACACGTGTGTACCTATGGCGCCTGTGCGCATACACTCACATTATACACACTCGTGTGAAAAGAAAGGAAGCACACCCAAAGTTCTGTTTTACCTTTCTTTGTAGTGTGTGTGTGTGTGTGTGTGGGAATGTGTGAAGCCCATTTATTATTGAAGGGCTGTTATATGCCAGGAGAGCGCACTCGCATCCTCTCAGTAATGTGTCTTCCTCTTACAGGAGCACTATTAACCCTGACACACAAGGACGTGTGTCTGCGTGTGAGTGTGTGAGACAGAGGGAGACAGACATGTAGAGCTTGTGTGTTTATGTGTGTGTGTGTGTGACTGTGTGTTTGGAAGTGTGGTCTGGTGTTTGTCCTGCTTCTAATCTGTGTTTTGGATTTTTTAATTTTAGCCCCATCTGGGGTGGGCAGGTGGGCTACTGTCTGTTACACGATCTGGGGAATCTTTGCCAAAAGGGGATCTGTACAGTAGACCGCTCGAAATATGTTTATGAGGAGGCGACTATGGCTACAGTATGGTGCAGTCCTGGACCAAGCACTGGGGGAATTGTAGTCGCTTTTATTTATTTATTTTCTGTCCACAGGCCGTCTTTTAAATGCATTCAAATTAAAATGCAAAAGAATAGGGCGGGGGCGCAGTTGATGTGTTCACACTGTACTGAAATTATGCAGGAAATTATATTTTCACCTGTGATATTATACATACAATTTGTGTTTAGTATAATTTGCATCAAGCTATGCGATACGTGGTAGCATGAAGGTCACAATATTTGTCATGAGATGCAGAACTTACTTGAAAATGCTACATTTTTCAAGTGGATTTAAGTAGTTTTAATGAAACACAGTACCATTATCAATTTTCCATTTTAACAACCCGACAAATTTTATTAGTTGTCATTAAATTTAGTTTAATTTTTGGGAGGCTCAGTCTGTATCACTCTACAAGTGGAAACAATGGACAACCTTGTTGAATGCCTCTCTGTGTATTTTTTTTTGCATACTTTCTTCATCCAGTCCTCTCTTTCTGCACATCATTCTCTCTGTGTGTAATAACACATATTGTTTAAAATTATGTGAAAACTAATTTTAAACCAAGATCCACAGTTTAACATCTGCTTCTAAAACCTAACTGTCTCCCGGCTTCTTTCTCCTCGCTTGTGCGCAGAATTAAACCACACAGTTGCCAAGCCCAAGTAGAAGCAGCTGGTATTTAGTATCTGCGTATTGTCACAGACTTACATTTAGGTTGCCTTTCAGTTTCAGTTGTGATAAATAGCCCTCAGCCTGATAGCAGCGTCGCTGAATGGAGTTGTGTGTTTAGTGTCAGTGTGGAAGAGGACTTGCTGACTTGGGTCTTTCCATTCTGTAAACCTTATTTGACTCCCCGGCAGAGGAGGGGTGGAATGGGGTGGGAAGCGACGGAAAAGAAAAGATTAGGCTAATGTTAAAAAATGTTCCTTATTGTGTGGCGTGGTTGCCTAAGTGGGTTGCTCGATTTTGATTCTTTCTCTTTCTTTCTGGCTCTGTCCCCTCCTCCCTACGCACATACCAAATCATGTGCCAGATTAAAAAGTAAATAACATTTTCAACTGTATTTGTGCTTCTTGGAGGTCACGCGCACATATATATATGTATATATACATGTTTTTACCACAGAGTCCACCAACTCGGACTAGTTTTGTCTGAACCTTTCTTTTCTTTTACCTCAGGAAAGAGGTTGCTGTTGCTCATGACCACAAAGTTCATGACTTCTAACACTTTTCAGCACCTTTCCCTGCCAGTACACATTTCAAATTAATAAATGTTGATAGATACGCCTGCAGAAAAAAAAAGAAAGCACTAAAATTAAAAACGAAAGAATATTTTTATATGAATTTTGACTTTGCTATGAAATCTGTAAATCTGTGGTGACAGTTCTGCGCTGTGTGGGTTGATGTTGAACCTCCTGCACAGTGATGCCCATCAAATGCTATTGGAACTAGTACAGATATTTTTAATTTAACAGCTTCAAGATACAAGACATATCAAGCATCTGCTGTGTGTTCCTTTTTGTTTCTTTCAAGTTTTTTTTCCTCCCCGTGTTGTGAACTTCAGTGCGTCGCGCAGACCTTTAAATTTCATGACTGTCAGCACATCACAAGCTCTTAACCATCCGTACAACGAGGGCCAGTGTGCACAATCTGATGATGACACCCTCACCTCAGATTATGCTGCTGTCAACACATTCCCAGGTTGTCGTCACTCATCTTTAGATTCATATTCAGAGGGTGATTGTGTTGATAACAGACTGCTGTTGCACTAAACTGTGCATCATCGTTTTTTGGCACGCGGAGGAAGTGGCGGAGGGCGGGGTCAAAACCGTTATCACCCTATCATATCTCTGACAGCTACCTGTCAAAATCAGGTCGCAGGAAGAGATGCGAGGAGATCCTGCGTTGCTGACATAGACAAATCTATCTCTCTCTTTTTTCTTCTTTCTTTCTTTCTGTCTTATTTTGCATTGTTAATTTTTTCACTGCAATCCAGCATATGCTTAATAGGAATGATGATGATAGCAAGGATAAAAAAAGAAAAACAGGAGGAGAAAGGAGAGGCGGTGGTGGTGGTGCAGGTGGTGGTGTTGAGGGTGTGTGTGTTTGAGTTGAGAAAGGGGGGTGTATCTCAGGACTATGGTGTTTCTAAAGAAACTGAAAAGCTTATGAACTGTCAGCGTTCTGTCAGGGAGGAAAATAGCACGGCCCGTGAGCCCGTTTGATGCGTTTGACTTTGTGTGGCGTTCGCACATTTGAGCAAGGGAAACGGGGGACAATGACTGACAGACAGAGGAGAAAGAAAAAAAAAAAAAACGTGTTGTGTTATGATGTGTGGAGGGCTGGTTTGAAGTGGCACTCAACACACCTTCCATTTGTCTCTCCCTCCTTGTGCTGTCTCTGTGTGCGCTCCAGATGTTGGGGAGGACTTGGGGAAGGCAGCAGGGAGCATTCAGCCGTCTCTGTCCCAGCATCGTGAGCGGAGTGTGGCCTCGTCCTCCAAGGATTGCCCCTACTGTGGCAAGTCCTTCCGCACCTCCCATCATCTCAAAGTCCATCTGCGGATACACACAGGTCAGTGCACCACTAACCCTTCCCCAACCAACTGCAGGCTTAGAGTGCATATCTCCAGCTATTAAACATTTATTGCACTTCATGCAAAATTTACTTTACTACATGTAGTGACATTGCTTCTGGGGTTAGACTGACATATTGGTTTATGAATACTGGCCTGATTAGATATTGGTGTCAATCTTCCTCTGATATGATGGATATGATGCAGATTAATTGACTAGTATTGGTATTGGTTTTGTAATTGATACTACATTTACTGTCTCTAGGAACCCCTAAACTGGATTATTACGGTGCCAGACAAAAAAGAAATACCTGAAGATACATTTCTAGATATTAAATCAGTAAGAAAGAAAGAAAACATTGTGGGACGTTGCATGTGCCTCCCAAACTCAAAAGAAATACACAAAGGAAGGAAAGAACAAAAAACACAAGATAAAAACAAAGGCAGGCAGGAAGGAAGGAAGAAAGATCTGCTCACGAATCAAAGAAAGAATGAAAGATAGGTAGAAAGAACAAAAACATGAAAGAAAGACTGAAAGGAAGGAAGGGAGGAAGAAAAAATAAGAAAGAAACAAAGGCAGAAAAGAAGGAAAGAAAGATCTGCTCACAAAAGAATGAAAGAACGAAAGGAAAAAGGAGACACTTTCCTATGAAAGAAAGAAAGAAAGAAAGAAAAAAGAAAGAAAGAAAGAAGGACAACACTGTGGGATGTTGCATGTGCCTCCCAATCTTGAAAGAAAGAGAGAGAAAGGCAGGGAGGAAGGAAAAAAATAAGAACGAAAAAAAGGCAGGAAAGAAAGAAAGAAATACAGAAAGAGACAGGAAGAAAAGGAAGGAAAAAGAAAGAAAGACATAATTACTAAAGAAATAAAGAAAAAGAAAGAGAGAAAGAAAGAAAGAAATCAAGAAAGAAAGAAAGAAGAGTACAAAGTACCTCCATCAAACTGAAGCACACAGATGGTCACACTTTCCAGATCACAGTACAGCAATGCCCTGAAAATAAGCAGAACCGTAAAAACCCAGTGATCCCAGTTCATCAGTAACAAACTGTAATTCTCACCTAAATCATAATCCTGTTTAGTCCACGAGATGTAATCCTAGAGATATTTTCTGTGCAGTCTTATCAGATGTTTGATTGTAATGCATTTTATTCAAATTGACATAAAGACAAATAAATAAAACTATTCACGAGTAGGAATATGCGGAACAGTGTCCCTCGTTGAGGCTTAAGGCCATTATTATTCTGTTTTTTCATACTCATTTCATTGAGCTCTAATTAACACAACAAGGGTTCAGTGTCCTCCAATGACATCACTCAGAGGGCAATTTCACACTCGCTAACTCTCAATAACTTTCAAGCCAAAACAAAGCCGGCCTGTCCACAGTTTAGGGATATGCGTGAGATGATGTGCCTAATAGATTTAGCTTTATTTCTCAGTCAAGCGTTCTAACCCTGTGAGCTGTGAGCTCTTTGTCCATACATCTCACCATCCAGGGCTCAGGCCCTCCTGTGCTAACCTGTCTGCTGGTTGTTGCTGGGAGGTGAAGACTGCAGTCAGAGTAATGATGTGGACTGTGGACAGTAGCCAGAGATCTAACCCTCTGCAAGGTATGAACGCCCCACTGACTATCCAGGTTAAAGTCACAATTAGACCATGCAGAGGTCACCTTACAACAAGGACGGCTGGTTGTGGCTGCTGGGCCTGGTGTGTAAAGTGTAAGTTTGTAAGGTGATTCCCAGCAGCCTCTCAGTTCATCTCACAGGGAGTTAGTATTTCCAAACTGGAAACAGTGGCTTGTGATATTTGGACGCCTTGCCATCAGGAGTACAGTTAGTGGGGATTATATTTATTTTCTATTAACTGATGATTGATTGATTGATTGAATAGTTGTATGTTAGTAAACCACATATCACCAGACAAGAATGTCAGTATAAGACCCTGAATCTTATTCAGTGCCAATGTATTTCAATTTTTTGCTTTCTACAATACCTAATACAGTACGGTCAGGGTTAAGGAAAGATTGTGGTATTAAAAAATAGCTATGATTGAGATATGATATGGATTAAACAGCAGAGACATTTTCTTTTTGCAAAGAAGTTCCATTAAAAAAACAACAACATATATAACAGAGAACAGCAACAAATCATCACATTTTCACAGTTAAAGCCACACAACTTCATAACTGACTCAAGCTAATCAGGTTATCAGGTTATTCTTGTTAATTATGGTGCAATTTATTAACTTTATCAAGGCAAACGGGAGCAGATAAAAAGTAAACATATAAAAATACAGAGGGAATAATAAATACTAAAACGGCCTGTTTATAATGTAGTCTGTGTCAAATGAAGCTGGTAGCCTCTGCAGTTGTGGTAAGTAAAGCCACTATTTAATTTTCTTACTTTATGTCTGTCTCATTTATGAAGAAGTAACATTGTTTGCTAGCTTGATGCTAATGGCAGTACTCACCAGGTTGATAAAGTGCCTCTGCTGTTTCACGCTGGGGTGCTGTTGACGTACAATTGTCTATGGCAGCAGATATCGCTGTGTTCCTATTGGTCAAAGTGACGGTTGTGAAGGGAGAAGTTGTGAACGACAAAAAGAAAGTCAAAACAGCTAGACTTTCTGTTAGAACATTGCGAGGCGTCCTAGACATGGCTGCAGTTGTCAAGCCGAACCCTGTTCATTTTGTTGCCTAAACCCTACCATGCGCGACGGGAAAGCGTAACCACGTGCACGTCAATTTGCAGTTGTTCAGATTTAGTGCATTTATTTTGGAAGAGACTGTATGCAAACTGTACGTGTATTATGAAAACAGGCAATGCATGTAACCATGTAACAGGCAGAACTTGACATGGCGTCCCAGGTGGTCAACAACCAACACACCCAGGGTACCTTGCACCTCATGTTTGGACGTGAAAAGTCCATGACCAAACGTCCATATGTGACTAGGTTGGAGTGAGAATGTGTTGTCCATACAGTTGTCATGAATGTTGCACTGAGCTATAGACTAGTAGCAAACTATTAATACGTTTTTTTCCGTCTGTCAAATTGGGCGTTTTAACATGGATGTCCAAAAGGACTGACTTGATTTTTGAGTATGCCTCAAGTGGCCATTCGATGAACTGCAATTTTTGGCACGTCTGCATTGGCTTCATTTTTCAGCCCTGGAGGATGCTGCTTAGTTGTAATCAGCTGCTCTTTATTATGGTATATAGTATGGCTGCCAGTGCATGTTAGTGCATGTGTATATCCCACTAGCTAATCTAGCTAATATCTGCCACTCTGCACTGCGTTCATATGGCAGTTACTGATATCAGGACAGTGTCGTTGCATAAGCATCACCCTCTGGTCCTCCCTTCAGATATTCTCTGTCAGTACTATCGCCTTTGTAAACACTGTGAACACGCTGTTAGCACTGTTTCCTGCTAGCTGCCAGCTCAGCCACCTCCATATTGAGAGCCATGTGTAGACAACCTCTGAATCATAGATATGCTCTGAATATTGTATAGAGCTGCTTCAATTTATTTATTTATTTATTTTTGATAAGTGCAGAGTATTTGTGTGGTAACTGTAGGTGCTGAACTCAGCATTTAAAGAGAGGATCCAACCCATTTGTCCAGTTAAAGCATCCTTGAGCAAGGCATTAAGTTCCTCAGCTAACGGTGACCTGGATCACCTAGATCATACTGCAGCTTAATATCTATAACTTAAAGCAGGGGTCTTCAACATTTTTCAGGCCAAGGACCCCTTAGCTGACGGAGTGGGGACCACCTACTACATATATTGTAAAATAAATTGAATTGGACTTCTCTCATTGTCACTTGCCTGTAGCTGCTAAGTCAGCAGCTGCTGTAGCATGGGTAGTTACCTTAGCCTTAACTTCTGCCGATGACAGTCTCTTGCTTGAAAAGTTACAAAATGATCCATTGTGGCTCACAAGAATCCCACACATTTGACACATTGGCAATAATGTAGCTAATCGGCCAATATGTTGGTAAAAAACAACAACTTGCCATACAGTGATTAAGCATTGGCTAGCTCACATGATTGCACAAGGGCACAGTCAGCCTGTCATTAATGTTGTGTACTATAAACTCATTAGGTTTAATGAAAAGGCCAGTTTATCTTCGCTAAAAATATGTTGGATTCAAGTTAATGTAAATTTCCAGACACATTTTACTTTTTTGAAAAAAAAACAACAACAAAAAAACATGAAGACTTTAATTAAATTATCAATTAAATTATCTATTTGAGTCAAATATGTAAACGGTCTGTTAAGAAAAATAATTGTAAAACTGTGCTTTTCTGACTGATTTTTGGACCCAACACTATCATGTGAATAACGATACAGAAAAAAACATATTTCATGAGAGTCATTTAGAGCCATCTCCACTTCTGTCAATCAAAGATTTATACCCCTCAATTCCGCTAGATGTTCTTGAAAATCTGAGTCCAACCGTCCTGACCTTTTTGTTAGTTTCTACACTTCACAGCGAAGTAATCCTTGAGTGCCACTGGAGAAGCCGAGGCTAAAACGCTGAAAAATCAATGCTTGCTTTTCTTCTTATTCTCCTTCTCTGTCTCCCTTGCTTTTTCCTCCTTCATCATCCATGCACTTAAAAGGCAGAATAAGAGACCCCCCGTACAGTAACCCCCTTTTGCTTTCCTTAATAGGCACACACTGTACCTCAGATCTGGAAAGGAATTAGAGGAAGAGCTTTAAACTGTAGCATGCTAACACGTCTGGTGTATACTCACGTAATTAGGATCCTTATGTTAAATAGCGCATCCAGGTCACAGCCAGGCCATCCTCGGCTATACTCTACAGTAGCTGGGGATAGTGGTGGTTTTCTGGGGCGTCTGTTATCTGGTGGTGAAAGAGCTGAGTTATGTCTGCTTTGAGTAGTACAGTAAGGACACCCATGAGGGTCATATTTTATCATGGAGGAAGCAGAGACCTCAACCCAGGCCTGGCGTTAACTCATTTGGCAAAACACACACAGACAAGTAGGTCCATCTAATTCCATCCACACAGTATATTTTACATTTATCCATTCATATCTTGGAAATGCAATAAAATAAAAGGTTTTATATGGAGCCCTCATCTTGGAGCAAAAGTGAGAAAGGTTGGATGTTGTCTTTTGGAATGGAATGTATCTCTGGCTGTGGGCCTATCTAAGCACAGCTTTAGCATAGTCTTGAGAAAAACAGCTTGATGCATCCCCAACATGTGGCCTTTAAATCATTCCTATAACCTAATCATACCAGCTCCTCTGTGACACCCTGATTACATCCACAACATGACTTTTACAGCGGTTAAAGATCCTCTCTGTGCTCTGGTGACAATGCAGAGAAATTCACAGATGACAGTGGAGCTCCCCTTCATCCTAATGCAATGTGAGTGACACAATGGAGTTGCTTACCAAGCCAGTCGAGGCAGCATTGTGCAACGCAACACGGAGATTAATGAGCGGCTAACACCAGCTTGAAAGGAATGAAGTGAATTTAAATTTCTCCAAAAGTTAAAGAGCTAATGTTACAGTATTAATTTCCTCTTGAACAGTGAGTGGGAAAATATCCATTAGCAAAATTAACCACAGTTTTCTAGGTAGCTAACATTGTGCGGCTGTGGTGCTACAGTGTGGGGCCACAGCTAATGAACACACTGCAGAGGGTGATATTTCATTATACAAATTAATGCTCACATTTTAATGGGAAAGTCACATAATGAATCTAGGCTTCAGTGACAGCAATTAGAGGCCCAGATTGTCCCCTTCTGGACAAGGCACTATTTAGCAGTAAGCAGCTGTGTGTAAAAAATAAAAAGGTCCTCACTCTTGACAATAGCCACACATAACTTCAGGCAGGGCCGCATAACCAATAAGGGTCCCTGCTCACCTTTAAACGAGGAGAGGGGGAGACAAAGAGAGGGAGAGAGAGAAAGGGGAGAGGCAGGACTTGCCCATGTCACTTAACCTTAACCTAACCTTGTAATCAGGATGAATCAAGAGGGACCTGTGATCTCCCTCTCCATTCCTTTCATTTCTTCCTCTCCTTTCTCCTCTTTTTTTGAGTATCTCCCTCTTAATACATTTTTCTAAGTGCTCCCTTTTTCCAGTTTTTTCTCCATTTCCTATCTCTACCACAGAGTATCTACAATACAACAGCAATGCCAAATTCAGTATATTATATTTGGCATTGGTACACACTTGTATCTAAAGTTCCTTAGTGCATACAGCGTGCATTTATAGTGTGATTTCCCCTCTCTGGCAGCTGAACTGTTAATTGACAACCCAGTCACCAAATGTTGGCATTGTACATTTCTGTAAAGCAGGTATATGTTCAGTTTGTATGTTATAGTGTAGCAGGTACTTTTAAACTTAATGTTTCAGCACTGTGTTTAACAAGTTGTTAGGTTAAGGCACAAAAACCACTTGGTTGTGGTTAGGAAAAGATCACGTTTTGGGTTAAAAATACCTGGTTTGGTGGCTGAAATGATGGAAATGTGATGTCTTGGTGAAAAACAATGGCTTTTTTTGGGAACTATCTTGGCTGGAAATACAGTGATGTCTTGGTACAAAACAACCACTTTTTGTGGCACTATCACTGGTGGTGACACAGCAATGGGTCCCAAATAAACATTTATGTTTGGTGGCTAAAAAAAACACAAAAACAACTAGTTGTTTGTTGCTCTCGACCAGTAGCCTTCAGCTTGGCAGGCATCTCACCTAGTTGCTACACCATCCACCATCCCCTCCATCTCCTGATATAAAGTCAGCTCATAATTGTCACTTTAAAAACATTAATATGATACATATGAAATGTACAAATGTAACGTATCCGTGGTTTGCAAAAATGTACAATGCCAACATTTTCCTCTGGCTACTGGGCTGTAATTGCAGCATGCTCAACCCAGCACCAGCCTCATATTTTAAGGATTTTTTTTAACAAATGCAATGAAAAAATCAAGACCAACAACCAAGTAGTCAACGCCTGATAAATCGTACTCCTCTTGGCCATGTTACATGTTAAATCATTGAAATGAACACAGTAATTGTAATATATATTTATATTTTCAGTCAACCCCCTGCTGTCAATACTCAGTAGAGCACCAAACGTATTAATCCACAACTAAAACAGTCCCCAACGCATGTACTATTTACTCTTTTTTCCCTCTCTTTTTATCACTCAAACAGAACTAAATATTTGGAGGCTGTTTCTAGAGATTTACATCTTAAGGAAGAGAGATAGATGTTGTTGGTCTTCTTCTATTATTGGGATTTATCAACTATAAAAAAAATTATCAACTATAAAAAAAATTTATCAACTATAAAAAAAAAACATAGATGCATATTGCATCTATGTTGTCACTTTCCCCTCTGAGGCTATTGAACTGTTAACCCTGACAGTATTAGAGTCATTCTCAATTCACCGCTAACCACTAACTTAAGCAGATATAGTTGAAACAGATGTAAAACAGCTTCTATCCATTATACAGTCTCTCAAACATCCCATTGGTGTTTTTTTTTTTTTTTCCAATCTTCCGGCCAAATGGAAATTCATCTTCCAGTATGTCATATCTATTAAGCCATTTTAATTGCCCCTCTATACAGGTTTGGGGTATTTGTCTTTACTTGTTTCTATGGTGCTGTCACAATTCACACAAAGCCAGATGAAATCAGTACATGCAACATGAAGTGTAAACATACTATGGAGGAGCAGATCCCAGTGCAGTAATCAGGAGGAGGATGATTTATAGCCACAAAGGTGTCACTTAGATTTTATGAACTCTAGTTTTTCAAGTCAAAGCTAAGCTTTTCCCCCTTCTATTGTTCACCTTTAGCAGGAACAAAATGTCCAAAGTAGTTCAGCAAAGCCAAGACGGACAACAGCAAAAAGTTTACCGTTCTATTTTTAACTTCCAAATAGCAATTTTCTGGTTTTGTGGCGGCAGTGATCTGTCATGTGGCTGGGAGGTTGTGCTGTTTGCGCTGATATCAATTAAAAGTGGATTAACGGGTACATAATGACCTTTAGCAGTAAATTGTGTGTAATGTTGCAAGGCAGGATACAGTATATTCCCCAGATGTCACACCAGGCCCCTGACGTATGATGGAGCAGATGTCTTAGCCAGTCCAAATGGCCCTCTAAGACACAAACACACACACATACATACACACAGGCTCAGGCCGACAAGCATGCATAAACATGTGTTCACACACATTCCAAATGGTGCACACACACGTACGTAAACACAAGTAGATGCAGAAATGCACTTGTCGTCTGTCTCGCTCGCTCCAGATATATTTAAATGCTTAATTTTAATGGAAAACTGGAATCAACTGATGGCTCTCTGAGGGCATGTGTATTTATTTTCAGTTTGCCTTACTTAGTAAACATCAAAAGAGAGTGTCAAACATACAATCTTCTGTGCTTTTCATTCTCATTTTAGATACGTAGATGGAACATTAATCTTTATTTTCCCCCCATGAACATTAACAACCTCTTATAAGGAAAGGAAAAAACAGAGGAGGAAAAAAAAAAGATCAGATCAGTCTAATTTCTGTCTAATTTGGCTCCTAGAATATCATTTTGTCCAGTTAGAGGAATTGAGAATGATCATTTGCATCAGGGACGTTTCCTTATTGAATCAGCACTGAGCCTCTGTTCGGCAGCTCACAGGAGAAGCACTTATTGGGTTAAAAGCTCATCTCGTATGGTTTATTTTAAATATACTCTATGCTTCATAGCCACTCTAGCGTAAGAGAAAAGATATCAGGGCTATCTGACTGTCTGCACGCTCTCTTTCCCTTTTTTTTCTGTCTCTCTTCGTCTTTCTCTCTCCTATCTTCAGCATTTCCACCTTCAATTTTCTTTTGTATACCCTCCTATTCCTTTCTCTCCTGTATCAATATTGTATTGAGTTGGTGTTTGTGGCCCTTTATTTGAGAACTCTGCAGTAGGTCTGCAGATCGCAGTCTTTTTCTGGAATGGTGCCCTCTAAATAATGATAAATTACTTGAGCAGTATGCCATTTGCTAATTATATCCATGATTTACTACACAGCCCGACTTAAATCATTCAAACCAGCCTTGCGTAACAATGCCTTTTTTTTCCTTTTATAAAATGGTTTCCATGTGTATAATCTAAACAGTTTATGGCCCTATGCTGTATATATAGAAATGTGCATACACACAGAAAACACTACAACCATCCCTTTTTCATTTCTTTTTCCACCAATCCCCCCTCTCTGTTCACACAGTCACTGTTATCCCTCTAACAGAAATTCCACTCTGGGAACTTTTTATATGTATATATTTAAAAAAAAAATCCAGCTTAGCATTTTTTCCCCTCTCTGTTCATTGTTTAATGAATCCAAATCTGGCTCAGACTCCAAGCCTATTATAATTGCTAGCAGGATGTGTTCTATTTCAACATAAGTATCATTCCAATGGAAGATCCACTTCTGGCAGAATAATGCTGGTGTTATACCATTATCAAGAATATTCATTAATATGGATGTGCAGCATAAATAAATATATGTAAATGTTACACAACAGAATCACCCCTTTTTTACCGTAATATAAATTTCTTTGATCTGTGTCTCCTGTAGTGAATCATATTGTTCTTTATCATAGGGCTTCACTGCAACAAACATGTGGTTCACATGTGTCACAGACACATTTCTTTTCTTCTTTTCTCTTTTTTTTCAATACTTATTGACTTATTTTTGCATCGTAGTGTATCATCCATATTTTGTTCCACAGTGTGGCAGTGGTCGGGGAGATGTTATGCAGTGGCTGATTTACGCTCCTCAAGATAAACTGCAAATAGGGAATGTCCCAGAAATTGCGTTCTCATCGCCAAGGCCCAGGCCTGACAGCAAACAAGGCCAGAACAGAGGCATGATGACCCCACTGCATTCACACACACACACACACACACACACACATCCATGCACAGATACACACACGCCCAGCCGCACCCTCAGCCCAAGCCCCTACTCATGCAAACACAGATAGTATCGAGACAGTTTTGTTGTCAGCTGAAAATATTATCTCTTGTAGTGGACTGAAAGCACCATATGGTGAAATGTTTTTTTATGGTGTTGATGTGAATGATGGCTCACTTGGCGGGGCTGGATCGAGCTGGATCGACCCATATTCAGATGCCTACTCCACAACCCTACCCCGTCCCAACACACATACACACACACACACGCACACACACACATGCAGTAACACACATTTCTAACGGAGCAGAGCCGAAGTCTGTGGAAAAGCAAAGACATGGGATTGTTGATTATATGCAGAATCCTATTCATTATCACTTTGTGTTGCAGTTTATTTCATTCTGTGCTTTATTATTATGTTTCATCCTAAACTTCTTCCATTATTTTACATTTTTCACCTCTTCCTTTATCCTCAGTTAGAAATTGCATGTGTTTTGATGGCAACTAAAAGTGAAGCAATTGCAAAATATCATCTTTTTTATAGTAGTTAATGAAATGCATATCTTTTTTGTGAGCTCTACCCATTTGACCTAATTTTCTTTGTTCGGGGAGGTTACATGACCCTAGGGTCCACATTCCCTGCTCCAATAAATAGATCTTGATATCCAGTCAATCTAATAATCAGGTTAATTATTCACTGTTTTTCCTGTCTTTCCCTTTCTGTTTCCCTTTCTCTTTCTTGGCCTCTCAGGAGAGAAACCCTACCGGTGCCCTCATTGTGACTATGCCGGCACCCAGTCTGCCAGTCTGAAGTACCACCTGGAGCGCCACCACCGCGAGCGTCAAAATGGCTCCACCACCTCAGGCCCATCCTCTTGCCACACCCCTTCTTCCGACCACAAAGAAGATCATGGGAAGACGACCGGCGGCGGCATCTTTGCCCGACCTGATGTTCTCCGTAATGTTTTCAAGGGCATGCCTCCCAACCTAGATTTCAGGGCGGGTCCATTGCTGCCACATCAGTGGGCATCGACCGGCATGATGTCACCGCATGAGCGAGATCGCGAGCGTGGAGACCGCCGCTTTGACTCTGCCTCTTCAGCTGAGAACATGAAAACTGCTGATGGCCCATCCGCGCTGGTCTCAACAGCAACAGATAGCTTCTCCGACCTGAGCAGGGCTTACCAAAGCATGATGGGAAATGGAGTCCACTTTCAAGGTTCTCTCCAGGCCTTCATGGACAGCTTTGTCCTCAGCTCCATGAAGAAGGAAATGAAAGACAACCAGAGTCCAGTCCTTCAGGCCCAGTGCTACCATGACAACGGGGAACCCAAAGCAAAGCGGGTTGTCTCAGCTGACCAGGAAAGAGAAGATAAGGTCGACGCCAAACAGAACTCGGAGCCTGGCAAACCTGGGTCCCAGTATGAACCACTTGATTTGTCTGTGTCAGTTCGGCCTGAGTCTGCATCTGGATCTCTCCCCGGCTCTTCAGTCACCATCCATGATAATGTGGCATGGCATGGCTGCCTCTTCTGCTCCTTCTCCACCTCCTCGTTGGAGCTCATGGCTCTGCACCTCCAGGCCAACCACCTTGGTAAGGCCCAGCAGCAGCGGTCTGATACAGGCAAGGAGCTTCATGGAGAGACTTCTCCTACCACCTCCACCATTCACTCCTCCAAGACCTCTGGAGTGGCCGTTGACAAGGATGGAGACAGAGATGGTGAGAAAAGCCAGGGAGGTTGGAACAACCACATGGACCAGCCTTACAATCCCTTTCAGAGTGATTTCTACAGGCGGTTTGGAGGCTTGTATGATGGATCCCCAAGAGCCAACCAGGGTCTTCAAGGGTATTTAGGCACAACAGAGCAGGGTCTGGAACTACCCACCCAGACCTTTGGAGGAGCTCCAGCTGGGGATGACCAGATAGTCGAAAGGGGCCCCCGCGGAGACGGCGAAGAGGAACAGGTTGGATCAGATGAAGAGATTGTAAAGGCTGGGGTTCACAGTGCCAGTGAGACCCCCTCAACCACCCCCAAGAGACAGCAGCAACGGAATCACTCTGATGAAGAGGAAGAGGAGGGGGTAGTGGCTGAAGAGGAAGAGGAAAGAGATGAGGATGGGCAAATGGACATAGAGAGAGAGGAAGGAGGGAGTCCAGCTTCAGACCACCTCCAGAACCACCCTAAACAGCTCCAAGACAACTCCTCTCTTCCCCCAAGGAGCGGAACTGGCTTGGCAGCATCTTCCTCTGCCATGACACCGCTTTCTCTGGTTCCCCAATCCAAGAACCAAGCTTTGCCACTAGAGAAGCAATGGCAGCAGGGCCTGGCCCTCCTGTCTCCTGGAGGCCCCCCAGGACTGTTGAAGGCTGAGCAGCAGACCCACCTAGAGCAGCAGATGAACATGCTGTCTGTCCTCAGAGCCTACAGCAATGATAACCTCCCTGCATTCAACGGCCTAGGAGGCGGAGCAGGCGGAGCACCCACAGGGGGCATGAAGAGGCCAGATGCACCTGGTGAGTGTGTTTAACCCCTACTGGCACTGTAACTGCTGCAAAGCACACACACATATAATCACAGACACCCATACCACACGCATAAAAAGTCATGAATACACAGGTGTTTGAAACACAAATTCAATTTTTCCAGCACTGCATACACATAAACACTGAACACACAAGACAAACACATATACATTTTTTTCCCTGACACCCACAAAGGAATCTCAGACACTCACTAAAGGTCTTGAGATTGGCTCTGAAGTGATTTCAGCCTTATTTCAAGCAAGTTTAGAAGCTATCAGCCTGCCGACTAGCAACAGATTAATCTTTATTACACGTTTATATTACTGGAAGTGCAGCGCCTCCCTCCCGCTCCACAGCATGGAGGGAATAACCCTGGATGAGTAAGAGCAGGACCTCAGCTCCCCGTGCCATCTCCTCCACATGTCTCTTAACTATCTTAGCTCTCATAAAGCCAGCTCCCAAAAGCCCATTACTTTATAAGACTCGTCGATCTATGACCCTGTGAAAAATGAACTGTCAACTTTCATGATTCTGCTAAGGTTACAGCCGCTCCTTGAGACTGAAGAAGGAAATGCTTTTTTTTCCTCTCTTCTTTACAATGCTCTTTTGCAGTTTAGGGGTAGTTGCTAAAGTGTCTCCATAGTTGGAGTTGAGCTTCAATGCACAGACTTAGAGACAAAAAATGCAAAAAGCGAAATGTTATTAAATAAATAAATTCCTTTTTGATCTTAACTTTTTACTTTTTTCCCAGTGCTTAAATGTGGCCTAATAGATAACCCACAATCATTAATATTTTTATTTTGCCAATAAAATATTTAGCTCAGGTCTACAGTAGAAGGTACATAATGTATAATAATAATAGTGACCCTTTTGTTAATGAAGCAATGCAGCTACATGTGTTAATCTGACCTTTCCATCTGACAAGATGTTACCCGTTGTCATGGAGCCAGGCTCTCTGCATAGCTTAACACCAATTCAAGATTGATGTATAAATATACATGTATATGTTTAATAGAGAAATGCCTTTGTGCAAGAAAACTCAACTTATTGTCTCACCAGAGAGCTTTTTAAAGCAAGATATTTAACGTGGGAAGTCCCCTTTTGCAACTAGGAATGCTTGACCTTTATAGATAAGGCTCTCTCTATGGAACGGAAGACTTCTGACATTTTGTTAGTTTGTCCTAGTCTGAGTCAGGTGTTCATTGTAACCAAGCATGTTATTATTTATCCAAGTTCTTGGCAGAAGACACTCAGATCTTCTTCTATAGAAAATATATAACATTGTAGGAAACAAGAGTAGGATCAAGACATGTTGTGGTTGCTTGAATATGAATATGACTAAGCTGCTGTACTTGGTTTGACAGAGCTCCTACAAGCTACTTTTACAGAATTTGAAAGATTATGTACTCATATCAGTGTAGTGCAGTTTAAGTTGAAGACACTAGAAACCTGAATGATACTTTGAAAGAAAAATGCAAGAGTGGTATGAGGGGTCATTCTCACCACACACCTTCAGTGAAAGCTCAGGTTTCTTCACATAGTTCAAAGACATGAAGTAAGTGAACTGGAGGCTCTTGGTTGTCCATAGGTATGAATGTGAGACTGTCTGTGTGTTACTGTTAACCCTGCGACAGGCTTATACTACAGAGGGTATTGTTATGCCTAAATCTAACCAAACTGTGATCATTTCACAACATAAACCACATAAACCATGTGTTTAAAACTGTGTTTGGTGATTGGCTAAAAGTCATTACCCTTGTTGGTTGGGTTTGTTAACTTTAGGTAGGATAAGTGATATTGGCTTGGGTTAGGGAAGAATATTAGAGTAAGAGAATCAGAGGCAGACTTAGGCAGGGTAGGGAGTTCGTGCCTTTGTCATCTTTTGGAAAAAACAAACAAACCAAAAAAACCCCTCACCATCGGTAGGGGAGCAAGTATAGGAAACACTCCTGTAGGTCAAATCAGACGGTAGGAGCGAACGATTGGGTTGGAAGACTTGTTGGGTTATGGATATGGTTGATGCTCACTTTTTCTATTTCTACTACTTTTTCAAGAATATCATCAAATTACTACCACTCATACCACTAAAACCATTACTGCTGTTCAGAGGTAGAAGAGTACTCCATGCTACATTACAAATTAAAGTTATATATTTAAACTCTTTTTAAGTAAAGGTATATAATGATTATCTGCAAAGTGTACAAAGTGTAGTATTTAATGTATGCAGACTAAGCAATATTTCCTATTATATTATATGATCACTATTGATACTGTTATTGCTGTTAGTACTTATTCTATAACAAGGCCTCATATTTTAAAAACTGATCATAGATTATTGCAATGTAAAGTTTTATCTGCAAAAATATCTAACTGTGGCCAAATAAACATAGCCAAGATTATATTTGTCCCTAGTATGTAGTGACGTAGCTATATAAAGTTGTATAAAATGGAAATAGCATCTCAGAACTACTGAATTATAGTTACTTCTACCACTGTTATTGATACCACTTTTGTTACTACTATAACTACTACTGTGACTGCTGCCAGTTCTGCTACACATACTGCAGTTGTATGCTAAATCCTGGATGAGAAAATAGACACTCTTGTTTCATAGTAAAATGCACTATTACAGTCCCTCTTTATGTGTCCACTTGTAAACCCCTTGTGTTGGAGGTCACCCGCAGCGTGAAGAGCAACAGTCACACATTCCACTGTTATTTAGGTGGGTGGAGAAGGTGGGGGTAGCAAAGACATCCGTAAAACTCAATTCAGACCTGGCAAAATGTGATTATCTGGAGTGGGTTTGCATTAGGTTTGTATGCAAATACAGCATAAATCATTAATATCGAAATTCTCCCTTGAATCTGTGGGAGCTGTTGTAGGGCACGCGCCGCACGTCTGGAGTGGCCGTCTCTTCATTAGTATACCCAGAGGAGGGGAGAAGGGTTACAATGCACATGAATCTACTTGCACTCTGACACATAACAGATACACACATATACGGATCCACGCACACATATTCACACGTCTGTAGTATTAAACCACACCTCCCTAAATTGGCCCTGGAATTGGATTTATCAATAAATGTCATTAACAGCAGCAGTGGCCCTGAGGTCTGTGTAATCAGACAAGGTATCTGGTTACTGAGGTACAGTGCGCTGTGTAAAGATTGATATGAACCCGCACCATTTGCTGTACTGTAGATGTGCTTAACGCAATCAATACTTGGCTGCAGTGGAGACCTATCTATAGCCATACATTATCAAACTTGAAGTATTACATTATTCAAACAGTGCTGTACATGCCACGACTGCTTGCGAACATTGCTCCTCACATCGTATTACTTACATTACCTCAGCCCCCTCGTTCATTTAATATATTAAATGTGGACCGGGACTTTAGAAGGTTGAGATTGACAAGCTGGAGAGAAAGCGTTGATAGGAGTGTAGGACTTGGATGAGCGCGTTGAGGATTCCAGAGGAGAAAATGGCAGAGCTCATAGCCGAGCACCTCTCGCAATCTGAGAAGTGGGCTACATAAACAGAGAGTTAGTGGATAGGAGAGAGACAGAGAAGAGAGAGGGAAATGCTGTATATTCTCACATCAATTAGACCCATCACTTCCAATTAACAAGTACTCTCACATTGTGCTCTATAGTTCTCCTCACAAGTGCTGTTGTTTGTTGGTGTTTGTTGCTGATATAAACTCTCAGAGTGAGTCACCTCCTGAACACACACTAGATGACGTTAAAAAGAGTCTATTTTTGTAGACTTGAGAGGATGAACATGTATGTTGCTGTCTCAGTGTCACTCTATAGCAGCAGGAATCAAAGTAATATAGTAACAGTAAAAACTGAGCCGCTTATGTATGTATGTATATCATGACTGAAAGTGTGTTCTTGTGCATCATTTTAGCAGTAAGTAAGGCCTAGGTCTATCATACCCACATTTGAGTGACAGCTAATTTTTACTTTACAGCTATCTGGCAGTTAGAGGTATTTGTGGGTATGTAGAAACTATGTAACTGAAGAAAAAGTAAAAAAAAATTAAAGCTGCGAGCAGCGTTGGGCTGGACCTCGGACCCTCGTTGTCGGCCTCCAGCTCACGTAGATGGTGAGAATTAGCCTATTCATAAGAGTCGGAATGTCAATAAAACAAGCAATGGTCATTTTTGGCAATGAACCCATGACTTGGGAGTAAAACTTTGATGGCTTCCGAAAACCAAGCTACTGACGAGGACATCAAAAAAAAGCAGCTTTAGCTAGCTAGCTATTGGCAAAAAAGTTCACTAAGTAGAACAACTCACAAAAAACATTTCATGAGCATGATCGACACATAGATATCATGAGTAATAATGAATCACATGTTGATAAGAGGAAACCCTCGGAGCCTGTGTTGACATAGTGGTTTTCTTCATCAGAAAAACGGTGCCATGGCGCTGAGGAGCGCTTCATCCCAGTGCTTCATAAAAAAACATTCCCAGGACCTTTTTTAATGACCTGCTACAGGTGGGTAGGTGTCTATAGTTGCTCTCACTCTGCCTGTTCAAGGTTGGAATATCGTGCTGTTATGCTACCTCACAGCTCTGTAACAAAAAAAAGTAAGATCGTGGAATGGGGGGATAGAGTTGTCTCACCTCTGAGCCAGGAGTGGAGGTAGTATCGCCACCGTAATAGTGTCTGTATAGACAAGAAAGCCGGCAGGACGGTATCACGGACGGGTCAGGTGTAATGTTTTGACAATGTGTTTTGTGTGTGACCCACTGCAGAAGATTTAAAAAATAGCTGATAGCAGCTAGCAGCTAACTCAAAGGAGAAAAACAATGGCCAAAAATGTTTGTAAATTGGGAAAACAATGACTTCTGGCAGTTCCTTACCTTCTGTGCAGAATGCCGGCATGCTGTCTGAAATCACACATGGGAGCAGCATGATGCTACGGGTCTTTGGCACCATGTAAAAATGCAAAGGTGGTATAAAGAGGGAAATTTGGAGTGGCCTTGTAGGGCAGTCCCTTGTGTTAACAAGGCTTACGGCAACAATATCTTGACACTTATGTTAACTATATAGTTAATGTAACTTTACATTAGCAGATGGTTGAATACATGGCGTACGCTGATAAAAGTATACACCAGCAAAATTCACTGTCCAGATGATCTGCTCCCAAAATCCTTTGTTGTGATAGTTTGTGACTGAAAGATCATACAGCAGCAGTGGTGACATCACCAGCACCTTTCTGGAAAGTTCAGAGATTCTCAACTCTAAACACTCGGAGCAGCCGCACAAAAAAGCTGGAGTGCTTTAAAGAAGAACGCTGGGCAGGGCGCTTCTTTTCTAGGCAGCCACATATGCTCACTCCTCATTAGGAGCAATTGAAAAAAGACGCTGGCATTTACAAAAAAAACACTATGTGGACACAGGCCCTCAGATAAATGCTGGGCCCTTTGCTTGTGCTTTAAATGCAAAACTCTGCACATTTAAAAAAGAAACAAAGAGTTATGTAATATTGCATTTCACTTTTTCCACCATACAATCTTGCTGTAACGTCATTGGCCTTGTTGTCCTGTAACCGTAACATTTCTGTGTGTGTGTCTCTGTGTGTGCACACACTGAGTTAAGGAAGTTTTATCTTAAATACAGCACTAGTTGCGTCACTTGTGGCCAATTACCTCTGTCAGAGGGAGTGTGCTCCAGCCTGCCTTCATTGTGAGGGATTTGAGCCCATGGGGGCTGAGGTCATATTGGAGTAACCTGCAAGACATGTGCAGACCACACACACACACACACACACACACACACACACACACACACACACACACTCACCTCTATAGATGTACGCAGAGAGGAGGAGGAGAAAGCAAAAACTGAAATGCATGCTTGCAGAGTAAAGTGCAAGCCATTGTAATAAAAGGCTTGTATGTGTGTGTGTGTGTGTGTGTGTGTGTGTGTGAAAAGGTTCTGTAAAGCACTGATGGCAATTAAAGACATATGGTGGGATTGGTGGGCTCGCTGTGAAGCGCAGATGTAGTGGATCACAGTTGGCATGACTGGTGTAATTTTCACTTTCTCTGGTTTAAGTGGAAGAAAGGTAGGCATAACAAATTAAGCTCACACACACACACACACACACACACACACACACACACACACACACACACACACAAACAAACAAACAAGCAAACACAATACTAGATACACATACGCCAGTGTCTGTACAACACAGATACAGTGACCAGAACTGTTTCTTTATAAATACACACAAGCAACACTCACCACAGTTTTTAGACATTATTGAGCCCTGTTTTATCAACCTGCTAAAAGTGAATATTTGGATTTTGCTGTGTAAAGAAGAGTAAAGAGTAAAACTCAAGAGTGAAAGCAATTTAATTTTGTATTTAAGACAGCTCCAAAGGTCTCTGAAATTATTTAAGAGATGACAGCACACCATCTGAGACATGGTCTGGAATGACTGTACAAAATATCATTGGACATGATGAGTAATACGTTAGCTGAAGCAAAAATGTCCACAGTAATTCATTATAGAATATGTTACCCTGCTACTTGCATTTGATTTGAGAATTTGATTGGATGTTACATTACTTTTTTCTTTTTTATAATGCCTCTGGCCACGGTTATGGCTGGGGCACAGAGGCATTATGTCCTCAGGTTGTCCATCTGTCTGTCCCTCCGTCCGTCCCATTCTTGTGAACACAATATCTCAATGATGCCTTGAGGGAATGTTGTAAAATATGGTGCAAATGTTCACTTTGACACTAAACTGATTAGTTTTCTGTCGTCATAGGTCAAAGGTCAAGGTCACTGTGACCTTGTCTGTCTCATTCTTGTAAATGTCATATCTTAGGAACGCTGTAAGGGAATTTTTTTTTCCCATGTTCATTTGGACTCAAGGATGAACTGATTAGAATTTGGTGGTCAATGGTCAAGGTCACTGTGACCTTGTGTATATTTCATTTTGTAAACATGATAGCTCAATCAGTCCTAATTTTTTCAATTCATTTCAAGTGTTTTATGCAAATATCAAATTGTCCTTTCCAAAAAGACATATCACTGAGGATTTTTTTTCTGTAAAGAATAATGCGCTTAAACATGAAACATGCTCTTAAAGGTTACTCTCATGCATGATGGTAAATATGAATAAGTCACTTTATAAATGTGTCCATCCATCCATCCATCCCTCCCAGAAAGCAATAGGCAAGAGACAGATATCACACACTTACCCATACTGACAAAATAAATCCACACTGACAGATCTTCAGCAGATGTGGCGGTCATAGAGCCATTTAGATCATGTCCTTAAATTGTTGTTGAGAAATTCGGAGGGACATAGGCAACCTGGGGGAAATGTATGTTAGTGGTAATACTATTAAATTCTGGGTGCTGCCCTGTTAACCACATCTGCATTAGTTTTAACTTTGTGTGGAAACTGGAGCACACAGTTTAAAACACAGGAGTGACCAACTCTGTTAGTGTGATAGTCTATTAGTTCACACATCTTAACTCATTCTCATTTAACCTCACTGTTCTGTCTGACTGATATAAGCTCACACACCTGCATGCATGCATACACCCCCCCCCACACACACACGCACATTTAAAACTTGTGATAATGCAAAACCTGGTAATTGCCAATAATACTGTCCTCATCAGGTGGTTAATTACCATGAATTTGGGTGCTGTTTGTCTCTAGGAAACATGTGCACACACACATAAACACTCACACAAAATGCTTTGACAAGTGGAAAAGGCCTGGGGTACTTATTGCTCCCAGACACCCGTGTGTTTACTAATGAGCTAGACAGAAAGCTTACCTGCATAGCGGTAATTATTCTGTACACTTAAAAGTAGGTCTGGAAGTTCAGAGAGGTGACATCCAAGGATCCTAGTGGGGGCAGGTGGTGCTTATGATCTAATTTAGTATCCATATTGAGGATACAAAAAGGCTATGGCTAGATCATTGGTTTAGGCAGTACACTCTAGTGCAATGGTTAAAAGTCTGTTTTCTTAAGATACAAACTGACAGAGCTGAAAAACAAAACCAGATGAACATCTGTGCCCCTTGTCATACTTTTATCCTCTCATTGTGGCTGCAACATTATTTCTCTTTCCGTCCAACGTTCAGTGCAGAAAGTTTTACAATACATTACAACACCAGCAGCAACACATGCACACAGTACTATATATTTTGAAATTTATTTCTTAGGATAAACCCCTTGAGATGTATCATCTTGTTTTTCGAGGGGGTCCCCCGTACATCTAATGCTGTTGCTTCAGTAGTTTAGACTGTTCACCCAGCAATCAGTCATCACTGAGATGGGGTGACACACATGCATGGATAATTTTGATTTATTACAATTTATAATATGATGTAATGTTTTGTACCCTTTTTTAATGGGTTATGGTAACATTGGGCCTTAATCATCAATATCTTTCTAGGATTTTCTAAATTGGACTTTTAAGAAAAGTCCTAAGAAAAGTCTGTGTTCTCACAAGGATGAATCCCATTGTCCTGGTAAACTGAAAGAACGTGCCAGTTGATCCTAAGGAGCCCCACAAATCAAGGTTATTCTGCAGGAAATGAACACCAAACGAGCTGTCATATTTAGTGTCAGAAATGGATATAAAATTACACAAAAAGATGCATGGGATGCTGAAAATACACATTAATCAACTGCCTTACCTGCAAACAAAAAAAAGGACAGACGAGTACAATGGCGCTTTTCAATGTGTAACTGTATCTGTTTGAGACAGAGAGGGACAGAGAAGATGGAAGGTGGACTATTTTATGCAATGTTGCTGCAAGGTATCAAATTATTACACTTTTAATGCCACTTTGTCACTCCCTCCCCCCCGAACCTGTGATATTTTTTTTTTTGTAGCATGATCAGTTTCTGATTAAAAGATGCTATGGTTGCCATTAACATAACCAATGTGAACTGAAGTGGTAGTGTAGTATTTTAAAAGACTATAATGTTATTTTGTAAAATAATGATAATTATTATTTTTAAAAAAAATCTAAATTATACAAATTATTATTATAATTTCAATCCTATAATATTATACAACTGTAGAATTTAAAAAAAATTATAATAACCAATTATTCTGCACAAACATGAACACATAATGTGCGCAAGTGTGCTCTTGAGTGTGTGTGGATTCTGTTCTTACCTTAGAAGATTCCAAAGAAAGACATAGTGAACATCAGAATCTTCGAGAAACCTGGGTAAGTGGGATTTAAGAAGAAATTTCTTCTTAAGGACTCCCCAAAGTAATTGCTAAGATCTGGGAACACTGCAACATCGCTGCAACAAGTTACGGTTAGGGAAGACACACCAGCACGCATACAATCAGACAGGTTAGAAGAGAATCGAACCAGACCATTGACATCATTTGGAGGTTAAACTGAAAGGGAGCACACACAAAATGTGGCTAGTCCCACATTGTATGGGAAAAATGTGTGCGTACAACTACAGCAAATATTGTGGGTATGAGTTGAAGCAGAAAGTGGTAGCTAAAATCCTGGGTGCATCAAACTGTGCAACACTGCATTTTATTCCTGAGGAATTCAACTTTTAATGTGTGAGAGGAAGACTGTGTTAATTCATCTTAAAAACGTTACATAGTCTTGCTTTAAAACTTGCTTGATCAACTGACTGTGGTTTTATTGTCCGGTCTCATGTCTTTTAAGCTTAGATGCTACATGCTTAGATCTCGGCATAGAAACAATGTAAAACAAAATACAAAACTAAGTCTGAAGGTGTAATTAAACACAATTATCTTTCAACAGTTATGTCTGTGTGTTACTGCAAAATGATCAGGTAAGGAGTGACATGGTTTTGGATCAGTGTCAGAGCTCATACGTCTCCCTGAAACTCTTGGTCGTGTCACTGGACCAGCCTCTTGTAAATAGCTTAATAGCTTTTAGATCATAAAAGGAGTGTTTGACCAGTATCTGACTGACTGAAACTCAACGACTGACGTTTCTCCGTTCAAACAAGTCCACTTGTACTCCTTCCTCTCCTCTTAGATCCCCACATTTCACTTTCCCACACTCCAGGATCCTCCCTTTTCTTTATCTCTCGCTCTCTGTCTTTCTTTCTCTCCTCGTTGCTGGAGGGCACGGGCTCCTCCAGTGATTAAGCCGTCTGGAGGCCTGTCTCTCTGTCTTTTACTGAGAAGAAGACGACGACTGTTGGTGATACACTTCCCCCGGCTCTCATTGTGTGCCTCCACCATGCCGAGATGACAGCTTTGACAGCTGGCGAAGGCGAGGTGCTATTTCACATGTGCTACAACATTACCAGTTTAACTTGTGCAGAGGTGAATTATCACCTTGTCACCCAAAAGTGCAAATAGTGTAGTTTTCAAAGAGCAATTAAGTGTAATAGCTGCTTTCAAGCCCTAAGGATGGTACCTGTTGCTCACTTTCGCTGTCTCTCTTTTCTCCTCGGCAGATGTGATAACTCTAAAAATATTTTCCCCTTGCTAATTCCCCAGATATCAACTGCTGCGCCTGCTGAAAGGTCCTTTTTGAAAAGGCTTCCTATTCTTCCCGTGTTCCTCTCTCTCAGCCGTATTCACTAATACCGCCAATGATATTGGCCACATCACGTTTCCTGGAAGTACAGTACAGTGAATGAAGGGCAGTATCGAGTTGCCCTTGAAAAGGAAATGGAGACGAATGCTGGATGATTGCAAAGTTACATGACAATTATTCTATTCATTATTTTAGAAGCAGGATGGGGAAACAGGAGTGAAGACAGCGTGGGAGCCGGGAGGTTACAGGGAGCTGGAGATCACATTCATACACCATATGTGTGTGTGTATGTGTATGTGTGTGTTCTCGTGCAAATCAAGTGCTTTTATGTATATATGCAAGTCTGCATACCCTTTTCCCCCCCGTGCACACTCATAGCCACGTTAGTGCGCATTGTATTCGATATTGCAAAACATGAAACAATGGGTTATAAATTGGCCTTCCAACCCGATATATTTGACATGATCTCTGCTTCCCATCTCGTTAGTTTGCTGTTTGTTTCTTTTCTTCCCTGACTCCTGTAGACTTTGTTCAGTTTGAGTTGCTCCTCTTAAGAATGCAACGTTCCCTTCCCCAGGCGCCCCGGAGATGTGAGGAGGACGCCTCAGAGGAGTTGTACTCATAAAGCTCCTCATCCTCCGAGGGAGAGACAGAGAGAGACAGCAGAGACAGAGAGAGAGAGAGAGGGAGAGAACAGTACCGCCAGGCAAAGACACACAGGCATAATAACTACACTTACACAGCTAGTCGACACATAATGAGACAATGCCGCAGCAACTTCAAGGAAAAACACAGATATATAAAAAACAACAGAGAGCAAGGCAGAGAGAGAGGGAAACAGGGGGTTGGGGGTAAAAATAAAAAAATAAAAATGAAGAAACTATGTCAACTTTTATTTCCTCTGTTATTCCACATCAATGGAGGCATGCAGTGATACTAATAAAAACAAAAAAATATACACAGGTATAGACACATAGGCAGCAAGTTGGCGTGTTTGAAAAGCTCTGTGGCAATTAAAGACAAATAACTTGCATTATTTCCCGTAGTGAAGGATGATCCCGACCACTCGCTAAAAACATGTTTGATTTAAACATCAAAAAGCGCTGAGAAACAAATAAATAAGACACAAATAAACAAAGTTGCGCTAGATAAAAAACAGAGGGAGAGAGAGAGAGAACACAAACCGCGGGGGGAATAAGAAAGAGAATAGCGAGCATCGAGACAAATAAGCCAGCAACATTATAACATTAGCAGTTAGAAAATACACTTAATTCCTCGGCAGAGATGGATATAAACTGCATTGTTGCGTTGCAAATCCCAGCGACCGGATTTAAACTGCTGCATTGTTTTATTAGGGAAATATGGGGGTGGAGGAACACTGCTTGTTCTAATTACAGTGATTTAATCAGGATTAGAGAGGTTACCTGGATGAAGCTAGGGGGCATCCATGGCAAGGGCACATGCTTTTAGACAGACTGGTTACACGCAGTGGCGTGTTTCACAGAGCCGGTCCTTATCAAAACTCATCTGCGACAATGACTTCAGCTTCGAAAACAATGACTTTCTTTGCTCTTGCATGAGTAAACACTGGCCTATTGTTCTGCTTCTCTTTCCCTCCTCTCTCTGTCTTTATTTCTTTCCCTTTACCCCCCCCCCCCCCCTCCTGCCTAGTTAAACAGCAGGCAGAGGGAATCCATTTTAATCTGATTAATAACTTAGTTGATCACATATAACCCAATTTTCATTCAGTGCCGCCCTTGTCCGCCCGGCCACACCCACGCTGACCTTTGGAGTCGCCACAGTAACAATAAAGCACAATAAGCACCATTGTCCTGTCAAAAAAGCTGAAGATGTTTTACATCATTACAAAAATTTAATGTCCCCATCTTTTTAAATGGGATGCTTTCTACAAAAGGCCAGGCCTGCAATTGAGTGTGTGTGTGTGTGTGTGTGTGTGTGTGTGTGTGTGAATGTGTGTGTGTAAGGGGGTTATTACAAGTGGGATTCGAGTTTCCTGGGTCGCGGGGATGGGAACAACTTTTCTCATGCATTCACAGTAATATGAATCGTCCTTTTAAAACAGATATGGTTACATATTAGTTTTGAAAGGTACAGTAACCGGCTCAATGTTAAGCTGCCCTCCAACACTGGGGCTCTTTGTTCCCTGGCCCAGCTAATAACTGGCCCCTGATCCTCATCTCTTACTGGCTCAACTTTTTTTTTCTTTTCCTCCATCTTTTTCCCCCTGAATGTATCTTTGATTACACCGTTATATGAGCTTCGTTTTGTCATTTCAATTTCACTCGATGTGTTTAGCGCTGAGAGATTTGTATTCAGGATTGGCAATTATGATTAGAATGCCACAAAGTAAGCCTTGTGAGTTTTTGCAATGACAAGTGAAAGAGAGAAAAAAATATCCTTCCTCCCTTTCTCTCCCTCTTTTTTTCCCTCACACACACACACACACACACACACACACACACACACAGGAAATATGAATCAAATATTCATGAAGTGGGCTGAGGTTCTCATACACCCATATGCTTCCTCATTCAAGCAGCTTGCAGTGGACATAGGCATCCATCCAGCTTGTGTGACACAGCCGGGTGTGACAGAGAGCATGACAACACCTCACTGCCACCTATCACCACTACCATGATAATCATCAAATGGGTCATCGCAAACATGCGCTCCTCTCCTACTCCCTTCTCTTTTCCCTTTGTCCTTGTTGCCCTCCGCTGTACCCCGTGACTTCCTCTTTCGTTTAATAATCTGTTGTGAGAGAGATGAGTCCTCCGAGCTCCGTGATTCACTGGCCAGGAATCCTTGTAAAATCAGGGCGCCGTGCATTTGCCAGTTTCCAGAAATTGTAAGAACTTTATGGTTTATAGTTTTTTATTATGCCTCAGCAGGAATGAAAAGGGTGCTGCGAGCGGAGGGTCCGGGGGTGCGGGGTGGAAGGGGGGGAGTTTGGGGAGGGGGGTGGATTAAAACTGAAGGGATTAGCACCACACTTTAAGATAAATCTTTTTTAATGTGAAACCTCATCCCCGCTCATTCTGGGGTAACCACTCTTATTAACTGCTTTTCTATCACTCCCTTTTATGCAGCCTATTTTTTCGCCGAGCAACTTTAAGTACAGGCTTTTGGACACGGCCGCGCGCCGCCAACTCTGCCAGTTACACAAACAACGTCCCTTTTTAAGCTTTTAAACACAGAACAATGGCAAAGCACATAGCTGCGCACATTAATGCTTTTGTATATGGGAGGGGAAGGGGGGAAAAAAAGCAGGAAAGCGGAGGAGAAGAAAAGAGATAAGCAGAGCTTGGCTACGCTGCCCCTCCATCCCTCCATCTCTCTCTGTTTTCTCTTTCTCCCTCACTCTATCTGTGGAAAAAAATCTCTCTTTCCATCATCAAATCCAGGCTGATCTGTATGTGTCGGGGGCTATACAGACAAACATCATATTCTCAGTCTCCAGACTCTAATTGACTGAACAAGGATTGGTCACACTTTTAAGAAGCGTTCCATAATGGATTTCCATGTTTGTGCCTCTTTTAACTGGCAGTGCGAATGGAAGGCATAAATGTTGTCTTTATTACCGAAAACAACAGCCCTCTCTCTTTCTGTCTCCCTCTATCTCTCTGTATCACTGTTTTTTTTCCTCTCGCCGTAAAAGACGATATCAGTCCTTGCATTCATTGCAAGGTCAACGCTGCCTGACAGATGACAAACGATCTCAAGATGGCCACATCATCTGTCCTGTAGTTGTTGGGCGCAAAAGAGATGAATGCATCTATTTTTTTTCTTCTTTATTCTTCCTCCACTTCTTTAATTTCATTATCACGTCATGGAAGGGGAGGGGAGAGGGGGGCAGAGTGACAAAAACAGCCACCTGATTATCCGTGGCACCGGCTAGAAGTGCTTCCAGGCCAAAAGCAAAGGGAGTGGGACAAATGAGCAAGAAGGGAATCTTTTCAAAAAATCTGCACTTATCGTGTTTCTGTATCAAGAAGCAGACTTGGCAAGAGATGGGGATTCAGTATTATGTACAAGCTGCTCATCAGATGGGAGTTGGGTTTATTTCTGTGGCCCACCCTCCCTCCCCCCCAACTCCCCTCTATCCATCCATCCCTCCCCCCCTCCCATCCTCTGCCACCCCTCTTGTTTGCTTCCCATCCAAGATGTGTCTCATTTTCCCTGACTGGACAGCTACATCAGAAATGCCCAAAACAACTTGGCATCCTTGTGTGGACAGAACACAACTTTTCATTTAAATTATTTGATTGATTTTTCTCACTGTTTATTGTTTTTTTTTTTCTTCTTCTTCTTCCCTTCATCTTTTTTTTTTTTTTTCCAGGCTCATTATCTGCGGTATGGAGCACGGGGTAAAAAAACACACGTACACACACACAGAGCTAAACTCCATCTCCGCCAGTGACGGCCACTTTTGACAAAACACTAAGTGCATTTCTTAATTATCTGACTTCTCTCTAATACCGTTGTCATCTTGCAGACAATCCCTCTCCTCGCTCTCTGATGTTGTTATTATGTTCTCATTTGGACGCTGGCTCTCTGCAGGTAGTCATCCCCCGCCACCCCTCATCGTGTCCCTCCTCCTCTTCTCACACGCACATACACGCGCTCCGTCTCCGTCTCCTCACTCGCTGGTCCTTGTTAAACTTTGCTTCGTCCTCTTATGTATCGTAAAAAAAAATCATACCACCGGTACAAGTTGGTATCATTTTGTCCAACAGTGAATGATGATTCTTTCCCGTCTTTCTCCTCCTTTGCTAATGAATCCATCCCATGATCAACACCATCCGTCCATCACCAAACATCCCACCACCACCACCACCACCACCCCCACCACTATCCTTCCTCCACCACCTCTTCATCATCATCTGACAAAAAATAAAAGCTTGGCTTGTTAATTAAGAAAACAAATATTCAGCAACTTTATCAGAAGTGAGGCAGCAGGCACAACTTTTTTTTCTGTTCCCTTTTTTTCTTTGCTTTTTTTCCCCTCGTTGTGAAAGAGTGCCGTCAGCTTACCTGACATTTTATAAGAACACGTCTTTCTTCCAGGCTGTTAACTTCAACACAATGCAGTGCTTTTTCAGGGAGGGCGTTGTTTGCCTGTTCCCATTAAGTATTAAAAGTTTATAAAGAAAATGCAGGAAGCTTTGTTCATTCAGTGCATTTTCACACCCTTTTTTGTGTTCTCAGGTGTGTAGAATCTATCTGGTGCAGTCTTACAGTAGTTTCCCTTACACAATAAAATGAGCCAAACTAGTCTATTGGTTTTTTGGGGGCTTGAATGTCAGAGGTTGCAGTATTGGATCTTACACCTATTGAAGCTGACGCAGTATAACAAAGCGTGCAGGGCCCAAAGTAATGATCATATACAAATATCAATATGAGAAAGAGTGTGTGCTAAAGAAGACACATTGCTATTGATGTTTAAATAACTGTAGCGCCAGAGAGATGGGGAGAGGGGGAAAAATGTGAATCATATTTTCTCACTGCATCTTGTGGGGGGGGAGAAAAAGCACATAATCGAACACACCTCGCAAGGTGCAAACAGTGAAGCCAAGGGCAAGATAAAAACAGCACCTCTGTCTTTTCTCTTTTTCTCTGCCAGGTGAGCAAAACTACAAATAAATGTATAATCAGTTAGTCTGCTGTGTTTTGCTGTGAGACGCATTATCTGCCTGTGTTTCTGCTGTTTCCTGAAAGAGACAAAGAAGGGAGTGTTTGACAGTGCAAGCTCTGGTGATAAAAACTAGTAAAAAATTATGTCTTCAAATGTGTTTTTTTTTCTCCCCTTCTTCTGTGTGTGTCTTTTAATTTGTCTGGGCATACGCAGCTGTATTTGCATTTCAAATACTCATATTTGAAGAGGGTGGTTTAAATGCCAAGACGGGAATTGATGACAATCACCTCGACTCACAAGCATTGGCGAAAACCCTCTCTCCTCGCCGCTGACATTAAAACTAAACCAACGGCCGCAATGCAAACACAATACAAATATATATTTATCTTCTCTGCCTCCCTTCTTCCTCCACCAACCTTTCTCTTGCTCTTTCTTTCCCTCCATCTCATTATTTTAGTATCACTTTACATTTGAATATCAGTTCCTATACTCGCAGGGCAACAGTGTGTGAGCTGCCTCTAACTAAAATAAGAGAATAATCAGCGGGGTTCAGAATGAGGAGGAATTGATTCGGCGGCAAACAGTCGGGGTGCATGCACACTTTCACACGCACAGCCTCCTCCCCTTTCGCTGCCTTTTCCTCACTTTTCCATATTCATTTCTGTAATTTACAGTAAATCCAATAGCTGTCAGTCACACACAAACACACCAAAGAAAAAAAAATTAAAAAACGCTGTAAATTTACAGCGTTTGGAAACAGCTGCTGCAACATTTACAGCAAAGACCACTCTAAAATATTAAAGATGTGTCATCACCGGCGCTCGGCCCCTGCATCTGTAACCATCTGCTTTCTATTAAAACATTACACCCAAAAAAAGCACATGCAGCCCGCTCGCTTGGCGATGCTATTTCCAGCCTTTTTTTTTTTTTTTTTTTTTTTTTTTTCCTTTCAGATCTGCTCGATCTGGGGGAAACTGTATTGGCACAGACAAACAACCTTTTCAGTCCTGCTGAACTCCCCCAGCTGACTGGAAACATCAAAAACACAAGTTCCTGAGTATCTGGAGCTTTTGTACAACCTCTGCTGTCAAGCAGCTGATATTAAATACCACGGGATACTGACAGATCAAAAAATACATGACTGTAGCAATCACAGGGTCAGAAGTTTAAGGCAGTACTGAGTTCACAGAATACCACCTGTTTAGACTGAGATAAATCTTCCTGATTGAAATCAATAGTGATGTTTGTTTGCATGTTTTAAGGGCTTTTCTATCTATCTTTTATCAATTGCATTTTCCTTATGATGAATAATAACCGGAGGTCACATGCACAACCCTCCTTATGATTTATTTCATTACATTACTGGTCCCATCCGAGTGTCCTTGAGCAAGACACTGAACCCTCAAGTTGCCATGACTAAGAGCATCAACTAAATGTCTAAAATGTAAAATTACAGTCCTCCCTTCCCTGATGTCCTTGGGTTACTCAGGGGTGTGGAGGCGTACAATGACTCAGACTGTTTGGGGCGATGACATCTGTCCTGTTAGAACAGATAGAGAGAGAAAAAAGAGGAGAGTGAGAGCTGGGCTTCTGAAAGCAGCGCCGCAAAATATTATGTTACAAGTGAACAGAGAGAGAGAGAGATGGGAGGGGAGACTTATGGGCCGAGTCAAAGGTAAACAATTACAACATCGTGACTCACTTTTTTGGAGCGTGGCTAAAGGAAGATCATCTCTCCCACTTAATAGGTAATTTCCTTTGTCTCCTGAGGATCATATCACATGTTGCCTTCCACGGGGTGGTCTGCCGCGGGAAAGAGAAAGACAGAGAGGGAGAGAAAAAAAATTACAGATTGAAACTTGGCTGGAAAACTTTCACAACAGCGTTCCTTGAGAACCATTCTGTTCAAATTAAACAAGTGCCTGTTTGTGAGGAATGCAACAACAGATTCAGAGGGACATTTCCCAGTTTCTGTCTTATTTTTTTATATATTTCATGCTTTCTGTCATCTTGTCTGTGCAAAACTAGTTGTCCATTTTTGGGCTGTCATCTCCTCTTTCTTCATTTGCAGCCACTTCTCCCTCTGGTTTTCTTTCCCCCTCTCTCTCTACGTCTCTCCGTCACTCTCCCTTGTGATGTCACTATCTCGGCGTGAATCATTAGGATATCAGTGTTCAGCCAGTGACAGAAAGCGCATGATTAACAAGCTCTCTTGTTTTTCCTCTCCTCTTTATCCTCCTCCCTTTTTTCTGAAACGAGGACTCCCGCTGCTCCCAACGACATTTCTCCTCATTCTCCCCCCCTCATCATCATCCCTCCTTCCCTTCTCTTCTTCCCTGTCGTGGATGGCAGGGAGTCACAGGTGTGTGACAATAATTACACATACACTCAGAAAAAAATAATGTCGTTTCCTCCATTTAATAAGTTTGCAGTAAAATAGGCAGCGAGATAGAGAGAGAGGCAGAGAGCTCAAATCTTATCGGATACCCCAACCTCTAACTTAATCATATGGCTCTTAAGAGCAGCCTGCCACCAGCTGGGGCTCCATAATATGCATGCAATATGTGTGTAAAACGATACGCTTTAATTTTGAGCCCACTTTAAGCAGCAACAAAATCTGTTTATATGGGAGACATTTAAAAAGAAGAGAGGGATGGAGGGAGGGCGAGCAGAGGATTGGGTTTAACTCTTGCTCTCCAGGCTTGACAAAAGCCATCTGTTGGGTGTCAACTAGTATCACTGTACACACTGTAATGTACAGAGAGTGGGGAACAAATGGTGATGCAAAAGTTTACTTACTTTCTGTGTTAAAATGGGTGCACAGTTAGTCAGAAGTGGCTCACATTTCACTGTGCCCCCTGTTTTAAAATGCAGTGTTCCCCTTTTATGTCCCTTAAAGTGACTTCAAAGCCAGACTTAAACCCACAACATTCTCTCAACAAATGAAAAGTTTAATTTATGACCAGAATGGAGCACAGTTTCTCAATTCAATACACTCACCGGTCTTGTTTCTACAGGCCTTTGTGATGGTGGCTTATGTTTGCAAACGTTATACATATATTGCTGTGTTACAGACATTAGGGCCTTTGCACACCAAATCCATTTTTGTCTGAAATTATCTCAAGTGAAAAAATAAATCTGACCTCATGTTTTGTCAATGATATGTACACACAGACTCCAAAACCTTCGTCTGTCCTTAAAGTTTTTGGAACAGGTTTGCTTTTCTTTGCTTTTGCATGTCTGTCAGCAGCCTTTAGAGAGTTGTTTGACCAGGAAGCAGTGAAGAAAATGTGCCATAACCTGCAGGACGTATACATCCATAAAAAGAGAGAGGGGAACAGGGCAGCAAGAAAAAAATTGGAAGCACCATGTCCTTCCTGAAATCTTCCATGACAAAGAGAAGGCAAAGTGTCCAGAAATATAAAACAGCAGTGATGATGCTTGCAGGAGAGTGCAATGCAATAACTCAAAAAGTATCATTACATAACTAAGGTAGCCACAGTGCTGAATGCAAGATGCAGGCGTAGAATGGTGACAGGAAGGAGATACCTTCAATGGAGAGAAGCAACTCGACGTGTTCGAAGTGTCTCTTTCCAGGAATCATAACCGATTCATTTTGCAGAGGGAAGCGTCTACTCTTGGATGACAGTCTTGTGCTCATGACAGCACAAGGTGTAAACATTAAAGGCATCTTCTTTGGCTGAGCTGTAACGTTAGCTAGCTCAGCGGTACTAGGTGAGCTAGCAGCAGATGCACGCTTCCTTCTGTACATTGATATGGTTAGCAGGTGTAGTTCAGTGGCAAGAAAATAGTTCCTACATGAAAATGCTCACAGCAAGGTCTGTGGATTATCTTGAATAGCAGGGTCATGATTTCTGGAAAGAGACATTGCTGTTGAGTTTTTCCAATGGCTGATATCAGAAAAATATGAATTTTTGATTTGGAGGTAAACTGTCCCCAATTCCATCAAACTCATCCTATTTAGTGTCTTTGGAAACTTAAGGATCTCCATTAGAATGTTTAGAAGTGATGTGGCCAAGGCACTGATGTGTCAGTGGGGTTAAAGAGGTTAATCTTTTTTGTTTCTGGTTTGCATGTATTTGCATTGATTGATTACTCGGGTTGATTTGGAGGTTTTCAGTACAGTAACAAATGTTAGAAGCTTGCCTTGCTCTTTGTACTCGAAGGGAAGCACAAACCAAGTTGATGATGGTTAATGACTGCGATGACATGGGTTCTGGGGATCTCCAGGGGATGGAAGCGGGATAGACAAACTGTGCTGCCGTTTGCTTGAGTCGCACCATCTAGCGTGTGGACCGGGGGTATCACCAAAGGGTTAGAAAGAGAGAGGGACAGAAAAAATGCAAGAGCGAGGCATTCAAGGACAAGGGAAGCAAAAAGCTTTCGGGGAAGGAAGGAGTGGAAGGGGGGAAAAGAGGAAAAGATTTGGAGGGGAGGGCCGTGTGTAAACTTCAAAAAGCCTCTGACGGCTGCTGCTGCTGCTGCCGCCGCCAGCCCTGACCACTCTACAGATGCTTTTGTTCCCCGCTCGCTCTCTTTTGCGCCCTCCTCTCCATAACCCCCCCCCCCCCTCCTTTTCTCCTCTCTTTTTTGCCTGGTGTCTTTGGTGATCCAGTGCGAAAGGAGCGGGGGCTATCAAAGCCATCGCTGTCTGTTACAGACTTCAAAACCCGGGGCCCCCGTCCGTCCATCAGCCCCAATCATCATATCTGCGAGGCCCGAGCGGAAAGCCTCATACACTGGAGGAGAAATATTTGATCTGTCTTCTTTGCGAGGATCAACAGTCACACAAACGACAGGAGTGCCCCGGCGTTGCATAGGGAGGAGGAGGGGAGGGAGGAGGATGTGGGAGGACTGCAGGAGGGTGAAACAGGGCAGGGGAAGTGAGGAAGGGTATCATAATGGAGGAAAGAGATAAAAATGCATCTACACTTGGCTTCATAAAGTGAATCCTTATTCCCCAATCTTAAAACTCCCTTGCAAAAATAGCTTTCACATTTCATATTTGTGTTCTTAAACAATATTAATATTTCAGCAGAACTCACATCTAAGGCAAGTGACATGTTGAACATAGACTGTATAGATATAAGGAATAAGTGTCAGGTAGTATGTCATTATTTTTGCATTATTACCACCATTTGTTTCTCTAAATTGTCCTTTTTTCTTTTTGTCTTTCTTTCATTATGACATTATATTATAACAAAATGAATTTAATACACCAGTACAAAGTGGAGAATAAACCTACATAATCTTATTTTAGGCAACTTTATAAACTACTCAGCATCAAAATGTTATTAATCCCATCTGCCAAACTCCCATGTTTGTTTCTACTGAATTTTCTTTCATATTTAAATTCCTGAAATTTCAATATAAAGTCAAAAATTACTTTTTTAAGAATAGAGTGAGAACGTTTTACTTTGTAAGACCTCTTAGCACAAAAAGCAGCATAACATTGATGTTTGAAAGCACATGATTTATGATTTTGATAAAAGATTGATAATTATTAACAATTTAGTCATTTCAAACCATAAATACCCAGACATTGTTGGTTCCAGCTTCTCTTTGTGGGGATTTGTTGTTGGGGATTTGTTGGTTCTTGGAATTTATAATGGGCATTTTCACAATTGTCTAATATTTTGTAAACGAAATGATTCATTGAAAGACAAAAAACCCACACAAATTAATTGATAACTGTTTCATATTTGCAGCCTTGTATGTACGTATGGGATAATCACATAGAAATGTCATTACTTTATATGCACCTGACTACTGAGATTTTTGTGAGTAAGGTTATGGTTTGCCTTGCTGTTTATTTGTCACTACACTATGACTTAGTGCTCCGACTAATAGACTAATAGGCCTGTATCTATCCATGTATCTATCAATCTATTTAGCCATCTATCTGTCTATCTTACTGTCATATGACAGTTATTTATAGACATCACCGCGTGTGTCTCCAGGAGACGGCTGGTATAGTTAGCTCTTAAATCCTGTATGTGAGATCAGACTACATAATTACCTATCACATTAAGCCCTTTATGTCCACCAGACTTAGGCCTCTCTCCCTCTCTCTCACACTGTCTGTCTCTCTCTCTCTCTCACACACACACACACACACATACACACACACACTCACAGAGCAGCAGCAGTGGAGCAGCTGGTAGCATTATTGACACACAGTGTGCCTGGGGGGGAGGAGGCAGAGAGAATGAGAGAGAAAATCAAATGGGTAGAAGACGAATATGTGATTGGAAGGAGAGTCTATGTTAGTGTAGATGACTAACTTCAAAGCGTTTTTTGTTTGATTGACCCCCCCCCCCCCACACACACACACACACACAGAGCATACCACAACTTCCTAAACACACACACACACACACACACACACACACACACCAGCCCCTTTGGAGGGAATCTATTCAGACAGACTGCTATCAGTGATGCAGGCATGTCACTCATCGCCCCATCGCATCCAACAGAAGAATCAGCAGGACATCTTGTCAGGCTTCGTGGAGCACACACACACATGCATGCACCACCAGACATGCATGCATGTGCCAAGCAGCAAGTCCAAGGTTCATAAGGTTGAATGTTTCCAGAGCTAATCAGTGCACGTCTTATGTCTTAGTACGGTACATAGTGTGATGGAAGATTGTACCAGAGTGGACACTGCTAATCTGCCAGTGTGTGTGTGTGTCTATGAGTGTGTGTGTGTGTGTGTGTGTGTGTTGCTCTACCTGTTTGTCTCCTATTGTAAGATACAGCACATAAGGGATGATCTGCACAGGTGTACTGTAGATTAAACAGAGATATATGTCTTACACTTGCACACACACACACACAGGAAAGTATTTCATATTATTGGATCATTATAAAATGACAAAACGTCTGCTTGCTCTCTTCTGTTCTATTCTATTTTATTCTCTAGATTGTTCCCATTGTTTATGCTCATCATGTGCTCCCTTTCCAAGTCTATGAATTTATCATGTTTTACTGGAAGCACATTTTGGCAATGAAATTTACCCCTTAAGTTCAATATAAAAAATGCATGTCCATATGAATATCATAACACCTGTTATGCTTCTTTTATTGTGAACATGCAGAATTATTTATGCATCAAAATTCAAAACCATCATGATGAAAATGAAGAAATTTAGAATTTTGTAAAGGCATGTTTTTTTCGGAATCTTTCATAATTTACAGCTTGTCATGTCAAGTCCCTACTCAGAGCGGCGAGGATCAGGGTTAAATGTTAAAGGGTTGATGAAGTGGAAGTTTTAGTAACCTGGCCAAGTGGCAGGGATGCAAAAAAAAAAAAAAAGGAAGAAAGAAAAACATGTTCATTTTGACAGCTAGAGACAAGTCCAAATGTGAGTATCGCAGTCTTGGGGGAGCTGGGTTAAGGTGGCAGGTGATCTGCACTGTGTGTGCATATACAGTACATGGGAATGTGTGTCGCTTTCAGCAACAATAAACAAATTAATTCTTTTCTTCTTTGAACGTAGAAATTTGGGGTGTCACTCTGTGCACGTGTGTGTGTGTGTGTGTGTGTGTGTGTGTGTGTGTGTGTGTGTGTGTGTGTGTGTGTGTGTGTTTACCCGTGTGTGTGTGTGGTAACAGATGTCCACCCAGTGGCTGCTGGGACAGCACTTCACATTTTACATGTGTTAAGTGACAGTGATGGACAGCAGGTAGTCCTTTTAATAATTCAATATATTTTAATCCTCTCATCTCATTCTCTTTCTCCCTCTCTCTCACTATATCTGTCTCTCTGTCAGGAGCCAAATAACACTGTTGACAAGGATATGATTACACAAATTGGGCAAATGTGAAAACACCGACATATTATATTTTTTTCTTTTTTTTCTCACATACTTTGATAAATTCTGTTCGTTGATTTGATTATCTCAGTGCTTATAATAAATCTAATGCAGGCACATAAATGCATACCAGGAGCACGTGCAAAAAAAAAAAAAAAAAAATACACATATTTGTAGCATAGTGTTTTTGCTGGCCTCCTCACATGTATTTTAAACATCACTCCATTTTAGAAAAGACCAATCAGAAGGCAGTGGCAGAGAGAATGAGCCAGATTCAGCCAGCCAGCCAGCCAGCCAGTCAGCCAGTCAGTCAGTCAGTCAGCCAGAGACATAGACATTTCCCCACCACCAGGATGCGGGTAAGTGAGCCTCAACTGACCAGAAATGATTTGCCTCTGTCTGTTAGACACGTAATGGAGTCATTTAACTAGTCAAATTAGGAGCCGGCGAGATGCCGCATGCTTCATTACTGGGTTCCAATGGGCACCGCTCTACATTTACGTCAGAAATGATTTCAGGGCAAATTAATGTTTTTATTGTCTTGCGAAAAAAAAATAAAAAATCAAACGCACCCACATACACAACACAGACACAGGATGACTCTTACACATGTATGTCTCCGTTCTTGTGCACACATGACTGGGAACTGAAAATGCAATACAACAACACACACAGGTTGTTTGCACACACACTGCTCTGTCTGTCACACTAATGCTTATGTGCAGAGCCACACACATCTGAGAGTCACACATCTAAAAGATCAGCACCATCTAGAGGTCAAAATCAGATATTGTCCTCGCTTCACGAGCCCTTATTTGTCTCCCCTTCTTTGGGAAAAAGCATTGAGAAATGTGTCCCGCAGCATGATTTGTTACACGCCAATTGATTGTTTCCTTAAAGCCATTTATTGAGAAAAAGGGCATTTATGGCCACAAGTGTGCAGCCCGAGGATTATGAGAGGGCTTAACATTTGTCGAACAATCCTGGCATTTTTTATGGGAAAGAACATACTCAGTAAAGGTGGAAAAATGAGCTGTGGAAGAAAAAAGCGAGTGTTTAAAACAAATTTCAGCAGCAGAAAGGCAGATAGTTAGCAGTGCTGATGATGTGAGTGACAGCTATTTAGCCTGGCTTGATCCAGCACTCCCTCTCCTGACCTCTAAATCAGAACCAGGTGATGACGGAAATAGGAAATAGAATATATCCACTGGGGAGAGATCAAAGACTGAGTGTGTGTGTGTGTGTGGGAGAGGAAGGATGGGAGGGGTGGAGGGGGGGTGTACATGTAGATCTGCTCCTTGTCGACAGGGAGGTATGACAACTGGGATTATTGATGAGAGGCAGAACCCTGTTAGACTCTGAGCAGAACACAGACCTCTGGGATTTGGAGTCCTCGTGGTGTTTACACGTCCGGCCAGTCTCGCAGGCCAGCAGCTCTCATCGGTTCAAATCGAATGAGACGCAGGCCGAGCTGGAATTCAACCAGCAACTTCTCCCACCCTTCAAACTTCACTGAGATTTTAGTGTCGGCACAGACACAGTGATGTTGCCTTTAATGGTCAGAACAAGTCCAGGTTCACTCAGAGCTCTTTCCTGTGGCAGTTTTTCAGGCTTCCCGCAGCTGCTTGTATTTATGTTATCACAGATTACAGCTGCATTGTTTGAAGTTGACTGACAGCCAGTGATATTTATGCTTATGCGCAAGTGTGTATTTGGATTCCTTTGTTTTTGACGAGGCACACACACACACACACACACACACACACACACACATAAACACACCAAGATGCACCGGTGTAATCATGCTGCACACATACCCAGCTGTGCATACACACACACACAGACACTCCTTGTCAGTTGCCGTTGTTCTTGACATTCTGTCGATATCATTGTGTCCAAAAGCTCTGTTTGTTTGATGCGGCTCTCGACTGATGCTGGCCGGCGCTCTTTGACGCACACACAGACACTTTGTTCTGAGACCTGTGCAACCATCTCTCTGTCTTGCTGTCTCTCTTCACGTCTCTATTCCTCTTGCTCGTCGTCCTCTTTCAGACTTCATTGCTGTCCCTCTGTGATAACTGGCAGCTCGGCCGCATGGACAGGTTTCACACACAGCCAGAGAAGCATGTCAGTAAGACACTGTCAGGCCGGAACACAAACATGTTAATATACATGTACGAAAGTGAGAGGGTGGTCATGAAAGATAAACTTATTACACCATACTGAAAACAAAAACTATGTAGAAATTATAATCATTATAATTATTAGACAACTGATTTGCGATGTTTTTTTTGCGTAGAAATAAGTATTCATTACATTTTAGAAGTTGAAAAAAAAAAACTTGTCAGGTTATACTGTTTCTAAATTACATCACACATATCTTGCATCTATGTACTGCAAGTTCCCTTTAGGTGGTTTGAGCAAAACTTTCAAAACAGCTGTACTCCATGCCCAAAGCTGTGTGTGTGTGTGTGTGTGTGTGTATAAGACCTATCTGTCTCAATTCATGTCTCATTTGTTTGAATGCAGAGACGTACAGATTGATTTCTTCATCCATCTTTGGTCAAGCAGACCTGGTCGCTCATTCTCCATCTCTGTTGCTTTCCCTCCTCCACCCCCCTTTTCCTATTGAATAAACACAGGCATTTTATAGACACTGGTCCTGATGCTGCGATATTGTTTTTTACTCTCTCCGTTATGTATTGATCACAGGCTCGGCTTTTTATCTGCACGGGGTGGACACATATAGATGAATACATGCACACGCTCGCTCACGCACACATGAACAAAGAGGCACATACATTTGTGGCCTTTCATTTGGACAAGAGATCATTGTTGCTGCCACATTGCAGTGAAAGAGGAGGTGTGTGTGTGTATGTGTGTATATATGTGTGTGTGTGTGTGTGTGTGTGTGTATGTGTGTATGTGTTCAAACATTGATGTCTGACTACTGATTCCTTGTCATCTTATTATTACCCCTCCACTCTACATGGAGGCACCACGTTGTTGTTGCATGTTTTTGTGCATAGTTAAACTACTCAGGCAACGACTCCATCGCTAATTATAGCTTTCCACTTGAGCAGCGACACAGAGACACGGGCTCTTGTGTTAACTTCTCTGGAACTCAACAGTGTTGTGGTTTTTTAAACATATGCATTACTGCATTGTCTTTCACCATGTAATTTTAGTGTTTAACTCACTTGGAACTGGACTTCGTATGTTTCTTTTTTATGTTGTGAAAGTGCTCAGTTGTGAGAGCAGGTGTGGAGGGGGCAGTGCCTCAAAGACATAGGAGCTTCATATTGAACTTTGCAACTTGTGACTTAGGTGCACTAACCAATTTGTTTGTGTGATGAAAAGCTGCGGTTTTACTGTACCTGCTTTTAAATTTGCAGTCATGCAGATTATGCTTCCATAAAATCCTGAATGAAATGCTAAAAATCTTTTTATTCGGAATCATTGTTATTCTGTTAGGTGCTGATGCACGGTACCATCGAAATATTCCAGTTTAAATACTGGCGAAGATTCCAATATAATGGTCTCTAGAAAGTGCATTCAGTAGAGAGCAGCTCTCCACCATGCAGCGTTGTTCTGCCTGTGATGCATCCACTGGAGCTGATCACAGTGACTATAGACAAAGCAAGTGGTGCAGCTGTGCCTGGTCAAATTGTCCCTCTAAGTTCACTGACAGTCATGATGGAGACAAAGATGACAAAAACGGGGATGTATACAACTCATATCGTGCCTAACTTTAGTGGATCACAACATGTCTGATATGGAATTCATGTGCAGATGCTCTCGTTTAAAATCAGACCACATTTTTTCGTGTGGATGTCAGTTTTTGAGACCAAATTTGGCCTGCAACCGACAGTAGGGCTTGTTGTGTTAAATGAGCCAAATGTCGGAAATGTGTTTTGCTTTATTCTTTTGCTACCTGATTTTATTGATCACTTAAGATTGATGGTTAAGAAGGGTGAGGATACAGCAGTCAATGACGATATAAAACAGTCCTCTTTTTTTTTTCCAATAATTGTGAATCACAGCAACCACACGAGGTCCTTGAGCATACAGTCATAGATGTGCACTCAAATTATTTGGCTGTTTGGTCCAGTAGTATGTGAGATTAAGCACAGACAGACAGATACAGATACACACACACACACACACACACGCACGTGTGTGTGTGTGTGAGCAAGCACCTAATCAAATGCATGATTCCCTCCAGGGTTAAACCTGGAAGACATAAAAAATAAGTAAATGAAAAATTAAACAATAAATTTACTTTGACTCTTTCACTTCACTATGCCTGAGAGAGAAATATTGTTCTTTTCACTCCACTACATTTATATGACGGCAGGTACTTTGTATGTAGTTACCACCACTGTAGGATGAAGTTGCGTCCTCTCCCCACTCTTCTTTGTCTTATTTTGATACATTTTATCTTTGCACTGGACAAGCCGACCTTTTATAGCTATTCTGTGTTCTAAAGAAATCCCCTTTTGTGCCATAAAGCAATCTGGCACACAATGTAAAACACATTATAGATGCCAGTAGAAGCTGCCAGTCTTCTTGGTTAGTTGTTTGTGGTAATTACACTAATGTCTACAAATGAAGGTGTTAATGATTTATTGATGTTACAATGCTACAAGTACATTTAACAATCAGAGGTTTGCTGTAGTTATTACAATTCAATATATAACCACCACCCTAAGCAAAGAACCTTTGAAGATCCCTCTTTTTTCTGGGTGTAGCAGTGGCTGAATACATGGTTGAGTCCGAGCACCGATCGAGTCCTGGCTCGATTGTCCGCTCTGTCCAGAAGGCAACTCCGCAGGACGTTAGCCGGCTCAGCATTCTGGGATAGCTGCCCAGGGGTCCCGGATGACCTCAAGAGTTAAAAGCAAACAGCGGGAGAGATAGACGAAGGCATGGAGGAAGCATGGAAACTGACAGAGAGACAGAGAAAGGAGGGTTGGAGGTATGTGGATGAAGGCAGGGAGGGGGGAGGAGATGGGAGAGAGATGTAGGGTGGGAGGTTTTTGAGAGAGGGGCAGAAAGACAGAGAAACTGGAGAGAGGAAAAGACGCAAGGAGGACAAAACCATCAAAATGAAATGGCATAGAGGAAGGAATGAAAAGATTTATAGTAGACATACAGATGGGGGGCAGACTGGGAGAGTATGATACATTACCAAAAGTATGTGGACACCAATATCTGTCTTTTGTGGCACATAACCCTTAATTCCAAAGGAGGTAAACTTCAGTGCTACAACATACAAAGATAGTTTAGTGCTTCCAACTTTGTGGCACCAGTTCATGTTTGTTCCCTTCCTGTTTCAACATGACAATGCCCCCATGCACAAAGTGAGATCATTTAACAAATGGTGTTCCAAGTTTAGTTTGGAGGAACTGCACAAAACGCTGACATCAAGCCCATGCAACACATTGTGGATAGAAAAGCAGGGTACGCTATTTGTACAATGTGATATCTGACCACATCGGAAGGCAAAAGTGTTTATAGTTATTGTGAACAGCCGCAGTCGAAGGCGAGGTGAAAAGGCCTTCCATCAAATAGGGGTGGGATTCAATAGTGGTTTAAATGTGGGGATAACGGCATCTCTCCTGGAAGTGATTTGTAGTGTTGCACATACAAAAAGTCACGGAAATACTTGTGTAGTGAATGGAAAAAAAACTGATGAGAGAGAAGTTCAAACCTTTCTTATTTTGAGCGTATTACTGCGGAAGAAGCTTTAATTGCAAGATTGCCACAAAGTTACAGAATTAAAACTCCTGTTGAAGTACACTGACCCCTCTATTGCCTAATATTAGTGGCAGTCCCAACACGTTCTCATCCCAACTTGCCAAATACTACCGCTTTGTCAGTGGACCTACACATCTAAATATGACGTGCCCTCCTGCATCAGTTTTGAATGTTAAGGATGGTTATACTTGTTAAATACATTTCAAATTAAACTTACAACACTGGTAAAACACTTTGTTTTTTGGTTTACTTCCTTGGGTGTAGGTAACAATGGCAAGGCCATGGTTAGGTTTAGAAAAAATGCATCATGGTTTGGCTTAAAATTCTGAGAGGAAACAAACAGTGGGCTCCTGTGTGAAATTCTGGCGTTCTCCTGCTCTCATTTTATAGACTTTCTCGATCTTTATATTACTGTAGTTGCTAGTTGCAGGGTGTATCATAGTGCCAAGAAGGGTGCCTCTGTGCATCTGTGTCTGATACCGCTACAAAAGGTGCCTAAATGTGTTGATGTCTAACGCCAACATCACTGACAGCAGTATTTGACGAGTTGGGAATGAGAGGAGGCCTGCAATCCTTAATGCACTTGTGGCCGAATGGGAGCAAATCCGAGCAGCCAAGTTCCAAAATCTTGGGGACAGCCTAAAAGCAGAGGAGTGGAGGCTGCTGTTGCTATGTATTTAAGCTCATAGTTTGGGAATGACAACGCGAGTGTGCCTCCATACCTTTGTACAGTTTCAGGGACGACCCATGAAGAAAAGTCAAAACCAGAAACCAAAAAAAGGTATAAGGTGCAAGATGAGGTTTACAAGACAAACTTAAAAGACAGTGTGTGAGTGTGTGTGTGTGTAAGAGAGAAAGAGGGAAGAATTGAGAATGTCATCCCTCAGATGGACCTGGTGAGCGACATGTCAGATCTGTCATTTCCCTCATTGGCTGCCCCACCCGCTTTCCCACAGTCGTCTTCTCCTTGGCCTGATAATGACGCTTAAGAAGGTAATGGTGTAAATGAAAGCTGCCCCCCCCAACCCCCTTCTACATGTCTCTCTACCTCTCTTTCTCTCTCTGGGGAACAAAGAGGCCTTATTATACCTCCCTGTCAGCGTCGCTCTGTGTCTCACCACTGTACAATCACTGTTTTCAGCAGCACTATCAGCATGGGGTAAATGGAGAGAGAGACTGAGAGAGTGGGCGAGACAGGTAGACAGAGAATGGGAACGTCTCTCTCCAGTGGCAGTATTCAACACTAGTTATCTAGAAGTGCTTTTTTAGTTTGAAGCGCATCGTTCGTTTGTTGAAAATGTCTTTTGTGTGGACCTTTTTTTTTTTTTTTTTTTTTTTTTTTAGAGCTTGAACAGGCAGTGTAATTTATTTGAGGCACGCGTTCACATGACACACATAGGAACACACGCACACACACTCCTTAAGTCGAGAGATATCTTCTTATTGGGGAATCTTTCAATAAATCAATGTGACTTTAAACACATTTCCCAGGCGACGCGGCTGACCTGATAAGAAGTGAACTAATCTCTTTTGAGGCTGCCGGGAGAGCTTTGAACCAAATCTACTGTGCATCTATCACCAAGGTTATTTGTCAATGGCTGCTAATCCCAGGTAAATTTCCCTGGTTTTATATCAGGGGTTCTCATGTCTGAAGTTTCTCGGCCTTGGGAAAATAAGAGAGCAGGCTTACAGAATGTAGGGGAACAAAAGAAATGTTATGGATTTCAGCAGCAAAACAATGGTTCAGGCAGGGAAAGGGAGCGGAGAGGCAGCGAGGCACAGACACAGAACCTTTATGAATTGTACTTTACACATCAAAAGCAGAACCTGCGTCCTCTCAAAATAGTTTGTTATTGAAATGCTTATACATGATTGAATGTAAATGCTCTTTTTTTAAGTATGCACCGTATCCAGGAAAAAAAAAAAGAAATTATTTGTTTGTTTGCATTTTCTAGTTCCGTTAAGCACCAAGGACAACAACAAAATCAGAATAATTTTTTAAACTTACCCACCATTTCTTAATGAGATGTCCATTACATGCACTTACATTTGGCATACTTTAGTCTTCAGTAAAGTGAAATAAAAAAGAAATTCTGCTTAAAATCTTTTTAATCTTTTTCAACCTTTAGACAACAGCAATACGCAAAACCTAAGAATAAAACCTACATATCACATAAACATTTTTGAAAAAAACAAATTATATTATTATATTACATTTATATATTTATGTAAAGTTGGGCATTTTAACATGGGGGTCTGTGGGGATTGACTGGCTTCTGCAGCCAGCCTTAAGTGGCCATTTAAAGAACAGCAGTTTTTGGCACTTCTACGTTGGCTTAATTTTTCAGTCCCGGAGGTTGCTGCTTGAGTAGGAGCGAGAAAGTCCGAGGAGGGAGGGAAGGGTGGTGGATGGGTCAAACAAACACAAGACTTTCACCAAGGAGACTGATGTTTGTGTCCCGTGTAAAACCAACGGAGAGTTTTTGTTTGTTTTTTTTTTAAATCACCTAACAAAGCTACTGACATATGTAACAAGGTGACATACTTGTACTGTAAGAAACATAATTATTTGAATAGAAACCATCGTCATTTTTCTGAGCCTTACGAAGTAATTCTTTTGCCTAAAACTGAAGTATTTTTGGTAGCAAAACCTACAATTTCTGTGAAGATGGGAGTTTATTGCAAAAGGCCATGTAGCATGTAATGAGTAGAAATTGACAAAGAAAAGAACATGTCCAAAACTGGCACTGGAGCTGTACCTTGAGTGTCATACTTTGAAGCGTAGAGCCACTGACCATGCTACCACATTTGACAAATGTTTTTTCTAAAACATTGCTGACTTGGTGTCAGATGCAAGACAGTATTTCCTACTGACTTAAATCTGAACAAACCCTTTGGGCAGCAGTTGCGACCCCAAACGGTAGAGAGGACCATTACAAGATTACTGTGCTATATCCTCACAAAGTTTTAATGTCATCTGTCATGTCTGCACTGTCTCAAGGTCAGAGCGGAGATTGGGGGAGCCGGGCTTTGGTCACATCTGTGTAATTTATGAGCATGCAATTAGTAGAGCACACAAAATAATGATTGTGACCAGCGTCTGGTCCACAGTTTGAAAAAAAAAAAAAGAATGATCCGCCCTCACCTAATACAAGCAGCATGGTCCCACCACACACACTGTTTGGCAATAAATAATTGATCGGACATATTACTGAAAGTGGGAAGTTTCTGTCTTTGCCATTTCTTGTGCGGCACTACCTCACATGGAAAGAAACCTTTTTTTGATTTCCTTGTTCTCATTTTTTTTTTTGATTTTCATCCATCCCTTTTTTTCCCCCTCTGTCTCTTGAAGTCCCCCCCATGTGCGCAGAAGATCATGGAAAATCTCTTGCCATATCTGTCATCTGTCACGCTCTCTGATGAACAGTTTTGATCTCTCGCTCCTCTGTTTATGGCCGTTGTCAAGCGAAAAGAATCGTAGCCGTAAGTGCTTACACCAGCGCGTAAATAGTTTGACGTGTGGCTCTGTAACAAAGTTGTAGGAGTAAATAAGGAACCAAACAACCACGCTGAATTGCAATTAAGTTGTACGTCTGCATTATGAAATGTTTGGAGCAGCGTGATTTCTGCTCGCTCTTTTACATTTCCGAGTCTTGATATCAAAAGTGTGTGTTTCTTTGTTCCAGAGTGACTGTATGGCTGTGAGAGATCAAAGGGTAAGCACAGCATATTATGGATAGCACTCAGCCACACACACAGACACACACACATGCAGACACACCACACAGTGGGATAGCGGAGGGATATGTGGAATATAATGTGATTGCTGCTCAATTCTTCCATTGTGAGGTCATGGTGTTATGGTCCAAGTGAGATGAAGGATTTAGAAAAGAAGACTTTCACAGCTGAACGGAACATGCTTGAAATATTAACATTAAGTCCTAACAGCCTTAACACTCAGTCAGGATGACAATTCCCACAAAACAGTATTTAAAAACACCCAGATTACCCATTTCATTTCCCCGTTTATCCTCCCATAACTAACAAAAATAGTATTTAGTTTAATATGTAATGCTCAATTGAAATGTTTGGCATCTTTGGACACTTTGAGATCCTTGAGGATTTAAAATAAAGTTCTGTGAAAGTTGGCTGCATGGCATAAGTTTGCAAAAACTGTATGACCCAGCGGCAATCTGGTGCTTGTGAGTGTAACTGTATCTTAAAAGTATTTTTATTTTCAGAATATATAATATGAATCAGTCTGCAAACAGGGAGAGATGACCTTTTTTTTTTTTACTATTAGTCATGACATCCTGTAAAAAGACATTTTTTAAAAAAAAATCTCTGTGAGGCCTTTTGTGGTGAAAGTTAAGTGCAATGAGAAATACAGAGGGAGTTGAGTAAAAAAAAAAGTGCTTAAATGCAGAATTGCCCATTTTAGAATCATACATATTATAGCAATACATCATTATTATTGATGACTTTATATGTACATCACTTTAATGTTGTAACTGCTAAAAGTGTGGCTAATTTCAATTGTGTACTGCTGGGTGGCTTCACCTATGATAATATAATATAACCTGTAGGTTATTCATATTTTGTATCATTAATCTAAGTTTGCAAAATAACTAGTAACTAAATCTTTAAACTAACTGTAGTGAAGTAAAAAGTCCAATATTTGCCTGGTAAATGTAGGGCAGGAGAAGACAAAAGTAGCATTAAATGGAAATACTCAAGTACAAGAACCTCGAAATTGTACTCAGGTACATTTCACCACTGGTGTCTGGCAGAAGAAAGATAATAAGAAAGTACAGCTATTCAGCACTTGACAGGAGCTTTAAATAGAGATAAAGAAAAAGTGAAACTGACATTTTAATAAATCTCATCAGCCAGCCTTGATAGGACTGAGCTAAATTCTTTACAGCAAAAGATCTAGAAAAAGTCTCGACATTCATTAATCTGCACTTTTTTTCTTAGTTAATATGTTTTTTGTTTGTTTTTTTTCATTTTAAATTTATCTTGTCATTGCATAAATACCATAAGATGCAGTGTAAGAGTTGTTGAGCCTAAAATGATTTTAGTGTTTATGATTTCAAATGCTTTTTTAATGATTGATGATGGACTAAATACTGTTTCAGAAGAATTCTGACAATGGCAAAGATTCAATTCTTTCCCCATAAAACATACAGCAGTTGATCAATATTGACAGCTTTAAACTGAATTATATTGGTGTCAGTATTGGCCTTCAAAAACCCATATCAGCTGAACCTGCTGTAAGTCAGCGGTTATTCGGACAGCTCGGAGACAAATCAGTGTTACTGTCGAGGACAGACAGAAGGCAGAGGAAATGACAGAGTGAGAGGCACAGAAAAAGAGAAATGGAGAGAGAGAGAGAGAGAGAGAGAGAGAGATTCGGGGAGAAGGCAAAGACGAGGAGAAAGTGGAGGGGTGTGGGGTGGGGGGCTGATCTTGGAAAGGTTTAGTATATCATAATTATCCCGTTAAGTAACGGCGGAGCGGCCTCCCCGGGGGAATTCGTCTTAAATGGAAGATTTGCAAGGAGAACGGGTCAGAGAGAAAAACGGCTTCCAGTCGGCAGGAAATCCTGTTTACATTTACATAATCATATCAACACTCACTCCTTCTTCTTCTTCGTGTCTTTCTTTTGGGTGCCTTTTCAAAAAAAAAAAAAAAAAAAACAGGGAAAAGAGACAAATGAGGGAGGGCTTTAGGCTGCTGCTTGTCGACGTTTGTTGTTGTTGCCTCTCTTTTCTTTTTTTTTTTTTGCTTGCTCTTATTTTCTTAAAAGTGCTGCCAGTGTTGGCAAGAATGCCTTATTTTTGAAATCTCTTGCCAGTGCCTCCAACCTCCTCTCAACATCTCTGTCTTTCCACCTCATAATGTCCTCTTTAAGTGGGGTCTCTCAGACCTTTTGGCCTCTTTCCCTCGTTTGGCATGTTGGAAAAAAAACAAGAGAAGGGAAAAAAAAAAAAAAAAAAGCTTAAGCATAAATAAGCAATGGCGTGCCCGGCTGTGTGAGTCTTAATTGAGATCTGCTAAGAGCAGGCAGCAGATGTTTGTAGCAGCAACTGTTGAATCATCAGAGACCACTGAAAGCCTGTGAAACCATGTTAAAAAGAAGCCAGGTGCTCCACATTTTTTATTTCTCACTTTCTCTGCCTTTTTTTTTCTCCTTTTACATCATGGAAAAACTGAAGTGGTGATGTGAAAGTGTGTATGGGGAGTTTGTAGGAGGAAAAAAGAAATGAGAAACACAAAAATATGGGTCAGCAATGGTTTAGCAATGCTAAACTATTGTAAAGAGTCTGCATCTGCATTTATTTGCTAAAAAAAGAAAAAAAAACAGAGCAGAAGAATATCCAGTTTGAAGGTCGTCAGACTGTAGGGAACATTTCTCTCAAACTACCCCTACAGTTATTTTAAGTGTATTTGTTGATATAAAACCACTACTTTAATATGTAATCTATAAACATTTAACTGAAAGCATTTTAAATGTATGTACAAATTTATATTTCAATATCATGAATATATTGATGTCATTGATAGTATTTCTATTGTATGATATTGTAAGTTGTATGTATTTTTAGCAGTGAAGCATCACACAGATAGTACAAGTAAGTGACACTGAGCATGTGAACTTGAAAGACTGATTCATGAAAGAACAATACCCAAATTACTTTGTTCTGATGCATGTGAGGTGGATTCAGGTTTGCAAGATTCCTGTTATATCCTTAAGACAGATCATCACTAACAGCGTAGTGGGAAAGACTTGTGTCTTCCTGTTTTTAAAACCCTGGCAGTTTTGGGAGGTATAACAAGTATTAATTCATTTGCACATTAAGTTGGTTTGATAGAATTGAATTGATTTATGCAAAGAATTGTATTTTTACATACATATTTTTATTTCTTTGGCCTCCAAAGGGGCTCAACATATTAAAAGGTTTAGAACCTCTGAGTTAACCTGCTGTTGGGACCAAACAAAAAACAAACAAAATGTCATTTGGCCCCTGCTGACTGCCAACGCTGTGGCCATGTGATTAAACAACACTGTATTTAGTAGCAATCAAAAAGTGAGCATAAAATAAAGTAGAATAAAACCCCTAAACTAGAAAACAGAAACAAATTTGCAATAAATTAAATTACACACAGCAGGTCGACACACAATAAACTTAGGACCATGGGAGTTTACGGACTCACAAAATCAGAATCAGTACGTTGTGTCTTTGTATTTAGAAATAGTCTTTGAACACCTTTCAGATCATTATTATTATTATTTAAACAGGTTCTCCTTAAAATGATACAATACGATGATGATGAATGATGAAGTACAAGCACAACATTGGACCTACAGTTGTGATGGAGCTCTAACCCTTTTCCACCAAAATTAGTGAGTGTATGCAGTTTTTTAATGCAGGAACACCTGCTAAAAATAGGCAATAGACTCTGTTCCTATTGACAGTACACATCTGCAGCAGACAAGTATACCTTTCAGGTTTTTTTTTTTCCTCTTACCAGCGTGTCACGGTCAACGTCATGGACAGGCCAGAAAAAAGGCTAGTAATCAGTAGAAAGCAGCATGGAGGCCAGTTAAACATTACGATGGTTACTCTTGTTTTATACCTCTCTTTCAAACTCAGTGCTGACTAATTTGGATCAATGTTTGAGTGCTGCTTGGACAGAGACGGACATTATTTTGGTGTGGCGCGTCATTGCCTTGCACCGGTAAAGGGGCTAAAATGAGTGCTACCACCATTTCCATTATTGCCGATCTGAGCACTCAAAGCCCCCTCTGTCATCACATTCTAAAGTGCTGTCATTGATTTACCAGTGAAACATGTACAAGTTTGGGAGAACTCCCAAACCATGGGAACGCTGGAAACCAGCAACAGGTTCTCTGTGATTACAAATGATAACTACTGTATGATAGCTGAGGCCAGGTTACTCTCCTGTCATCCTCTACTCATTCTGTAGAGACTTGACTTCTTTTCATCTCACTATCAAGTTTTTGCCATTTAACCTGATACCTTTCCACTGAAGCCACTGATTGTTCAGATTTAAGAAGGACCCACCGCTATCCATATTAAATGAAAGGCCTGATATTTGGGCTTCATTATTTGAGGCTGAGTTTTACTTTCCTGCCTCTGTCTGTCTTTATGAGTGAGTATTATAGACTTCAGCAGGGCAACACACTTAACTGTTGCCCTATATATGCATATTGCCCTATATAATATTGCCCTATTTGCTGCCGTCTCTACTTCATCTTCTCCTTCTGTGATCTACTGTACATACATCCTCCATACTGTGTCATCACACTCCTTTTGTCTGTCTTCTTCTTCTTCTTTCACAGTCAAATGAATGGGTTTGGGGATACATTTCAATGGCCGATTAACAGACTGCTTCTTCCTTCCCATCTCCCATCTGGCTTCATGCCACACCGAATTAGTAACCAGATATGTCACCACCACCACCGTGCTGGTGCGGATAACACCGTGCGCTTCTGGGAGGGCCGTGGCTTGCAGATTAGCGCCTACAATTAATACAATTGACTTGCAGGAAGGCCGTCTGCTCTCTTGTGTTTTGTACTTTATTGGTGTAGCACTACAAAACCAAGCGACGGCCAGCAAGTTTGCAAGGCCCGATAAAGGACAGAGTTAATGTGTGTGTGTGTGTGTGTGTGTGTGTGTGTGTGTGTGTGTGTTAAGACTGGTCATTGCCAAGGACCTCAAGATGGAAGCTGAATGTCACCCCAGAGGGTCATGACAGAGCACCACATAGTTAAATACCACACAGTGTATCATTCTGCTGTTATACATATTTATTAATTGGTATACATATTTGGGTAAAAACTGGCTATTCTTCTTTTTTATCCTTATAATCATCCATTTCTCTTTCTTCCACATCATCCTATTTGTGGATGTAGTATTAGAAATAGTAGTACAATAACAACTTAATGTTTTTTTTTTTCTTTTTAAACACAGCCATCAAGACAGGAAGTCCACATTATAAAGATGTAAGAAAAGTAAGAAATACCAACTGCAGCAAAAACACACAGAGGTGCTGTGCTGTAAGTTGAAACACATTTAATAAAAGATAATCACATTCAAGAAACTCTGTAAAGTGAGATTTGAAAGGTAGCTGTAGCCATATATGCTGCCCAGGCAGGTTTTTTTTCAAAGTCTACAAGCCCTTTTAGAGAAGGCAAACCCAATTTGTGATAGTACACTGTAACATTCCGGTACAGAGCTTTACAGCAGACAGACGCAGACTACAGCTGAGGGCACTAATACAAACATCCACTGGCGTGGCCTTTAGCCTTTGTCCATACCTCAGAGAATGAGGGAAGGATGTTAGTTGATGTAAGCACAAACCTTTCCCCCGCCAATACAAAAAAAGGACACAAGAAAAAAAGTGAAAAGTGGCTGCAATCTGTGACGATAAGATGACCTCACCTATGTCTGCCCCCTGAGCTAAAGCTTCCTTTTCATGAAGGATGGACAGTAAAGAAGGTTAGGAAACTCGAGAGCTCAAATCCTTGATTTCCTTGCGAGACCATGAAGGCAGCGTGGAGTTACGTAATGACACATGCACACACACACACACAGTTGTGAGTACACATAGCTACACTCAGACGAGACAAAAACAATGAAAGAAAGAAAACAAGTTCTCCAAAATAACAGCCTTCATTTGACTGTGATAGAACCAGGGCACATGGGTAATCTGGCAGTTTAATGATTTCTCTCTCTCTCTCTCTCTCTCTCTCTCTCTCTCTCTCTTTTTTTTTTTTTTTTGCTCTTTCCCTTCCTCTCTTCTACATTAGACTACAGGCTTTTTCAAAGCACAGTGTGTCACAAGCATTTAAGATGTGGCCTTTTTTCCCCTGCACATTCCAACGCCATTATGTTACATTGTTGCTGAATAAAAGGCTGTATTATGTTCCAGCCCCCCCAGTAAAAGGGCAGAAGTGGACCCAGTTTTTATCTGCTGAACGAATCAATCAGGATTATGTCAGCTGAAAAGAATCACAGACAGCCGTCGCCAGGCACTGTGTCTCTGTGTGTGCGTCAGTGTGTATATCCCCTTCTCTGTGTGGAAAGGATGGGAAATTTGCATTGGAGGAAAAGCACTTGTTGGTTATGAACATGCCCAGCTTGGTGACAAAGATGTCATTTGGGGTCTAAAAAGCAAGAGGATTTTTTTTCTATTTATGTATTTACCCACTCCCCCCTCAACCCAACCCTTTCTCCTCCTCTGTGGGAGGATTGGAAGGGCACTAATTATCATTTCAGCAGAAATGATTAGGAGATCAAACAGGGATCGAATGCCATTTCCTTCCATTAATGCAGGGGGTTTAGAGTGCCTGTCATGGCTTGGCTTGTCCTAGGGCCTGTGGAGAGAGAGAAAAAAATAACAGGGGAGAAGAGAAAGGAGGGAAGAATGGAGGATGGAGAAGAGGCTTAAGAGGAAGGGAGCGAGGGAGGGACAGGACGGGACAGGGGTTTGGCAACAGAACGAGAGAAGAGTTATTCAGTTAAAAGGCCAATGGATTTTGTGAGTGTTAAGTTGAAGACCAGAAAGCCATCATTTGAATAGGGAAAGATAATTAGGACTACTATTTTTCTTGTGTGATTTTGTGGAAATCTGTAGAGAAACTGAACTCAGAAAAAGTCACGGGTGGACGCTGCCAGATATTTTGCAAGTTCAGTATGCAGTCTGGCCTTTTGAGTGTTGCTGCAGGAGGTTTGTTTCTGCCTGGTCCCCTCTCAGAACTCCAGACGCAGCTTTCAGAGGCTCACATGTGACATCCTCCACAGCAGACTGAGGGGACACAATACAGTGATGATGACCATGATCTTTAGCTACCACCAGCAGCTTTAAAGCTCGCTCTGTCAATTGGTCGCTCGGTCCACAAAAATGTCCCCACCCTTTGTTAACCACAGTTTTTGCCCTAGATGGATAAAATTTGGCATAGAAGTCAAGTGTGTTTGAGTGTGTGGGAAGGTGTGTGTGTTTGTGTTTATGCCAGTTGTCAAAAATATGAAAGCGTGGATGCATGCGTGTCTGTGGCTGCAGCTATTGCAAATTTGCACATGTTAAATTTTTAAGGGGTACTCTAGCAATTTAGTTTTGCACTTCCATAACATCGCAAGTGACAAATTAAAAAAGTAGGGGTCAGAATCGATGCAGCAGAGACTGACTGACTCAAAAACTTTGAGTCAGTCAAACTTTGCAAGCACAATGAAACTGCAATCTGTCAGCTTCAAATGGTGCATTGTATTAAAGACTTAACACATACTTTAGAATAAAATAAGGCACAGATGAAACAAAAAGTGATAAATATAAGTGATACAAAGTATTGAATCTAAGCAATATAAATACGAAAATCTACACTTTTATACCCTTTTTCCACTAAATTAGCTCTGATTCTTGAACCTGTTATGTCCAGGATTCTTGGAACCTTGGTGCTATCTAGCAGACCAGCATGTGTTTTCACCAGTTGTGAGCAGAATCACTGTTATCAAGGATGCATCATGAATGGAGGGTGTTGCACAATGCACACTGGAAGTAAACAGTAGAAGCAAGATGGTGGATTGCATTGATTACCTGCAAGTTATTGTTCTGTTTTCTCAGATTTTCTTTGTCCAATAAACAAGCATGGACCAACTAATAATAAGAGGAAACAGAAGTCTATTATGTGCAAGACTCAATCCCCTTTGTAGCCTGTAAAATGTGAGACACCCACTGATGTCATCATGGTTTGCACTTCAGCTCAAGGTTCAGGTAGAGAAGCAATTTTTCAGGTTCTGACAAATTTTGGTTAAGATGCTCCGAATGGTTCAAAATGAGGTGTGGGAATCAAACACATTCTCACTTCGACCTCATCACATATCAGTGTTTGGTCATGGACTTTCCATGTCGAGATATGACGTGCAAGATACCCCATGTGCATTGGTTGTTGATGTTGTTGGACACCATGTCAACTTTGGTTGTGTTTATGAAAGAAAGAGCAGGGTTTGGCTTTACACTTACACGGGAAGTGAACACCGGCCTCCCGGTTGAAAGTTGGTGGTTGTTGGACCTCTTCACCACCCTATATCCACCCTAGTTGGACTATTGCCGCCTTAACTTGATGCCTGATGCCGCTGGGCGCCATTGGACAATACTGGCATCTGGCCGAATATTATGCCGACGTGAAAGGATGGCTTTTTTTGTTGGTGTCTAACATGGAAGTCACCGACCAAGTGGTTTTCGACGCATTTAGTGAGGCTGTGTTGGAGAACCGGGACGGAACTCATTCCATGTTAGTGGAAAAGGCGCATCAGTGTTTAGTATGGAAATATTGGATCCTATACATCCTATGATGCAGCTTATTAGTTTATTTTTGATAACACCCAGTTAAGGAGGCAAGTGGAGTGACAAAGTATCCCATCCATTTTATTCTGAATACATGCAATTTTGGAATGACGTGTTATTAAAAAGGGCGGGGGAGCTCTTTAAGACACAGTTTAGGCCTTTACCTTTGTCACTAATTGGGCAGTAAGTTGATATAATTTATTCAAAAGATGTATTTGTACTCCTGTCTCATAACTGTCTTAGTTCCTGTTTTGTAGAGCAGTTTATACTCAGACAGGCAAAGTTAAATAAAAGTAGACGGTGCAACACAACTAATAAACTAAGATATTTTGGCATAATGACATAATCAGTTTTGCAGACATTACACAACATATTTTACAGGCAGAGAAATGTACCCCACAACTACGTAGTGCCCTTTTAAACATAGGCCACCAAGCCATTTATTTGAAAAAAGATCTTTCCTGAATATTCCTATCTTGACTTTTTGATGATCTTTTGAATCAATACTCTGTGATATTTATTTCATCATAGCCACCTTTGGAGATTCAACTTTGAAAGTTTTAGGCTAAATGCAAAAGCAGAACATAAACAGGCGGCGCTGAATCGGCACCTAACAAAGTTCGATGTTTCCATTAAAAGATCAAAGAGACTCGAGGTGGGTATCAGGAAGATTAGCGAGAAACGGCGAAGCGAAGGGGGCAGAATGGAGAGTGCGGATGAGGTTGTGATTGTTTCGGCACGTCAGATGAGAGAAAATGTCAAAGAGAATGTGAGAGATGACCTCTGTGTTCATCGCCCATTAATGACCCTGCAGCTCCCAGCTTCATTTTCCCTCTCATCAAAAACATTAAAAAAAAACATTTCCTCCTGTCTCCAATAGTCATTTCCCCCCGCATTGTATTTATGTATTGAAAAAAAGGTAATAGATCAAGCACATTCCATTATTCTCTTATAAGATCATTAGCAAATATAATTAGATATGAAAGAAAGTAATTTGGAGAGGAGAGGGGAGAAAAGCGCTATCAGGCAGAGAAGACAGATTGTAGCATCAGAGTGTTTGGGCTTAAATTGCTCAGCGGAGGTATTATCAAGCCGGCAATCTTTTAGCCTCAGAAATAGTTTTGGAGACAGAGAGCGAAAGATAGAAAGAGGCCACTAACATTCACTTCATTGTGTTTCCCCCAACTGCAATCATTCTTTTTTACATTTTACTCGCTTTCCTCTTTTTTTTCCTCCTCTGAATCCTTCCATCCTGTCATACGCATCACCTCGTACTGGACCCGAGAGTTTGCGGCAAAACAAAACTGAGTTTATAAAAAGAAAACAAGTTGACATGGAGTCATCACACACAAAAAAACACATTATCACAGACAACAGAAAACAGGTAACCTTTTTTACCCACTTCTCGCACATATTGATTCGGCTTTTGTATTATTTTTGCAACTTTAAAAAACAGAAATAACACACAAATTGCGTTCCGCCTTGAAGTTGCTTCGCGAGGAACCTTTTCGCTGCACATCTTGTCTCTTCTCTCTCGCGCGCACCCCCCCCCCCCTCCACTCTCCACCTGCACACAGGAGTTTTCGTCACTCTTTGTTGCACCTTAACACCATACTATGTTTGTCTAATAGGGATCTGAGTCGAAAGCAGACTGAGAGCACAACAATCCTGCTGCGTTTCACCACAAATTTGCTTTTTTTTTCTTCCCTCACCCCTTCTTCTTCTTTAGTAGTGCTTTGAGGGATTGGGGGAGGGAGGGGGAGGAGGGTGGGAAGGGTGCAGAGGAGGGGTGGCAGGGTGGATGTGGATTTTTCTAGTCTTTTGTGCGAATCACAGGGAATGGTAACTATAAACATCCTGTATTCATTAAAACCATCTAAAAATACAATTTTGGAGGGGGGTGGGGAGGGAGCGGAGGGTGCGCTCACTTCCTCGCCGCTCCTCCTCGGTGTATACAAGCGGGCCGTGTTATGCCTGGTGCCGCTCATATTTACATATTTATAAATACTGGGCTGTACAATGAGACGGGGCTGTGCCAAGAACAACACTTTCTGCTAGTGTAGGGCCCGGATGCCTGGGAGAGGGAACAAAGGAGCCACAGCCACCTTCAGTGGCACAGAGAGGGTTCACAGAGCTTGACTTTACACACTGTTAAAGTCCATATGGAAAGAGATGATGACAGATGATGCACTGCAACCACACTGCTTTTCCTGCTTGTGTTTCTTTCTAGACTGATATACTGTGTGATAGAACATAACTTTTAATAAATATTTGACCTTTAGCCTAATTTAATGGAGGTGGGAATGTGAGTTTCCTGCAAACTGCCTCTCTCTGCCTTGTAAAGCTGTTATCTTCTCCTTAACCTCTGGTAGGGATCCCCAACCTTTTTGTTCTAAATGAAATAATGTCTACTCCTGACCCACTTGTCACCAGTTGCATATGTCCAGTGGGTGTGATGTATTTTTTTCCACTTTGTTTGATTTGAATAATTTTTAAAGCCAGCCACGTACAAGAGAAAAAAAAGAAAAGATCAGACAAAGCATAAAAATTAATGAGTTAACTATCTTGTGACCCTCAGATGTATCATGTGGCCCTTTGTGGGGGTCCTGACCCCAAGGAGAGACCACTGAAACAGATAATTTTGTCATTTACTGTCATCATAAGATGCTGAATCTCTCAACTTCAATAACTGATGAATTCACCCAATTTGTCTTCTTTTTTATTTACCTCTCGCAGTGCAGATTGTTTTATTTAGCCAGAGCCACAAATATCTGTCTTTGAAATTTCTGCCTCCACCTCAATACAATGGAGGTGAGTAATATTTAGGTTGTGGTGCTTACAGTGCTGAAGAATAGCATAAAAGTTTCTTCTCAGAAACAATACTCTGGATAATCCACAGAACTTGCTTTCACAGAACTACTTTCTGGGACTGCTCTCGACTAAACACGTCCCTGTGATAATAACTGGATTATCCAGAGTAACAGGGACACTGTTTTTACAATGCTGTGAGCACCACAAACACAATTCCATTCACCCCATTGTATTGGAGTGGAGACAGAAATCTCAGACACAGATTTCTCACAATCTGGCTGAATAAAGCCAAAAATAATCTGAATTGCAGGAGAGTGGAGAGTCTCAGCATTTTACGGTGCCTTTTCAAAAGCTTGAAATGAAATTAAACACAAAATATCAGCTGTGGGGAGGTTACAATACTTATCAACCTTCAGAAATATGTTCATTAAACCCTAATGACCATAGAAAATAGACAGAAAAAAGTAGAAAGCTACTAAAACAAAGGTCCCAGCATTTCTTAGTCATTAGCTATAATATCAAGAAATGCTGCACAAGCGTGCCACACTACCAGTCTCATGAATCATAGGGTGTTGCACTGCAAAATGCCAGCTTCTACTTGGTGAGTGCCTGTTGTGTGATGTTTTCACAGACTGCTATTAATGTCAGGTGATGCCTCTGAGACCACACGCTCACACTTATTCACACACACACACACATACACACACAGTCCACCGTATCCCGAGGCGGTCTCCGACACATGCTCAGAGTGCAGTGCTACGCCATTGTTCCATCCTCCTACCCATTTATCCATTCTGTTAAGCATGACACATGTATTAACAGTGGATGGATCCTGGAGCTGTGTGTCCTCACACCATATGTTTTCCTTTCCCAGGTCCTATCCTCTCCAATAACCACCCGTCTCCACCTGCTATATTGCAACATGCCACAAGAGGGCGAACTTGCACTTTCACATTGTGTTGTAGCGTTACGGCCATGTAATGTAGATTTACTGCCATTCTTCAGCTTTAATGTGAGAAAGTACAGACAGAAAGACTAGCTGAAAATGTTTTATTGAGATACATTTTTATCAGTATCATATCATCATGTATGCACACTGCAGCAAGCCCTTAGAAGGGCACAATGTTTGCAGGAAACACACAGCATTGCATTCATGTGATAAATGAATGCCAGGCAGGTTTTCTGTGTCTGTGAGGTGCATCTGCCGCCTGCCCGAATGGGAAATTAAAAACTGTGAGGGGAAGTTATGCTAAATCTATAAAGTTGGCCAGGAAATCTCTCCCCCTTCGCAGTGGCAGTTGTTTGGGGAGAAGGAGCACCGTGCTTAAATAATAACATTCCAGGTGGCTTAGTTAATGAACAGTGAAAATCAAATATGGGGCCTAATCTGGAGCTCGTTACAGGAAGTTTCTTTACAGGGAAGTCAAAGGCAGGAAGTGCCCTTGGGGAGAGACTACACACTTTTTGAAGCTTCAAAACAAGGAAACTTATTTTTGGTTTATTTAAGTTACAGTATATATCATACATAAAATAAAATTAAATCTTAAAGATTTGAATAAATGAGTATTGTTTAATTGTGGGTTTTTTTTAAGAAGAGTGTTTGAGCAAATTAGTTCAGATTTAGTTATGACTTCATATTACAGCATTTTTGAAAGTGCATCTCCATGAATAATAAAAAAAATACTGCTTTAAATGAATGTAGAGGTATGCTCAGCTATCTATATGTAAGCGTCAGTGTCTTATTTACTGTCTTAGCTTGCCACCTTGTGGTGAAAGCTGGTTATGAAATCATATCCTACACAAGAAATGACTTATAATCTGAGATGTGCTTGAAATTTGATGAGAAAACACCAGTTTAAGAAACTAAGAAGCCAAACCTTCAATATACATAGCTGCACTCTCACAGCCAGTCATGCTAATGGTGCCTCGTCTGATCTAGGATACTATGAGTGTGCATTAGGAATCAGATTTTATCTTCCAGTTTTTCAATCAACACTTCCACCAGTATCATTAGAATAAAAGAAGCGATCTGTAATTATCCTTTAGTATCACTGGAACCATCTGACGCGACGGACGTGGAGCATTAAAAGCAGAAACCCATATGAGACGTACAGTAAAGTAAATGTTGGTTGGAGTGATGTTGGGGTTGTTCACTCCACGCACAGACAGCCCGAGAGTTATTACCCGGCGCTGAATCTAAGAGATGTTTTATCATGTTATTAGCTCTTTATTTTCCCTCTGTTACGGCGGCACTTCCTTTCATTTTGATATCCATTTCCGTCCTCGCGAAAGCACTGCTCAAATAAACCTGTGTTTTAATTTGGTTTTGTCAGATTCATAACGCCACTTTAAAAGAACATGACATGCAAATGTGTTCGGCGGTGTTTTATTGCAAAATAATTTTCTAAGAAGTTGCTGAGGGAATGAAAGTGTAGAGAAGGGAGGGGGGAGGGCTGGGGACAAGTTGTATTATTTAGTGGCCGCTGCTGTGGGACCTAATTACAGTTATGCATTTCTTACTGTCTCACCGAGTCTTAAAACTTTTTTATTAGAATTACTCACTTCACTTCTCACCCACTGTCACACTTCCTGTCACACTTATTGAGCCAACCAACTTGATTGTAACAAGTATGAAACTACTCCAGTTGTCATAACCATAATGTGTTAGCGTCTCATATCATTTTAGAAATGATTATTTCACCGAGCACCCTATCGCAGTCTCACAGTGTAAGCTCCTGTGTACAGAAGATGCAAAAATAAAATTAGGGAGAAATGAAAGGCAGAGTTGTACAGTAGATGTAGCGATCTAATGAAAGCTCTGCTGACCTTGCTCATGTAAAGAGCAGCCTCTTGCCTTGCTAATAGTTACTTGCTGTGGTTGTGGTGGTAACAGAATAACAGGGACACCTCAGAATGAATCACAAACTGAAACAATAATGCTGCGAAAAGAAAGTTTCACTGATATTTTCAACTATATGGACATGGAGGGAATCTGAATGTATTTCACTGTGAGATGTTCTTGTTATTTTGTCCATCTTGTTTCGATGCTAAATATCTCACTTGAGTATACAAGAATTTACCCCTTAAGCCAAGATGAAAACAGGTGAAAACAATTTTGAGATTTTGGCCTATTTTGCAAACATCTTCTTTCAGACTACTGCAAAGAAAACCTCAAAAGAATACAAATTCGGATGTACGAACTACTACTTTACCATAGTGTCTTATTTTTGTCTTTAAAAATGTATGGGAATTAACAATACATATCATTAAAAGCCATTTTGTCAAAGTGAATTTTCTGTCATACTCTGAGCCAAAAATCTCCACTTCATTGGCACTTACACACAAAACTTTGCAGTTTTATTCCTGTCTATAATCTGAAGTTTTTTACAGAGGGGTTTATTCATATATTATTCATAGCCTTATTTATGTAACGTTTTATTCCTAAAAACATTGCGAAAACTGATTTTGAATTCATGTGGTGAAAAAAAGAGATATCAAAAAATACCCTCTGAAAAACCTTTGACTCTAATATGTCAGCAAAATGAGCCTGACTTTATCAAATGTACAGATTTCTGTTCCAGAAATGTGCGCAAATCAATGCATATTAAGTTAGATAAACATACAATTTGAGAAAACTTAATAACTGTTAGTTAAATTATAACTAAAATTGGGACTGTGAGCTGAAAGTTTTTCTGTTGGTCATCCTAATCCTAGTTATCTCTATGTGTGTAGAAGAGGCATTTAAAGGTGAATTCACCGAAATGTCTCCATTATCTTTAGCAGTATCTATCTATCTATCTATCTATCTATCTATCTATCTATCTATCTATCTAACCATGCAGATACTTTTGGTTTCAGTAGTCCAGGATTTGAAGTGTTGGTCTTTCACAGTTCAGCCATCACACTATTACAGTGGAGGTGATATAGATTTTGTTTGTAGGACAGTTATCTTTAAAAACTGTAACAGCAACATGGTTTTCCCAAAACACTGTTTCTGTTATTGAGGATAATTTCATCTCTGGATAGTTTCAGCTGGGACTATACCAAAGAAATAGTTAATCAGAAAACTGTTGACAGTGAGATCTGTGGATTATTCAGTGCATTAGGACGGCCGTGGAAGAAGTATTCAAATCCTTCTCTTAAGTAAACGTATCAATACTACATTGTTAAAATACTCAGTTACAAGTAAAGGTCCTGTTTTCTAAATTGTACCCAAGTAAAAGTGCAAAGTATTAACATCAAATATACTTAAAGGTCTGAAAGAAAAAGTGCTCATTATGCAAAATGGACTATTTCAGATTCATATATATTGAATTACTGAATTATAATTAGTGAGACATTAATGTGTTCATCACTTTAAAAGTTGCAGCTATTGAAGGTGAAGCTCATTTTAATTACTTTATATACTGCTGGGTAGTGATCTATAATAATGCATCATCGTTTATTGGTTTACTGCAGTTATATTAATCTGAATCTACAAAGTAACAAGTCAAAGTAAAGTGTACAATATTTGTCTTTAAAATATGGTGGATTACAAGTTTAAAGTAGTATACAAAGGAAATACTCAAGTAAAGCACAAGTACCCTTAAAGTTGCACTTAAGTACAGTACTTGAGTAAATGTACTTAGTTACATTCCGCCACAGAGCAGGGACAGTGGCAACAGTTCTATTCACCTCCTTTGTATTAGGGTGAAAACTCAGAGTCTGGACCAGTTAAAGCAAAAAATATCTTTCAGACTAGCTATAACTGCAGGTAAGTGAGAAAAGAACATTTTTGTTTCTGTAATTTGGTTGAACTGACCCTTTAAAGTCTTCAAAGTTTGAGTGTCTATGGCTCATTGTGCAAAGCTGACAGTCTCAAATATCTCATCCATCCATTTAGCCCCACTGACAGTATGATGCAATGCTGAGGGTGTGTGTGAGTGTGTGTATGTTTGGGGTCGGTGTGTTGGGTCCGTGGTGCTAATCTGCCTCTTGTTCTCTCATTGGCCGTAGTGCATCTCTGGGTAGGAGAGGAGGACCAGCCAATGACCCATGACCCCGCGCTGACCCACGACCCCAACCATCTTAACAACGACCTTAACCACCCTAACAACCATAACCTAGGTGACCCAGAGGGGCTGGACGCCCACGCTGTAAACAAAGACTAACGGCCCACACCGGAGCAAGGCAGGATGATGAGGATGAGGATGAAGGCGATGATGATGAGGAGGAGGATGGAGGATAAATGAAGGAGTACACTATAACAAAGACTTTATTTAAGATGAAAAAAAAAACACATACTACCGTCAGAGTCAAGAGAAGGCGTGAACTATATGAAGGAAAGTTTGGGACAGTTTCCTTTGGGGGACGGATTTGCGAGATGCTTGGACACTAAACAAAGTGACGGCAACTTTCCTGTTTTGTCTCCTGTGGTCTGAATGCCCCTTGTCTTTGTTGTCTTTTCTCTTATACAATGTTTTTTTTTCTTTTCATTTGATGAAACTACCTGTCTGATTAGCACTTCCTGTAACTGGCACCGCAATCTGATACATTCCTTGAGCTAGATAGGTGTGTCTTTTTTTTTTCTTTTCTTTTTTAATTAGGACTGAAGTGTAGTGCTTAATCAAATGCTTTCAAAGACTTTTTCTCTCCTGTTAAATGAAGTTATTTCACGAGTCCACGGACCACCATTATATTGTACCTGGAATGTATTCTACTGTAGAATAGAAACTTAACCGGACTGTTGACAGAGACCAAGCACATTTCCTGTCAGACCAGCCGCTTCTGGCTCTGCTATCAGCTGTCATAGAGTCACTATTTATGTCCCATGACCATGCATCACACTGATTATGGTTAACAAAGGACAGGGCACACCATTTGACAATCTGCAATGCAAGTCTGTGTCCAGGAATAATATGCTGGTAGAAAAACATACCCACAGTTGACTGTTGATGATGGTGGTGTTAATGATGATTGTGGAAGACAGAATATTCAAACTGCCCTAAATGTACTTATAATATTATATCCCCCCACCCCTCCATAACCGGGCCAGTACAGGCCTTCACCCTGCTATATGGCTCCCTTTGTCTTTTTTTCCTGTTCTGTATCATTCAACACGGCGCCCATAGACGCTTAATGTACATAGAGAGATATACAGTAGTTAAAAAGAAAAAAACAAAACAAAAGTTTTAAAGCATTTGTGATGAGGAAAAGCAAAGTAGTTTACACGGCCACATCTTCAAAAGGTAGGCATTTCTTCTAAGAGTTTGACTGAGAAGAATTAAAAAAAAAAAAAAAAAAAAGATCTCGAAAAAAGGGGGAACAGTTTCTTTCTTTATCGCCCTCCGCCCCTTTCTCTTCATCTCTCATGTCAACCTCAAGGACTTGCAGATGTTTCTAAAATACTGCCACCAATCATTGTTGCACAGTGTTACTGACTACTGAAAATGGTTTGATGTATTTACTTTAAGATGAGAAAAAAAGAACAAAAAAAACTGGAAAAAAAAGACATATTGTGTATAGCCTTAGATACAAGTCATCTGTTATTGCTTCTACAAAGCTATGTAGCTGTGCTAGACCGTAGGACGTAGGGTTGATTTTATTTTTAATTTTTATATGTACTGTACATTAATGCCTTCTCCATTTACTGATCGAGGAAAAAAAAAAAAGAGGAAAAAGATGACAATCGTCTCCTGTGCTGCAAACATATTTGCCCCCATATATACAGAATCCATTATGCATAGAGGGACTTAATCCTTTCTTATTTCTTTTCATTTGTTTTGGTTCTCAGAAGTATTTTGCACTGTGATAGTATTATAAATCCAACCTATACAGTACAAAACTAGCTAACTAACTAAACTGAAGGTGTGTGTTTGTGTGTCCCTTGGCATTGTGAAATGTTTCTACGTCATTTTTTGTGAACCCAGAGAAAAATTCTAATGCGGTATGTACAGTCCAAATATAATACTTATTTTAGTTTGAGCAACCTCTATACTGTATGTGGCTTTGACAAATTGTTACCCCGATTTTCTTTTGTATGCAAATTCCCTTTTGACCTGCAGCGTAGGCCCGTTACTGCTTTAGCCTGCGTGATTTTCAGTGGCTCAAATTCCAACTTGAGGAGATTCTGCTGCAGTACAGCCTCAGATTTTTTTGTTTTTCCATTTCAATTTGATTTATGTAGATTACAATTAACCATTCTTTCAATTCCAATATGCCAGGAAAAGAGGGGATTAAAAACTAAAATAATAAGAGTGAGACATATGAAATGTGAGAAGTATTGGTTGTAGGGAAATATAACAGGGTGTTTGAAGGGAGGAATTCTGGGAATGGGGTCTGAGTAAACCAATCAGACGTATCCTGCTGGAGGCACTGACCAGTGGCTTTGACCTCTGACCCCATCTCTGTTTTCCAGGGGTGTAAAGATGAGAGATTAATGGCGAGAGTCTCACTTGGGCTCTCTCCTTCTCTGAACCAGCTATAATGAGCATTCCACTCCACATATTATGTACAAAACCTGTCTTGTGAGCTGAACACTCTTTATGTTTCACTGTACCCTCATGGCAGATGCTTTGTTTTGTAACTACTGAACTGTACTTATAGTAAAAATAAAATGTATTCAAACTAAAAAAAAAAAAAAAAAGGATTCTCACAGAGCAACGGCCTGTTTCATGTTTTTAATTTCTTCATTTCTAACAGAGCGAGAGTCGGGAAGGCGAGCCGCCGTGTCGGAGTGTCACTGTGTGATCAGATGTGGGTAAACTGTTTGGAAAGTAGTCCATCACTTCTAACACAAGTTATTATCTCTCAGTCAATTTGACGGCGAAGCTTCACGGACTGTGATCATGATGTCGAATACACACAACTAAATTACTGTCTACACCTCTTCGTCTCCCAAAGGTGTCCATAAAGTAGCTGTAGTGAAACAATGTGGGGATGATGGGAGGCACGTGAGCACGCTCGGAGCATCCCACGTGGCAAAATGTAAAGGGAAGATTCAGACATTTAAATGACTGCAAATCACTTTAGGATTAGAGATGTGTAGCACATATCATACATCTTTGTCTTTTGCCTTATCTCTGTCTCTGCTCCCCATTCAGCTTTTTTGTCTCGAGGTTAAGTTCTTTTTGACATTGAATGCATGCACCTAACTTCTCTATCTTTGTCTCTTCTGGTCCACCACACTCATTTTTGAACAGTCTCCCTTTATACACCACTCTTTTAAATCATATTTTCTAAGCTGAGAGCCACAAATATTCTGTCCACACCAAAAAACAGTTTTAAATAACATGATTAGATGCTTTACTATCATAGAATGAAAAATCAGATACCTCATCCAATGGCATTCTAGCTGTTGCTAGGAGATTTACAGTAAGTTGTTGCAAACGAACAAGACAACAAGATAATATTCAGCAGTGAGAGAAGAACTAAAATCCTAAACCAAGCCACAAAACTACATTTCAAATCTTACTTATCAACAAAAGGTACTAAAAGTAACAAAAGTAACATATTCAGCATGCAGAAAAGTCGTGTGCATGTAAATATTACTTAGGAACTGCCACAGTAAGATGCTGGCAGGGCTCACCCACCCTAAGGCCCACACACACCAAACTGACATCAAAGAGCTAATGGAGTGTCTCGGCCAAAAAGTTCTGTTTTAAGACAAAGCAATACTACAGCCAATGTTTACCCAGCATGTGTGTCCTGCAACCTGTGACCTGCGCCTGAGAGAAAGAAACTGTATAGCAGCAGGCAGCAGTCGTGTGTACTCATCATTAAAAAAGGGAGGTCGGAAACCTGACAGGATGAATTGAAGATGCTAGTGAGCCAGTTAGCACATTAACAATACAGCCCCCATGTTGAAAGAAGAAATGATATTGATCATGTGCTACCAAACAACAACACAAACAATGACTGGCCATTTCTGTGAAAGAGCTCAGTCATACCTAATATAACAAGTTTGTTTTGACCTCACACCCTCTTGACTTTAGTTGTCTGTTTGCTTTCCTCATTTTTCTTTCTCTCCTTGTGTGCTGAACTGAACTGCCAGTCAGTGATATTTCTCACTGACGGGTCCAACGCTAATCCAGTATGCTGAATTGGCAAAAAAAACCCAAAACAACAAACAGTGCAGGACACACCATAAAAACTAGGGTGAGAGACCCTCACCGACAGCCCAACATTGACCAACAGCTGACTGTCGGCTTGGTGTGTCAGGGCTCTCCCACAGGGACACTGGTTGGCACATGTTCTGCAGCCTGAAATAGAATTAAATGTAATTGAATTATTAAAGCATGATTAAAAAATTAAAAATGTATTAAGATTTAGAGAGTTAAAAAGATCAGTGTGACAAGTTATTGTGAAACGTACTGAGAAATCTGAATCCAATATTCTGTTATTGCTGAAGATAGTAATCTGTTTTTGTTTTTAGTTATTTCCCCACTGTATATATATGTATATTGCATATCCACTGCATACTTTTAACAAACTCTGGCACAGATTAGTATCCATCTGTTGCTGTGCCTTTGATGTGTGCTCAGCTGCGGCACTTGAGGATCAGTCAAATACAACCCTTTTATGACATGTTTTCATACTGTGACAAATTAATTTTAAAAATCTGAGTGCAGTCATTGATTAGATCATTTGGAGGCGCCTTTGCACAAATGCATTATTTTGATGTTGATAAGAGAACAATAAATTCCAAAGAATATCCAGAATTTTCACATTTTTAAACCTTTTAACAAAGTCCAAATGAAGACTTTGTTAGGGTTAACCAGGGCAGCAATATTACCCAATTACCGGGTCCTGACCCCCATCACAGGTTGCAAGGCCTTCTTGATTTTAAGTAAAAAAACTTTCTTGAAAACATACAGTAGGTCTATATTTGAGCATTTTGTTCATTTCTGTGAGAAAAACTAAATAGTCAGGGGACGTCAGTTTACTCAGTGATAGAGAAGGGGTCTCTTAAGGAAAAACGTTGGGAGCCACAGACTTACATCACTGAAAAGGCCAATGTTGTCCAAAAAAGAAACAATAACTGTACAAATGAGACATTTCAAGTTTTTATCTGTTCATTTAAAAACTGTTTTTTATCCTAAAGTTTCAGTTAAAATGGGTTTAAATTCAGCGTTCAAGGTCAGGCAGAAATGTACATCAGTGGGTGCCAGTACAAATACATTTTGCAAAGCAGTCCCCTCTTATCATAACAGCTAACTCCAACACAAAGTTTCCCCCCACACAGCCCAGCTGGCTCAGCTGACTGTGCTTTTCAAAGGAAGAAATATTTTACGGTTGATCTGCGCCGCATTGATGGAATCCGTATTTGTGTTAACCTAACGTCAGGACCCCAAAGGCTGCCGTGCCGCTGGGAGGCTGCCCAGGTCAATGCCTTACTAATTTTTAAACGGATCAGCTGCACCGCACCAGATGTGGGGGGCCTCATACCACGAGTCTCCCAAGTCTGTTCCCAATAAAACTCACATCCAGAGGAAGTAACTGTTTGACTGGTTTATATCCACACACATGTACATACACACACACCACCAAGGATGTTTCAGATGGCTGGATGTGAGACTGACCAGGAACAATCAGGATATTACTTGCATTGCTAGTGAGTGTGTTCTGTGTGCACTACATACTGTAAATTTCAGGGGTGTGTGTTTGCATGTGGGCATGCATGGATGGCTCTGTGTGTGTGTGTGTGTGTGTGTGTGTGTGTGTGTGAGCCCTTTACATCTGAGTAGGTGTGTGTCTCCATGTAACGGCGCACATGTGTCTGATTAAAGAACACATTAGGTCATCTTTCATTCCATCCGGCCTGTCGTGTATGTGTGTGTGCGAGTGTGTGTGTGTGTTACTGTTCAGCTGAGCAATTTCAACATTTGAAGCGACCTCTTTCACAGTGTGATGAACACCGCTCTTTGCCCTTCATTTAACTTCCTCTCTCGTCATTTGCTCTGTCTCTCCCCCTGTCTTTCAATTCTCTCTCTCTCTCTCTCTCTCTCTCTTTTCAGTATCCATTTCCTCTCATTTTCCTCCATGGCATGTTGTGCAGCCGTGTGTGTAAGCACATGTTTGTGCATGCATGCTGGCGTGTTGTATAATTGTCTCCGTGCTCGTGCGTCTACGTGTGGATTGATGCATTTCAGATGACGCTTTGCAGCGGTTTGCCGTTGCCAGCGTTTGGTTGGTCACCGGGCAGATGGTGACCCACAGATGAACCCGTCTTTCTGCTCATTTTGTTCAGCTGCCTCTAATTTTCCCTCCTCCTTTACATTAGAATGGCTTGGCTCTTGCAGTGCAGTGCTTGGGCTTGACCACGAGAGGGCGCAGCAGACCAGGTTTTGGTGCAAGAGCTGGTGGCGGGTACGTTCCTCCTCTGAGGAAGTTGTATGCTGCATTGCAAAGCAGAAATTATTTGGAGGTTTTAGCAACCTTTTAATGTTTAAATTTAACTGTTCTTTGGCCAACAAAATCACAAATAAACACATTATTTATTATTTCCCTATTGTAATTTTATTTGTGGAAGTGTCTTGAAGGCAATTTACAGACCAAATAACTATAATAAATATAATATATAATAATTATGTAATCAAAAAATAAAACTGAAGCATTGTTTTTGGTGCCTGCTGCTTCCGTCTTCTTCCTCTGCGAATGGCGGGTGAAAGAAGGACTCCTGTAACTCGTAAGGATTCAGCGTCTTGCTCAAAGGCACTACAACAAAAAGGACGTTATGTGTCTTCTGTTTCTAGCGTGTCATCATTTATTTCCTCCCTCTTTTTGGTCTGCTCTCTGCCATCTTCAGACATAAGATCTCCTCCCTGACTGGTCTAAGCAACAACTCCATTTTCTTTGTCTAAAGATTTTTCTTTTCTTTTTCTGTTTTTTTTTCCCCTTTTAATTGTCCCTTAGTAAGCTCTCAGTTTTGCGGAGGAAGACTAAATAAGATTGGGGTACCCTTTTACTGTGCAGATCTATTTTATTTCTGTTAAACACTAGTTTAGTACCTGCCACCTGCTGTGTTTTGCTTGGGGCTTAGATGATGCAGTTTTCTCTTCACTCGCATTTTCTTTTTCCGACCTGAACTAAAACTCTGCTTAGGTGGTTAAGTTTAGTTTTATTAAGTTATTTGATCTGGCACCACCTGAGGGTACTTTTCACCTTCTACCTTCTTCTATGGTTGTCATTGTTTCAATATAACCAGAGTGTAAGACAGCCAGGAACACTCCGAAAGAAACAAGAAACACTGGTGTAATATAAAATCACTGCAGTGGTTTACAAAAGGCCTGCTTTTTATTATTATAATGTTGGTAACTGAAAAATTACACTAAGTTAGGTTGACATGTTCCTTCCTTCTCCCTCTAGATCAGATGTTCTTAATTGTTTTTCAGCCAAGGACCATGATATCTGTCCCTGGGAATAATTTCACGTAGCTTATTTTTGTACACCTCTATAGTCTTAGTTGTGTGACAGAACAGCACAAGAGGAATGTATAAGTAAGACATGAGATATTTATTAAAAGTATTTGCACCATCTCGGCACAGAACTGCAGTAAAACAATGCAACTGATATCTCTTTAATTAGCTGCAAGCAACACTGTACCTAAGCAAGATAATGAAGGCAAGTCAAGAGAGAAGGGCTAATTCGAAGTGCATTTTAGAACACACACATGCACACACATGTGTACACACACACACACACACACACACACACACACACACACACACACACACACACACACCTCACTCTTCGTCCCAACGTAGGCAAAATAAAATGCCTATTCTGAGCATTAGCAACTATGACCTATTATGGATTTAAAAATTAAAGTAGTCTTCAATGAAGCCTTTTGTAAATTCAGGATAAAACATCTGCATATCATGATTATTTAAATGAATGAAAAATATTTCCACACACCCCTTGGCAGAGGACCACACTTTGAGAATCACTGCTCTCAAAGCCTCCAAGAGCTGTAACACAGGATTCATGCAGACATGCAACTTGAATACACTGCACAGAAGATGGACTTCATTTCAAACCATTTGAAGTCCAAACCTAAATTTAAAATGATTTATTCTATAATAAGTAAATATGTCATATGGACTAAACTACTGATTACTGTTTTATGATGTGGTAAATATGCAGTCACAATATTAAAGTATTCAGTATACAATGCAAGCAGTGGTAACACAATTTGTACAAACAGCAAATCAATCGCCATCAATTGATTATTTAATTAATTCAAAGTCTAAAATGACAAAATGTATCTGATTCTATTATCTTAAATTCTTATCTGTTTTTACATCCCTCCAAATTGATTCTCTATGAACTGTTGATTGGACAAAACAAGCATCTTGACGACGCTACGTTGGAGTGTGAGGATGTATAATCAGCAGCTCTCACTATTTTCTGACATTTTCTAACCAAACAATTAACAGATGAATCAAAAAAGAAATCAATAGACTGATCAATAAAGAAAAATAACCGTTAGCTACAGCCCTGATTTTAAGCAGAACATACACTAAGAAATGCTAATGTGACAGCTTGCCCCCTCATTCTCATGCATCCTTCTGTTTCCTGCTAAGCATCTGTGCTTACGTATGTGGGTGTGTTAACGTCTGTATGTGTGTCAGCGTGTGCCCCGGCAAATTGTGTGTATGTGTGTGTGTGTTTGTGAGTGTGTGCGTGCTTTATGCAGGGCTAGTGTGTTGCGGCCTCCCTCTTTCTCTCTCCTGAGCTCTTATGAATCGATGATCATGTGGTGTAAGGGAGATAGATGGCCCCCAGCTCCATCTTGTCTCCTCTAATTGTAAAATATTAGTTACATTAGACTCTGGCCCATGATTAATGGAACTTATTTGGAAGGTGGACTCTCTCTCTCACGCACACATACTTTCTTTCTCCCTCTCTCCCTCTCTCTCGTGGTTACCAATGGTCTCCAAAGTCTCTTCCTGAAAGAATTGAGTGATTTCATGTAAAGCGGACAAATAGGCTTCCCGTGGTAGAGAAAGTGAAGGAGAAAAAGACAGGAAAGAGAGAAGAAGAAGAGGAGGGGGAGAGGAAATGAGGAAGGGAGATAAGAAACAGGGGAGAGCTTATGGAAGGGGGTAAATAACAGCTCTACCAGAAGAGGTTTTAAAGAGTTGTGGTGTTGGTTGAAAGCGATTTAAGCCCCTCGCTAGATAATTCTGAGTTAGATTATTCTGTATGCGGGATCACACTCAAAACGTGATCAAGTCTTGATCGTGTTTACAAGCTGATCTCTGTGAAAAAGGGATATTTTTGTCTAATGCTAATGTTACCTGCCTCGCATCCAAACAGGAGTTGCGAAGTTCAGACGGTGAAAGTTTTGAAGCCTGCACTGCGGAGCGGGAGCAGCACAGAGTTCTGTTCTTGTTTTAGCAAGCTGAGAGAAACACATGCATGTACGGACACACGGACGTGATAACTCCTCTCCTCCTGTTTTGCACAAATTGGATGCAAGTCCTTGAGGAGCACCTGGCAGGGCAACGTGACACACACACACACACACACACACACACACACACACACACACACACACACACACACACACACACACACACACACAGCACTTCAGTCTCTGTGTTGATAACACTTGCTGTTCTTCAGCTGCAGCTTGTCTCACTTACACCTGCTACCAGCAAATACAACTGATCCATGATCAGCATGTGTTGTGGTGAAGTTGGCGTCATGGCCGTGTCCTGCGTATCTTTTTGTGTCCTGCATGTTTTTTTGTTTTTTTAATTTGAAGTGCACCGTGTTGCATTTTAAAGTCCAGATATCATAACCATATTATTGTAAACTTCTCAAAAAATATGTTTAAGTGTCATAATTGTGAGGATTGGCATTTTACACATGTAAGCAGAAATATCAATCACTTTCCAGCACAACCAAACATTCTGTCTGACAAACACAACTTGCAAGTTTATTATTTCATTGATACAGATGTTTCCATGGCCACAAGAGGAGAGAAAGTGACAAGAGGATGGAATTTAATTTCTGAAACACACCTCCGTGTACTTAATTTGATTGACTTCATTTTTGCTGTCCGTTTCATGCCAGCAGTTGTCATCACTCATCAATCAAGTGGATTAATTATCGTCATCTAGGTCAAAACATATGCCAAATATAAATACAGTTAAAACTGGAATTATTGGCTCAATCTGCCTCTTAACGACAAGAAAAAATATCTATAAATAATACTTAGAAATAGTTAGTGACATGCTTCTCTATAGTGTTTAGTTGAATTAGTTTAGATTAGCTTAGAATAAGTTGAATTTAGTTGAAGTTGGTTTATTTTTTTTTTTTGTCTTATATTCCAAACATTTTTGCAGGTGTGTTAAGGTAACTAGCAGGAGAAAACAATTTGAAAATCACGGCCATTTAACAGCACATTTGCTCTTTGATAAAGCTGATGTTAAATACAAGCCCTCTGCTTAGCGAGACACTAACAGGTGAGAGAAGTAGTTTGATCTTTTACTTAAGTTAAAATAGCAAAAACACAATTTATATATTGCTATTACAGGCAAAAGTCTTCAAGATGCATAGATATTGTTAATAAAAACTAATTAAGTATCAAAAGTAAAAAATACTTTTAATCAGCAGGCCCCTGCAGGAGAGAAAAAAATAAATAAAATTAAAAAAACCTTTATAGGATGGATTGTGCTATCTTACAGTGTATGTCACAGAAATGAATCAGAAATGCTGCAAAATGTTCTAGTCGGCTTTTTTGGGCCATTTTGCGCAAAAGAAGAATAACATAATTGCAGTAATTCAATACAAAACTATACATAATTATGTTTCATACATGTATAGAAACACTGCAGATATAGAAATACAACAATGCTAATTAAACCTGTGTTCTACATTTGGCCTCCAGTTAGCAACCACATCACACCTTATGTCCACTCTTACAAAATACCCGGCAAAGAATCTTTTTGCACGCCTGATCCAGCCCTGGAAATCTTCCACACATATGTCCAGACATACATTCATTGCATTCATGTGGCTGGTGCTCATAAACTTTCCACATATGGAAAACAATTCCTCTGTGGGGTCGAGGGATGGAGAGTAAGGTGGAAGAAAAAGGAACACAAAGATGGGATGGACTGTAGACTAGTCTGCTAGAGAACAGCCACATCCTCCCCTACAGTTTGAAAATGCCCCTTTTTTCTCACCTGGCACAAGTCTTTGATAGAAGTCATCATGAAATCAAAATAGACACTCAGTGCTGAAGGTCCTGATAAGAAGATTATGCTTTTCTCATTTCTTTTTAGATGTAGATTCAGTGTATGAGGTGGGTTGTCCCTGTAGTTATCATTAGGGTTTCAGAAAGGAGGTTTGGTGGTGAGTGAGTTTCAGAGAGAAAACAGTTGAAAAAATGAATTTTGAAAGACACAGTCACTGAATACATTTTGTGTGAAATAATGAGAAGTGATGCACAGTTTAGTCCACACTGACCACTGATTGAATAGTTTTGAGTAAGTGAACTCAGTGTTAAACAATGGATGTTAGGGATTGTTAAAAATAGTAATGTAGCATCTAGTCAAGGTAAAGCAACTAATTATTTATATGTTGGCTAGTTTACTCTAGAACTATGTCATTATTGTCATTATTTACAACCAATGAGCAGCATTTATAGTTGCCTCTCTCCTCTAATGTTTTTTTTTTTTTTTTAGCAAAGAAGTTATTATAAAGTTGTTGGGCTTGTTGCATGTTTCAGTGTTGCTATATTCTCTTGCTTTAATCATCTCTCAGTGTTCAGTTTAAATGTAACAAAACATGTTCATAGCTTTAAATCATGAGGATTTGCAGTGTGTGTGTGTGTGTATATATATATGTATGTATGTATGTATATATATATATATATATATGTACGTAATAAACACTTCTACAGTTACTTTCTAAGTAGTAACCAAACCCTCCCTTCCTCGGGGTCCCTATGGCAACATCTTGACTGTCTCAGTCAGTCTGCCTGTCTGTTGCTCTGTGTTTTCTAACTGTTTCCCTAACTTTTAGCTGTTATCGCTGTGTATTGAGGTCAAAGGAAGTTCATGATGATTAATGCAGCAGAGCAGCCGATGCTCTTTGTGTCAGAATGTGAGTGAGAAGCAGGTGGCCGGCATATCTATCAACCCCCTCTGCCCTCCATTTTTTCTTTTCTTTTTTTTTTCCTCTTTATTGCTGAGAGACATGGATGACAGCCTGCACACACACACACACACACACACACACACACACACACTCACACTCTCACACAGACACAGACACAGGCTCACATGCAGTTGGGCATCCATTATCTGTGTACAGTGACAGGTCAGCAGCAAATTGTGCCTCCCTCAGTTCAGCAGGGACTCTGACTGAGGAAAAATAAGGCGAGGCCGGGTGTCTAGCCTACAGACACACACACACACACACACACACACACACACACACACACACACACTGTAAGCATACAAAAAGATGCAAAATATAAAAAATGATACAAATGAATGGCTGAGTGAGTGAGTAAGAATATGGATGAGTGACGCATACTCATTCACTTAGAGTAATCAATACAAGGAATTATAAGTGAGTCAGTGAAGCCAATTCTCATTCCCAGGTCGTCAAATACGAACACTTTGTCATGTCCCTCAATGTGTGATATTGACGCAAAAGACACCCTTTAGCATCTTTATGACCTTTCTACTACCTCCAATGTAAACCTGTCTGCTATAATACTTGACTCTGAGAGCAACTGGCATAGCATAAAGAGTGAGATAGTGCATAGGGCAGGTGGGAAAGGAAGTGGATGGGTCAAACAAAACATGACTTTTACCCAGGAGACCAGTTTGTGTCCTGTGTGAAACCAAAAGCCACCATTGTTTTAATTCCGCAATTAACATATGGTCGTTGTGCTGACATATTTACGTCACCTGACTTTACATAACAAACGTGCTTATTTTACCCCAAAACATGATCTTTTTTCTAAACCTATAACCACAACTGTTTGACAACATTAATCATGTCATGATTGGCTGTTCGAGATCAATTTATGTAGCTGGGATGTGAGCTGAGCTTGACATTGTGTCCTGCCTGAACGAATACTACGCTTAGTTTAATGTATGAATGACAAAAACAATGTGTGTGTGAGTGAGTGAGTGAGTGAAAAAAGAAAAAAGAAAGAGAAAAGAAAGGAAAGAAGGTGAGTTAGTCAATAACTAGGTTTGTTAATGAGAGAAGAAATGGATGAGTGAGTGTGTGAGTAGGGGAAAAGCAGTATGCGCAAGCAACACATTCACATCCCAAGCTGTCATATACCAACACTTTCTTGCGCCTTTGGCGTGTGATACTAATGGCACCCTTTGGTGTTTCTATGAAACACACTCTTCAATGTCTCCGGGGTGAAACTTTGTTGAACACGTGGTTAAAGTTGTGGATAGGTTCGGCAACCAAATTACTTGGTTAGATTTAGAAAAAAAAAACACATCATATTTTGGTTTAAAATAAGTACATGAAGTCACTAAATAACAGACAGATGCGAGTTACGCAATCGTATGTTAAAACAGCATTAACTTTTGGTTTCACACTAGACAAAAATGGCTGTCCCCTGGGTGAAAGTCTGTCAGCGCTTCTCAGAGTCAAGGATGCTGCCTTGGTAGGACGGGTCCATCCCAGTCGGGTCCTACAGAGGCTTGGCAAGACTCCCCCCGAGCATTCAGTGAACACACACTGGAACAGGCTAGCGAGTGCCCAGGTGCGCATCATTGAAGAGGCCTCACCTTCAAGTCAAGCAAATCATGCACAAAGAATTGTGGATACTTCATACCTTCTGAAGATACACACATGCATTCTTGAAAATTCTCTGACAGAGGGAATTCGGTGACTGTTTAAGGATCCTTCCTTGACTTTGAGAAGCACGATGTGTTCGTTTGACCCATCCACCTCCCTTCTCTCTTGCCTAAAATGGACTCTCTCGCTCTTTATATTATGTCTCTGATCGTCAAGAATTGCCTAGGATGGGTTTATACTGAAATTATTTCAAGGCCTGCTCTATCTCATGAAGATGCCAAAGGGTGCCTCCAGCGTCAGTATCACATGCTGATGGGAGTGACAAAGCATCAGTATATGATGACCTGGGTATGAGGAACGACTGGAGTGAAAGAGTGACTTGGTGAGTGAATGAGAGAAAACAGGTGTGTGTGAGTTATGATGTCAGTGAGTCAGTGACTGAGTGAATGAAGTGAATGAAACAGAAACTTTAAGCACATGCATGAAAAAGAAAAGCAGTATACTCCAGAAAAGAGCCATAAAAAGTGAAAATAGAACAAGAGATGAAGACAGAAAGAAAGGAGCTGCTATTTTGGGTTCTTATTAACAGGTCCTACTGGTACAGCAATTAATAATCTAGTTCAGTATTTAACATGGGACCTAGTCCCTGGTGTGGACGTTTTAGCTGGCTTTGATGCTGAAAGAGCTCCTTCCCCTCCACCCGTCTCCCCCCACAGTTCCTCTCCTCTCCTTAAGTGCCTCCCCTGGTGTTATTTGCGTGTTGGTTTTCTCTAGTTAAGCTAGGAAACAGACCAAATCGCTATTCCCCAAACTTCAGGCCAATTTTCTATCAACACGCTGGCTCGTTGAGGGAAATGCTCTTAATTCATCAGAGGGAATCTAGAGAAGGATAAATTCCCTTCAGGCTGTTTGAAGTAATGTAAATGTATTTATTTTTGGAGGGGTTGGGTGTGTGTAAGGAGTTAAAAAAAAAATTATTTTTCGAACACCAACAGATAAAGCGCTCTGCAGATACAAACAGCAACTACACTTCTGCAGTATTGGTTTCCCCCCACTGACCCGTTAATGGATACCCCAACACGATTTGTCCCAAACGTCACACCAGAGTCATGACTCAGTTGGAGCAAAGCACACAGACATCATACACGCACTGCTACAATCAATACAAGCAACTGTACCCACCTTATTTTTAGCCCCCATGATGCCTTGCGTATGGCTGTGACTTCCAGCACTGAACCGTGACCATTGTTTTCCAGTGGTGACCAGTGGTATTGGTTAGCTAACGGTACGCTAATCACTTTCGTAGATCGTATGGGATAATGAATGAGATAATGTAGTCATACCTTTGCTAGCTCTGACAGCTATCTCAAAGCAATGGTTGTTTCTTCTTTTTCAGTAGCTTGCCTTACCATTAACATTTTGTTCAACTTAACAGAGGGTGAGTTAGCTTTCAGTAAACATCTACTCTTCTAAAAGATGATTTTTGATTTCTTACAACTCATAAACTCATTTTTATTTCTGTTGAGTTCTACTAAGTAAAATGTGACGCCGAATTAAGCCGTAGACCTCAGTGATATCCGTAATATAAAGTAGCTGTAACTTTAGGCATTTGTTTTATACAGCAGAAGTAAATCAGAAACACTTTCACAGCCTAGATGACTAACATTTAACAAATAATTCAAGGTAAGCTGCAGAGTTTATTTTATAGGTGCAAATTTTCTAGTGAATGCAGACAGGGAAAGACAGTGAAATTGTGTATTGACCCTGAGTGACAAGCCTGTCATTTTAGGTGTCGTTCTCTTTCGCAGATTCCAATTCAATACTTCTCTGCTGTCTCATGAAACTGTTTTGGTTTTATTATTTCTCATGTCAACTGTACCTTTGATGAAAAGAAAATTCCCTTTTTGTTCTGGCTGAATTTTCAACACACTGTTGTTGAATCCACAAATTTAGCTTAGTCTGCTTTATACAAAGACATTTTATAGAATGCTAATTTAATCATAGTTCAATATTTTTTACAAAACAAAGCAGTATTTGCTAGATTGAAGACAAATTACTTTTAAAGAGAACCACCATGGTTAGCTGCTAAGATTAGCCACTGGTGCTAACCATAGACAGTCAATAGGACCAGCTAGCTTACTTCTAACTTCTGCTATTTCACCAGAAGTTGCACCCATAATCATTACTACAGTAGTGCCCTCAAAATTAAGGTGAATACAGGGGTCCAAATTAGATATAAAAAGACACACCTTATAACTCCAGATCTGAGCTCATCGGAGCTTCTTGCAAATAGACAGCATAACTTTCAAAAATGCACATTTGCCAAAGTTTGAACAAATAGGCTTCGGTGTAAAAACAAGGAAGTATAGGTAGCTTTAAGTTTAATGTTCAGACATTCAGTAGGGTTCATCCTTTTCACCAGAGTGCAGGATAAAAGCTTGACGGTTGTTGCGTGTGTTATTTTTACCTTCTAGTCAGATGATGAAGCCTGGTACATTGTGCAAATTTATAGTAGATGGAAACTGACATGGTGAAGTAAGGAGGGAAGAAGAAGAAGCAGAAGAAGAAGAAGAAGAAGAAGAGCTCCTTATATTTTTATCTTTAGCTTTCTATTTTGTCTGCATTTAAAAATCAAATTAATTTAATTGTCACCTGGACCTCACCTCATTACATACACAATGTCTTATTTTCAAATATTTTCAAATTATGGCCAATAAGCTATTATGGCCTGTTTTCTGTCAACAGTTGTCTCTAACTATAAGTTAGAGGGAAAAAAAGCAGTAAAGGCAGTTTTAAACATTTACAGGTTATAAATCTGAATACAGGAATTTTAAACAGATAAATATCCGCAGACTATAGAGGAAGTACGGTTTCAAAACTATTTTTTAAATGTAGATGCGATGGCATCTATGTGTGTGTTTGTGTGTGTGTATGTGAGGGTGTTGCTGCAGTTTGCTGAGTAATCTGGGAGCTACAGCATAAATGCAGGTTATTGGACAGATGGTTTAGCACATTTAATTGCTCACACCTTCTGTGTGTCTCTCTGCCTACAATCTCTCTGTGTGTATCTTAGTCTCTTATTCTCTCTTTGTCTTTTCACACTAATCTCTGCCTTAAATAGTCATGGACTTCTATTTCCATTAGAAGTTTCAACGCTACTCTTGGTTTTAAATTTAAATCTTGCCGTCTAATATAAAGTATGGCCACATTAATGTATTACTGTATCTTTCTATATACAGACACCCTCCTGCACTAATACACACAAAAACATGCACACATTTCCCCAGGTTTCTCCCTCTCCTTCTCTTCTTACACAAACACACACTGCAGAAGCAAGAATGTACATATAGAAGCCAACAAAAGCCTGCATTAATGTGCACATATGCAGACGCATGCACACAGAAACACACTGCCACACACATACAGAGGCCCATAAAGACCAGGAACAGCGTGTTGGCATCCAACCAAAAGCTGCCGTCCTTAAATGCCATTTGATGCCAGCACTGCCATCTGTTGCCGTCTTAAGATAGCTCCTCTCACAAGACGCAGGCGAGATAACACTTTTCCAAGAGCTGGGGTGTATTTTTCGCATATGGCCACAGACCGTTCAATATAAGCACAGTTTGGGTAAATTGTAACTTCAATGCAATAACTGTCTCTCTCCTGTCACTCAAAGCTACATGTGTCTGAAATTATTGTAAAAACACAGTGAAATACCAAAAAATGCAAATAACAGTAGAAAAGAAAGACGACAGAACAAGAGGAAGAAAAGAAGCAAGACCTAGAGGGAATATAGACAAGAGATCGAGAGGTCCATCCTTATTTTACCTCCAGCAGAGTGTGTAAGAGTGTGTGTGTGTGTGTGTGTTTATGGGTAGAGATAAGATAATTACAGCAGGCTAAGGGGGTGAGTGTGGAGTGGGATGTGGGTGTGCATGTGCATGTGTAGCAGGTGAAACATGGGCATGTTTGTGGCAGCGGTGTGATACATCAACCCCCCCCCAAAACACACACACACACACACACACACTCACACACACACCTCCACCCACTGAATCCTCTCCTCCTGCCCTCCGCTTCACTTCCTCTCCCCCTTTTCCTCTGATCTCCATGCAGAGGGCCTTAGGGGGTTAATTAACAGGCTTAGATAATGCCACACTAATGAAAGCAAGACCACTGTTTCTCCTCTCTCTCTCTCTCTCTCTCTCTCTCTCTCTCTCTCTCTCTCTGTCTATCTTTTTCTCTCTATCTTTTTCCTCCTCTATCTATGCATCTCTTTTCCAACCAGAGTCATTCAATATCAGCATTATTTCCAGGGATACTGGGCCAGATTTATGACACTCCATGAAACATTCCTCAACAAACAACACTTGATTAGGGTTAGAAAAATACTCGGTTTGCTTGCTAAAAACATGGCTAGAAATGCCTCGAGATCTTGTTAAAAATACTACCTTTTGTTGCTACAAACACAGCTGGACATGTCCCAAACTCTGGTTAGAAAACGCCAGCTTTTGTCGCTAAAAATACAGCTAGACATGTCCAAAACTCTTGATGCTACAAACCTAGCTGGGCACATCCCAAGATTTGCTAATGAAATATTAGCTCCTGTTGCTCCAAACACGGCTGGGCATGTCCCAATCTCTTGTTAAAAAATACTAACTTCTTAAACAGTGGTCAGCTGCTTGATGGCCAGATTGCTTGTCATGCCATCTTCCTGACGGGAAATTTAGCTTATATACACATAATCTGATCTTCATCCTACATGTAAAAGTTAAAAATATAACATATCATTGGTTTTCAGAAATGCACAATGCCAACATTGTAATCTGGTGACTGTGTTGGAAAAGAAGTCAAAGTAACAAAAATCTATGGTCCATCAAAGATTGAAAGGATTTCTTCCTTGTTCACTGACTGGTGTGATGCACAGCTATGGTGAGCTCAGTGCCACTATTGGTGATGAGGGATATATGAATGAGGCTATAGTTTCAATCAGCATTTTGTAGCTAATTTTATTCAACCCTGATTGACTGAAATGTCAAGATTCCACAAAAGAGTTTTCCAGGACTGTGATGGAAATCATGACTGTCCTGGATCATAGCAATGCAATGGCTGGGAGGATGACACAGAGAAGCAGAAAAGGAATTTTGAGATGTGAGGATTTAGTTGTAGCAATATGTAGAGTATCTTAGACTCCTCTCAGTGATAAAGTAAGCTAATGTGGGGCAGCAAAGCAACTTTGAGATAGTTTTAGAGACAAATCTGAGGCAAACAACCTTCAGAGGTCAATTTACTGCAGAAGAATTAAGACATTATTTCCCTTCAAAACACTATATGAATTATGAAGCTCACATGGCTCACATACTTACCTGTAAATTACAACATGAGACAAGTACAGAAAGAAAGAGTTTCTGATGAGCATGATAATGAACTCACAACGACAATTAGCTGCATGTCATCCCCAGATGGATGGATGCTGAAACATCCATTTACACTCTTCAAATGCCCTCTACAGTCATTAGAGAGAAAACAGAAGGAGAGCAGAGTAATCAGAATCAATGACAGGAAAATATCTGAAAACACAAGGATTTCAAAAAGCTTAGCTTAAAAAAACATGAGCAAAACAGTCTAAACCAAGTGTTATATTCAGCTGTTTCTTAAAGGACAACTTCGGTATTTTTCAACCTGGGCTCTATTTCCCCATGTGTATGTGTGCGTATGATTCATGGGTACCACTCGTTCTAAAATTGGTTCAGTATTGAGGCACGAAACGAGCTAAAACTGTAATGGGGGCAAATGCGTACCGTATAAAAGTGCTTTTTTTCGCCACTGACTGGTTCAGATCGCCAGTGCTATCTCTGTAAATAGCATATTGTAGCGGCCCTGGGGCAGTGGTGAGTGTGAATGAGCGGAGTCAGCTGTCAGTCAGTGTTGGAGCAGAAAGGCGGAAGTTGTCCCCGCTTGGTAATGTAAATGAGTATGTGTGTGTGAAGTGTGTGTTATGCTAGAAGAGTCAGAGGACGGAGTCTTTTACGTGCTACCCCCTGGAGTGTTACCGGAGTTTTTGGAGTGCTCAAATAAACGGGCCTTTTTCCTGAACGCAAGAACAGGATGTCGTGCAACACCCACAGCTCTCACAGGCTGCCTTTGTCGGACGGCGAGATGCTGAAGTTGTGGCTAGTTGTGCTACAAATGGATGCTAACACTCCTCTCCAGACACTGCGCCTTGCAGACCATCGGGTCTGCAGTGCTCACTTCTCCCAAGATGACTACTGCCAGCCGAAGAAGAGAAGACATCCAATCCCGAAACACCTCTTCCTCAAGAAAACGGCTGTCCCACAAGTAGAGAGAGCTACAGACGCAGTGGAGCAAAGCTCAGGACATCACACAGCCCAGAGGTAAGGGAAAGGCTAAGTTTGCATGCTATTTACAGAGATAGCACTGGCAATCTGAACCGGTTAGTGGTGAAAAAAAAACACACTTCACACACACATACTCATTTACAATACCGAGCGGGGACACCTTCCGCCTTTCTGCTCCAACACTGACTGACAGCTGACTTCACTCATTCACACTCACCACTGCCCCAGGGCCGCTACCGTATGCTATTTACAGAGATAGCACTGGCGATCTGAACTGGTCAGTGGTGAAAAAAAAAAGCACTTTTACATGGACGCATTTGCCCCATTACCGTTTTAGCTCGATTCGTGGCTCAATACTGAACCAATTTTAGAACGAGTGGTACCCATGAATCATACGCACACATACACATGGGGAAATAGAGCCCAGGTTGAAAGATACCGAAGTTGTCCTTTAATGTGTTGACCAGAGAAAATAAATTACTGGCTCAAGTTACAGATATCTGTTCATGGATGTTCTTTTTTTAACCTTTGGAAAAGATACTATTATGAAATGATTGAATGAATGAGTTTCATTAAGCTAAAAAGACCTCAATGTGAACTTTAACATCAACTCACTGACAAAGTCCCATCTGACACTCAAAAACAGAGGTTGGATTATGATCTCCACCCATATATTACCACCTGTTATCATGTGACGGAGGGGTTCACATTTTTGTCACATGATGAAACCTGACACCAAGCTGTATTTGCTGAATGATAAGGAGTTGCAGAGCAGATACAATTGAAAGCGTCAGATCCTTAGTGAATACGCGTTTGAGATTAGATTCTCCTTACCAGTTTACATGATGGGTTGGCATACTGTATTCCCAAAACTCTAGCCCCTTTAACACTGTGCTGTATAAGGTACGATCATTAGTAACAGCCCAGAAATGATATCTGTATAAATGGGACAGACAGCAAGACAGGATTATGGGCAGGATGGGTGTGACCCACAGTGAGAGATTTAAAAAGCAGCTGTTAGCAGTTAGCAACTAACTCAAAGAAGAAGAACAGCAGCCTGAAATGTTGGTAAATTTAGAAAAGAATGAGATTGGAAGGCTGCTTACCCTCTGAGTACGGGACGAGATCAGCTGCTTTATAACAGGGATGGTAAATGATTGTTATTGAAATGTTTTGCCATGTTATTGTTGATAAAGTGCTGCAGATGGGTATGTTTTATGTTACATAAGAGGCTGACACTGTTGTGTTACACGTCCCATTTGGTTCTGGGTTAAAATGCAAACGCAGCATGAAGAAGGGACTTCGTAGCAGCTCTATAACACAATCAATGTGTTAAAAGGGCTTCTGTTAAGTGACTTGTGAGTCCAAGAGACACATTTAAAACCCCTGTTTGCTTGTTATTGGGCTGTGTTAAATTAAAGCAATGGAATACAAAAAGTCAGTCTATTAAAAGCTTGAAGCAAGGAGTACTTTCATTGTATCCTACCCAACCAACTATTGGGCAGTGTTAAACTAAAGCCAAAATAAAGACATGAATAAAATAAATTTTAAAAAAAGAAAAAAGAAAGAAACTGGGTGACAACAGCAGTATATAAACAAAGGTATAAGGTTGCCAAATGTCTGAATATCTGTACATTGCTATCTTGACTTTGCATGTTTAATTATGGTTTTAATGCTGTTTGACCATGTTTTTATTTAACCATAAACTGCATGACTTCTTTTGTGCCAGCCAGCTGGGCACAAGTGCATACAGGCTGAATCACCATTCTTTGATATAGAATAGCAAACTAGGTGTTGATTGCCAAAACTCGAATTGAAACTGTAAATCTTCAGAGAACTCATTACAAGAAAATAATTTCATTACTCAATAACACATTACAGCTTTGTGACTGAGTGACTGGGAAAAGTGTGAGATCAGAGAGAGAGAGAGAGAGAGAGAGAGAGAGAGAGAGAGAAAAGGGTTAATTTGACAAAATGTGGTGCTGCCAGGCTGAAGTCAGTATGTGGGCTTTTTTTTGGTTAAGGGCATCATGATGACAACTTCAGCCTGCAGCATAGACTATATACGATAATGGACACAGCTACCATGACGACCCCCATTGTTTTGTGGAGTACAATTTTAGGCCTGGAGTTTGGCATTTTGGGTGTTGCCATCTTGTTTTTTTGGAGCCAGCAGTGACCCTGTTTTAGACGAGAGGGTGGAACTGATTCATAGACTGTAGCAACTGCCCACAGACAGTCCGCCATTTCCCAAGCTTTAGAAATACAACCACCTTATACTTTGCCACACAGTCCAACTTTTTATTTTCATCAAACCTAAATAATTCATGATTTTTTTGTTCTGCATTCTTACAAAGGTACCCACAGTTTATCATGTAGCAGTCCTGTCTCTGATAAATTCCATTCATATATGACTAATTTAACATAAACGTAAAGGTGATCTATATTTTCTATTAACATATTAAGGAAATGCGGCTAAATACGTACCTGGCAAGTCACATAACCTTTTCTTTTTTCTTCTAATATTTAACCATAATCATGATCTTCCTCTGACCTAAGACAAAGTGATTTTCTTTACTTAACTAACCTAACCGTAGGGGTCTGGATGTGAACCTTGGATTCTGGTGTCACAGTCCTACATTTATGTCCACAATCAACCCTGACCACCTCCCTGCAAATTCAGCATGGTACATAAATGTAGTGTTTCATTAAGTCAAAGAAACATTGTCTATGAAGATAATCCAGACAGTGATGAGGTTGTCACCAAAACATAATTATGAATGCAATTTAGTAATATACAAACCTAATTTGTAGTAGACAGGGTTGCATATTAAGTAGCCTAAATTAAATGCAATTTGCTGAAATAGCCACAGAGCTTGCTCAAGCGTGCACTGTTATATCCTCTAAAACCACGCCCATAGGTGAAATACCAAGTTTTTAGGGTGTCCCAACTGGGCGTGAGGATTATTGAAAGCTTGTGTGTGTGTGTGTGTGTGTGTGTGTGTGTGTGTGTGTGTGTGTGTGTGTCTGTTGGAGTGAGTGAAAGAGAGAGAGAGAGAGAGAGAGAGCCTCTCTTTAATTTTTAATCCATAACAACAAAAGCCTGTGTGTCTCTAAGTTGCTCTGCAGAAGTCAATTTCAATCTCGACACTAACTCAAGTTTATACATCCTATCCAAACTTTTTTCAAGCCATGCAATTCAAACCACAATCTCTCGCTTTTTACCTAAACATCTCCCCAGAGATAAAAACCGAACTTGATTTGTATTTATTTTTAAAGTCCATGGAGACAAACAGCAAGTAAGCAGGGAGAAGAGGGGGGAAAGAAGAACGAGTAGAGTTGTTTGGGGGCATAACTCGCTCTCCCTAAGTGTAAAATGGGATGAGATATTCTGCCTCTCGGACTTAACGTAATGTAAGAGAGTGTGAAATTAAACTGCACACGAATAAAAGGGACCCTTCATTGTGTGCCGCCGACTAGCTTATCTGGAAATTCAGACAACTGGAACATCCAAAGCCTCCAAACTTGTAGCAATCCCCTTTGTGTGGCTCCGGAGCAAACAATGTAATATCAGAAAGCCGGAGAGGCTCCAAATCCTATGTCAGATTGCCAAACACAAAGTAGCTGCATCCTCGAATCAAGCCTGTCTGTGTGTATACTTTAGCGTGCATGTGTCCGTCTTTATACAATATAAGTAGACTGTGCACTCACTCCTGCTAACCCCATGTGTATGCCAGTGAGTGCTTCAAATAGATTGTTTCCTCTTTAATTCCTGGCCTTTTACCTATTGATATTCCCTGCACCTATCCCCGCGCCTCTCTTAAACCCCATATGTTAATTTGATTTAGAGCAACTCAAATTGAATAAGAGATAAAGAAAAAAAAAAGAAAAAAGAAAACGAGGGTAACGGCAAATGTACTGTTATTAATAACCTAAAGTACCAAAGAGGGCTCAAACTCTCCCTACATTCTGCCCCTCCCTCTTCCTTCCTCCCTCCCTCTCCACTTTGTTTTGTCCTCTCTGTCTGTCTGTGAGTGAGTGAGCTAAGTGAAGTGGGTTATGATGGCGGTGTAATCGGCATCCCTCAAACAAACGGCTGGTGCTATTAAGGGCCATTGTGTTTGCTGCAGTGATGATCAGATTCAATCTAGGGAGAACATTCTGTGCTGGAGCTATGGCAAGGGGGGGAGATAGAGAAAAATACCTCGCCTCGTTCCACTCTGCTATTGTGTTCAGGGGACTAGATGTATGCACGCTCTTCAAAAGATGCATATCGACTCAGGGAGCTGCAAAAGTTTAGTTCAGATGGATTCGTGGGAGCTCTCTGACTGCACAAAGTGAGGCGAGTATTAAGTGTTGGGTAATGTTTTGAGGATGTATTTGTTTCAATAAGGAGCTCGGTAGTGCTGCTGGGGTGGTGCAGATGAGAAAATCACTTTTCCTCTCCTCTTTGTCCTCAGCGTTACCCTGCTCTCCCAGTCTGTGTTCCTCTGTCTAATCTTCCCTGTTTTTAACACACCTTTATAAGGGCCAGTGGGAGCCTGGAGGCCTGAGAAGTCACCTTGTGGCCAGAAAGATGGAGGCTCAAGTTAGGGTTACAGGCCAGTACATCAGACTCCTTATTATATATCAGTCAGTCATTTAATACACTGTTGATATGATGGAGGGGCAGCAAGGACACTTTGATTGCTTTGTGGCAGAAAGATACGACTGGTGCCTTTTCATGTGAAAGTTTGCAAAGTCCAAAATCATTGAGGTTCGATAAATTAGAGACTCAATTGCCTATAGGTGTGAATGGTTATCTGTCTGTACTATAGGCAGCCTGCCCTTCCTCCCAAGTTGTCATACATCAATGCTTTGCATGCCCCCTTGGCGTACGATACCAACTCCAAAGTCACCATTTGGCATCCCCAGGATTTTAACTAATTCCAATATAATCCCATCTTTGGCCATACTTGATGCTTAGAGTAACTGACATAGTTTAAAGACCACTATTTGTCTTCCATGTGAAAGCAAACGTCAGCATTGTTACATAGAGACGTGAAGTACTAATGTCATTCAGGTGACATATGCACTTTGATATTTGCTTATTTTTGGCTCTGAGCTCAACACTCCCCTCAAGGAAACGCCAAGCTCACTACCAGTTAGGTTAGGTTTAGGAAAAGAATCATGGTTGGGCGTTGTCACGTTACATACTTAATGTTAAGTTATGTAGGTTAGGTATAGGAAAGTAAAGTTACATGGGTTAGTTTTAGGAAAAGACACGTGGTAGGGCGTCATCACATTATGTGCTTAACGACTCAACAAAATACCTCAAAATAACTCATAAGTTCACTTGGTATCATGCTTGACACAAACACCGATCTCCTGGGGGAAAGTTCTGTGTGCTTTGACCAATCCACCACCCCAACCTGCCTCCTTATGTGGACTTTCACTCTTTTACCTCTTTTCAGTCAACATAGAACAAGTTCCATTCCCATTCCTACACCTAATTTTTAACCGTTCAGAGCATTTTGACTGAAAATAAATTGGTTCGGAACATGAAAAGTTGGTTTTCAACTGGAACCAAAAAATAGCAGGATTTTTTTTTTTTTTACCTGGAGTGCAGACCATGACGACATGTCATATTCTTCAGCTTGGGAAGTCTTGGAGAGCTCTTGCTTGTCATTAATATCAATCAATCAATCAATCAATCAATCAATCAATCAATCAATCAATCAATCAATCAATCAATTTTATTTATAAAGCCCAATATCACAAATCACAATTTGCCTCACAGGGCTTTACAGCATACGACATCCCTCTGTCCTTTGGACCCTCACAGTGGATAAGGAAAAACTCCCCCCAAAAAAACGGGGAAAAAAAATGGTAGAAACCTCAGGAAGAGCAACTGAGGAGGGATCCCTCTTCCAGGACGGAATAGTTGGTGGAAACACAGGTTGGTTTGAGTCATGGCCCAAAGGTTCCAAGAATCCTGAACAGAACCCGTTCAAGACCCAGAGGTAATTTGGCGGAAAAAGGGTATTTATACTACTGCCTTCTTAATTCCCATCAGCCCATTTGTCACGTGATGACAGCCTTCACAATTATGTGAGTTATACACAAATTAGTGGCTCATGAATACAAGGGTTATATAAGAATTCTGGTGCATTACTTTTCATAGGTATACATATGGCCAGTGCATGAGAACAGCTTTAATAATTTCTCCCTTTGGAAACGAACCATAGACTCAGAGACTCCAGGTAGATGCTTGGATGGATGTGGGGCTTTTGAAATGCTATGGCAACAATAATATTATCCTCTTGCTAGGTAAACAGTAGACTTTAGTCTGATGTTTTGGACACATGATGCCATTTGCTAGTTTTTTGTTCTCAGTGCTGATGACTGGGGTGCCTCAGATCCATAAGTGAAATAAACTGTCAATAGTGGTTAGATACTAGTGCAGTACCAGTATTTGCTTTACATATAATGATGTGAAGTTGTCTATTTGGATCAGTGCTTCTCAAATGTTCTTACATCTCAAATCTGTAACCCACAAACACATTATCTCCCCAAACTATTGATCTAGTGGCTGCAATGTGGGGAGATGTAGCATTTTCATCTGCCTATAGAGACCTCCTTTGTTGAGAGAGGGGCCTCTGATTGGAAAAAAGAAGTCCTACACATACTCTAATAGGGGTAAATCTCTCAAATAAGAATACAGTGACATTGGGACCCACAAGAACCTTGCCTGAGACCTCATGGTTTAGCTTTAAATGATTACAGCATTCTGTTGTTCTGTTTCTCTTTGCAGGCCAAAGACCATTTAAGTGCAGTTACTGCCCCTACAGCGCCTCCCAGAAAGGCAACCTGAAGACTCATGTGCTGTGTGTGCATCGCATGCCCTTTGACAACAGCCAGTATCCTGACCGACGCTTCAAACGCTCCCGTCCCGAGTCTGACATCCCGGAGAAGAACCCTGATGATGCCGTTAGTGGTGTAACATCTAATCAACAGATGACAGCAGCAGATGCAAGCAATGGGAATAATGATGTGTCATTTGCAGGGGAGGCCACGTCTCGTCACCAGTAGTGAAGCCGCTATGAGCTGGGTTGGTTAATAGGGAGGTCTGTCTAGATTTAAATCACTGGACAAAACTCCCTGATGCACACATGTTGGTCACCATAAGAATCATTTCCAACAGACATGTGCAGGAGACCCTGACCGAACAACGAGTAGACAGATCAACACCAGTTCTGGTGGACAGCGCTGTGAATACACCACACTTCCTACATTATAAACACAAAGTACTAAATGTGTGTTATTGGAAGTTTGTGAACATTTACTAAGAAAACATAATCTTTGTATTTGTGATGAGGTGGTTCAACATTTTTGTTTCTTTACCAAGCACAGTGGATTATGTGTAAAGATGGAAAGGAGAATGAGTTAACAACTGTTCAGGAAATTGTAGTTTTCAGACAAATCACGAATGAAGATGGCCACGAAGCAAAAGGACAGCCACATGAAAATCATTAGAGACTTTTCTCCAAAAATAATGCTTTTATCAGAAAAATGATCCGTGTAAACGATTTAGCAGAACAGTTACTGTAGGCAAGACAGAGGAGGCGGGGGAGGGTTTTTGAATGTACACCACCACCACAGCCACCCCAGACACCCCAGAACATAACACCAGTGGCTGCCATTTTCTCCAGTGTGAGTGATGAGTATTGTATGTGTGTGTATGTGCTGTAGGGTCAGTGGCGGCGATGGTGGCGTGTATGTCAGGGATAGAGGGGAAAGGGGGGGGGGGGGTGCATTGGTGCCAGCCTGACTGGAGCTGTCATCGCAGAGGAAATCAATTCAACAACACACACACACACACACACACACACACACACACACACACACACACACACACACACACACACAAACACACACTCAGAGTCCTACAGTGGTAACCTGACTCTGGACGTTACGCCAGGGGGTCAAGTTGAGTCCCATCAGCTGGCCGGAGCCCCTCAAGTCACCTCCTTCCCTCCTCCATCCTTCCCTCCACTCTCACTCTCACGAATACAAGCTCAATCCATTACAATGACCTGGAAAATACAACACAAATCAATCAGCAGTGTATTTAAAGCATCCATTAGCCTGCACTAAGGCTTGTTCTGCTCTGGTTTTGGCAATTCAGTGTCCGGAGGTCACCTTACTGGCTCCATGTCGGAGAAGGACGGGGAGCTTTAGCTGATTGGGTTTTAGCTTGGGCCACTTTATGATGATAGATTGGTACTTTGGCAAGTACCTGGACCAAGCTGTGGGGGATTTTACTGTTCTGTACATACAAAAAGGTGTGTGACATCCTGCGAAAAGTTCTCCTCACATGAAGAGTTTGATAGAGACACTCTGACTCAGACAAAAAGCAGGAATTATCTCCTCCACTGGTAAGCTCATTTAAAGTTGCTACACAGGGAATGGACATGAAGGAAAATTAGATAATCATTCACCTGCTTTATGTCTCTAATTATACCACCTTTTCTATGAAAAAAATATCACACAAGTTGTTGTTTTTTATTTTCAAGGGAGGCATTCTCTTTCTGTGTAAGTAGTGTTTTATTCTTTACCCTTATGTGATTTATTCCTGAGGGGTAAAAAAGAAACATAAAACACTGAAAACAGAATGTTTTCATCTCGTAAAAATCAAGCTACATGTTTTAAGGGCAAAAAAGAAGTATCAACTTTGATTGTACTTTGTTGTGCCGGCAGCTGTTGGTTACTACTGGGCGAGGAGAATAAGAAAGTATGGCGCTTTGTGTCGTGTCGGTATTGGTGGTGGGGGGTGGGTGCTGGGGGTTGTTAATGTTTTTCTGATAAAGAGAAATGATCCGGACTTTAAGAAAGTCAATATCTTCCCGCACAAACACATAGGCAGTGGCGGGGAGGGCTAAACTCTTAAAACCCCACGGCCACAGCTCTGCCTAAAGGAGTTTACAGTCCAACACAATGCACTCGCACACACACACACACACACACACGCACACGCACAACAACAGGGTGAGAAATACAATCCTACTGCACACATAGAAACATGGAGGGAAAAGCAGAAAGAAAGAGGGAGAGCGTAAGTGTAGAGGGAAAAGACGAAAGAGATGCAGAAAGAAAATGAAAAGAGAGTAACAGAGTAAGTTCAGTGTCATGCTTTAATTGTGGTTTTCATTGAGTCACTACAATTTGGCTATATGTAAAAATATAGTACTTACAGTACATGAAATACTGTATTTTGATTTGCGATTCTTGCAAGTCTTTTACATTTTTTGGTAGCCAACAAGACGGTAGTTCTCACTGCCTTATAACTGAGTGTGTAGGGTCTGTAGGTTATATCGCACTACTGTGTTCTTGGTGACTGTAGCTTGCTTTTCTGGATGTGTATGTGCGCGTTCCGAACATTTCCATATATAAACAAAAAGTCAATAGGAAAAAAAAAAGTTTTTAAAGAAGTACACATTCCATTTTTTGGCACCCTGGCTTTTCCAACTTACTAAAGCATGTGAATCAGTACAGTTTCATCATCTTGTTCAGATGAGGCAATCATTTTTGTTCCGACACTGGAGAGCGCCATTTGTTGTGATTCCTCTGTGACTTGTAGTCTTTGTCCATCCCTGAGAATGATACGCCATTTTCCCCCCTGCTGTAATCCCAAAATAATCCATTCCATTGTCCCCGTGCTGTTTGATCTCTGTCAAGCTTCCTATTGAAGTAGCACATGCAGTTTGCTCAATTATAATCACTGGTGCCAGAAGAAAAAAAAGAAGAAAAAACTAAACAAAAAAAATATATAAAATAAAAATGAAACCATGCCCATTTATTTCAGACTGCAATGGATTCAGTAGTATGCAATCCTAGTCCAAATACTGTTCACATTCCTAAATGAACAAGATTTCTGTAGCCGATTGGAGGAGATGTGAGGAGAGGGGTTTTGTTGCAAACTATAAGCTTATATTAACAGTAGATAACTTTATATTTAAAAGAGAAATATCCTTGGTCATTATTTATTACTGCACATCTGTTTGACAGAAGACAAAATCTTTCATTACAGAGGTGTATCAAACATGGACTGTTTACTCTCTCTGCGGTCTACACGTTCTGATGTACTTTGAAGCAGTAAGATTTATCTGGTGTTTTTCCTGCAATAAAACCTCTACCTCTGGGAAACACTGTGTTTGTGTCTGGATCCCTTCACAGCCATCAGGTCAAACACTCCACTGGAGAAGATGAACCATTCTGACTGCAGGAAGACTGCTGACACTAAATTTCACTCAAGTAGAAGTGATCATTTGTGTTTCAAAAGGTGCCTTAATATTGCCTACGAAAAAGGAAAAATAAGATTATAGAATGTTTGCTTGTAAATGCTGTGCCATTATATTTATATCTCAATTCAAAAGAAGACTAGAAATAATGGTGGTGCCGAAACCACGAAGTGTACAGCCACGCCAAGGACTCTCTGAAGCTATACTTAGGCACAGTGGTGCTCTGAGTACAATATTAGCATTGGTGTTTAGAATTGCAATGCTAACATGCTGATGTTTAGCAGGGAATGCTTAGCAAGTTTGCCATCTTAGTTTTGCATGTTAGCAAGCCAACATTTGTTATGCAACACAAAATACAACTGAGTTTGATGGAAATGTCATTAGCTTTGCAGGTATTTGGCCATAAACAAACAGCAACCTCCAGGGTTGAAAAGTAGAGCCAATTGCCAACATTGAGGTTCCTCAAATGGCCACTTGAGGCTGGCTCTGGAAGCCAGTCAATCCCCATAGAACCACCATTTTAAAGTGCCCATAATCACACATGTGCAAGCAGACAGAAACAGATCTCTATGTGTGATTTAAACAGAGCAGAGAACAGAATCTCTCGCTGACCAGTGTGGAGAAATGCGTTTCTAGTGTGTCTGTGGTGAACAGCCTCGACAATCAACAAATTGAGGCACTTCAGTGTCCAGCATAAACCCAGCATTAGTCAGATCCACACCTCACTCCTCCACAGCACCAGCCCCTCACCCAAATATGGTCATTTCTGGCTCCAAAAGACTAGAAGGGGATGGCCGAAATGCTGAACTTGAGGCTTCAAAATGGGAGGTCAAACCAATGGGTGATGTCTAAGCAGCTATGTCCTTTATTTTACAGTCTATGGTCATAAAGTACGATTGGCAAAATTAGAGCTCTGACCTGGGGATTAACATTATCAAAATTCATCCTTAGTAAGTTTGAATGCCTGCACCAAATATAATGGCAATCCATTCAATGTTTACATTTTACCTTTAGCCACAAATGTCAACATCATGGAGGGGCTACAGGGGAAGTCAGGGAATCATCAAATCAGTGGGTTTCATCTTCTGGGGACCATGAATATCTTAATAAAGATTCCATAGCAATCCATACAAAGGTTGCTGGGATATTGAGTCTTTACCAAAGTGGCTCACCGATTAGCCAATAGACAAATCCTTCCTAAACACTGTCTTTCAGTATCGATAACAATATCAATATCAGTATCAATATCAGATTTTACATTTTGGGGCCCTACAAATATCTAGGACCTAAAATCTTACTTTATATTCATTTAAATGAAAACCTGACTTTAAAAAAAAAAAACACAGAAAACTAACTGAAACAATATAGTGGGCTTGCAAAACTAATTAAATCAAAATAAAAAGATACAGAAAATATCTTTAATTTTAGATTTTGTCAATTTAGTCAAAGGAGAAGGCATTGGTGCATATGTTTACTGAGACTGGGATGTCGACATGACCGTGAGTCAGCTGCCCTCACAAAGTGTTGTGTTTGACTGAAACACCTCTAAACTTCAGAAATCTTGCCCCTGACAAATACAATCCAAATTATAAAGAATTAAAACTAACACTGAAACAAATTAAAACTGAACTAAAACTAAACATTCTGAACATGAACTGAAATGAGCAAACCATCTTTGGGAACTAACTAAAACTACACAGAATTGAAACCAAATATTAAAAACAAAATCAAAATGATAAAACGAATAAAATGTTAGAACACAATAACTGTGGTGCTGACTTATCTTTTACAACAGTGTCAGTGCATCTGATGTCTGCTTTACCAAACTTTACAGAACACACTGAGGACTGTTAGAAGAGTAACCAAAATATGTCAGATGTAAAAAATTAATATGTGTTGTGCAGAGCTGCCGTACAAAGAGTCCTATTTGTAATGGATACCTCAGATACATTTCAAAAGTAGTGAATGCTCACATCAAATGTGTCGCAAGTGAAAGGTCTGAGGAGCAATGTAAATGCAAAGTGAGAGAAAATGAAAAAAAAATCTGCAATGAAAGGACAAAAAAGGGGGGAAAAGGCAAACGAGCAGCTGAATTTGAAATGTTGTCCCCAGGATGAGCGCTTTTTACTGTTAATGGAGAAATAGAGTGCGTGGCATATTTAATGGGTTTTGTTTTTATTGTACAGCACTGAATAATTAACTGGGAAGCAGCATGTCACATAGATTTATCTTTTAATTAAAATAACGTGGTTCACGCATATTTGAGTGGTAGTCCAAATAAATGCAATATCCAAATTTATGTTTTGTTTATCTTCCTGTTAATTATCCGGAGATTGTTCACTGTACAGCCCTTAATATTCCCTCTCTCTGCATCTGTCTCTCTCTCTCTCCCTCCCTCTTTCTCCTAGTAATAACCAGTCAGGTTTTATTAATTTATGGATAATTGTGGCTACATGAATAAGGTGCATGGCATGAAACCAGCTCATTCTCATAAAGTGAGATGAATGTGTCAGGCTGGCTGATGCCTCCACATGACAGCAATAAAGAGAGGAACATTTTTGTCCTTGTCTCTAGAATCAGACTAATTTCCAATATCTTCCCATTAGAGCTGAGACAAGTGGAAACAACCAGCGACTCCTCAGAAGCATGTTACATGTAGTGAAATAACCTCAACAAAGGACAATGACAACAAGGTTTAACATTTATTAATATGTCCCAAGATGTTCACTGGCAATCTATCCCATAGTTGTTGGGATATTTCTTTCTGAAACCTTATGATGGTGCTGGGGGAAAAGTCAGGGGATCATCTAAATCATTAGGGATTAATCCTCTTGGAGAAATGAATTTATGTGCCAGACTTTGCACCAATAGAGTGGATAATATGTGAAAACTGTGACCAGCTGGTGATGCTACAGGAAAGGTCGGGGGGGTCAACAAAGTCATGAAGCTTCATCCTCTGGGCACCATGAATGTCTGCACAGAAGTTAATGTCAGTCCATTGAAAGGTGGTGATATTTCAGTTTGGTCCAAAGTGGTGGAGTGACCGAACAACAGACTGACATTGCCATTCATCAAGCCAAAAGGTAAACCTAGAAGGAACATGTGAGGAGTGATTTAACTACAACTACCAAAGGGAATTTCAGTAAGAAAAAAAAAAATCACCTAGCTTAAAATTATGTTGCCATCTCCGCCAAAGGCAACCAGAATCTAAAGATTACAATTTGTAGCAACTGTGATTTGCACCTGGTTCAGTAGCAACGGTGGCTAAGGCTAATGGCAGCATAAAACCATGTGGGCCTGAACGACGCATAGTGCGTCCCAATTCACACCTGTTCTTCTCTATGGATTTTCTCCACAACCGTTTGACATAGCGAGAAGCCACGCATATCACATGAAACAGCGGAACCGTAGCTACCAGCCACTGCACCTTTGCGGACCCAGACAACTGAGGCCTAATTATGCATGCTGACAGGGCCGTAGTCACCATATACATTGAGATCGATTGTCTACAAAATAACCTAAATGGTTATGGTGGGGTAATGGTAACCTAAAACATGATCTTTATTCTAAACCTGATGAAGAAGTTTTATTGCCTAAACCTAACCATGACCATTTGACAGCATTAGTCATATCTTACTATGTGTTTCAGCTGTGCATCACACAGAGACAGCGAAAGGTGCCCTGTGCATCACTATGAGATGTCGAAGGGGCATGACAAAGTGGCAGTATTTGACGCCCTGGGAATGCAGGTGGGTTGCTATCATTGTTTACAAAACTGACAAAATACTAAGACATGTTGTCAATATAACAGAGCACTCTGAGTTAGTATTTAGTATTTACAGGTGTAAACCAAAAACAGCTAAGTTTTGATGACAATAATTGGAAATGCACAAGTATGTACTTCTTCTCTATGGCATTTATCAATTTCCCCAGTACAAAGTTACTCATTAGTGTATGTGGGGGAGCCTTTATTGTTTGTACTGTAATTTGCTAACAGTTGTACTTGTGATGCATAAAAAAGGACAAGACAGAATTTGACATGTAACCACAGGAAACCCCCCTTAGGCTGACCTATACATGCAGCGCTGTATGGGGAATTATAGTGCAGTCTTTCTACACCTCTGACATACCTCTCTGTTGGGCCACAGATTCTCATCCAGCTATGAATATCTTCTCTTGCTATGCAGCACATAAATAATCTTCTATTATAATCCACAGATCCATATTATGCCATCAGGAACGCTAATCATGCAGTCTTCATACAATCCCCAAGGTCCAGACGATCTAAATCCAGCAAAATATTTGGTTCAAAAAAGTGACACCTCACTTTGGCCAGTAGACCAAAAGTCTAGGCTTCAATGGGCAGCAATGGGCCATGTTGAAGGAAGTGCCTCCCCTACTCCCTTTGGCCTAACAGAGCAATACATAGCCAGACATTGGCCCAGTGTATTGTGGGTTTTGTAGTTAACGACACTCCTCACTTCACCTTCTCACCTAAGGAGTTTTTAACCCCTTCTTGTCATCATAGGCTGTTATAAATGTACATAAATGATAAAGAAAAGGCTCCTCTCTTGTCTTAAAAGTCATTATTATTAAATTTAGATTCTTGGAAATGTATTTATATACAGTAAGCTCCTAAAATAGACATCTCTGTCTGAGTTGATTAGTTTTTCACTCATAATCACACATTCAATACTATTATTATTATTATTATTATTATTATTATTATTATTATTTTGAAAAGCACTTGGACAAAACCTCAGAAAAAACATATGTTTTTTAAAAAACAACAACATGTTTTTATCTGTGCTGAATTTGGACTAGTTGAAGCTTCATGCCATTAACCCACTGGTACCTCCAAGCTCTAGTCATCTGCAGTATGTATTTTATTTCTGTGCATTGAAACTTGTGAAACTCCTGAATTTCTATATTGAGGAACACTACATCATTAAAATAAAAACACATCTGCAGCCAGCAGATCCAGCTTTGAAACTTTAGATAGATAGATAGATAGATAGATAGAACACATAGAACACATAGAACACAAACACACATACACTCACTCTCACTATTCACTCAGGCATTTCCTAGACAGCATCTCTTTTCAGATAAGACCATCAAAAGGCTGAGTGGTCCTGCAAATGGAATCATCTCCACCATGAATGGGGATGATGCTGATCTAATACACTGCCTATGTGCATGTCAGACTCTGCTTGTGTGTGTGTGTGTGTGTGTGTGTGTGTGTCCAGTCTGACTATAGGATGTGTGATGTTGCGTCTGAGTGGATGACTGTCAGCGCTACCGGCTCTGTTATCTTGCTGACGTCTCCATTACTGTCGTCTGAGGTGGGACTTTAGGCCTGTCTGCTGTCACTCTGCAGTCTCACACACACACACACACACACACACACACACACACACACACACACACACGAGAACTGCACTCATAGGCAAGAAAGGAAATATGTGCCAATACACATGAGTGTTTAAAGAGACAAATGCCATCTCACACAATCACTACAACATGCCTGAACTCACTCAACACAAACAGGAATCATTCTTTGCAGAAAAGTTTTCTCTCTCCAGTGTTACATTACAGACTCTTTGACATATGGCCTGGAACTCTGGGATGTGGTCATGTGTCTCCATCAGAGTACATTAGACAGCAGATCACTCATATTCAAAGACAAAGAGCCTGGCCATCACCTCATGCCTCACAGCTCCCACCCAACACTTTGAACTACTTCCTCTGTCATTTCCTGTCAACCAATCAGGGGTCAGGTGAGGTTAATGTGAGGTAACCTGAGTGTGTGAGAACATGAGAGGCAGACTGTTTCTTGCCAGGGTTCAAATGTATGTCCTATATGATTCTATGTAGTGACATTAGCATCTTGGAAGCACTTAGATCTTATTTTTGGATTTTTTTTTTCATTATATCTATACGTTATTATAGCACTGTATTCATCAAAGTAATTGCTGGAATGTGGAAAAAAAGTATCATTACTACAATAAAATCCAACAGGGCAAGGATTCAAGGGGGTCTAATGATCACACAGATTCCACACAAGCCGACAGTCTAACTAGAATATCTAAATAATTTTATGGAGAGATAAAACTGAAAGTCATTGCACCCCAAATATTGGTGATTATCCCTCATTGCTAAAGTTATAAAGCCTAACCCATAAATATTCAAAAAACTGACCTCAAGAGTCAAAGATTCGGCCAAGACATAACACTGCATGACACATACTGCCCAGCCATGTGACTGCGTCACATCTCATGTAAACTAGGCAGAGCAATCAAGTAAGAGTCCATGTCTCATACAGATTTTCACCATGGTGCACTCTTATTTGATCAAATCCAAAGTATTTGACAAGCCAGCTAATGGATAGGCATCTGTGTCAATCAGAAACTGTAGACTTTCTTCTGATTGAGCTCACTGGAGTGGACGGTGGTGGTGATTATCAGCACTGCAGGCTTCGTCATCCATTGTAATTACAGAACTGTGTTCCAATTCTGGCACACTGAGATCAGTGATGGTGCAATCATACCTTATACTGTGTGATCTGAGGAGTGAACAATTTAATTCAATATGATGGCCAGTTTTTAAGGGACATTCCCACTGCAATTTCAATTATTATTGCAATATATAAGTGTAGATATACCCTATACAAAGTAGGGTGGCAACACATGTAGCAATGTCTTTTCATGCGGGCATGATATGCAGCTGGTCTCCATTATTGTGTAACAGTGTAACATTTGTTGTTGGAGGAAAAAAAGCCAATTTCCTGTGAAAACGGAAATGTATTTTGAAAACACAATTCATGTAACAAGCTGACACTGACATGGCATCACAGAATATCAACAACCAACGCACCCAGGGTACCATGCATGTCGTATGTCAGCATGGAAAGCCCATGACCAAAAGTCGATATGTGACTGGGGAGTGAGAATGTATTGCTTCAATGTTCCTTGCCCAGGTTACAATTGGCACGCACTAGCAGCCCAAATAACAGTAGTCACAGGTATATATCAGCACCAGCTCTGATCAGCTCCAATCAGCAGTAGTGAAAAGAGGTCATCTGGGTGGACGTACTAATTTAAGCCCCTTTGCCGGACGCAAATTTGCGAATCCTTGGATGGTAAAGGAATGACCTACCGTACTCTCCCTATAGCTAGTACTTGCTGCCTTTGTTGGTTGGATTGGTTAGGTTTAGGCAAGAGGAGTGGGACTGGTTAAGGTTAATGTAAGATTGTCAGGGTAACACAAGTGAGGTGCTCAAACATCATTCAGAATTTAGTCTGCACAGCACAGAGTTTGAAAGAAAAACGGAAAAAGTTACAGATATAAAAAAAAGAACACAGCAACATTTTCTCTGGGCTCTGCTTTCTACAGTTTACTAACCTGTTTTTCAGCCCGTCTGTAATACTGAACAGAACACAACACGATAAAAAAACAGAAAGGTTTACTTGTCTACAGCAGAGTTGTGCATACAGGTATACTGAGAAATATGCTTCTGGCCTACTGGCAAGGGAAAAGGAGTCTATCGCCTACTTCGGTTTTTCTGTGTTTAAAAAACTTGCACACACAAGTTAATTTTGGTGAAAACAGGGTAAATTTCATGCCAAAATGCTTGGGAAATGTTTATGAGAAATTACTTAAATTATATATTTGTCCATCTGCATAAACAAACACATACTGTGTTTTTGTAAAAAACACTGAATATGAAAATACTTGTTTGGTTGCAAGAAAACTTCACAGAGCATCTTTAATTTGAAAGGTCACAAAACAGATGACTCACAAGATATGATGAACTTATGACCCCACCCATATTAAGTCAGTTGGCCAGTGTACAGCTCAGGACATTGTTTAAAACTCTATTTGTATCAGTTGTGCTGGACTTGCTGCCCACTGGTTGACCGGCCCACCAGGGAAAACCCCTGCTGTTCCAGATGGCTGATCCCTGCTCCTGTTACTGTATATTCAGTTACAACAGACTATGTGGTAAATCTTTGAGATATGGGAGCGATACAGAGGTTTGCTTTTTTCTTGACACTCTGTTTAGCATGTTGCTCAATGCAAGTATTCATTCCACCAAAATTCAGCTTACACTGGCCATTTACTGTTCTCTGAATCTAGCTCTTCATATATTGTGCTAATTGGGGGGTGTAATGTCAGTCTTTCCACAGCCTTTAAATCTTGTCGTGTGCCTCAATCACCTGCCACCTCCAGCCATCACCCATCCCCGCTCCGCCTCCTTCTCACTGACACCGCTGAGGAGCCAAAGCATATACAGCCTCTTTTTCTCCATCATAATTAAACAAGTTTGCGCCTTTATTCCATGTCCATTAGCAGAGCCCATAGCACTGCTTGGGAAGTGGTCATTATTGCAGACAGAAATAGGAACATAAATTTGCTGTTAATGAAAATGTCAATTAGTGGTCGACTGTGTTAGAAGGGGGCTGATAGTGCCACCACTGTGAATTAAGCATCCACATGCTCGCCAGGGTGCCTCACATACACGTATGTACATGCACACTGCGAAGACACGCATACAATACACACATCCAGATATTGCACCATAATACTTCCAGTGTACATTAATTGAACAAAACCTAAAACAAAAACTCTTTTTTCTTTTTCTCAGCTCATATTACTATCATTGATACCAAGTGCCAACTTATTTCCCAGAAAAATAAATAAGTTCATCACAGATGGAAATGAAAAAATAAGACCGAAAAAGTAATGTTTACAAAAAAAAAAAAAAAATCGTTCCCCTCGTTAGTCTGTAGTTTCATCCTTAAGCTGTTTCGTCTCTGGAACCCCTAGGTTTGACGAGTTGTTTTGATTTTTTTATTCACATATTTGGATCATTAATCAAATGGCGGCATGGAGGGAGGGCAAGCAGAGGGGGATGGATGCGATCCATATAGCATATCTTCTTCAGGGCTTGTGTGTGTGTGTGTGTGTGTGTGTGTGTGTGTGCGTTTGTGTGTGCATTTGTGTGTGCGTGCGCGCATGTTGCAAGATCAATCTAAAAGTCCTCTGCAACAGCCACTTCAGACCCTGGGCGCAGTCACAAAAAAATGATTACCATTACACTCCCACCCTCCCCACACCTACCACTCTCAACAGACGATGAGGGGAAATAAATGTTGCCACACACACACACACACACACTCACAAATATACCAACGGCTGCAGCACTAGAAATGACAGAAATAAAAAAGACGGATTCTCACCTAAACGTCAATATGAGGGGGATGTATTAAAAGTGCATTTGAAATTCTTAGCAGCGTTCCACTTCATTTCTGAATGTCTGGGTCTTGCACCCTTAAAAGCAGAGGGAAATAAATCAAGTTTGTTGCTCGCGCCGAGACCCCTATAAAAATAAATAGATGAACGCTGGTCACCTCAGAACCATTTTTAAAATGTCCCCCTAGCTGCACTGTATCCATAATTATGATTTTGATTGTCTGTGACCACATCCTCCAAGATCAAATGTGAAGCGGAATAACAGCAACGCAGATGAAGAGATTTATTTGTCATCTGCTGCGGCTAAGGTTGTGCATGACAAACAGATAGCTAATACCTTGGGGTATAAAGGCTTCAGCAACAGTACTCTCTGACAAACATTAGACTTTGTATACAGAATGATGTTCTGGATGTTTGGACAAGGTTTGCAGGATTAAAACCTCATCAAAATTTAGATATTGTGAGCTGCCATCGAGCTGCTCACAATACTTATCGTGCAAGTGAATGTGTGGAACAGACGTAGATATGGCCATACGACCAATTCAAAGCAATTTCTTGAACTTCTGATTCTGGCATTTTTGCTGTTATTTAGTTACAATGTCTAATATTGTAGGAAATAGAACAGACTGTAGAGAGAGGAATGCCAAAAGTCTACAAAGGCCTACAATAGTTGTGTTGTTTATTCTGGGTAGTCCCTCAGGTATTCATAAAATTTGGTAGGGGGACCCCTTCTCATCCCCAGGATCAAATAGTAGTGGTTGGTCAGTAGCCTGTGGCTTCTGTTACCAACACACAAGTCACTCTTTTTAGCATCTGAATGAGGTGCACTGGGCTTTCAGCTAACTCCAATGTAAACCCATTTACAACATAGTCCATGTATTGTGAGAGGGAGGGGTGGTGGATGGGTCAAACAAACACAGGACTTTATCCCATGGGCCAGTTGCACCTACAGGGCTTATGCCTGGTCTTTTGCTAAGTTGGTTGTGACTTGTTATTCTCATTCCAACCTAGGCCTCATAGTTACACCGGCTGCACCACATAGGCTTAAGCCTTCTTCTTCTTGCTAAGACCAGGCGTAAATCTTATGTCTAGTCAGGAACAGGCGTAAAGTCAAAATCTCTGCCGTTTCCATAGCCCTTATCAGCAGCCTGATACACAACACAGGATCCACAATCTTTTAACAACAAACAATAGCTTTCCTGCTAAAGTCTCCTTGTTATTGAGCTAACTTGCAAATATGAACACACATCTTATCCTTCACCCCGGCTTGTTGAACAAGTGACCAAACAAATGTTCAATGGTGAAAAGTGTAGCCTACTGTTATTTTCAGTTATCAAGCTAGATAGCTAATTAGCTGGTAGGCTGCAGAACATTAAGCAGGAGCATTTAAAATTACCTGCAAATGTCACCTTGGTCTGTTCAGATGCTGATGCGCCACTGCTAACAACACCAAGTCCATCCATGAGTTGTAAGCTAAGTTTTTTTTTTTTTTTTTACTTTTTTTTTTCCTCCTTTCACGTTACCTGTGGAGCTCTACCGCCAGCTGCTTCCAAACACAGACATGCCTCTTCTGTACAGCTCTATTAATCCTCATACATCAGTGACAGAGAAACTTCCTTGTTGGTTTCTCTGATCTCTACTCTAATAACATTGCTGCAAATGATAATGTTCTGTCAGCCGTTGCAGTGACTTAAACCAATGGTGAGAAAAGGTGGCAGCGTGTTCTGTTACTGATTATATTGTATCATGATGAAACTAGTTACACCCCTACCATTTAATGACACAGCTAGAAGACAGTTAGGTGTAGAATCAGTGTATCCAAATATTAAGGTAAGAGTGAGACTATAAAATGTTGCAATCATTATGTAATTCATTCCCGAGAGTAGTCCAGTTATCAAGAAGCAGTGACATTAGGACATTGGGTGCTTTTTTTTGTCTCATGATGAACAAACTATTATAGATTATTTGGAAATAAGCTAGCAAATGGCTATGCATTTCATCTGCTGAATGTATGATAGTCCTGGATCAGACCAGCCATACATTTGGCTATAGGGACCCGTTACCTGAATTGATTTTAACATGACATTTTGATCAGATTTCAAGATGTGTGCATTATCATCATTTACATCTTTTTTGAAGGTTCTAGTTCTACCATCATGACTTCTTTCAATTTTTCACCCTTCTAAGAAATAAATAAAACACAATCCTTTGCAAGCTTTGGACATGTTTTGGCACTGAAATTTGACTGCAGTACACAATCAGCTGCAACACAAGCATGAAATATATTTCATGCATTTTTTTTTCAGTTTCAATCAAAAAAAAATTCAATGTTTGCCATCATAAGCTCTTACCAACCCCCAAAATAAATGCCCCCACACACACTAACATCCCTGACACACATACACACACACACACACACACACACACACACACACAGGCACACAGTGACACTTCAGCGAATCTTCACTCAGTTTCTGAATCAGAACGCCCATCTTCACTTTGATAGCTGTCATTTCAACACAGAGTTTTCCTCTGCTGCTGGGGGAAATAAAATAGTTGGTGGTAATGGAGGATAATTACATCTCTCTCTCTCTCTCTCTCTCTCTGTTTTTCCCTACGTCTCTCACTTGTTTTTCCTCTGGTGCTGCATCGCACAGGATGGATGCCAGTGAAGTCGCAAACTGCAGCATTCAGGCCCATTACATCTGCAATGAGTGGAGATGCAAGCAACATCTGGTGTCTAAGCTGTGATAGAGAGCTGTGCCTCTTTAATAGATATCTGGAGGCAACACAGAGTGGGATATCACGTCTCAACATTAACTCTTCAAAGCCCACTTAGAGGTACAGGGTGGGGAGTCTGAGGGGTATGGGGAGAAAGGAAAGGGGAGGAAGGAGGGACAACGGAACAAAGCAGCAGGTAAAGACAGTAGAAAGAAAAAGAGGAGGGAGGGGATGATGGGGGAGGGAGCTGTTTGGCATAAGCAGGAGACTAAAAGAAACAAAATAGGGTTTAATCCTAACAAACTGGATTCCTGGGAAAATAGATCCAAACTATTTCCCTTTTCCTGAGAAATATAATGACAAGAACACTATGAAAACTTGTTACATTCTAGGCGTGAACCAAGTAGGCTGATACATATAAAATATATGTATCACCACAGAAATACTTAATCAAGGGTTGAAGTTATTCCACCATTGGTGACACCTATCGTAAATGGCAGGGTGACAAGTGCTTAATAATGGATCTTTAATCATTAACATCATGTACCATGCTTCCAACAAAGTGCATTCTCATGTTCACAACCCAGCCATGCTGCGATGTTTTAGCCCAAAAAATGGCAAAGAGAAGAGCAAGGAAAAGTTGCACAGGCGTGTTGCACATACAATAAAGTAGCAAAGACATGAGTGGATGTGATGATAAATGATCATGAATGCATAGAGACGAAAGGAAAAAGGAAACACACTGGAGAAATAGTACACACACACACACACACACACACACACACACACACACACACACACAAAGTTCTTGCTAAGTTTGGACATCAACACACAGACACATTTGGCTGTCATAATAAGTCTTTTAGTGTGGTAGATGAAACATTTTGACTTGTTATAGTAGGGAAAACACAGTTGTTCCTAATAACATTACATGTAATGTTGGCTCTGTTCTAGCCGTGAACGTGTGGCAGTGAGCCAGCACGCACAATACCAGGACCCTGAAACTGAAGCTGCTGAATGGAATTCAGCAATTGTTCATTTTATTATTTACACATGTGCTTTTCCCATGTCACATGTCAAAATGTCTTATGTGGAAAAGGCCCATTGTTTTGATTTGCTATTTTGTCTGTGAAACAATATGGGAGCATTGCCACACACTCATACCCCTGCTTCTGTATATTTTTTATTTTCATTTCATGGGTTGGACACTTAATTTATGTTAATTATTATATATTGTCTTTCCCTTCTTCTTCTTCCTGTCTATGTTGTGACAAATGTTTTAAAAAGTACCTATATATGTAAAGGGCAGGCAGGCCAAAGACAACAGAGGCCAGCCAACTGAAATCACCACCAATGTCGTAGGAGGATACTGCATTGGTGTCATGGAGTTCCCTCCTACAAGCTACTGGTGGGTCGTATCTTGTCTCCCCAGGCTTGGGAGGAATTACACACTCCCAAGAGACAGACGAGGGAATCTGCATCCCAGCTATGCAACTTGCAGGACAGGTCCAGAAAGGTAGGCCATGTTTTCAATTTCCTCACCTGGCAAAGGAAAATACATTGAGGTGAAATTATTGATTCTGTTTGTGTCTTTCATCTATATAAAGCTAATATTCCCTGATGGGTTTGTACTATGGTTAAGGTATCCGGTATAGATAATGCACTTTTTGAGTACAAGTATCATCTGAGTTAAATGTTTCAACAGGCTATCTGTCTTTGTGATCAAGGTGAATCCTCATTTGGGTAGCTATGTTCAATCTACTGTCACAACTCTTGCAAGCAAAAATGATACGAAGCTCAATCCTGAGATTGTTCTGTCTCTGACAAATAATTAATATAGTAACGTCTGATCAACCATAACAATTTGAGCTGATGAACAACTTCCAGTTAGACCACACCCATTTTTAGTTTAAGACCCATCCACTTGCGGTTTAAACTCAGCCTATGCAAGCACAGATACAGAATTACTTTGATGAACTAATACAGATAATGGTGAACTCATTCATACCTAGCTCACAATAAAAGCCTAATTATAAAAGAAAGTCTGCAAGACTTTTAATTTGAACATTCTGGAGAAAGACTTTCATTCATGGTTGCTTAACATTGACTAAGGTACTGATGGAATAGTGTTGTGGAGACAGCAGGTGAGTATGGAGGAAGTTTTGAGATTGCATTTGGGAACAGGAGACACAAGAAATCAAGGCCTGTCTCTAATATATGCCTGTTGCAAATAAAGACATATTCTGTGCCACTGTAGTAAATAAAGGCTACAATAGAGGAAATTGCAGTAGCTTCTGATTCCTTCTTTACAGTTCCTCACCACCCTTCACGTTTTTGCAGCTCAACTTTGCAATGTAGGTTGAAAACATAGGTCTATTTTTACATTCAAATCTGGTTTAGAATTCACAATAATCTACAAGAGAACAGACAATACAGTCACACGAAGTAATAATGTGTTATTTAACCTGGACGTCTCTCACTCACTCATACACGTGCGCACTCTTTGGCAAAACAAGAGATCACCTTCAAGTGCAGCGACGCGTCAAGCTGAGCCTTCAGCTGTTGTTACGGCGACGCACAGCTGATCAGCAGCCAGCCTGACAACTTCATTCACCCAGCACCTGCTAGCTGTCAATCACACACAGGAGAGGGATCTACATGTATGTGTGTGTGTGTGTGTGTGTGTGTGTTTCCTGAGGCTATTGATGAAGCTGTCAGGGAGAGGATGAGACATGTCCATCACCCCTCTTTATCTCTCTTTCTGTCTGTTACTTTATCCACTCCCCTCCCCCTCTCTCTGCCCTTGATCACTCTACATTCAGCATTCCCTATTCACCCTTATTAGACCTCCCACACAATAATCACCCTCCACACCGTCACCACGCACTGTCTTTAGTTATTAACTATGGGACTCTTACATTAGGTATTTAAAATGGCCCGACATGGCGTAAACTCAAAGAAGTGTATATGTATATACTCAAACCTTGACCATATCTACAACATTCCTTTAGACAAAAAAAAAAAACTTCATTAACAAACAGATGATTTAGTCATTTTCATGTCATCTTGGTTGCAAGTGCAAACTGTTGTGTAGCTCTGACAAAAGCAGGAGTTGGAACAAGGAGGGAGCAACTGGTTGATCAGAGAAGAAAACAGTGAGTCTGAACATCGGAAGGATTCGCTTTTCACATATAAAGGTGATTATATACAACTGGGTGACAAAACAGTAGAAAGTGTTTTGCTAAGGTGTTGCTCCATGAGGAACCTCCAAGACAGCTTAAGCGCTTCTTCACATATATTCGGCAGGTGTGTGGAACTTAACTGGAGGGATGAACACCATTCCGTCCGTCAATTATTTGATTAATTTGTGAGAATGGTATCCCATTATTTTGTAATGTAAACATCTTCACTCTTTTTACAGTTGACATAACTAAGCAAAGGACACTGGTGTTCATGATAAAAGCATGGATTTAGAAATGACAAGTACAATAACAACTTAATAAAACATGTAGTTTGAGGTGTGTCCTATAGATTCTGGAGTTCATGATGCTCCTACACCCACATTAATACATCTTCATTTTAAGAGATGTGCTTTTAAATGTAAACAATCTCTGTATGCGCAATCGTTTAATCTCCATTCATAATAACACGCCTGGAAATGCCACATGACACATCACACGTACGCTGGACATGTGCATGCCTTGTGAACAGGAAGCAGATTGTCTACTCTGTGGTTGGTTGCATAATTACAGAAAATACTATGAAAATTGCTAAAAGTAAGACCAGAGTTCTTTTCTTGGACCAATGACGAGGTGGAACTTTTATTGAAAGTAACCAGCGTATTCTCATAGAACAGCTCGTATGATATCCTTAACTGTAATTAATGTAATATTACAGAGGTAAGGTTTAGGAAAACAAATATGGTTGGGTGTCTTTAGGTTTAGGCAAGAAAAGCTACTGTGGTTAGGTCTAGAAAAGAAACATTGTGGGGACGTACCTTAAAAAAGACTCAAAGTTTGCACAGATCCAAACACACAACTCCAGGGGAAAGTCCCAGGCAAAAGTCTGTTTTTTGGGGACCCATCCACCACCCCAGCCTCCCTTCTTCTAAGTGCTCAGGACCGCTTCTTTGTGCCATAAATGCATTGGTCACGAGATCCACGCAGTCTTTCAACATACATGGGATATGTACAAATTTGGGTAAATTGCTTTTTGTAGGATAACATAAAAATTGTGAGAACAGCCTGAAATAACACATTAGTATAAGTCAGTCAAGGCTGCAGAAAACAGAGCAAATACAAAGCAAATACTGCAACACATAAGAGTGGTACTGGCTGGGAGGATCACTGGAGGAAAGCATAAGGAAAAGGAAGATAAAAACTTTTGCTGTGTAAAGATATAGTGGAGTAATGGCATCCTGAGCAGAGAATGAAGTCATGCTACCTCTGTGTGCGTTGTTATGCCAGCTTTTCTGTGGTTTGTTGTGGTGAGCTGGTCCAGATGTGCATACATGTGTGTACATATGGCACACTTTGCTCATATGGAAGTTAACGCCGATATCAGGACAGCGTCATTGCGAAAGTGTAGCACCCACCCTCTTGTTTTCCCCGCTGGATAACACCATTAGCTTTGTCAGAATTGTTGCTATCATTTAGCACTGTTTACGGAGTTAACTGCTAGCTGCTGGCTCAGCCACCTCCATTTTTGAGAATCATGTCCAGGCAACTCATACAGTCATTTTGCATAGAGCCCCTTCAAAGGACACATTTACCATCAGATACCCACTTTGTCTCTGCGTGCATTTTGTATTTTAACATCATTGTGTTGTATTCTTTTAATATATCCAACAGAATAGGTGTCCACTTTGAGTTAGCTGAGACTATAATGTGTATATGACAGAATGAAGTTGGGTTATTGGATATCAGATACTGTTGGCTCTCAAAAGAATCCTTGCTCTTTCACTCTGGGGGAAATCTGACATTTACCTCTTTTCCTAATATCTGTATCACGGATTTGATGGATTATCTTCTCATGGCATGTTGTCAACAGGATTTTCACAGCCTTCAAATCCATCAGCTGTATCATTTTATTATTACTATTTACTAACATGCATTGTAAATGCCCTCAGTTAAATAAAGAATACTGGCAACTGTGTGTAACTGTCATGGCAGTCAAGTAAAAATGGCTGAGTTTAAAGACAAGCAACTATTTGCTTTCATTTCTAAATGAAAAGTTTTTATTCTGAGGAAGCTGGTGCTCCATAGAAACCACAGTGTTCTCATATGCATGTACAACACTATCTCCAGGGTAGCAAAACAGTTTCACCCATGGACAAAGATCACTTCCTCCCACAATGCAGGTGTTCATCACAGAGCACCTACTGCTAAGGTCTGTGCTTGTCCAAATACCAAGGGGATTAATTAAAAGTCAATTAGTTAGCGAAGGATAATTTAGCAAGATTAGGGTTTCTCTGTGAATGCAGACACAGCCCCACCTCTTAATATCTCATGCCCTTTCATCCGTGGGGTGGTAAATGGACCTCTGCCTATGTATTTGTACTCAGTTTAAATGTTGTCGCTTATGCAAATTTAATGAGCATTTTAGTTGTATCTTTTTAATGTGCACACCACACCCTAATGCATAATTAAAGATGGTACAAATAATGGAACATGTATATTTCTGTGGGTTTAAATCCAATAGAGGAAAATTAAAGGATAAAAAATAAAACAGACAAATGAATACATAGAACAGAATGGTGCATGATATTTAAAAAAAACATATGAGGAGCCTTAAATTCATGTAGATCAAACCTAGTCTGGATTTGCTTTAGTGAAATTCTGGTGTCAGGTATGATTGATGAGAAATCCTTGACATCCACAGGTGGAGACCAAATGTGTGAGAGCAAAAATCAAAACTGATATGTAAACTGCAGTACTATTCACCAATGACATTTCTAGCTTAACACTACACACTAGGGATGGGCCAGATGCATGAGCTTTATGCTTATATATAATGTGCTTTTTCCTCACACCATGATTGTCAGTTTACTGTAGAATAATACCTATTATCCAAAACATTACATGTGTGTTGAGATGGATGGAAGTGATGTCCTCCCCTTCCTTCTTAAGGATCAGTCATGCTAAAACTAATATTCTCCCAAACTGTAGGGGGCAGTGTATCAGAAACTCATGTCTACAAGGTTCTCCTTCCATCTGCGTCTGTGTAGTTAGAATATGTCAATTGTGCACTTATAACAAAGAGCATGGATACCAAGTGGCGAAGCTCAATAGAACGCCCCATAGCAACAAATTCCCCCATGGTTTCGTCCTACCGCCGCCATTTTGGACTGTCAGCAGACCGCAGCAGACCCGCTTGCATACAAAAACACACAGACAAACTGAAGTATATCGCTATTAATTATGCTTACAATGCTACTCACCTCGTGATAGCTTGGTCACAGCTGCTTTTTCACGTTTTTGTAAAGCAAAATATAGACTTTAAAAAAAAACAAAACGAGGAAAAACGGCCGAGATGGCATCTCTACATATTACATCCACTTATGAGAAGATTAACTTAATTATTCCTTCAAAATCACCCCATAAGCCAATCTACCAATAAATAAATAAATAATAAAAAAAAAAATCAATATTTTAACTAGAAACACATTAATGGCGGTGTCACATAGTCAGGAATAAAGATTTATTTACAGTTTGTACAGTAAGGGGACAGTAATAATAATAATAATAATATAGGCTATTTTAATCTGATATATTTTAATGTAATCAGTAATCAGTTCTGATATAAATGGTCCAAGAGGCCATATATAGGCCTATATATACACACACACATATATATATCTTCCCACAAAAACTGGCATATTAAATTGATATTAAAACACTTCAAAACTTACACCTCAGGAGTTCTTACCTGTTGGGATCCTTCGGGAAACGGTGGAAGGCCAGGTGCGGGGTGTTGTAGTTGTTGCAGTTAATGGCACTACACTGTTTTGTTTTACTTTTTTTCTCCTCTCTCCTTGACATCTTGCATGTTGTCTGGGTGCAACAGTCCAAGCTCAACAGTCCAAAATGGCGTTAGCGCCCCTAGTGGCTGTTGGCAAAAATTCAACGGAGCTTCGCCTCTTGGTATCCATGCTCTTTGCTTATAAGGGAAAACCCATCCCAAGGGACACCCGCAAAGGGTCATGTCTGATGGTGTGACATCACTTTGGCCATGTGGACACTTGCGACCCTCAAGGATGCATCAAACACAAATCAAGCAATAGACTGCAGGAGACTCTGCTTTCATACTACATGGGTCTTACCAAACAAAATATTTTGACCAAACACAACTTTACAAATCCTAAGTGCTAAACTAGTCAGTCAAATAGGTTTACACTTGCAACATTGTTGTAAGTGGAATAGTTTACACTTCATCAGCCTATCCAATATGTTTAAATGTCAGTTTTCTTGTGAACACATTTGTGTTTACATTCAGTGTTTCTTACCAGTATGCTTGAAGTCTAACAAACATTCTCATGAAACATTTGCAGAGCTGATTTTTTTAAAATAATATTAAACTTGCCTCATGTATTGCATCCTGCAAACTAGCAAACCTTCCCCTGACTGCCTCTTGCTCTGCATTGCTATGTTTCTTCATGCATTATCACCACCAATTGTCAATCAGTGTACAGCATGTGAACCACGGCAGGGCTGTGCATGGCATCATCCGCATGCTTGCAGGCATGTGCATCATTGTGTGCGTGTGTGTGTGTGTGTGTGTGTGTGTGTGTGTGTGTGCCTGATACAAATAAAGCAGGGGCCCACAAACATTGCTCCTCAGGACAACTTTAAATAATGAGTAAATAAACAAAATATGTTATGACACTAACTAATTGTGACAAAGGTTGTGATATTATAACCCTAGTTCTATTAGCACAGATGGAGCCCTCTATAGATGGTACCTCTCCAGTCACTAGCACACATTCACCCACTAAGATTTGCATAAACATAACCAGCCAATCAGGACGTGCCTACAATGTGCTGATTTAATGTGTTAAGTGTAATGACTCTATTTGCCTGTTTTACTGACTGTTTGTCTGCTTTTACAATGTTGTCTTATGTGTTTGGTGAGCCAAAGACCAATTTTCACCCATGGTGGACAATAAAGATATAATCTATTCTATTCTATTCTATTCTATTCTATTCTATTCTACACAAATACTCCACAGTACATAATGCGGGACATGAGGCTGTGTGCCATCCTACACCCTCTTCAGTGAGTGGGTAGGAACAACAGGCCCTAGGTGGAGGGCTTCGCCTGTGCTAAAAGAACTAGGGTTACAAAATTGTAACCTTCGTTCTGTCTCACGCAGGCCTCGCCCGCTACTGCACTCTATGGGTACAGTGGGTGAAGCCTGATGAATGAACGCCCTGACGTGACATGACATCGACCCAGCTCCACTGAACCTGACCAGTCGCCATAGCCCGCCTACTTCTTCATTATCTATGCCTCCACAGCGAAGAAGGAGGTGTCCCAGCTAAGCCATGCAGGAAACAACTGAACTGGGTGGAGCCATGGCCCAACCTTTCAGGGGTTGAAAGACAAGCAACAAACACCCTGCATAACACACTTCACGGGTCATCAAGGATCACATACACCCATGTTCAGTGGGCAAATCGCTGCTGCTGAAGAGCAGGAGGATGGTGGACAGCCTCATGTACTGACTTATACACTGTCGGGTCCACAAGTATTCAGGTAGGCATGTCCTGATTGACCGCTTAAGTTAATGCAGATCAGGTGGCAAAAGCATGCTTGTGATTGAAGAAATATTACCTCAAGAGTCCAGTAGAGGGCGGAGCCTGTGTGTGAGACATAATCTCACTAAGCATTAGTTAACCGACGTCACATGCACACAGACAAAATATTTATAAGACCTTAACAAAACTTACTCACTGTTTGTCTTTGTGGGGGAAGGAGACTAAAATTAACACAATCATCACAAATTTCACTGGCTAAATACTCAAATGTAGATTCCCCTGGCGAATTGTGAACATGTTTGCAAACTACTGCCAGTTTACACAACCAGCTATCCAGCAGGTATGGAGCCACATTCTACTGGAGTTGTGTTTCAGGCTACCTGATGAATGTAAGTCCAATAATCACTCTGACTCCTGAGGGAAATATCTTGCTCTTTAGCAGCTAAATGCTCCACTGTTTTCACTAGCTTGTCGCTAATTCTGTCTGTCTATCCTTTGGTGCTGGACAGCGAGCAGTGGGTTTGTCAGAGCCCTTTTTTTTCCCAACTGAAAACAGCTGCCTGCTGTGTCTGGAATTGACACTGATGAGAGCAGTGAGAGTGAACCAGAAACAGAAAAGTTGCAGGCTGTGAAACAAATAAAAAAAATTGAGCTGAAAGATGTAAAAAAGACTGGGTAGATCAAAGGGGAACTGTAGAGTTGTGCTATCAATCACTATTTACTCTGTCGGTGGTTTATCTATAGTACAGCAAGTAAAGTACTGCAAGACAGACCAGGGGCGAAGGAGAGACTGCATCTGAAGTACATGTATGTCCTGTGCATGTGTGTCTGTGTGTGTCACATTTTAGAGCAGTGCTGTAGCTAATCTGATCCTGATAGTGCTGTGTTCATGTCAGCTGAGACAGACAGCTTATTGTCATCGTCCTCTGCCCCTGACATATGCCCTCCTCTCTCTCTCCCCCTCTGTCTGATTGTCTCATCACTCCTCGGTGCTGTGACTCCTACCTGACGTCCAGACAGGCCTCAGCCTCCCGCAAGCTGGATAATCAACATCCTGTCAGTATACTGTCAATATCCCCCACACACAAAGTGGACGTGGACCTACACATGCACAAACGTACGTATGTCTCCTCACATGCACAGTCACACACATCCACACCCCTGCTCTTTAACTAGAGGCAACTGTTTACAGCATGTGGTGCTCACTGTTAAGTTGAATCTGTCCATTCCCACCGTTTGTGTCCTGAAAGACTTTAAGGACAGACCTCAGCTCTGACAATGATTTACAATGTATTCAGTAGAACAGCTGTTGTCACCCAAAAATGTTCAAATTTAAATTGTTCATTAAATGTTTGTACGAGTAAATTTTAGTATCTAAAACTGATGTCTCTACAACTCTGGTATGTAGACAGGGGCTTAATGTTTCCAAGGAATCCACTGCAGATCTGTTGATGTACATTATAGCTTCAAGACTTTAGACTGGGGGTGTCTAAACCCAAACACCTAATTTTTATGGACTGTGAATTATATTTATTATATTTGGCACACTGATTATATAAGAATGCAGGATAGGCAATGCGATACTACGGTAGGTGTGACTATCATTATATGTGTAGATTGCTTGCACGCTCTTTTCATACAAATGAGTCTTGATGAAGGAGATTCCGCACATGATGGCAAAAATGCTACTTTTTTTATGGTGGGTGCGGAATTATAACTGATGGCCATTCCATGATGTAATGGCATCCCTGGTGTGCAGTAAACTTAGGGAGTCTGGAGGAGGGGCTGTAAAATGCCATTGTATTATACATCAGGAAGCACCCTATGCCAGAGCCACCCAGCTGGGTGATGTGATGAGTACCTTGGTGAAAACTATTATTCTCATCCAATCAAGAGTACTTCATCACTGGCAGTTTCAGGGTTTCCTGTTGGAAACTGATGCACAATATGTGGACGTGATCTGCCATTCCGATGTTCACTGAGATCCAAAAAGGACCATTTTCAAAAGTCTCCAGCCTTGTTAAACTGAGCAGCTGAGTGGTAGGCAGCCCCTCGCTTTTTGAGCTCAATGACCATCTGAACACATTGAACAAAAGGTTGCAAGGAAAAGATGGGCTTGTGTTGCACATGTAACATAAAATATTTGCTGTTTTGTCTTTTTGTGAGGCAAATCAGTAACAGAAATGCTGCACACTTCCTAACTCTGTGGGAAATTATTAAAAATCTCAAGATTACAAGAAAATCACAAGACTTACAACTGACCTGACAGCAACTCTTCCACCCAAGGCCAAGCTTGATTTTTGATAGAACTTTTATATCCCAAGGTAAATTATTGAAATGTTGTGAATTGTGACTTCACCTCCCATTTCCTGAGGATATAAAAGCAACACTTGCAAACATGCTTTGTGTTTTGTTTTGTTTTTCTTTATAATTATGTAGTCCTCATATTACCCATAGTCATTTGACCCGTTGTCAATATAAAATGGTCAAAACAGCAGCTTTGATACCTTAGTGAGATACTTTACAGTATCTGGAAGCCTCAGCTTTTAATTTGTTTTAGTATCTCTCTTACTTTCAAAAATAGTTTCAGTGGTTTCCCATAGCTGTGGGAGGCAGAGCATATGGACGTTAATTTAATGGAAGATTACACCGAGCTGAGTGTAATTACTCTTACCTAGAAACAATCAAACTTGTCAGAAATCATGATGATGTGTGTGAAAATGGAATACAAACAACATTCAAAGGATGATTGAACCTGACAGCTATATCAAGTGAACTAATTGACAATATTTATATGGGATTTCTTTTACACATTAGTGCTGTTTTGACTGGTGATTTCCATCAAACCAGCTTGCTTCATTTTACGATCAAAGGAGAATTACAGATGTAACAGAAACTAGATGACTGTAACTAAAGATTTCATATCTGTTATGTAAAACACATACAGAACTTAAGCTTATTTCAGTAATACCTGTGTTGTTCATACCCACATTCACTGGGTGTTGTTTTAACAAGGAAGTGTTTTATTATCTCCTAAAACAGTCTGTGTGTGTGTGTGTGTGTGTGTGTGTGTACGTCTACCACTCACTAGGTCTTGTCATCAACACACAAAAAACAGAAGTCCTCTTTCAGGAGAGGTCTCCATCCCCTACTCCATCGGTGTTCACCATCAGTGGTGTACCCCTCAAGGTCGTTAACCAGTTTTGCTACCTCGGCAGCACACTGACATCCACATGCCAGACTGATGATGATATCCAAGCCCGCACCAACCTGGCGTCTTCTGCCTTTGGTAGACTGCGCTCTCGTGTGTTTGACAACAAAAGCAGCAGTTTAAAGACTAGCTGAAGGGGACATTAAAGAGGTGCAACATCACACCCAACGACCTAGAGTCTGCTGCAGCTAACCGATGACTTTGGTGCTCTCTATGTCATGGGGTCATGCACTTGGAGGAGAGTTGCACCCAACAACAGAGGATCCGGCACCAGCGAAGACAACCTCATGCTGATCCAGTACCATCCCAGCCTCCTGATCCAAGCCTCACATGTCCCCACTGTGGCAGGATATGTGGCTCTAGGATCGGGCTTCATAGTCACGTGCAGTGGCATCGCTGCCAGCAACGATAGTCTCTGCCAGGTTCACCACAGCTGTATGGAAGCTACGTCATCTTCGACTAAGATGGACCACCAGAAGAAGTGTGTGTGTAAATCCATTTAAGAAAGAGTAGAGGAAAGTGAACCTTAGTTGATAACTTATATTGTGACATTGGGATCTCTAGCCTGGATGCACAACCTTCATGATGTGTATTAGAGTTCTACTTAAGCCCTAGGATCCATGACCCAACTCGGGACCAATACGGGTTTGGGTCCATCTTTTATTATGGTCAGGGCTAAGTGTGTGGAGAGTGCAATGTGTCATTCTCTGAAAAGCCAACTCACCAGAGGTGGAAACTATCGGTGCCACAATTTGCAACCAAGGGCTGAAACGCTAGCAAAAGCCTGGCGCCAGCTAAAAACAGTAGATACAAGCATGTCAAAGGATTATTTTAGCACCTTATGTCTACCATAGAGGAAGTTTCATTTGACAAACTCAATATCGTCTGTCTATCTCAGTGTCCCCTCTCCTTACCTTACTTATCCCTGAGAGAGACCTGAGACCTCCCCTCTAGGTGGTGCATCGGGTTCGGTCTATATATTCTTGAAACTTTTCTGGTCCAGTTGGATCTTGGAATGAAGTTCTTGGGTCCATTACAGTTCAGGTCTGTCATTTTGGACAAGTGAAGACCTCTAATGTTTATCACAAACTTGAATGGCTATATCAGAGGTAAGCTGAACATTTCAGACACTCAGAAGTTCATAAACAATTTGTAATGGTAAGAATACATAAAATTTTGACCTGGTGGTCTGTAAGCAATCTTTTAAGGCAAGCATAAAAAGATAGGTGAGTGAAAAAACATACGCACAAAACAAAATGTACAGAGATGACAGTACAAGCCATATGAAAGCAACGATGCTATGAAATCTTATTTTTCATGTTACTGAAAAGTAAAATGAAAATTTTCAAAAAGTCTCATATGGGATTCAAGCCTGAAGGGCTGAAACCCTATATTTTGTGCAGATTTATTTTGCTTCTTCTTCAGTATAGTTTTTTTGAAAATTCCTGCGAGGAGAACTGCCCATTGGTCCGACAACCCATTGGTTCGACATCCCATTGTTCCGACCATATTAAACCCATTGTTCCGAAGTCCATTCCGAAATCATCATGATGCCCTGTGGTTAAGGTCTGGTTAGGTTTATGCACAAAAACCACTTGGTTAGGGTTAGGAAAAGATCATGGTGTGGGTTAAAATGAAAAAGAAAGTGACAAACACATAAGCCGTGAGCCTGCTTTGCCTCAAGCCTTTCCCAGCTGACCAGAGCCGGTCGCGGCGCACCACCAAGGTAGAAATACGCCCGCCGGGAGCCGTTCAGCACCGCGGACCGTTGAACTAATGGGATGTCGGACCAATGACATGGACCCCCTGCGAGATGGTACATCATTGACACATTACATTTTTACCAATGTGATTGGAAGTTGAGTTTAAATGCTGCTTAAGAAATATGATGTTGGTCAGCCAGATGGGAATGCTATAATTAGTTTTGTAAAGGCTGCACCCCTTGCATTGTAAATCCAATAAAGTTGAAACTTGACACAAGTTCAGCTCAAAGTTCTCTACAGAAAGGCCTCAAGAACCATTTAGATCAGCCTACTGGATTTTCCACCATTTCTATTTTTTTTTGAAAAATCAAGTTTTGCCATCTCCTCCTGAACTGTAGGTCCAATTTGTATCAAATTTTCTGTGAATAATAATTGGACCAACCTTATTGAAAGTTATTAAAAGCTTGTTGACATCTCATTGTGTTTTGAAGATACTGAAAATGAATTTAAGAAGTGGCGTGGCTCAGCACATAAATAGACGTAACTCCAAAGCTATTGAGGCAATCATCACAAATCTTGCAGGAACTATCTAAAGAGGTACCAGCAACATATCCCAACAGTTCCATCTAAATCGATCACTTGGGGCACCAAAAATGTAAAAAAAGGATGTGGCAAGACAAAAATCAGACTATAAATTGGAAATTGTTTGTCCAATCATTACTTAACTTGCAGGATATAATAAATAATAATGTTGAGGCTCGTGTGTAAAATTATTTTAAAACCGGACGACAGGGGTGCTGCAACACCATTTTGATTTTTATGAAAAACACATTTTTGACATCTCCTCCTAAACCGTAGGTCTGATTCATACCACATTTTCTGTGGATAATTATTACACCAAGCTTATCAACACTCATCAAAAGCTAGCTGATATCTCACTGGATTTACTTTATATTTCTTTTATGGCTTTTAAAGGGGCATGGCTTACACATAATTAGACCTAAGTCCAAAACCTTTGGGGCAATTAGGTTATGTCCACATCAGCACCTTAAATGAAATGAGATGAAGTATGGCGCGGTCCTGATCAACCTTGTTTGGTCTTTCATAAAACTTGTTGAAGTTCATCACCAGGTCGTCCAATGACAGCTTCTTGGCCTGACGGAAACCGGTCTCAGCATCCGTGTGTTTACATCCCACAGTAGGCGTTTCCTACCCCCAGGTGAACGTCTCACTGGCTCCTCCAGACCATCAAAATTATTAATACTGTTAAAATCACTCATTTTGAGACCGATTCACAAACAAAACTCTCTCGCTTCAGGGCGCCGCCATGTTGGATTGCTTAGAACGCTCCTAAATTAAACAGTATTTGTCTGATAGTCATAAAATCTGTAAGTTATGTTTTATGTAGGTGTTGTAAACTGTCAAAGAGTATGATACTTCACAGCTTTACAGTCATTGTAGGTGCACAAATCTAAACAATTAACCACTGAGCTGTTTTTCAAATATCAGTGGACCTCTACACACATACTCTCATAAGATGGTTAATAGTGTGCACATTTGTATATGTTTGTGTGTGTACTGTATGTATGTGGATGTTTGTGTGACAGCAGATTGCGTCTGTGCATTATTCTAGAGGTTAGCAGGCCCAGCTTCTGTGCTCCATTTGAATTGTCCCCTGGGTGTTGTGCACTGAACCTGGGTCCATGGTGTCCGCCTCTTCCACTGATCCAGCAATGACAGCATCCACCCCCACACCCCTTCGAGTCTGAAGCTTCCCCGGAGCTCCCCTGGCGCCTGGCCGCAGCCGTGCCCCGGGAGCAGCAGCCCCCGTGGGTGGCCACTCGGCTGGTTGTCAGCTTCCACCACATCCACCATCTAGCCTCTATCGTGGAGGCACAAGTGCTGCCACTTCTGGCAGTGATCTCCATATGTTTTGATATTAGAGCAGCCCTTCTCTCACTTTGACACTCACATTGTGTGTTGATGTTGCCCTTGTAAGACTGGCACAAACACACATGCCCTCAGTACCACCATGGGAGGCACAGACAGAGAGATGACAGCTATATCTAAAGTTTACCCTGCCAGACACTGTATGATTCCATAGAGAGTGACCAAGTGACCTTAAGAAACTCCAGTCTAGACAAAAGAGGTCAGTGCCAGTGTTAGGTTACTTTACAGTTTGAAAACTCTATGACTGAACATGCACATTCATGTTTTGGTTTCTTGCTTGTCTGTTTGCTTTACCCTGCAGCAAGGAGGTAAGAATGCACTGTCAGCTAAAAAGCTTTGATGCCAGAAGGAATTCAAATTCATTGCCTGAGAATAATCTGACAGATACTTTAATGGATTATTACCACATAAATATGCCAAAATATAGCTATAAGCTACATCCTCCATTCGATATTAACATGGTTAGTAGCTCATGTGTTTTACAACCAGTGTTAGCTAATGTGCTTGTGTTCAACAAACTTAAACAGATAACTATGGTAGGGACACTGCGACAAACGAAATGGTAGCAACAAACAGAAGCGGTGTATTTAGTTCAAGATCAAATTTATGCTACCCAAGCTTATCTGTATGGGTAGTAACAGTAATGAAGAATCCAGTGGTGAACAAGAGAAGGGCAGGAAAAAGGTCTAGACAGAAAGGCAAGCAGGTACAGACAAGGAAACAGGTTCAGGTAGAGGTAGCTGGAACAAGGATCAAAGCAACATTAGCAAACTGGTAGGAAATGAGTGGAAATGGGCCAGTTATACACTGCAGGGCTGAGTGAAAGTGGAAACAGGTGAGCAGGTGAGTGAGAAAGGTAACTGGGATGGGTGGGGAAGTCTCAGGGCATGTGGTGTATGGATAGAAAATGGCAATGCAAGGGGCTCTGGAACTGAGGATGGAAGGGACAGAGAGGCAGACTGGGAAAAGCAGGACTAATGCCCATTTTCCAGCCAAATCAGTACATGTATTCTTTTTTCAAGCACAGATAAACCAGTTAAAAAAATATATGATAGACTGCTCTGCCAGTAGACCAGAGCTGTGCAGTCGACCAGTGTGTATTTCTGTTTTATTTTTTCCCTGGTGTATCAAGTTTGATGTTATGAACGGGCCAGAAAACAGGTAAGTTTTTTTGTTTTTTTAATTTCTTATTCAGTCTCTCCTAAACTTAATTTTGAACCATGTTTGTGCGCTGCTTGGACGCAATGGACTGCATCACGCCGGCAAAGGGGCTAAAATTAGGTGTCCATTACTGCCGATCAAAGCTGATTGGAGCTGGAGTCGATAAAGACCACTATTTGTCCCAAGAGTAAATGTCAATTGTGACCTTCCCCACTAATGACAAAAGCCGGATATAAGTGGGTTTTAGTGGGTTTTTTGTCCAGTGGGAAAGTTGCCTAATGCAGACATTTGTGACAAGGGGTAGCTGCGCTAGAATGACTGCTAGCGAGCTAACCTATCAGCATATACTCCCATCTGACTACAGCTGGCTGTGTGAGTTATTTATACAACGTATCTAACAATGTGACATTTTTTGTCGTTTTACTACAAGGAACTGAACTGAGCCCTCTTAATCATCTAAGATTTTTAATACTTGTAAAACCAAATAGAGGTGAAAGAAGATGGACTTCAATAAGCATTACCACAAGTCTTGCTGTAGATTGTTCAACTGATTTGTCAGAGACAGTTGTATGATGCAGTTCTTTGCTGATTATGCTCCTAAGGCCCTGACACACCAAGCTGACAGTGGCCATTGCCCTAGCTGACTTTTTTGAAAAATTTGGCTGATTCAGTAAATGGATGAAAACACTCTGACTGGCAGTACAGCTCAGCGCACAAGAAGAGAAACAGAAGTGAGGAAAGTAAACAAAGAGCTTAATCTGAAAGAGCTAAAAGAGACCAAATCAAACTTGGCACACAAGGAGAGATTATTTTTCTATAGCCACTGAGCTTTTTAGCAGACACTTTCCCTGATGGTTTTAGTCATTGTTCACTTGCTCATGGTACTCTGATTTGTGTTGTTAATGTGCTAAGTGGCTAACTAGCATCAAGACTGTCTTCTAGTCTCTTCTTGAGTGACACACACAGATTATCACCTCTGCTGGTGTGGAGCATTATTTCCACTCCACAGGTGCAGAACATACATGCTGGTCGGCCATCAGCTGTAGTCTTTGCAGTGTATTCACATGCAACATTTTGGCCAGGACATAGCGACATCAGGCAACACAGCATAGGGCCTTCATCGCCACTAGTTCTCTGAAGTCGGTTTGTTGTATCTGGGCCTTTGTAGCACAATTAGATACACTAACAAGGCTATCAAAAAGTAGCCCACTATTTATTGTAACTGATATGAATTCAAGCTAACTCCAGCTAATCTATGGCACACACCTGTCAATTCATTAAAGTTAAGACCAGCATTTTGACCAAATTCATTAACTGTCATCACTAAGTGTTAGTGTAGAAAGCAGACTTTGAGTTTGTACACTAGATTTCAGACAATTCCAATTACCAATTACCTAATTACTTGATGTTGCACATAAGCTTAGCTGCAGTTGTGCAATTAAAGGGAGTTGCATTTACTTGTACCTTCCAGGGAGAGCTTCCTCTCTGACTTCCCCTTCTCCAGCCCTATAGCCATACAATATTGACAATTTGTAAAGCTTGTTAGAGGCCACAGATGGACACAGCACTGTCAGAGAGGTCAAGGTTTGGCAAATAAACATGGGTGGTCGGATTGCAAATTATTTGCTTGTGCATCAGCAAAACCACAGAACATGCCCTTTATGGAGAGTTCTTAGAGAAACTAATTATTGAGAGTTTATAGTAAAAGTATGCACATCTGAAATGCCATTCCTTCAAGAGAAAATTCCCTTAGAACTTTTTTTTTTTTTTTTTGGTGGATTCCATTTAATTCAATATAACTCTTGAAGGGTGCCATCTAGGATATCCTATAATTACTGAATACTCATTGATGAGCTCCTCATCAAACTCTATAATTAAAGAATTCTTTTAAGTAACCTCACTGGGGGATTCTTAAAGGAGCCAAATGTTTTTTTTGTGTAATAAGGGCGCTTTAAAGGCACAAATTGCAAATGACATTTAGACCACTTCACTTGTTTGAATATCTGGCATTGTAAAAAGAAATAGGATGGATAAACAAATGCAGCTGTGCACAAATGTGCTACTTTAGAAGAAGAGAAAAAAATAGCTTTTGAGTGTGCCTACATGAGAAAAAAGAGAGCATTGAAAAAATGGAGAAGAGCGGCAGCATGAGGGGCAGCAGAAGTGCGGCTGTGGACAGATGGACAGGGAGTTTTTCCGTTTAAACATCATCACCATCCTCATCATCCATGTCAATTCTGTCCGCCGGGGACCCGCCGCTCAGTGGGAAGATGATTTCTCCACTCCACAGAGAGATGGCCATCAGGGACTAAACTCTCTGCTGCAGTTCTTTTCCCGACACAGTCATAAACACCATCCGTCCCTCACTATGCATAGCATTACAGCAATGATCAACAGTACACTTTAAGCAAAGCCCATCCCCAGCTTCTCTTTATAAAGCTATTTTTGTTCCTTGGGGTTTGGTGATGCATCCCAGCTCAATTATCTCAAAATATTATGTATATGCATGTTTATTCTCTCTGTTCAGAATGATAGACTGTTAGCGCAGTGTTTTTAATATGCAAACCACCCTTGTCAACCAAGCTGGGATTGAGAGGCTACCAATTATTCGGCGTCAGACAGTGAGAGATGATTATCTAGGTGAGGGACTTGGTTCATCCTCAGCAGCTAGGAAGTGGCATATTGATTGGCCATCAGGGAGCTAATAACACAAGGTTATCTACATGTAGCATGAGACAGTCTCCCTACTTAATACAGCAGTCCTATCTAGATTTAATATGTCCTTATAGCATTGAGCCAGGGAGGAAGAGGAGGGCTGTGCATCTTCCAGAGCCTAACAAAGGTCATGGGATTGTAAAACCATCTACGGGGATGCAGTAGGATTATATGCTGTACCGTCACAGCGCTGTTTTACGGTTTCACTGGGCGCCTCCCACTGCTTGTATTGATCACTGAGGCAGTGGTCTTAAACATTTACAGAATTTTTTACACTGACATATCAATAACAGCAATATCAATGTTACCTGAGGTAAAACAAATGTTCAGTTTATTCTCACTTGAGCATACTTTAATGTGCCATTTATAGAGTTGGTTCACCAAAATGATTAGAAAAATATGGTTGGTCTGGTTTTACAATGTAGGGGAAAAGAATATGGTTTGTGGGACTCCCAACATCAAACATTTTCATTGAGAAAAAAAAAAAAATCAAAAGCAACAGTGTCCCTTCAAAGACCTCACTGTCAACAGTTCCTGTTGGGCTTCTTCTTTAGCAGAATGTACTTTCAGTAAAAATGGTTCACAGTTGCCTAAGAACTAGCAGCACATAATCTTCACCCTCATCTAACTTTACTGGCTTCTGGTCAAATCCTGTATCCACTACAAACTCCTCCTCACCTTCAAATCTATCCATGGATTCCCCCTTCGTACTGGTCTCACCACCTCCACCCATATACCCCATCCTGGTACATACACTGGCGCACTTGTAAGTTCTGTGCATCGTGCATCTGACCCCCTCTGTCAGATGGACCACACCATTTCACAATAGACTACACCATTTCACATAAAACTTGCGTGTCAGTGATATAAGTCAGTAAGTAGATTGTTTTACTTGTTGCCATTTAAGGGTCAACCATAGACCTTTCATGAGCCCTTGGCCTTGGGCTGGAGTCATCTGTGCCCTATGACGGGTCTTGGGATGGGTCTGAAACAGTGAAGAAGGCAAGACTAAGGGACCGTAGACATGGCATGTCTTTAACCGATTGGTAAAGGTGAGATCAGGTGCTGGGCGCTACTCTTCTGCCTACTCTGTGCCAACTTTCAAGGGCATGGCGGCAGGTTGCATCTGAGGTTGCTAAGCCATCATAACCAGCACTGTATCGTAGCCTACCCACATTAAATTTGAGTACAACGTTGATCTTCTTCCAGGTGTGAATTAGGCCAAATATACTGTTGGTGGGACAGATGTAAAGCTCTGGGTAGCTCTGCACTAAAATGATTAACTTCTTCACCATATTTACCATAGCCTGATATTAGCAGAAATAGGGAAAGATATCTGCTGGCTGTATTTGGTTGTTCCTCATTGCATGACCTGTGGTGCATGCTGCTGTGCTCCAAAAGTTGGACTCATTTTATCTCAGGGTGCAGTCGTCACATCCTCAAAAATTGGCTCTCGCGAGCACTTGTGGGGGCATGCTGATATAATGGCTACAACCAATGACAAGATTGTAATCCCTGTAAACCATCTCACTATATTTTTCTAAACATTCCTGAACTGATACATATTGGGAATTTGTGTAATTTGCTTCCAATAATATGCCTAGAGTACATTTGTGTTATACATATAATTTGTAAAAATGTTGCTTTCATATTATTCTTACTATCATTATTAACACAACAGGGAAGTTCGCAGGAAATCAGCAGAAAGCCCGTTGCAGACTTCACATAATACATACAGCCCCAAGAAGTTCTGACTGGCAAACGACTGCAAAGATAGTGCTTAGTGCAGAGATATCCGGACTGTGGAAGTTTGCCATGTTTCACATTGCTGCTGAATTTCAGTGCAATGTTTTATTTGAGCTTCAGAAATGAATTTCCATTCTCCTCCATTGTGTTGTGTTGGTGGCAGAAATGTCAGAAATAGATGTCTGGAAACTTGGACACATAAAACTGAAACCACTAGGTAAGTGTTTTTTTTTTTTGTTTTGTTTTGGGGTTTTTTGCTTCAACAAGCATTTTGGTACAATATGGAAGATATCCCAGATAACCAACCTACAGTTTCCTGCGACAAAAGCACTACGATTGACCATGTGTAAGGAGGATAGATAAGGCACATATATATTTAAATTGTGCCACTCAATGTCACAAACAAGCCCAGCAGTATATGTGCACAGTGTCAAAATGTGCGAGGCTGTCTGGCACAGTGATCTGTTGTCTAAACATAAATCACAGTGGCAGCAGAGAGAGACCATGTTTCCTTGTTACTATAAACCTATTGAGAGTCTTTCTCCTGAGAAATCAACATGACCTCAAACACAACGTTCCCCAGCCACATTCCAGGTCATGGTAGAGACTCCTAGACACATAATACTTTTCTCTCTCCCTTGTTCTCTCTCCTTCAATCTTCCAGTGCATGCATGACTGGAAATATATTAAAACTTATACAAATATGGAAACACTCAGGAAGAAAAGACTGGCAAGAAGATGGTCAGACAGAACAGGAGTGGCTTGTAATCTGAATGACTCTACTGTATGTTGCTGGTGTGTGTGTGGTGTGCGCGCATAATCTAACCAGGGGCTAGTGGAGTAATCTTACGGCCAGGATATTAGTCAGTCTGTTCTTAGAGTGCTCCATTGTTTCTCACTCTAAAAAACACTGGGGCCCAGGAATAAAAGATTTCCCGAGCACAGTTCAAGGTTTTTGGTGGGGAAATACTCTGGGGAGGCCGAGCGCGCTGTGAGCCCCAAAGATTACATTTCAGTCCTGGCTCGCAGTCAAAAGCTCGCCAGACGGAACAGGAAATTGTGTCGCTGTCAGTGAAAACGCGCAGAGAGAAATGTAAATGGCCCTCCCAGTAACGGACGCCTCATATGCAACCCCGGTTGTGTCCCCTGGGCTCTGCCTGTCCACCACGTCCATCTTGTGTCAAATAGCTGGTTTTAATACTGGATAGAGATGAGGGGTGGGATATGAGTGTGAAATGGTGTGTGCAGGAAGCTGTGAAACTATGCAGTGACACCCATTGCGGCAACCATGCCTCTATCTAAGAAATTAATTTGAAATGTCATTATTATAAAAATCAATCAAATCAATTTTGTGTAAAGGTTTAACAAGAAGAAAATGTGTGATCATGGCATGAAACAACAGTGTCAGAAGACAGAGAGAGCCAATAAACATATCAGTCAAGTTAGCAAACTCACATTGTTGAACATAAACTACTGTCATTGTTAAAATGAAAGCCTTCATGTTCAAAGTCTGTCTTCCATCTGACAGTTCCATTTCAGCAATACTGTCAGAGACAAAACAAACACATCTAAAGGGAACAAATTACAGCCACTGAGATTCCCTTCAGTCAGGCACCAAAGCGAAGCCTAGAAAAGCTATCAGTCATTGCGGAGAATAAATTGACACAAACTTGAAAAAAGAAAGTGAATTTGGAATTAAGCATATGGTGCAAGTGCAACAATCTACACAGCCTGTATCCAAAAAGTCCATATCAGGGAGCGGGAATAAAAATCACTCCTTTGACTCAGACTAGCCCACCAAAACCCACCTGGAGATACACCCCCACCCATATGGCCATACAGAGTTCAGTACTAAAGAAATGCAAGTTCTTAAATTTCTGTCGCTTTCTCTAAACACTACCACTATGACGTTGGCTGCAATCTCGAACATGACCAAACGACTGAACAAACACACAAACACCTAATGCACTATCAACAAAAGCAGTTCTATTTGCAGAAATGTTCGTGTTCTATTTTCTCTATATAATCTACAAGTAGTAGTATAATAACAGAATTCAAAGTGTACATTACAGTAGCAAATGCAAGGTACCCTCATACAGTGGTTTACATGATAACATCCGTCTTTACTCCCGTCAGCGCATTGGCTACGTGATTGCTGCCTCCCAAAATACATGGGTTATGCACTAATTACTGGGTCATCATTGCATGGAAAATGTATGAATTTTGGTGCATTAATTTTGTCGGCAAACCTACAAACACTACATTAGAATAGCCTAAATACAGCAGCGACGTAATTCTCCATCACATTTTTCTGTCATTTCCATTCATCTCTCTACCATTATTGTCAAATAAAGGTATGGAATGCAGACCAACATTTATATGTATATATATATATATATACATATATATATATATATATATATATATATATATTTTGATTGTGTTAAATAACATTATACTTCCAGCTAAACACAAATGTTTATTGTTTTTTAGTCTTGTCTGCTTACTGCTTCAGCTTTACACCCAAGACTGGCACTTTGTCTGGATGATGGTCCACCTCAGGGGCACATGGTCAGAAGAGGCAAAGTGGAATTTGGAAACTCGTTTTGGCACATTTTGCAATGACAAATATAAACCCCCTTAAACCTCCATAAAAGCCTTGAACAGTGCACCACTGCTGCTTCTCAAAACAAAAAACCCAAATCAGGGCCCTTTTTAGCTGTCTTATGACAGCTGGATACTGTTAGTTTGGACAGTCAGCTAGCTACCTGTATCTATATCATACATACAATGCGTGTAACCATCAGCACAGTTAAACAAGCGTGTATTTCTGGTCACCAGAGACAAAAGAAAAGACAATAGAAGGTGGAAAAGAGGGGTTTGTGGGCCTTGATGGACTTCTTGCCTGGGGCCCCCTTGAGTCAAGGATCGCCACTGGTCCTCCTCTCTGGCCGATGTCCACGGTGACAGTGCTGCAGCCACCAGCAGCACTAAATGAGTTATTTTAAAACATTTGGATATTTCTATTTCTTGGTATTTTAACATATTTTCCCTGAGCATTTCAGGCCCAGATGTACATTTTTAGCTTTGATGATAATGGAAAACAAGTTAGCAGAAGTCAGCTGTTGCTGGATCAGTGTTAAAAAAAAACCATCAAAAGACCACAAAAGAGCTAGGCGCAGCTACAGGACCCAGCCAGATCACCAAACATGATCGGCTGGGGGAGGGAGACAGGAGATAGATGACAGCCAGCCACATCACCAGTGCACAGCCCCCTCTCTCTCTTTTACAGTCTCTGTGGTGTTGGTATTGTTGTTGTTGTTTTGTTTTTTTTTTCTTTTTGCTTGTGTCATGATTTTGTTTGTTGGTGTTTTTTATTGCGTCAACCCCCTTTGTGCAGCAGCCCACGAGGAAAACCTCCCGATGCTCCTGTGCAGAACCTGAGCAGAATGTCTTTGTTTCAAATAACTTTGTGTTATAGCAGAAAAAGAAAATCAAAATGATCGAGACTGACTGTACAGCTAAGAGCGCCTCGCCTCTTTAAAACATTTCATTGCGTACTGATAGAGTAATCATGTTTGCCTTGGGCTGGAGAGGACGTTGCAATGCCATGCATGACTCACTCTGAAAAGGGCACTTCATCTGAGTTCACAATATTCAATAAAATATGGTATAAGCCACTGTCATTGACTACAGTACAGGTAATCAGTATATATTCACAGCTTTTAATGCAAGCAGAGTGAAAGAGTCTGCATGTATGGGGGGCGAAACAGGGAGCGGCCTCCAGAAGGAGCACTGTAGGTCATGTAGCAAATCAGGCCTCCAGCTTTATTGTGAATCAGGTGTTACTACCAGCACTCTATCCAAAACAGAGAGAAGGAGAAACCAAGAAGAAAGAGAGGGGAGCGATTTATCAATGCAAAGTTAATAACATCCATTTGAATCTAACTAAAAATCAATATTTCATTACCAAATTGTTAGCGGGAATGAAGAAGGATTGGGGAAGTTGGGGTGGCTGTGGTGGGAAGGAGGCGTCGGAGAGTTCGATGGGGAAGACGGGATGATTCATGGGGCCATCAGGCCGAAGAGGAGGGAGGGAGGGGGGGAAGGAGGGACGGAAGGACGACGAAAGAGGAGCGTGCTGGAAAAACTTGGAGAGGGGTTTGCTCACCAATGACCTTGGCAACAAGGGGAAAAATATATAGAAGAAAATGAAAGCAACTGTCATGTGCCCACTGGTCAGAATTAGTGTATAAATCACACTACAGACCATGTTTGGTGTGTGTGTGTGTTTCTGTGTCAGTGTCTTTGTGTGTGTGAGCTGATTAGTGAAGGGAATGTAAACAGTTTATATTAGGTAAGATATTTGTATTTTTCCTTTAAAGCACAACAGTAAATCACATCTTTGATTTTTGGAGCCATATGTGACCACATTTGGATGGGAGGTTGAAGCTGTGTGGGGTGAGGGGTGGCTCTGACTTATAGACTGTGGTGATGCCTCCCAGACAGCCCGTCACTCAAAGTGGTCCTGCCCTTACACATGTGTAAGCCTTAATAAAAAATTAAATGTTTGATCAAATAAAAATCCACCCCCAAGACAGATATGAATATTAAAATTAGGGGTTTTTTGTATCAGGCTGTAAACATTTTTATTTCTGCTGTAAAGCTGGTCACTTCAACATGTAAGTCTACAGGGTTGGACTTGCTTTTGAGATCAGCCTCAAGTGGCCATTCAAGGAAATGCAATTGTTAGCACTGGAGCGTTGGCTTCATTTTTCAGCCAAGAAGGTTGCAGCTTGGTATGTGACCAGGAGCAAAAGCACAGCATAATCTTCAAAAAGGTCAGCAGCAGGATGGAGACATTCTAAAGAAGTAGAATACATACCTGCAGCTGGAGCTGAGCACAGTGGTACCTCTCACACTCTGTAAATCCAGAACATAGTTTCCTAATGGGCTGATTGGATAGTCCAGCTGAAACCTCTAAAAAAAACCCCACACACATCACATATTATGGCATGAATACACAACAGAAAGCACTGCACAGCAAAATGGATGTCATCAAGGGTAGAAGAGGTTCCTGTTTAAGTTGAATTTGCATTTTATGGGACACCAAACACAAAGGAAATGATAACTGTGCACATAAGTTACGACCAGTACATTGTACAAGAAGATGTGTTTTCATACAGTCTCATACTGAAATTTTAAAAAAGAGGTTCAAATTTAAACAACTGTTTCAAGTTAATTTAAGATAGGCTTTGTCTTGATCACATTTAAACTAAAGGTATACTACAAGGAGAGACTTTGGAGACAGAAATTACTTTTACATTCCAAAAATGGCATCCTTCACATTGATTCACTGAAGCTTTAAAATAACCACACTGTTACATCCTGTCCTAACTGGAAATCAGTTTGATTGCACTGTTTTCTATTGGACTGTCCTAACTGTACACATCGTTTTGAGCTGAACATTTGTCAGACACCCAGTTTCTATTGTTATTCTGTCGCTCGTGTTGGATGTGCCACAAAGAACGGGGAACAACTGTTTCACAAGGATTGAATAAGGAATTACCTACAGGATACCTGTGAAATAAGGACAAATAAAACAGTGTTACAAAAATCTAAATACGTTGGCATCTGGCTGGCTGGAGGTTTCTGTTAAGAATTGCGTGGGTTGCTAGCAAGCGAGCTTTATTTACAAAGTGGAGATCGTGCTATAATATTAGTATGGGAGCTACAGCAATGATATCTATAAGTTGCCTGCGATAGTATTGTGAGTATGAGTATTAAGGAAGTACGTATTCATCCATCTTTTCAGTGGTTACTCTGAGCACACAGCTGCTAGGTGTGTTTTCTTTTTTTTACATGACATGACGGAGTTCCATATTTCATGGACTGAGTGTGGACAGAGAGTGTCCGATGTAATGTGATGTGGCGCGATACTCTGACACATGCATCCAGTTAGGACACGGTGTTAGAGGCAACAACAGGCACACAGAAAGCACGGTATGACTGCCAATACTATGTGACACACTACCAAAGTTCTCTAAGAGTTGCTGTATTACACCTTGTACACAGTCATTTTTAAAAGCATACATGTTGGTATGAAATCTAAGATTAACCCTACAAAAACAGATTTACACGATTCTGTTCAAACAGATCTAAATAAAAACCATAACAGCCAAAGCATTCATTCTTTTTGCAGGATAAAGCTAAGGCTCTTGTCTTCATTGTCATCGCATCAAGACCTTATTAAAAGGAAGATCGGGGGTCTCCAGGAAATCAGCTGGTTTAGACTGGCAAGGTAAGGCTACAGATGTGTGTCCCAGTTAAAGAACACTTACACACAGCAATAAACTGAAGAACTCCCAGCAGATGGTTAAACAGGCAAAGGAAAAACACCAGCTATCAGCGGCCACATGAAGTGAGAAGTTAACAGGCCTTCACTGCACTGTATGGCACACATACTGTAGACTGTATAAAATAACAAGTGTGGTGCATTCAAGGAACGTCAGTACAGCTCTGGTGGGTTAAATGACGTGGGACATTACAAATCGCTATGAAGAACAAGCTCTCAATGAATGATAAATGATAACTATGAACAGGTAAACGACATATAAACAACGTGGGCTTTTTAACACTTATGTTACCTTACCATACTGTATGTGCCGTGCAAATGTGGTTTTGTGGTAATTACACCGGTTATCCCCCTAATGGCTGCGGGAAATTGCTGTTTCCATAGCTCTGTATATATCTGTGACCTAATATACCTGTCATCATATCATTACCTAAGTTACCTTACCTTATGTGCGGTGTATACATGTACATAGTATTTCGCCGGGATTATGCTAGAATTTCTCGTGAAAATTTCCCTGTATTGACTGCGGGAGATCGTTGTTGGCGTGATCCTGTATGCTGCTCTGCTCTACTCTATACTCTGCTCTACTCTGCTCTGCTCTGAGCTACTTTGGAAGTGTGTAACTTTAAAACTAATCATTTCAATCATATATTTTAAGCAAATTACTATACTTTTGTATTTAATGTGCTGTCGGTTTCTCCACAGTCCACAGCAAGACACAAGAAACCAACATGCCAAAACAGAATAGAAAAAGTGGAGCTGAAAGGTTGAGAGAATACAGACTTGGTGTTCATGATTAGTTCATAGCAGTCACTATTTTCTTTAAGATACTGAATCAATTTGTTACACATTGGCTATTGTTCAGAGGCCTTCAGGAATAGTGTTGCCTAATGTCAAATGTTTTCTTTGTCTAAAACTGAACTTGGATGAATTGTTATCTTCAAAAATTAAATTGTTTTATCGACCACAAAACATTTGTCTTTGTAATATTCCCGCCATTGGGCATACATTTGAGGGAATATGATGCAACCTTAAAAACAGAATAATGGTCACTACCAAAACACTGCAGTCACTACCGAAACACTGCAGTCACTACCCAAACACTGGGTGTTTTGTAAAAAATAAAGTATATTGACTTATCAACTAAAGTATTATGATGCTAATCGGTTACATTTATGTTCTGTTTCATCAATTATTGACTCTGAAATCAATCTGATCAGCGTTATGCATTTTACAAAGAAAGATTGCGTTTAGATTTTGAAGAATTCTATAATTTGAACTTCGAAATTTGTTAAAATATTAATTTTTATAGATTTAATTGTGAAAACCTTCAGTAAAATCATTTAAATCTTTAGACAAAGGAAGGATCAAGCATAACAGGTTGATATATATATATTTTTTTGTATAATATAATACTATATGTTTCGGTAGTGACAAATTTTGGGAGAGGAAAAACATTCCAAAACAGTCTGAAGATACAATATAAAAATTTACAGTCATTTTACTAGATATGTGACTTTTTCATATGGTACAATATGTATAGGGACAAAGTTTTGGAAATAAAACATACAAAATTTCAAAATATTTCCAGCCTAACTTTGCACACATTCGGTAGAATGCCCCATATATTGATAAAAAATAAAACCATAGCTAGAACAATCATTCTGTTTGCAGCAGAAAATTAAGGCTTCTGTCTTCTGTGTCATCTTGTTGTACGCTTGTAATGATGTCATTGTGCTACGTTACTTGTGGTGCAAAAACATGAGGTGGCACCAGAGGAACGAATGATGAATCCATCACAGCACCTTTGCACTCTGCTTAAATATGAATGTGAATGCCAATCACAAATAATATTTGATATTTGTATATTTGAATATATGATTTTTTTTTTCAATTTCTATAATATCCTTCTGAAATCTGTCATGTCCAAATGTATGATTAACACATTACAATATAATGCAAAATCCATGCCAAAATGACGCCAATTTAACATAGCTTAACTAGCCAGGTGTATTTCTTGGTCGTCTTAATAATGACTCTCACACTGTACTGATTTGAAGACATGAAAAACACTGACTAATCTTCTCTGAGATAAGACTTCAGATGCTTTCTCCTTCACTTTGTGTTTATTGCGCATCCTTAAATGTACCTGATGCGAGACGACCATATGGATGTTTATATCATGATTTGTATTATGATTTTATTGAGCCTTATGTAATTACATTTACGGGGACCATCACACTTGACAGATATCACAGTGTGGAAAGTGACAGTGAAGTGGGGAACAACAGCCATAGAGTGATTCAAACTGACAGCTATCTCAGCTCTCAACTAATTGCCAATTTTTTAATGACAGTTTTTATGGACTAAAATCCCTGGTACAGTAGTGATTTCCACTAAAGTGGCTTAATTGGGCCCTGCTTTAAGATTTGTGCGTGGATGCAGGTATTTGTGAGTGCGGAGGTGTCATGAATAACATTATCCTGTTGTACGTGTGGCATATAGTTGGTGAAACTGAATTTCAGTGATCATTCGGTCACAGCCCAAAGACAGACAGACAGACAGACAGACAGACAGACATAACACTCAGACTCGGCTCCAAGGCCTAAATTGGTCAAATCCACCTCGCTGTGGGTTTGATCGGATCAAACTTGTTTGTCTTCGCACCTCATCCTAGTGCTCCACTGAGAGGAAGTGTCTTTTTTTGTCAGCGTTCCAGATTGCATGCACATCAGGTGACAATTAAGACATAACAACATAAATTGTCTGCCGTCACATCCAGTTATCTTCACTCCCTGACGCCTTTACCTCCAATACAAAAAAAGAAACACGTACTCAGAAAAAGCTTCTGCATTACCTTGGCCGAAACCTGACAGTTTGTAGTGCATTAAATTAACACCAGCTCTTCCTCCCACCTCCTCATCCTGTTCACATTCACCTGTAATGAGCAATTATAGTTAGGTGGGCCCCATCTGTAAAAGTTTTTTCTGTGTTGCTTTTTCTCCTCAGCGGCTCTGAGATCCTGCTGCGACTTTCTTCACCCCACTTACCACGGCACATTTCAAACAATCCAAATATGGCACGCGTGTGCTAAATAATGCAGCTGCTGCTAACATTAAACAACTGTTAACACGCTAGAATAATTAGTTATGCTTGCTTGACATGTTTGCATCTTTAATAATTAATGCATTTGTCTTAATTAACAACAACAGTATTTTAGTCGTGCTACTTCTTTCTCAAGACAATAAAGGAGAAAACAGGCAATTACACTATAAATATTAATTAGACGCCCTTATTAAAAACCCAGATAATGGGCCATGGGGGGGATCAGTGATATTCTAAAGGGAAGTGACAAGATATATAAATCTTGTCTCTCTTTCATTGTGAACAGGTATCTATCAGAGCTTCTTATTTGCTTTTAAGACATACATTTTAAAAAATCATCCCACAGTTGATCATATTGTATTCACTAAAACATTAATGCTGTCAATGGACCTGCTGATTAATGTAATAATTATACTTATATTATTTAGCTGAATTATAAATGCAATCACATTAATCATACATTGGACCCTTTGTGTCTTTGAAACCAGTTTCTCTCATGTGGGAAGTGTTCAGTGCAGCAACAAAGAGGAACATTTTAAAAAAAAAAAAGATAGTTTGAGAATGCCACATTGTATTTCCAACTCTTTAAGGCAGCTCATGGTGTCACAGTCACAGGGTATAAACACACAATGCAGCCACTTAACATCTCAGGATCTGGCAAACTCGTTTATCACTGTCTGCAGTCTGTAATGCATCAAAATCACAAATGTTATTCCAAATGCAACCAATTTGAGTGAAGTGCGTTGAAAAATTTAGCATCTTCTTAATTTGTCCCTTTCAGGAAAGGAGGCCTGTGTGCGGGTAAGCGATGAGATGGTGTTGTATTTAAATTTTCATGGCTGGCGTCCTTGTTTTGGCTGAAAGGGAGGCTAGACGTGAAAGCGCTCAGCCACTCGGAGTCGAGCCAAAAATGCAGCTGTCAATGAGAGGAGAGACAGGCGACAGGCATGACGCCCTACGTGCCGGATGACTTTGGGAAGACTTTGACAGCCACCCAGGAAGGGAAGTTATTTTCCCTCCTTTTTTCTCAAGCTGCCGCATGATTAAAAGCCAAATGAGTGACACTGCTCGACACCCCAAATCAGCCCACTGCATTAATATTTCACACAGATGGCAGCTGTGTATCAAAACAACATGCAGCTAAGGACAAGAGGAGGAGAGGAGTGTTGGAGCAGGGTAAAGATCCTTTAGCGCTATGCCTACATTTTCCTGATTGGACATGATTATACAAACAAAAGCAGTAAAATGAATGGAAAAAAAATACAATCGTATACTTTGTTTACCAACATATTAAGAAATAGCTGGACATTTTTTTCAGAAATAAGATGATCAATGCTACCCTCATGTCTGTTGCTCGAAATACAAAGCAAGAGCCAGCCACCAGTTAGCTTGTCTTAGCATAAAGTAGGGAAATAGTAGGAAATAGCTGGCCAGGCTCCTGTCTACAGGTAACAATATCCACCTACCAGCACCGCTAAAGCTCACTAATTAACACATTATACTTTTCTTGGCAGTTGCCAGGCAACACACAGAGACTTCAGGAAGTTACCAATCCTGACCAAGAACTAGTCTGCCAAATAATTCCCTGTGAAATGGCAAATTGTGTTTTGGGGGAGAAATATTAGAGTGATAAGGTGATATTTGCTCCGAGAGAACTTTGCGTATCCTCTCTCACGAAGTAAAACAAGCTGTTAGTGCTCTGCTGCCTTCAGTCCTTGTAGGTAAGGAATTACGCTATAAGTTGTCCATTGTGTCTTCAACCTGAGGGATAGGCTGGCAGCAGGGATGGTTTTTCCTCTTTAGGTTTCTGTAATCTATACACAACAGAGGATCCTGTCCTCTAATGCACAGGGCAGGTAAATGGCATGAAGAGTTTAACTTCCTTTTGCTAAAAGGTCTTAGATAAAACCCTTCATCTCCTGGTGGCCCAGACATGTATGCCTATTTGCCTGGGCCAGGGTACTTTGTTTTGGCTTTCTTCACAGGTCACTTAGCAGATGGTGTATCTTCTGACCGGACTACACCTGTGGGGCACTAAGCTTCTCTTTGTGAGGAAGGGCTGCATGTCCATACTGATACTGTCATTCTGGAGACAAGTAAGTACTGTGTGCAAACACATGAACTGGACTGGAGCTTGGTCATTTCTTTGGTATATATTGTAAATAAATTAAGTTAATTTGCATGCATTATTATTCTTTTTCTCATTGATTGATTGTTATTTGGGGGCTCATTTGATCCTGTTTTGATTTTGATATTTGACATTGACCTGCCTGCAGGTTCTCCCTCGGTTGCTTGTCACTTTACATGTGCCTAAACCTAATTTGGAGAACTTTTTTAGGCTTTGGATTCCAATATTTAGTGCCTAATCCTAATTAAATTTTGGGTATGCCTAAACCTAATTAATCAGAGTCTAATTACCTGCTTCCCCTCCTTTTTTCCTTAACCTAACCCTCTTCCTTTATCCTAACCCTAATTTTTAAGGATTTAGGTGTGGAGGTGGGGGTTCCTTCGCACCATTAATTTGGTGTTTTTCCTTATAACAAATATTCTTTAGGTTTCATTTTGGCCAGTTTCACCTAATCTTTCTTGGTTTCTGCTTTTTTATAGCAGACCTGATTAAATTTATGGAATGGTTGTCCATGTGACCTTTGACCTCTCCTCGGGCTGTCTGTATTTTTGTTTTTTTCTGGGTTTAGTTTTTCTTTTGTTTAAGGGTTTAGTAGTTTTGTTACTTTTAGGTGTTTTGTTTGAGTTCTAATGCCTATATTTCCTTGGAGCATCAGAAGGGGAATAAAAATCAATAGCTGTATCATCATATTTAAAGTGAAGAACCTGTGCCAGTGCCGATTGTACCCCTTCGGGGGATTCACACAATCCTCGTCCCATACTTACCCTGACCCTAACCAAGTGGTTTTTGTGCCTAAACCTAACCAGACCTTAACCACAGGGCATCATGATGATTTCGGAACGGACTTAGGAACAATGAGTTTGATATGTTCAGAACAATGGGATGTCGAACCAATGGGCTCCCGCTAGGACAGTGACAGTAATAAAATTAGTTATTGAAAACAAGGAAACATTGGTATTATCACATTTTTATTGTAAAAAGTTACAGTTGCACGAAAACATGTTGGCTATTGGCACTGAACAAAGTTCCACAGAAAAATAAACCACGTATTAAGATTTATTTTGCTATTTTTTGCAATCTGATGTGTAGGGTTGAACTGAACACTCAGATGGAGTAAGTTTCTGGGAATGATAATGTAGAATACCTTATGAGCAAGAGTAACATCTGTACATAATGTGTTAATATCAATTATTTGCGATGAAGGAATTTGGGCAGCTCTTACTCTTGTGGTCAAAAATGGTGCGTTCAAAAATGGTCTGAAGCTTAATTCTGAGGTTGTTCTCTAAATAGTTTTCTAATAAATAAAGCAACTTCCGATCAACCCCATATCAGTTTCAGGATTAAAATCACAACTTTCAGTTGTGTCCAACCCACTTCATGTTTAGGACCCATCTTCTATCTGAACCCCACCCATTCCGAGTACGGATATGGATTTAGATAATATAGTGGGTTAAACAGATACAGATAAAAGTGAGAGTCTTTCAATCTTTTCTTATTTTCAGTGCCAAGGTTTACTGCAGTGTCCAAAATCCATAGGCTAGCTATGCCTGTATGCTAACTAGCTGCTAGCTCCAGCAACATATTTATCACACGCAATCTTTTCATCTCGCTCTCAGCAGGAAAACAAAGAAGCATGAATCCCAAAATGTAGAATGTGAAGCAAGGAGACAATTAGGTTTGCTTATCATTAAGCATGAGGGAACAGTTAAGCCTTGTTTAGACTACCCAAAGCATTTTTTGGCATAGACAGCCAGAGTGATTAAAAAAACATACTAAACGCAGTTTTTGCAAATCGGATCCAAACCTCATTTGGAGGTATAGTATAAATCCTACTGGATTTCTATGGATGCATCTCAGTCCAGATGTTGTAGCCACTCAAATTGGATTTAAAATTGTCTCGTGTCACTCACAACACAACACAAAATGACGATGTCTCACTGCACAGTGAAGCCTGCTATGCCTGCAACATGGAATGTTGCAATACCTGTTCCATCGCTGGATTTGTCTGGTGACTTGGAGATCTGCATTGTGACTTGACACTGTGATTGTTTGGAGAGCGAAATGATGAACCACCATTTACGCTTCCACACTGGAAAGCCTCGTCACCAGTCTAGCAACCCATCGCACACAAATCTGATTGGATAATTTGCAAATAACAGTGCAGACAGTCTGTCTTAAGGATTAGCCTTGCTGTCCAAAAGGAAAGTCCACCTGCCAGTTCATCTAGCACTCATTAATTAACATGTTATGTATTGTTTTTTTAATTCATGGAAAAACCAAAGCGCAAACGACAGGTTGTGGTTTTTGAAGGATTAGACTTTGTGACCATAGAATCACTGCACCAAGCACACAACCCCTCGTAAAATCACAATCTGAGGTTTTTAAAAATTCTGTTTTTGTATGGATTGAACAACCAAAATATAAGGTGTTAATATGTGAGCTTTTGGCTTTTTTTAAACCCAGCAAGAACCAGGTTGGCTGTTTTCTCATTTCCAGACTTAACACAAATGTAAAATAACTGTCTCTTCGCAGTTTTATCTTACTCTCAGCAAGAGGGCAAATAAGCGCAAAATGTCAGACTATTATTTTAATATCCAAATTAGTTTGGTTCTAAAATGCTATTCTGTCTTCATACATTTTCCAGATTTAACACGCATTGCAGTGGTACAAGGCCAAGTAATGCAGTCTGTAGTGTAACCACCACTGATATGAAGCAAATGACAGTAGGTTGGAACGAGTCAATCGGGAGGTCAGGAATTAACTTCATCGTTCTTATCTGGACATTGCTGCAGTGATGGGGGAGATGGGGGGGTGGTGGGGGAATAAAAGCCATGAAACACACAAGCCATCGGCAGTTGAGGGACAGCCTCAATTGGAAATGTCCATATTAGGCAATATGCAAATGCCGTTGATGGTGTTGTAAATTCGGTGGAGGTGACAGCAAACAACATCTCAGCGGCGATGATTAAAGTGTGAATGTTAAAAAAGAGGGAGGGAGGAGGAGCGAGCAGAGGGCGGGGGCAATAATGAGGGGCGCACAGGCAGGAGATAACCATCGACTGAAGCCTGGGCCTCAGTCAATGGCAAAACAAGCACCATCCTTCCACTGCTGAGGGCAGGCGCTGTGGCTTCCTCCCCTCACCACTGTCAATAGCTGTCAGTCCTTAACTGCCTGTCCGTTGCTGCATTAGTATACTCTCACCACAGCAAATTCAAGGACCATCATCCACTGACCTTCCCACTGGTGACCGTCCTCCCAGCCGGCCTCCACACATACAACCAGATATCATTATCAAGACCTGAAAACACAGGCGGATATTGCACTGAAAAGGTTACAGGCATTCAGCAGCTGAGGAAGGAAGGTCTGAAATAAATAAATATACTATATATTAATAATGAATGAATGGCATTTGGGGCACCGAGCAATGTGTGTGTACGGGTGTTTGTGTGATTGCATGGGTGGTTTCAGCTATAAAACCCGGCTTTCTTCAGATACACAGTGCGCCAGGGTTGCTTGAAAATGTCACAAAACCTGATTTATAGTCTGTCTTCTAAGTGCATTATTTGAGTTTGACAATCTTAATCATTCACACTTCCCACATACCCCCTGCCTCCCTTTTTTTCCCTCTTTCCTCGGCCGTCATGGATTATTGAAATATAAAAATAAGTGGTAGAAGGGGCCCCCGGAGCGGTATCAAAATGTCAGGTTTGTACTTACAGCCCGGTGCTGCTAGACAGGGTCAAGGGCTTCAATTATTTGTGTACGTACAGTCTGGCGCTACATGAAAGGTTATGTCACCCGCCGGCTGTTTACTCCTGAACACTAGAAGGTAACCAAAGCACTGCTTCACCATAAACTGCACTGATATGGAACTGATATGGTAGAATGGGAGAGAAAGGCAGAGGAAAAGTTCATATTCAAAACCACTGAGTGAAAAGGCCAGCAAAAGGCACTGAACACATTATTTCTTATCATTCAGCCTTTCAAGCTAAGAACCTTATGCTATTCCTGAATTCAAGGCAGCATTTTACTCATCATATTTTAATGTATTAAGACATTCACACTTTATTTATTAAAAAAAAAAAAATCTAGTCACACACAAGAGACTGGACAAAGAACTCTGTGATGACTAATAGATCATTCTGAACACAATCACAATGATGTATTGCCCTTTATACCATCTCGAGTTTAAAATGATGACATGGAAACCAAGTGACATTAATGACGGGTTGGAGTCCTCTCTCTCTCTCTCTCTCTCTCCCTGTCCATCTCTTCTTCCCTCTCCCTCCACTCTTTCTCTCCCCCCTCCCCCATTGCCAGCACCCACACGAGTCCTCAGTGCCAATAGAAGAGTTCCTGTAAAAAGCCTCAGAGTTATTGGGAGTGATATGAAATTTTCTAAATGTCATTAATTGACACCTTTTTCTGTAGGAGCTGTCAGTGGGGAGACAGAAAGGTCACAGCTCTGGGGGTGAGATATATATATGAACCTCCCCTCCTGCCAGCCCGGTGAGTTATGGCTGTCGTTAACGCAAGGGAATGGATGGAGGAGCCACTTCAGAAAGCCTGTATCGATCCCCATCCTGCTCCAGAGGAATCAAAGGGCCTAAATGTGGCGCAGGGTTTCCTGGGCAGACACAAAGGGGCTGATGTGCAAGTTCCCCTGATCAAGAGCATTGTATTATCACAACAACCTAATTGTGAAAGAAAATCTGTTTTTCATTTTTTAAAACTTTAATTTTTTTGTTTTGGCCTGAATAAGAAGAGTCGCTTTGTTTTGTTTTGTTTTGAGCCCCGCTCAAGCCCCGCTGTTGGGATAATCTCAAGATAAGCTGATACAGAATACTGATGGACAGACAATTGGTAATTCAGTTCAAAAGGCAACATTAGTAGAATTATGTTGCTATCTTCATGTGTCCACCTCAAGTAACCATGCTTCATTTCATTCTATAGTGCTTGGCGTTGTTGGAAAACTTCACATTTGGAGTACATTCAAACTTCAAATTGGTTTGAAGAATAATCAAAGTCTGAGTCTGACTGTTAGGGACTTATTGAAGGGAAATAGCACATCAAGCGATACAACTGGCAGCTTTCTTGTCTGTGTAAGACTGCAAAAGGGCAAAAAAAAAAAAAAAAAAAAGATTAGGTGAACAACTTAACACAATTACAGATTGTGCAACCTGTACAGTGAATTTTAAGAACCTGAATATGTGCAGATGCTTCTACAAAAAGGAAAGCCATGGACTGGACTCTAGTAGAGGATTATATTGGAGGGAAGATTTTGTCTCTTCTTCCTCATTATATTATAGATATCTTTAATGTTTTTCAGGTTAAGGACCCCTTCGCCCAAAGACAGATGGGGCGGGGACCCCCCTACTTCATATATCACACAAAACTGTACTTGACATATTTCTCTGATTATTTTTGGGGTCTTCTCTCATTTGCACTTGCCTGGAACGGCTAAGTCAGCAGCAGTTGTAACATGACTAAGGGAGTTTGCCTCAACCTTTGCACTTTCAGCTGTGGTTTCTGAGACAGTCTCTTGCTTGAAAAGGTACAAAATGATCCACTGAAGCTAAAATATCGTCCGTACAATTGTAGTAATAAAACAGCTAAAAGGCCAACATGTTTCAACAGTACACACACACACACACACACACACACACACACACACACACTGTTCTGAACTGCTTAGCCATTTTCAGCAAATATCTCTTTCTGAGCTAAATGATATTGTGTCTCACATGCGTTACCCCTCATGTCCTCTTGATATTTTACCCATCCCACTCCTGAAAGAGGTTATGGGTGCCATTGGCCCTAATTTACTTCACGTTGCTAATTGTTCTCTTACTTCTGGTTACATCCCTAAGTATTTTAAGCTAGCCAGTATTCAGCCTTTCTTAAATAAGCCTGACCTTGATAAATCTCTTCCACAGAACTACGGGCCCATTTCTAAGCTGCCTTTCTTATCCAGAGTTCTTGAGAAAGTGGTGCTAACTCAACTCAACAATAACAACAATAATATCTTAGATACATCTGGGTTTTCAATCTGGGTTTTATAAGCAACATGGCGCTGAAACTGCTTTCCTAAAGAACACAAACGATTTACTGATGGGTGCTGATAGTTGGGGAAAGTTCTGTTTTACTGCTTCTTGACCTTAGTGCTGTGTTTGTCATTGTCAATCATAACATTCTAATCAATAGACTAAATCGGTGTGTAGGTATATCTGGAACTGCTCTTTAATAGTTGAAATCATATCTCTCAGATATAGAATATTCTGTGTCCATTGGTACTTTTGTTTCATCTTCAGCTCAACTGATGTGTGGGGTGCCACAGGGATCTAGTCTTGATCCAATCCTACCACTGTTAGGCTGATGACACCCAAATCTACCTGTCCTTTAAGCCAGATAATGTTAGCTGTCTGAACACTTTCATGGAGTGCTTCACTGCTATTAAGAAATAGATGACTTGTACATTTCTGCAGTTAAACTCACATAAGACAGAAGTAAAAAAAAAAAGTATTCACAGGCCTCCATGCTACTTTCTCTTGATTACTAACCTGTTTTCCAGCTTGTCTGTGAGATCTAACATGACACAACAGAAAAACACACACACACACACACAAAAAGGCATATTTGTCTGTGGCAGTCATGTACACAGCTGTGGTCTTCTGGCAATGGGAAATGAGTCTATTACCTACTTTTAGCAGGTTTTCCTGTGTTTAAAAAAACCCTGTGCACACATTCATTTTTGTGGAAAAGGGGTATAGGTCTCTCCTTAGTAAGCCCAGTAGCTTGCCGCTTTAATACTCATTAGCTCACTTGGTAGTGGGTTCTTGCAAGCTAACTATGGTACAGACGTGGACGTGGACAGACCCATGCACTGCACTGTGGGACTGCTCTGAGGGCTTTAAAGCAAACCTGATAAGGTCAAACTGTTTCTATGAACCTTTGCCATTAAAGTGTGTGACAACTGTTAATTGCTTCGACTCACCTTTCATCTCAATATATTTGAACCATTTGATACTTAAAACTCTGCTGCATTTGCAACAACACAAATACAAAGTAGATGATGTGATCTCCGTGACACATGCCTCGGCCCTAAGCGCTCCAGACATTTGCCAGCTATTTCAGATGTAATATGACTGAAGTCTGCTCTGCAGTAGCGCTGAAGAAAGCCAGTGTTGATAATTCAAACTCAGCGCTGGAGAAATCTACACCCCCTTCAGCCTCAGTCGGTGCTCTCAGTCTCTACTTCTTGACAGGCTGCAGGGGAAAGATGGTTAATTTCTGACTGAATATTATGCTACATAACCACTTGGCATTTAAACTGAAAAATGGGTTTCTGCTTCGCCTGTCGCCACTGCTGTTTCCCCTCCAGAATGAGGGAGGAGGAGGAGGAGGAGGAGGAGGAGGAGGAGGAGGAGGATCAGGGTGTGAAAGGAGAATGATGGGAAAAGAGTAGCAGGGTAGAGGGGGCTGAGGTAAGGTGGAGGGGGAGGATTTAGAAAATGAAGCAGGGATCCCTGTTTTCTATTGTATTCTATCCCTCTTCATTTTATTTTCTTCTGACATTCCAACATTTCTGAACTGTAATCAGTTTGTGATGTGGAGATCATGAGTAATTACACAAAGATCAGAACACAAACTCACGTATCCACGTTCAGTCACACACACATAGGCTACCTATGCCAAATGGATGCTGCCCAACCTAAACACCAGTTTGTTCTAAACCCTAAATCTCATTAAGCTTGTGAAACAGGAAGACTGCCTGTCAGGGGAAAATGTTGACTCACTTCCTGCCACGTTAACATATAGCTTTCATGTGGCTCTGTGGTCAATTAAGGAGAACAAAGCAGAATGGTTTGTGGCAGAAGAAGGAGTTGAAAGGCCATCATAAAGTACACTGTACAGTATGTCTGTATATGCAGAATTAAGTGGTATTTTCTCAGATGTAATTGCTTTAAAGTTGCAGTGCTGGCATGGCTATTCTTTTTAGTGGTCGCGACTGAGCAATAAAAAAGTCACGATTGAGTCCAACACGAGCGGCAGTGTGAAACATAACATTATATAAATTTTGGGATCAATGGACACTGAGTTTTGATTGGCTATGGATAAAGGAGAGCAGAAAAGAGTGAGTCCCTCAGTGTGTGCATGCACATGTGTGTGCAAATGATGTAATACAGAAAGGGTAGAATGTCAGAGTGTGAATTTGTATTCAAATAAGAGTGTGTTTTTTTACATGTATACCTGGTTATGTGATTGAACATCTGCCACATGTAAATGTGTCTGTATGTATGCATTAATGTGTCTGTGTTTATGTGTGTATGTGTGTTGCTGGAGTTCTTCGGGCATCCAGGCACTTACAAAGAGGGTAATTCCTCTGATCAGGCTGATTGGTCTCCAGTAAATAACTCACTACAAGATTAGAGGGGTAATTCCTGGGCCAGAACAGAAGCTGGAAGTGCTAATCAATGGAGCTGCCTCAGTGACGAGACGACATTTTGGCTGCTTGACCACTAATGTATGGAAGGAGGGGGTGGTGTGTGTTTGAAGAGGGGGAACGGAGTGTGTGTTCTTGGTGCAACCATTTTTAAAAATTAATTTTCTGTTTTTGCACGTGTGTCCATGTTTGTTTGTGAACATGCACATGTACGTATGTTCTATTTGTGTATGTACAGGCACATGTGCATCTGTGTGCGTCTGTGTGTGCAAGTTTTCAACACTTGGCAGTTTGAACTCTTTTCAAACGTAATGTGTGATTAATGAGGGTGCTTTATAGTGGTGAGCGAGCAGGGAGAGCGAGTGAGCAAGGGTGGGGGCGTGAGTGGGCTCCAGAGTCACAGGACCGGGACAATATTGACATCTCCATTATTTACTGAGTGATCGGAGCAGCCAAAGGGCTGCTGATTAGAAAACAATAAATGCTGTTATTGGTGATCGGGGCCTTAGCAGGACATTGCAAATGCATGTCCCAGGCTTTCTAATTACTGCAGCCACTGAGCACTTGACAGTGATAAACCAATAAAATGTACTCATATGATGATATTCTACGATAAACATACAGTATACAGATAAAATTTTCACTCCAGCAATTATGTGTTGTATATAAGTTAATATAAAAATTCAAGGTAAAATGGGACATTTTTCTGAAGTGATGCCAGCATGTTTCTAGGCTAACAGATGCAATTAAATCAAGGGTTACGTTGCCACTTAAAAAAATATCAAAGCTGATGCAATAAGTCTGTGTCAGCCAAAGAATTCCAGCACACGCATGCATGTCCAGTGTAGGCAACATGCGCCAAGGAAACAGGCAGCAAAAGAACAGCGAAAGCATGGCGGAATAGTTGGAGTTTTGTTCATCTTTGTTAATAAATTGTTAGGCAACATAAATCCATGCATCCATTCATTTTCATCTGCTTATCCGGGGCCAGGTCGCGGGGGCAGCAGGCCAAGCAAAGCACCTCAGACATCCCTCTCCTCAGCAACACTTTCCAGCTCCTCCTGGGGGACCCCAAGGCGTTCCTAGGCCAGATGAGATATGTAATCCCTCCAGTGTGTTCTGGGTCTGCCCCGGGGCCTCCTACCAGTGAGACGTGCCCGGAACACCTCCAGCGGGAGGCGCCCAGGAGGCATCCTGATCAGATGCCCGAGCCACTTCAACTGACCCCTTTCGACGCGAAGGAGCAGCGGCTCTACTCCGAGCTCCCTCCGGATGTCCGAGCTCCTCACCCTATCTCTGAGGCTGAGCCCAGCCACCCCACGGAAGAGGCTCATTTCCAACGCTTGTATCTGGGATCTCATTTTTTCGGTCACTACCCAGAGTTCATGACCATATGTGAGGGCTGGGACGTAGATAGACCAGTAAATTGAAAGCTTTGCTTTCTGGCTCAGCTCCCTCTTCACTACGAGGGCTATATAAATGATTCAAAGAATTAATGACTGAACTAATTAATGGATTTAACCTTTTAAACAAACAAACCCACAAAACTGTCTCATTTTGCCTTACCACCGAGACACATAAGTGGAGTGAGGTAGGGGTTCTTTGTGTTTGAAGATCCACAGTTTCTGAAGTGTTCCACTAGGCACCATATTTCCTTCATAGAAGTATAGCAGAGATCTATAACAAGTTCTAAAATAACATTTAAGGTTGTCTTGAGAATTTTAGATGGTTTTCTCAGAAATGTACCAGAATTGTCCCAAATTAGCTGACTTCACCCCATCCATAAACTCACTCAGCAGAATGAAAACAAATAGCAGTGCTCGGCTTTCTGAGTGTGCTGCAAAATTGTGGCTAATTATGTGCATGAACCAGGAAGGAACTGAAATGATAAAATGTTTTCAATAAGAGTTAAAAAGTCTAACTTACTTGTCTTTTCCAATGCCAAATTACATTTATGTAGCCCAAGTGTTGTTACCACTAGAAATTTTGATTTTAACAGAAAACAAATCCACAAAAAGTCAGATGTTCTCACACTCCTTATTGGTATCAAGCCATGCTGATAATTTTGGTTTTATTTGTTCTGGTTTTGACATGTCCCTCTCTGAAATTACTGCCTCCACCCAAACATAATGGAGGCCAATGGAATTACATATCTGGTATGTTGAAAATTTAGATCTCCAACTCTGGATTTGGCTTATATTTAATTTTCAAACTTTTGGGAAATAATGATTACGCTGATTTACGCTCATTTACAGACATCTATTCTACAATGTAAGTCTATGGGAAAGTCTTTTTGGGCCCTATGGCAAAACACGATAAACCCAGAGGTTGTAATTCAATGGTATGGCTGCTATGTCAAAGTGACTTCAAAGCCCGTCACTGTTCCTAGGGGCTTGGAGTGACTAGGTGACTAGGTAACTCTTAAGATGTCGGAGAATCACTAAGCTTTTCTATTAGATGCAAAAGGGTCACTTGGGTTTATTTTTTATTGTACTGAATCTCAGAATGTTTTTCTTCTTGCCCGGGGATCCCGAAGACAAGCTTTTTTGTTGAGGTAAGAACTCATTCATTGATACAGTAGCTGAACTCAGGGTTTTGTATTAAGCACTGACTACATACAGGCTGTTTGTACATTTTCCTACAAAAATGAATGCACCAAAATCCGTACATATCCCACATAGTCGTGAGCCAGTATGACATGGATTCTTTGTAGGATTGACTGATACATGCCTAAAACTATTATCTCTCTTAATCTTTAACACCAACTGGCACCCTGGCTCCCAGTCAAACCACATTTAAAACAAACCAAAGCGGACCATGGGGAAAACATAATAAATAATAAAGTTATAACTTGACACCATGAAGTAATATTAGACCATGCAATGCTTAAAGCATATAGACACCTGGTCGTACAGCTGCAGAATGTGTCTCAGCATTTTCAGATGTGAGACCTTTTTGTGTTCCAGTGTGAACACTTATTTTGCAGTATGTGCATACAGCAGAGGGTCTCTATAATAACTTGTAGCACTAGACAGCTAGCTTGGGGTGCATTCAGATTGAAAAGAAGACAGAAAGTACTCATCTTGTTGGATATATGTCTGCCTGGATAGAGAATCAGAAATATCAGCGCTCAACTTTAGCTGCTTCCCTCACTCCCTGACCAAATTTATGTGTCTGTTAATATGAAGTGACAGCGCTGTCCTTGACTCCAACACCTGTCAGTGGTCTGTGAGCAGCAGGGCCCAGCACCCCACACGCTACAAACCGAGATATAAAAATACACAGTCTTGACACTGCAATGAGCCACTAATCAGCTGGCATGTGTCACTGTGTTGTGAGTCTAGATGGGAGCGAGTGGACCGATGCACGCTGAGTCGACATGTGTCTATGTGTGTCCATGAGTGTACTTGTGTGTTGGCAGCCATCAGATGAAGAGCCGCATATATGTTTTAAAGTATCATCTTTTCCATCCTCATATCAAAAATTGCTTTTTTGATCTGTCTGCTCAGTTTGCGCTTGGTTAAAACAAATCCTGAGGACGTGATATGTTTTATGTTCTTCTTCATTTGATATTGATGGTGCTATCAGTAACATATTGCTCTTTACTTACCTCTTGTGGCAATGTTGGGAAACCATAGCTCAACTTTAATTACATACAGTAGAAATCTACAAACAGCACAGGTGACTTGAGGGGAAAGAGAATTCCAAAATTTTTGGCAGCTATCAGAGACAGCTGCAACAACATAGCACACATGCCACCAAATTTGTTGAAGGTTGTAAAATAGAAATTGACTGACTTCCAGCTGATGTGGCAAGCTGACATTCACTATGTTGCATCAACTGAAAACATTTCAATCAGGAGAGACCAAGTGAGTAAAATAAAGATGAACATTTAATACAGATCGGAGGTGTACAGATTGGCAGATGATGTGAACTGACAACAAGTCTTTGGCTCTCCCGAGGGAGATTTGCAATTGAGTGGCATCTGAGCAGCAGTAAGATAAGTTCCCCATGGAGTCCAGACAGTGTTGTTTGTGGTGGCTGATGACTCTGAGACTGAAGGCTGATGAGGCTGGTGAATCTGTGAAGACTTGGCAGTGATGGGGAGATGGAAAGAACTACGAGCAAAAAGAGAATCGTATTCAAAACAAGAAGCAGAAAGACAATAGGCCAACAGAGAATGTGTGTCGCTGTGCTATTGGTTAACTGAGATCAGTTGACAGAACAGCTGATGCATCAGTTGATAGCTCCCGATAATGACAGATGGAAGTGAGTGAGGGTGTGTGCAAGGAGTGAATGGTAGGTGGTTGAGGAATATGTTAAAAGATTTGGTTTGGACACTCAAATGTGCTGCAGCCTCACCAGTTCAGGCTTGGCCTAATGTACACTTTTTAAGCACCTTGGCCATAAAATGTCTCTGGTCAGTGAAAAATATTATAAAAGAATCTGAGTCCATAGCCCTGTAAGTGATAATTTTGCTACTTTAAAGCTTTAAACCAAAGGTGTCACACTTCTCATGCTGCGACAGCAAGAGTCAGCTGCTTCACCCATCCTGTAACTCTTAAACCAAACCAGTGCCTTGCAATGAATCTTGATGACACCTCAGAGATGTGAGCTTACTTTATTCTAAATATCTTCAAAGAAATGCATCTGTAGAGTGACAGAGAGAAAGTGGGAGAGCAAAGTGGAGCCAAGAACAGAATCTGATTTTAGTGAGCTATGAGGAAAATCTGAGATCAGATGAAGATGGGCTCTTAAGAGTGTTTTAGAGGTGACTGTGGAGGAAGAAGATGAAGGACTTGACCTGACAAACACACGCACTTGTTCAGAAATTCACACAATCATGCACGGGGGCATTTCTGTGTGCTTTCTTTAGCATTGCTCACTTCATAAAGGACCAATATATCAGTAGATATGTACTACTGGTGTACATATACAGAATCAATCACTGTTTTTTTCCCCACTTGCCTCTTGCGCAAGTGCGCGTGCATGAGGCATCCACTGGTTGAATACGGAGTGTTAGTGCTGACCCCTGTATGCATTTACAGATTTGTCTCAACATTTACAAATCTTAATTAACTTGTAAATCTGAATGAAAAGTGGTGGATTTCTTTTACAGACTTACAAATCTGATTACTGTTAAAGATCAGTTAATAGTCCAGGCTTTTATTTGCTTCAATGAATGAACTCAACCAGCCTCCATTTGGAACAGGCATCCACAGTACTGTATATGGGGCGGACCTTTCATCCCTTTTACACAAAACTCCTACTCAGAAAAGATGGTAAATACTTTTGAATTGTTTATTTAAACCAGTATGAATATTACTTGTCTAGAAATTTGGCTTTCAAATAATAATATGAGTTATGAAATTTTCATTTGGTCTAGCTCTGAGAGAACCTCATGTACTGAGAGGGAAACCCCTGTCAAAATACTGGTAGCCTAGCTTAAAAAGGTTGAAAAACAAACCAAAAAAGGTTAATGACAACAAAAGAAAAGATGTGAGAAAGGGATAAAAACCACACAAAGAAAGTTCAGAAAAACAAGCATTTCTTACCTAACAGCACGGTGTACAAAGACAAGAAAATACCGTGCATGTCAGTTAAAGGGCCAGTGTGTAAAATGGGTTGAAAACAGTGACATCAGTGGTCAAATTCTAGATTGCAGGGCTCACTCGCTCACCGCAGAGACACAAGTTTTTCAGGAGTAGGTCTATCTAGCGACGAGGTGAATATTTATTTAGAAATCTAAACCATGTTACGATATTGTAATGAATCACTCATGAGCAGGAGACCAGAGTAGCATTTGGGAAAAAGGCCAGTTTATTTGAGCACTCCAAAACCTCCGGTAACACTCCAGGGGGTAAAAGACTCCGTCCCAAACTCTGACTCTTCTAGCGTAACACACACACTTCATACACACATGCTCACTTACAGTACCCAGCAGGGCAGCCCTCCCCTCTCTGCTCCACCAATCTCCAGCCCGCATACTGACTGACAGCTTACCACACTCACCACTGGGTCCCTACTGCAGTAAATGTTCTGTTATAATGTCAACGTTCTGTGAGTTAATGACAGGTTTGGGATTGAATGAGTATAGGTGGGGGGGGCCGGGTGCGAGTGTGACGGGGACAAGGGCTGTGTGAGTGCACGTGCTGGTGTGTGTATGAGCGAGCTGGAGGAGAGAGCAGCAGTTCACAGTTGGAGTTACAGCTAAATTCTTGTTTGTTGGTTGTTTCGGCATGGTTACAGCCAACAGTAACCTGTACTGTTCAGTAATAAACGGTGGTTTTAGCTGTACTGAATCCAATCAGCAGGGTACATAGGAGTAACGTTACTGCTATCCTATTGTCTGTTATTGACATAAGACTAAAATTTTCAGTACGTCCTGCGCTGTGATCTGCGGAGGGATACACTGGTGAGCAGGCACAGATGTAGCCTGTAAACAAAACTCAGCTTTTTATTTAGTCTAGCAATATCTACGGACTATAGTAGCTGCAAGTAGCTGCTGACTTTGAACGCAATTTTGAAGAGTTTCTTGTAGTGGACACAGATCCAGAGCCATACCTGTTTGAGCCGGAGCATACAGATGAGGAACTCCATGTGTTGGATGCTGAGCGGGCGAGAAGAGAGGCTGAATCCTCTGCTCCCATTTTGCTGCACAGAATGGGATTCGGTGCTACCATCGTTGGGGAGGTATATCATCAGGTTTATTTATACACGCGAAACGCGTTCTCTGGCTGGCTGGATTGTCCGCTCGGGCTGCCGTACATACATGGCAGCGCAAGATGGCGACCTCTTTAAAGCAAGGCCCTTGCTATATATATATATATACAGTACAGGCCAAAAGTTTGGACACACCTTCTCATTCAATGCGTTTTCTTTATTTTCATGACTATTTACATTGTAGATTCTCACTGAAGGCATCTAAACACACATGTGGAGTTATGTACTTAACAAAAAAAGGTGAAATAACTGAAAACATGTTTTATATTCTAGTTTCTTCAAAATAGCCACCCTTTGCTCTGATTACTGCTTTGCACACTCTTGGCATTCTCTAGATGAGCTTCAAGAGGTAGTCACCTGAAATGGTTTTCCAACAGTCTTGAAGGAGTTTCCAGAGGTGTTTAGCACTTGTTGGCCCCTTTGCCTTCACTCTGCGGTCCAGCTCACCCCAAACCATCTCGATTGGGTTCAGGTCCGGTGACTGTGGAGGCCAGGTCATCTGCCGCAGCACTCCATCACTCTCCTTCTTGGTCAAATAGCCTTTACACAGCCTGGAGGTGTGTTTGGGGTCATTGTCCTGTTGAAAAATAAATGATCGTCCAACTAAATGCAAACCGGATGGGTTGGCATGTCGCTGCAGGATGCTGTGGTAGCCATGCTGGTTCAGTGTGCCTTCAATTTTGAATAAATCCCCAACAGTGTCACCAGCAAAACACCCCCACACCATCACACCTCCTCCTCCATGCTTCACAGTGGGAACCAGGCATGTGGAATCCATCCGCTCACCTTTTCTGCGCCTCACAAAGACACGGCGGTTGGAACCAAAGATCTCAAATTTGGACTCATCAGACCAAAGCACAGATTTCCACTGGTCTAATGTCCATTCCTTGTGTTTCTTGGCCCAAACAAATCTCTTCTGCTTGTTGCCTCTCCTTAGCAGTGGTTTCCTAGCAGCTATTTGACCATGAAGGCCTGATTCGTGCAGTCTCCTCTTAACAGTTGTTCTAGAGATGGGTCTGCTGCTAGAACTCTGTGTGGCATTCATCTGGTCTCTGATCTGAGCTGCTGTTAACTTGCGATTTCTGAGGCTGGTGACTCGGATGAACTTATCCTCAGAAGCAGAGGTGACTCTTGGTCTTCCTTTCCTGGGTCGGTCCTCATGTGTGCCAGTTTCCTTGTAGCGCTTGATGGTTTTTGCGACTCCACTTGGGGACACATTTAAAGTTTTTGCAATTTTCCGGACTGACTGACCTTCATTTCTTAAAGTAATGATGGCCACTCGTTTTTCTTTAGTTAGATGATTGGTTCTTGCCATAATATGAATTTTAACAGTTGTCCAATAGGGCTGTCGGCTGTGTATTAACCTGACTTTTGCACAACACAACTGATGGTCCCAACCCCATTGATAAAGCAAGAAATTCCACTAATTAACCCTGATAAGGCACACCTGTGAAGTGGAAACCATTTCAGGTGACTACCTCTTGAAGCTCATGGAGAGAATGCCAAGAGTGTGCAAAGCAGTAATCAGAGCAAAGGGTGGCTATTTTGAAGAAACTAGAATATAAAACATGTTTTCAGTTATTTCACCTTTTTGTTAAGTACATAACTCCACATGTGTTCATTCATAGTTTTGATGCCTTCAGTGAGAATCTACAATGTAAATAGTCATGAAAATAAAGAAAACGCATTGAATGAGAAGGTGTGTCCAAACTTTTGGCCTGTACTGGATATATATATATATATATATATATATATATATATATATATATATATTAATGGGTATTCAGATTCAGATTCAGATTTGACAATAAACCATGTCAAATATTACACACTGGCCCTTTAAAGTGCGGCCTACATTTAACAAAGTTAGCAGACAGTTGGAAATAGACTTCACACGACAGTATTTACCACTTGGATGTGTTTGAAGTTTTGATTCTTACAGACTAAAGGAATATAACTTATCGAGGAATGAACACATATTCAGACTTTCTGACTGCTTCAGAGGTTGGGAGTCATCACTTTTCTTTTGTCTCTTTTGTTTATCATACCGGTAAATCTGAATAAATTATAATCTTGTATTCCTGGTTTCACTAATAGACTAAAAAATTGAATTGTGGAGAATCTCACTACCTTATAATATTTAGCATGTCCATATTGACAAAGGTTTAAACCATAGACTGTATATAGAAATGGATAATGCATCCCCACTTATCCCCACAGTACAGAAATGAAACCAAAATATCCCACATACAGCCGCTGCCATCTAACTTCATTGACATCATTTGGAGCCAGAGTCTGCACAGTTGCACAGACTTTCCCATCCAAACAGCTGTCCCTCCAATTGCAAGCAGTGCCACTGAATGCAGTTCCACTGATTGGTTCACACAGTTGTCAGTCATGTTGTAAGAACCCTGTTTTATAGCATTAAATAACCAACCTTAGAAAAATGAACACTTGAACATACAGCAGTATGATAAAACCTAACTGAAATAACAAAAGCCATGTTTTTGATGTGTATTTTCAGTCCAGATGATTTTGGGGAGCTGTCGTGTCGTCCATCTTTAAATACAGTCTGTAGTTTAAACCTACTGGAGGGCTTTCAGAGGTTTTTATACACCCAAAGAACTTATACAGAAATGAACTGCTTTGCAGTGTCAATGGCAACCAGACCTGGCATCTAATTAAGACTGGAATTTATTTTTTAAATTGTGTAGCCACACCTGGCTATAGAGGGAGTCAGCTTGTGAAAGGGAGTCAGCGTTTAATTGGAGCTCTGCTTTCTATAGTAGGTACATATTTTGAATTCTGAATACACTTTTGCAGGTTCGTGCACATTTTTCCAAATCTCATTTAGGGATTCTTTTGCACAATCACAAATCTGATTATGCACATTTGAATTGAGATACATTTACACAACTCTCCACACACATTTACAATAATTCTGTTATAATTATGTCCCCATATATCAGCATCATTAGTGGCTGGTGCAAATATTTCTAACTGGCTAGTAGATGGTTTTTAATAAAATACTGGCTTGTGTATGAGTTTGTCTGACTTCAGCATAATTGTATGTACTTAAGTCTATACAGAGATAAACCCAAATTTACACCTCGCGTACAGAAATACACAATGACTCATGCAATAATACGTGCAACTGAGCTCAGCTTTTAGTTCTATAATAGTCTATGTGTGTGTGAGAGAAAGAGATTGTGTGGCTGAGAGAGACAGAGGATGAGTGACAGTGTCCCCACTGCTCCAGCTCTCCATATGGGTGGGCGGGACCTCGCAACTGACGAAGCGTCGGCCTGAAATCGTCCATCTGCATCTTTGCAGGTGTTCCCAATGATTATATTATTAGCTCTATACGCTGATCTTTGATTTTTTTTACGAGCTTTTTAGCGTCCCAAGCCTCTGAGTTGGGCGGGGCAGGAACATAAAATATATACATGCCTGGCAGCGCCATCTGCCTCCAAAATCTGCCACATACAACATATAGAGAATGTCTGAAAGAAAGCAGCCATAATCTGTTTGGGGTTGAGAGGCAGCGGTGGGGACGTGTGGATACACACAGATGCATTCTTTGTGTGTATGTTTTCATGTGAGCACAAATGGTCCTTAAAGTGAAAGCATGGTGAGGAAAATCCTACAAAATGAGGACACTTTGCTGTGTCTCACATCTATGAGGCCATAGGAATCTGGATTTACTTATCCCTTGTGGTATTTAGCTGTGCAGATAGTTTAGATTTTATTTGTCAATTTTTGAGATATTTGTTTCTGAGAATTGTTTTGTTGACAGCAACAGTAAAGGACCTTTAAGCATTTAAATCACAAAATCGTTTTCCAGGTACTCTCAATAATTCACTGATCATTTACTGAAATTACATCTACATGTTATAGGTGGCTCATGTTTGGTAATGAGACTGTGTGTGCTTGTTCTACAAGCAGTGCTCCTGGCCTTGCAGCTGTGTGGTGTACAGTAAGGTGTGTGTGTGTGTGTGTGTGTGTGTGTGTGTGTGTGTGTGTATATATGTTGTGCTGCAGGCTTTGCTGTGCTGAAACAGGAGAACAGGGCACAGAGAAAATGGCCCCAGTTTAATGACGACAGATAAATCAGTGTTGCATCCCTGCCACAGGGATGGAGATGTCTTACACACGTGCACACACACTGTCACTCACCAAATGTCCCTCTGATGACCAGTGCACACAAATACTGTATTGCTGTGATGAGTTGCTGCACATTGCATTCTATACACACACACACAGACACACAAACAATTATTTTCCATCATCACCACTGTTGCCATAGGCCTGCAGATGTGACATCATCAAAACAGTATACATGAGGAAGTGCCATGTTGTGATGGCTGGTATGTGGCTGTACATAACAAAAGGCACATGACAACAACAACATCCCAGTCACCAGGAGACAATGTTGGCATTGTACATTTCTGCAAACCATGAATACATTATCTTTGCACCATTCATATGTACAGAGACGTCTGGTATAAATGGGCTAGCAGGGCTAAGCCCTGCCTATCTTTTACAATAAAGACGAGAAAATTATTAAATATTAAAATATTAAAATATTAGTTATTGAACCTTAGAACTGATTGTATTTGGTGGAACCTATAGCAGCAACGGCACTAAAATAGTCACAAAAACGCAGGATTTATCTAAATGGGCTGATTTTTTACAGCCCATACTCCTAGAATCAGCTTCCAATCATTGATGTCACATCGTGAGTGACAGGTGTCGTGACAAGCCCCCTTGATTTACTGTCCAGTTGGGCTAAATTCATTCAGCCCAGGCCACTGACTTTTGGCCAATGACAGTGCGTGGAAGTACAGTGAGGGCCTGCCTGCTGTTACTGTAGTGGGAGAGTGAGCGTTGAGTCTTGCGAATTGCTTTGATTGATTATTTTAAACGCTCTCTATCGAGCGGGACCTCATCCAAAAATCATCAGACTTAAAGCCATAGTTGGTAATGTTGGAGAGCTAGCAAGATTTGAAAGCGACACCTCCTCTAAGCTCCACCCCTTGCTCCAGTGCTCCGTCCAAAGCCACGAGCCCAGACATGCCTGAACGTGCATCCTGCAGTCAGCAGAGCAGAGGAGAGCCGAGTAAAATAACAAATCCCCCCAAAGCAAACAAATAATTACCTGTCCAACAGAAAGACAGCAACCTCTGCATCACTTTTCAGGCCCTTCAGCTCAGTTGTCTCCACCATTCAAAAGCTGGACTGCTGCTGATGTCTGGTTTGTCCTCTCACTTTATCCAAAGCCTTTTTCGTCACAGCCTTTTTTGCCTCTGACTTTCTCTTCTCAGCCTGTTTAGTGGGGTGACCCATTACAAGTAATGCTGGAAGTGATACTTTTGGCTGCATTTTCTGTGCCACTGTGCAGCAAACTCCTGCTACCTCGGTATTTCTACTGAGGAGTGCTGAATATTTCCGGCAACAGTGACATGTGATGAGTGCGCGCAGGGAGGAGGGAGGGAGGGACGGAGGGTGGCTCAGGCAATATGAGACATGAAGGCATCTGATTGGTTCTTTCCATTCGCACCGAATGGCAGGGATTGGTCAGAGTTTTTACAGGCCTGCAGCTGCCACAGAGGTTGGATTTTTTTCATTCCTTTTTCTGAACACATAATGTATTGACTACTCTCAGGATGGAAGGATCATTTTACCCAGTATAACAAAAAGTGTTTCTGAACAGGATTACTAACTATGGCTTTAAATGACTTGGTGATTAACCTGTTTGCATCCCAGAAAGGCCGTCAATGTGAACTTCTCTTCAAATAAGGTAGGCCCAGGTAGGGCTGGGCGGTGTTCGCTGTGACGGTAACTTACTGCAGTAAACATGAGCCGTGGTACTGCTTTTGTGGTTACCTTCATACCGCAGTACTCCCGCTACGGCAGCAGAACGGGGCCCGGCGGCTGGCCAGCCAACCTGCCTGCCTTCCTCACGAACCTCCCTCGCTACGTGATGGAGGTGGCCTGGCTGACCGCACCAAACCCAGGCCCGCGGGAGAAGGGGGCCCGGGAGCCGCTGGCCCTCCCTCTCCCCTCTTACGTTTATACATACTATAACCTTTTATACACAGTAATAGATGGATTAGCAACTATTTTACTTCTGACGATAAATAGTTTCCATCCTAGACTTGTATGGCTTTTTAAATTGTTTTATTTAAGGTGTAAAAACAGAGAGAAGACGATACCACGGTATCGTACCGTCACCGCATCCCCCCAAAATAATACCTGATATTGATTATAGGCCATACCGCCCAGCCCTAGGCCCAAGCCCTAACCTCTTATTAAAGGAGGATTACTCCTTTCCTTTCTTTACCTTTCTTGGGTGTGTGTACAGCGGAAAATAGTCAGTGTGTTTGTGTGTATGTGTGTGTGTGTGTGTGTGTGTGTGTGTGCGCTCGCGTGTGTTCATGCGTGTGAGCGAGCCAGTACGAGAGAGAGTGAGAGAGAGAGAGAGCTTTTGGCATGAGAACATTTTTGTAGTTACCCTAATTCTGTAGTTTTGTTGTAGTGCATTGTTGCTGTAACCTGGTACTGTATCTCGGTGTGATGTTACTGTTACTGCAGCTGAACTATTGATCAGTATAGGCCATAGGCCTAATGCGTTAGCTCTCCCACCCAATTACACCATAAGCCGCTACTGCATATGTAATATATCAAGGTATCCTCATAAAATTGTTTTGTATGATATCCTTTGAAATTGTAGACACAACAGTTCATATGATATCCTACAAATCAGCATCAAACAGATAACGTAATGTCCTTAATTAACACTTATGTAATTAGCATAAAGTTCTGATTCAGGCAAGTAAAGTTACTGTGTGTAGGTGAGGACGTACCTTAAATGACTCAAAGTTCACTCAAAGTCCCGAGGGAAAGTTTGCTTTCTTGTTACCCATCGACCACCCCAACGTGTCTCGTCACTAGACTGCTCGGGAGGGCTTCTTTTTTACCTCCCGTCACCACATCACAACCTTTTAAAATATGTAGGAAATATACAAATTTTGGTGCATTACTTTCCGTTGGAAGTCATACAAACAGTTTATGAGAACAGCCTGATCATATCAGTGTCTCTAATGTGAAATAATATGTGAGTTAACTTTGTCACTGGGAGGTGGGGAGGACGGTGAATGGCGTGTCACCTAGGCAAGACGCCTGTCAAGCTGCAAACCACTGTTCGAAACCAAGGAACAACAAAAGTAGACATCATTACTGTGTTTGCAGCAGCATTTTAGGCTCCAAATGTGGGTGTTTTTTAGGGGACCATTGCTGTTTTTCTAGCAGGGAGGTGTCACAAAAAATGGTTGTATTTACTGAGACATTGCCGTGTTTCCAGTGAGGATTGTGCCCCCATTTCATAACCATAACCATTCTGCATAAACCTAACCACACGTTAACCATAGTATTTCGTTTTAACATATTTGCTACATAATAACATGCAAATGCTACATGTCTGCAATTTTTTTTTCTGATGATTAGGTTAGAATCAAAAGTGAATCAGCTGAACTTGGTGAAACACTGATTTCAGGCCCAGTGTTGGCACTGACAAAGTGCCCTGGTGGACTGGAATTTTACTTGCTTCAAGTCTGTTGCTTGGACCAGTTTAGTAATTTCATGACTTCACTCATGGGGGTTGGAGCAGATTGACAATACAAATCAGATACCTCAGAATTTTTCATTGTAGACTAGTTCCCCCTTTTTTATAAGGTGTTGGTGATACCTGGCATCCAAAAATTTGATTTATTCAGTCCGTTAGATCATACTTCGTTACCTTATCAGAGGTATTGTACATACATATTCTCTACATTCCTGGAGAGTATATTTTTCTGGTTCATGAACCTTAGTTTCTTGTGTTTTCAGTATCGGTGATAGTAGCATCACTCTGTGTGTTTAAACAATCAGCCCTACTTCCTGATTAACCTCTTTCATCACCAATGTAATAAAAATAGGAGCAACAAATAAAAATTAAAAAGCATGTAAATACACTGCAGTTTGAATCATAATGATGAACATGGAGACAAGGGTAATGCCACAACTGCTCCTGGCAGTTCATTTTGGGTGCTGTTTATCTTTACGTTACCACAGCAGAAACATCCATCTCCTCATAGGAGAATCTGTCTTGCCTCTACTGTGTATGGGGAAACTGTCACTACATCATAATGGGGAGTGTAGCACTTATACAGGTAATGAAAGGAGCCAGTTGGACTGGCTTTGACTGATGTCAGTCCACACCTGTTGGATGTTTACTCCAATCCAACACCCGTTACACCTGTACTACCAATGTGCTAGTGGTATCATATACAACATACCTCTCAAATGCGGATGGCTATGTGGACATACATCTAAACGGACTTTACCCTGCCAGCTCCCTAGTACAAGATCTGTGTAATGTCCAGCTGAGCTCATGTGTGAATAAAGCACATAACTGTGACCATGTTGATGACATAAGAAACATCCACTGTTAAAGTGTCCTTAACTTGAAGACGGCAATGCAAACGTCTAATTGGACGGAGACAATGTGATTGAGGCATTTCTATTGGTAATGGTGGACATGAAATCATTGGAAAAATTCAAGGAACAGCAAGAAACTCAGTTGTTTATGACCAAATTGATAACCGGCTACGTGACCAAGGTGCGATCCATATCGTGCCCTACATCTTGCAGGTGCCAACCTTCAGCCAAACTCAATAGAGTATTTCCAGGACAACACCAAATTTAGCCCACCAATGGAGTGGAACTCACTGCCACCACAGGAAGCAGGGTTAAGCCTGTTACTGGGGGAGTGTCCAGCCTGGATTTGTTGGGTTTGTGTTGCTTGAGGTCACAGACTGTATAAAAGAAGTGTATGTAGCCACTGTGATGTCACCCATTGGTTTGTGGACTACCATTTAAAAGTCAAATTCAGCATTTTTGGCCACTGTCAGAAGTGATCATATTTGAATGAGAGGGTGGAGCTGGGGAGGATACCCACTGCAACTTGTTGATTGGCAGCCAAGCATCTCCTGCTTCACAATCTGTTTTACTCTAAATGGTACCATAGTTTACAAAATAAATATCATGCTGTGCTGAAGAAGACTTGAAACCAGCGGTCAAGACCATAAAGTCATTAAGAAAATTTTTCTGACCTAATGAATCAAGTAAAAAGTACAGTCAGTTTTGCATAGAATTGTATAATATCAGACTTTCTTTTACAACCAGTGGAATCACCCCCTGCTGGCCAATAGATAGAATGCAGGTTTGAGGCACTTCCATATTGACTTTACTTTTCAGACCTGGAGCTAGCCTCTTGCTTCAGGTACTGGCAGCACAATCCTAATCCAAGTCATCACACATATGTCTGCTTTGACAGTGGACTTTCACATCTACATATTACATGCTGAGTATTCTCCTGCGTCTGCTGCTGACATTCCCGGATGCCACGACCAATGCTGGGACATAAGCACGTGTTAGCTTTAGGCAATGCAAGAATGTGGCTAGGTTTACAGGAAGAAAGAAAAATAAAAAAAATCTCTACATTCAGATGGGAATTGAACACAAACCCCAGACTTCCACCTCCCTGGTTTGTTGGACCCATCCACCAGCCCTCCCACCCACCCTATATGGACATTCGTGCCTCTTATATTATGTCTGTGATGGCAATATTTCAAACTGCAGCCATCCAGCTGTGTATCATACCATTGCTTCACTGTCTGCCCACATTTTGAACTAACGCTGCCCGGGTGGCCTATCATACCACTGCGAAAGGTAGCTTCTGGTGTCAGTATCTGACACCAAAATTACCAACAAAGCGGTGGTATTTAATGACTTTGGAATGACAACGTGCTAATGTGGTTTTAGTGACACATACATGGGACTGAAGACCTATCAAATTTACAATACTATTTATGATTATTAATACAATTTTACAACCTGAGAAAGTTAAGACTCTGGCATATCGTTTTTATCAGACAGCCCTGTGTTTTTGCTGAGCATTTTTTACACAGAAATCGTGCTTTAGGGCCAGGTCATCATGTCACCTTTGCATTTTTACACAGAACCAAACAAAGGAGGCATCATGCCACTCCAATGTGTGATTGTAGATAGCATGCCAGCATCACGGAATCAAAAGAGGCATGATGGGTGTGACATGACACAACAACGTCGGCCTCTAGTGTGACATACATGCCTTGGCGGTGCTTTATAAACAATAACAATGGCATAACATGGCAATAACAATTCCTGTTATATGGTGGCTGATCTCGTCCTCTGCTCAGACGGTAAAGAGCACCCAAACATCATTGTTTGCCCAATATGCAGACATTTTCGGCTGCTGATCTTCGTCTCTGAGTTAGCTGCTAACAGCAGCTACTTTTTAAATCTCCTACAGTGGGTTGCACACATAAGGCATTGTCAAAACATCACTTCCATGCTGCCTATGGTCCTATCCTGCGGCCTGTCCCGTTTAGGCAGACATCATTGTGGTGCTGTTACTGCATCCAATGCCTGCTTAAAGGTCAGACAACTCTGTGCCCCATTCCTTGGTTGCACCTTTTATACAGAAGGATGAGGCAGCATAATGGCGTGAAATTCCCACCTTAGCGAGGCAGTGTAAAAGGGGCTTTTGTTGGCAGCCCCTCTGTGCTGCTGGACTGGGGTCATTGCAGTGAATGAGGGGCTACTATTTTGATGCATAGGTAAATTCAGTCTCAATGCCTCCCAGGCTGATTTACAGTTGTGCTTGAAGCGGTTATGTGTAGCCTATGCATGTACAGTAACTGTTCTTGTGCACTTCCTAAAAAATGTAACACATGGGACTATGACAGCTATGGAGATAATTTTTGGGGACTGCAAGAACTGTGACTTGCCACATGTGTTTTCCTTCACATGTCTGTGAACTGTTAGAGATGACTGATAGTGAGGACACCATCAAGACAGTTAAAAAAAGACTCAGTAGTCTTCCCCTTTTCTGTAACACACATCTAACAAAGCTATCTCCACTGCAAACCCCCTGCTCACGGCAATCATCACTCTCTATCACGTTGAATGAAAGGTAAACACTGCGATCGCTTAGGAGTTGTCTCCTATTCAGTAACGAGAAAAGGTGAAATAGAAGATACCTGAAAGTAACTCCATGAGTAGAACAGAGAACAATGCAGCGTATCAGTAGAAGAGCGGACAGTGAGGAGTGCTTTGGAGCTGTGAATACGGCCCTGCTTCTCCCTAATCCTGTATGTGTCTGTCTGAATCTCTTACTCTCCCTCTCTCTCCATCTCTCAGATTCAGATGCTGTGTAAGTCTGTCGGCAGACAGCAGCTCGGCTCTGTTCCGTTGTCTTGTGCTATCATGGGGGGGATTCTCAGGGGATCCCGTGTTCACATCACTCTTCTACCAGGCGTTCGACAAGAGCGCCTTGTTTGTACACGTACAAAAGTGCTTGTCATTTTTATTGTTTGCTGTTGTTTTTCCGAGTGATATTTTTTCCTCTTTGGTGCTATCTCCTTTTTATTCTGTCGTCTGCCTCTGCTGTCTCTCAGTATGTCTGTCTGTCTGTCTGTGGCTTGCCGTCCTTTCCATCCACTTCAAATTCAACCTCATGATGATTTTCCCTTCCTCTTTGTCAGTGGTTGCCTTTGACTGAGGCGGCAGGCTCGGATGTTTGGTAATGGCCACTTAGAGTAATCAATGGGCCTCTTAGAAGTTGTGAGATGAAAGAGGAGTTTGACAGCTAATGTGTGCCTGTCCTGTGACGTGAACAGCATGGCAATGCCTGCACGCTTTGAAGGCACAAGGATGGGTGCACCAGGTTGGATTTATCCCACACTGAAGACTCACCTCAGCTGCGGAGCTGGCACAATGGCAAGTGGCAGTTGCTCTTTCACTTTCACTCCTCACAAATGTACAAAAACACACACCCTCACTTTCTGTGTCCTCCTCTCTCATCCTCCGCCTTTCTCTCTTTCACCCTGTTTTATATATCTGTCACATCGGCGTACCTCCTATGCAGCTCGTGCCAGCTCCCATTCCACGCTCTCCCTCAGAAATGTGTTCAAGTAAACATTTCACGCTTGCTTATGCTAAAGGGAAGTGGCAGCAGCAGGTATGTGACAGGCAGAGAACTGTCTGTGCCCAGGGCTGCCATTGACAAACCGAGCCCCTCTCCTTTCCATGCTGCTTTTATCTTCTAAATAATGGATATGTGTGATCGGAGGAGAGCATTTGATGATGCATTCGTTCTATTCATCAACATGCTCAGAGAGGACACCCCCAGTGAGGGAAAAACAAAGCAACACTGCTCATGATTGTAATGTAAATGATTTGTGCTAAAATGAAAATGAGCTTAGCGGAAGCGATGCGCTATGCAGTATATGCAGCTGTTGCATTTGACTCATTTCGGTGCGCTATTAGTCCTGCGCATCCCGATTTGCTCAGTAGAAAGCGAGTGAAGCATGTCCTTTGAAGCAGAAGGAGCAAAGGGGGAAATAAAAGGGAAACATTTACAGAGGGGGATCATTTCCCATAACCACTAGCAGTCTTTGAACATGCTCCGTGGTGGTCTGCAGCCCCTCCAAGGAGATAGGGATGGATTTTAGGCAGCCCAGGCCTCCCCTCCGTGCTCACACACACACACACACACACACACACATACAGGAGGTGGAGGGGGAGGATGGGGTATGGACAGGAAGTGATCTTAGAGTCTGCAACACTCTTTCCCTCCCTCCTGGGGGCTGTTAACTTACTGCAGAGCTCTTTGGTGTGGTTCAGATGGTGTATGTTTGCTGTGTGTGTTGCGGAGGTTAAGGCACCAACTGCAGTGAGTGACACTTCTCTTTTCTTTCTTTCTTTCTTTCTTTCTGACAAACGCTCAGGTTAATGGTATCTTTAACTCTGCCACATGCTCCTCTAACTTAAAACACATGAAGTGTGTTCAGCCAGCAGGAGTTTTTCTCTGAGCCTGCAGTTGATCCTGGCTTCAGTTACAGGAATGTCAAATAACAGTGGCATCATCACCACCTTTGTGCCTGTTCCTCTTGGGTAAGTTTAAAAGGAAAGTGGAGACTAAAACGGGCTGTTCTGTTATGTGTGATTTCCAGTAATACAATCCAATTTACACTGTATTCAGCTGGGACTCTCTACAAACATGGCATTTCGCCCGCGGGGGTGATGCCTAATGTTCTGCATCACATAGTATTGTAAGCTAGCAAAACCATAATCCTTGAAAGTTTATTAACCTAATCTTTGCCTTAACCCCCAGATTAAACCAACAGAAGACCTCACACTTATCTGTAACTTCAAAAAGAGGTGAATATATATATTTTTTTGTGATCATCAATATACAAAGATACACTGAGATTTTTGTTCCTCATACTGCTGACACAGCTGCAACCACAACTGCACTTTCCTGCAGATTTTCAAATGACCTTAACCAGACAGCTGATAAATTCTCATGCTGACCATCACCAGGTTTTCCTGTAAATATGTTGTATTTGACATATATGGGCATCAGTGAATTCATGTAAAGTCAAGATGGACGCGATGCGAATGATGCGAAATATGTGATTTAAGCGGCATGAATTAAGCAAATTACACGATTTTGTGTCATACACTTATTCGCCAGAGTTGAAAAATCTGAACTTCAGCGACTGATTCATGCTGCGATAGCCAATCAGCACTGAGGTCCTCTAGGGACGTATGACACTTAGGGGCTGCCCATGGACAGGTGCCCCAAGCAGTTTGGGCTCAAGGGCACCTCGGTAGTGTCCAGGAGGCAAACTGGCACCTCTCCAACTACCAGTCCATGCTCCATATTTAGTCCTGACAGGGACTTAAACCCACAACCCTCCGGTTCCCATCCCGTCCCTATGGACTGAGCTACTGCCACCCAAGTAATATATTGTGTATGTCTTCATACTTGCAGGTAGTATTATTTGGCCTAGTTTGCCTAATTTTCAAACCTTTAGAAATAAAAGTAACCCATACTTTCCTACTCAATCTAATTTCTCATTTTTATCAAATCACAATAATTCATGATTTTTATTCTGCATTCGTACAAAAGTGCACGCAGGCTAGTACACAGAGTATGAACGAGCACTCACAGCATGGGCTGAGACAGCTGACTGGAGATTGCCGTGTGCATGGTAATGTCCTCCAAAACCAAGCTCATCTGAATGAAATTCCGTGTTTTTCCCTTAACCACTTCATTTTTTTGTTTCTGGGAAAAGGTATTTCAAACAATGTTTCCTTATTTGTTTTTAAATAAAGCACCTCCTTGTTGTCCAGTAATCTTTGTTATGCATGTATAGATGTAGATTTCGTCACCTGTATTCACCTGTATAACTCACACAGGACAAAAGCTTTGTACAACAATGAGTACCTCAGCAATGCCTGTTCATCTCTTTCAGAAATTGCAAATACTTTATCAGCTGGCTTCACTCAAGTTAAAAATACAGATTGTCATAGTGGAAAAAATATTTGCACAAAGACATATGCTGTACTTTCAGCCTCTGATCGTGCAGAAATGAATGAAATATGCAGCTGTATCACTTACAAAAGAGAAGAGAGGAAATGAGAAATGCCAGCACTGCTGTGAAAATATCTAAATGTTTGTCGTTTTTGCTTCTCACTGTCTGAGGCTTAAATTGTTTTGGCAAAAGAGAAATACCAGTCTAACCCTGGTTTGATGTACTTTGGGTTTTGGCCATGAAATCACATAAAAACAGGTTTTTTCTAGTCACTATTACGATATGGATGCTTTATCAGAAACGGAGACTAAAAGTTTCATCTTTTCATAATGACTCTTAGCTCTTTCTGTGTTTGCATACAGGTACTTCCAGGATGCACGCCATTAAATGTTTGCACTCATGTTAATCCATGAAAATTGGTATGAGTCTTATCACAAATGCTGGTTTGTTAAAAATAAAAAAAAAAGCCTATGTGCAGAACCCAGCCAAGGTTAAGCCCAGAGAAAAGACTGCAAGAGCTCAATCTCTGCATACGGAAATATAAATAAAAGAGGAGAGTTTAGTGAAGGGACACTTTTTGGTGTCCCCCTTTTCTCTGCTGTTCTTAATCAGAGACTCTTTAAGTCCTTGGTTTGATCCAGCTTCTTTTCCCCCCCTCTCTTTGGTAAGCTCCTCTGTGTAAAAAATCTCTGCGCCAGTAACACCACAAAGGCTTACTTATCTGGGCATTACCTATTAAAGGTTTAAACCCCCGCATCTCTGATAAACACTGCCTATAAGGCTTTTATCTCCCCGCGGCCTTATCGCACTCTTGAAGGTCCTTCTCCCGAGGCGCAGTAATTTGTTTAATTAAAGTGTCATTTTGGGAGGGAAATATAGCCACGGCTATGGTACGTGATGCAAAGAAGTTTACCAGTGTGTTGATGTGGAGCATTTCTCCTCTTCTCTCTGCCTGCCTTTCATTCTTTTTCTCTCTTTCTCCCCAGTCTTTGTCCAGGGCTTAGATTTAGATTAACTCACTGGTGTTTTCTTTTTTTCTTTTTTTTATTTTTTTATTACTGTGATGATTTTTTTTTCTGATATTTCCAGACAGCAGCCATGGCAGGCAGCAATAGAACTGGAAAAAGACAACAGAATGAAATCTAGTTTGAGAGCATCCCCTTTAGCTGCTATCTAAATGGAGCCCTGAGAGGATTGGCTTTCTGGCCTTGAAGCTTGTGTTGTCAGCACTTTGGGCGATTTGTGTGTGATTTCATTAGGAACCAAAATAACAGCCAGATGAAGAGGAAAATAGGGTATGCAAAGTGCTGCTGCGATGCTGGTGCAGTGTGTGCTCTTAACACTCACATACTGCCTCTCAAGAGCATGTAAAGTATTCCCTCACTGTGCACATCATGGACACAAACATTCATTTGTCTGTAGGTGAATGCATAAAAGAGAGCACATCCTCAGAAAGTTCATGAGCACATCTGATGCAGTGTCAAAAATAGTTGTTAGCCTAAATTCCGTTTTAGGGGTTTTTACACACAGACAAATATTTGTAGTTTGATTTTTTTTAACAGTTAAAAAAAACAAAAAAAACAACATCACCCTCTCAGGGCGGTATCTGTATCATCCTCAAGCTCGGGTCCTCTACCACAGGCATGGGAGTTTTGAGGGTTCTGTGCAGTATCTTGGCTGTTCCTAGGACTGCACACTTCTGGACTGAGGCTTCAGATTTTATTCCTGGAATCTGCCGGAGTCACTCTCCCAGTTTGGGGGTCACTCCCCCAAGCGCTCCTACTACCACGGGGACCATGTCAACTTTGACCTTCCACATCTGTTCCAGCTGTTATTTCAACCCTTGATACTTCTCCACCTTTTCGTGTTCCTTCTTTCTGACGTTGCTGTCGGCTGGTATCGCCACATCTACCACCACTGCCCTCTTCTGGTGTTTGTCAACCACCACTATGTCCGTTGCTTAGCCAGCAGCTGTTTGTCAGTCTGGAAGCTGAAGTCCCACAGGATCTTAGCCCTGTTGTTCTCAACCACCTTCAGTGGTGTGTCCCATCTGGATTTGAGTACTTCAAGTCCATACTGGGTACAGATGTTCCTGTACACTATCCAAGCCACTTGGTTGTGCCTTTCCATGTACGCTGATCCTGCCTGCATCTTACACCCTGCCACTATGTGCTGGACTGTCTCAGGGGCATCTTTGCACAGCCTGCACCTTGGGTCTGATCTGCCCTTGTGCTTAGGCCCTGCGCTTGTGCTGCGATGATTAGTGCCTCCGTGCTGCTTGTCAGTCCAGTATTCTTCAGCCACTGGTAGGTCTTCTTGATATCAGCCACTTCCGCTATCTGATGGTAGTATGCACCATGTAGGGGCTTGTCCCTCCATGTTGTTTTCTCCTCCGCCTCTTTGCCCTCCTCCGGTTTCTGTTGTCTGAGGCATTCACTAAGCAGCTTGTCCTTTGGGGCCATTTTCTTGATGTACTCCTGGATTTTGGATGTTTCATCCTGGATAGTGTCTCTGATGCTCAGTAGTCTTCTGCCTCCCTCTTTTCTCTTAGTGTATAGCCTCAGGGTGCTGGACTTGGGGTGGAACCCTCCATGCATGGTGAGGAGCTTTCTTGTCTTGATATCTGTGGCCTCTATCTCCTCCTTTGGCCAGCTTATGTTCCCAGCTGGGTATCTGATGACTGGCAGTGCATACATGTTAATGGCTTGGACCTTGTTCTGACCATTCAGCTGACTCCTCAGGACTTGCCTTACTCTCTGGAGGTATTTGGTTGTGGTCGACCTCCTTGCAGCCTCCTCATGATTTCCATTAGCTTTTGGGATCCCAAGGTACTTTTAGCTGTCCTGGATATCTCCTACATTGCCCTCTGATAGGTCAACTCCCTCTGTTCTGATCATCTTCCCTCTTTTTGATACCATCCGGCCACACTTGTCTAATCTGAATGACATCCCTGTGTTCTTGCTGTAGATCCTTGTGGTGTGGATCGGTGAGTTGATTTCTTGCTCATTCTTGGCATACAGCTTGATGTCATCCATGTAGAGCAGGTGGCTGATTGTTACTCCACTTTGGAATTGGTATCCGTAGCCAGTCTTCTTGATGACCTTACTGAGGGGATTCAGGCTTATGCAGAACAGCAGTGGTGACAGTGCTTCCCCTTGGTATATGCCACATTTGATGTTGACTTGGGCAATTGGCTTTGAATTGGCCTCTTGACTGTCTTCCACATTCTCAATGAGTTTTTTATGAAGGCCGTTAGTATCCTGTTAATCTGGTATAGTTCCAGACATTCCAGTATCCATGTGTGTGGCACTGAGTCGTAGGCTTTCTTGTAGTCAATCCAGGCGGTGCACTGGTTGGTCTTCCTGCTCTTGCAGTCTTGGGCGATTGCTCTGTCGACCAGTAGCTGGTGCTTGGCTCCTCTGGGCTTACTGCCAATTCCTTTCTGTGCCTCGCTCATGTATTGGCCCATATGCCTAGTTATCTTAGCCACTATGATGTTTGACAGGAGCCTTCATGTTGTGGAGAGACAGGTTATCGGTCTGTAGTTTGATGGGATGGTTCCCTTCTGGGGGTCTTTCATGATCAGGACTGACCTGCCCTGTGTCAACTATTCTGGGTGGGTCCCATCCCTTAGCAGCTGGTTCATCTGTGCTGCTAGGTGTTCATGGAGTGCAGTTAGCTTCTTCAGCCAGTATGTATGGACCATATCAGGCCCCGGTGCTGTCCAGTGCTTCATCTTTGACACTCTTTCCTGGATGTCTGCCATTGAGATTGTTACTGGTTCTTGTTCAGGGAGGTTGCTGTGGCCAGCTCAGTGGAGAACATCCTGTTTATTTTCTGCGCTTCTACTTCTTTGGTGTATCTATTCAGCTGGGTGGCCAGAGCTGTTAGTCTTTGCTTGGCAGTCTCATGTGCCTCAGGGATGGAGAGCTTGTTGTATTTCCTTGGTACCCCTTTATTCACCATGTTCCCTCTATGTAGCTCTACTAGTTGGCTAACTTCTCTCCGTGTTGCTCTTCCATGGAGGGTACTGGTTCTTATATACCGTGTCCATCCTGTATCCAAGCATCTCCAGGATTACTGTTGCTGTACTGTGAATCGGCTTGTCAGTCTCAGTGATGGTCCTTGTAGGGATGGTATTTAGGGCATCATTCACATCTTCTAGCAGAACATCTGAAGGTACTCGGCAACTCAGCTTCGGAATTTGTTGGAGGCTCCAGGTTTCCAGTTTGCTCACGATCTTCCTTCTCAGGTCAGTTGCTCTTCCATTGAGGCTGTTTGTATCTACTGGGGCTTGGTACCCAATCTCACATTGTGGGGGGATGATGACATCCCCCTAGTGACCTGGCATCCTGGCTCCCCTTTGCCGTAGCATTGTTGTAGTATTTCATTGATCTGTAGTTGTGATAGTAGTTTGCAGTTATGGATGTTGGAACACTGTGCTACCAGATGTTTCTTGGTTAGTCTTGATTGTGAGTTTCGAAGTATCCATAGGTCCCACATTCTCTGCATATATCCCCTCTCTCTGGGATTGCTGGTGTAGTAGCATTCCATAAATTCCGTGCTCTCCATCCCTGTCCATGTATGTCTTGCTCCAGTAACCCATCTGTCATCAGATTGCCCTGGTTCCCTAGCAACTGACACGGACCTTGTTGACCCGGGTGACGTCTGAGCCGGTATGACTCTTTCTGTATTGTAATCACTCATATCCGAGGTATAAAGGTGGTATGGTATAAAGAATTGTGTTATAGAGTTATGTAAATATTTATATTAAGGTACAAAACTGAAAGTTAAGATATTTATGCGCTCAGTTGAGATCTGCTATTTTAATTATCTTATACCTGCTAGACTTTAAAAAACAAAAACACATTTGTCAAATGTGCCACAATAATAATATAGAAAATGGGTTTCCTTTTGTTTTGCTTAAGTCCTTTTAACTGGAATCCATGCAAATAGGTTACTGTGTTTAGTGGGTTTAAAACACAACCTGTATTTTTTAACATGGTTAACACTCAGTTGGCTTTAAACATACAAAACTTTTAGTTCTTAGGAGCTCTGTAAAAGTCACCTAAATCCACTGTAAGTGTGTCTGTCATTGATTTACATAAGCTTTAACACACGGAATTAAAAGTTATTTGTCGAATATTTTCTTGAGAAAAGATGCTGCGAATGACTAGAGCAGGGATGTATTAGCTGAAAAACACAATGGGGTCATATCATAAAGCCTCACATGTCCAAATTCAAAGCAGATAACAATATGCCACAGAAAAGAAACATTTTTCACGTTTTTCTAAGGTTTTGATGAGGCACTTTTTTAAGAGGGTAAAACTACTGAATGTGTGAATGTGAGTGAAAAACAAAGCCAAAGAAAAGACAAAAATGTGTATTTAGGAGCTTACTGTCAAAACACCTCTAGAAAACCTAAATTGTTAAGGACCTTTTTCCCTTAGCACAACATAGGAGCCATTTGTTTATCATTTATGTACATTTATAACAGGCTATGATGATAATAAGGGATTAAAAACTCCTGCAGAGGTCAGGAGTGTCATTGACTGCAAGACCCATAAGTAGGGTTTGGGTCGGTTCTCGGTAATACCAATTCGGTTTGGTACTCCATCTTGGACTGGGTTTTTTTTTTTGAGACCGACCGGACCGCATACTCGGGCGGAACGTACGTGGAGCGGAGCCCGGTAAAAGCGGACGTCCGCAAGCCCTGTGCACGCAAAGCTCAGATTTTACGACCGCGCGGAATCCGCTCCGCGCACCAGTGTCACACAAAAGACTGCTCGGCATGTATTTTTCACATCATGGGGATTTTTCACATCACGGGGATTTTTCACGGACGTTTTTACAGGAAATTACAACACAGAAGTGCGCTCGACTATGGAAGCCCAAATGCCTGTGCACATTCCTCGCGGAGTCCGCTCCGCTTATAGTACGCCCGAGTCTGTGAGCACCTGTGTCTGCCTCTTCGCCAGGCGCACAGCGAGCAGAAGAGAGAGGGGGGTGGAGGTGGGGTGGGGACTGAGCTAGGGGGTGCGAGTGCGCAGGCGCCGAGGCCTCTAGTGTAGCCTGGAGTTTGTTTAATAGTGACGGGGAATCGATAATGGTGGACAATTTAGTCTCGAAGAAATCAAAGATTGCGCCAATATGGCAACACTTTGGTTTGAGCCAGACGAAGGAGGCAACCCTTGTTTGCACTGATTGAGTAAGCTGTCACTCTGTTGTCCGATGGTTGTTTTTTATTTTAAATGAGTCAATTGCACTCCCAAGTGGCGAAAATCCAGTATTATCGACTTCATGCAGTTTTTCACAAAAACCGGATCGTTTTTTTTTTTTCTCATACCGACCCAATCCTACCCATAAGCCATAGTGCCAACTGCTGGCTATTGATTGGCTCCGACATCTTAGTTAGTATGACAGGCCCTTTCTTTCAAAGCAATGCCTTTATTGGCTATTGAAGTTTTAATGACAGCATTGAAACTCTATTGGCTCAAGTGAAGTGTCAATCAAAAGGTCAGCCACAATTTTGATACCGAGGAATCAGAGATATTTACATGCATTATCAAGAAATTCTGAATAAAATGTGGAGAAATATGGACATTTGAAATGATACAATGGCAGTTCATGCATATCTATGGATGTAATACTGTGTTTGGACTAAATATTTCACTGGATTTAGATTGTCTGGTCTATATGAGAGATGAAGTAAGAGCTGTGTAAACTTTAACTTGGTCTGGGAAATATGATTTTTGTAGTATGAAAATTTCTTAATGCGTGACTCAAAACTGTTAATTTGGGCTTTTTTTGTTTGTTTGTTTGTCTTTTTGACTGACATAAGCGTTTATAGAACCTCCTGTAATGGTTGCATCTTAAAAACCAATCGAACCAGAAGGAGTGTAGCGTTCGAATGATAGTTCGTATGAGTAAACCATATCAACACAGCATACAGCAGTTGAATACATCATAATCATCTAATAAACCATATAAGGGCTGTCAGATTGTTAAGCGGTAGTGATTTGGAGAGAGCCTGACAGGTAAAGAATAGTCCTTTACCAAGAGAAACTTTAGGTTTGAACTAATTCAAAGTGTAAGTAAAAGCCCACCCAAATTCACTCTTGTTTGGCATTTCACCCTGCTATATTTGCATAATTTCTGTGTCTAGTGATGGGTCGTCCGATTCTTTCTACAGGTCCGGTTCCTTCGAGCTGTTAACATGTAAATCTATTGGAACTTCCAAACCCTTTGAGTTATGATAAAATTTGCAACATATGGTGTGGATTTCTCTGTTACACTCACACATGCACTTTTGACAGCTAGTGCTGCCCACCCCACAAAACTTCTCTTCTGTGCAACACCAGCATCCCACACAGGCCATGTAAGCTTCTTTGAGGGCAAGTAGCACTGCAGACGTCTCAGCCTTGTGCTGCATTCATGTGAAAAATTTCATGGCTCACCTGTTTAAATGCTGGGCAATAAAATACAACATGCCATCTTTGTAATGTCCATGTTGTTTCCATTTTATAACTTAAACCTCACAAATACACTAAACTCAGAAGAACGACCGTCCAAGGAGCACATGAATGCACCAATGGCCTTGGCTGGGGGAGGTCTTGACCTGAGTCCAAATTTAACAGTCCTCATTTGTTTACAAACACCCAACAGTGCATATTTTTGAAGAAAGAGACGCCAACACTTCTGTCACCTTTACAAACCAGTATAACAACCAGTTTAACTTTGTCAGCCATTAATGCAGCTGGTTCCCCAGGAATACCATCCTCCTTTACATCTGTAGCTTCTAGGTTGTCTACCTACAGCCAAAGATTCTATCAGTGTCTGCAGCAGAAAAACCCCCCCACAAAAAAATGTAGTAAATTACACTATAGAGACAACATGACATCTAGCAGACCATTTAAGTGGGAAGCTGACCACTGTAATGCTATTTGTAGATTATAACTTTTTTCGTCGGGTATTGCAAGCAACAGGGGTAGGGTATTGATACAAAATAATATTTTATGGTGTACAACAAAACATCTAACTTTTGCTAAGTTATCTATATGTTATATAATGCATTTTGTGAGTAACGAGCCTATGCTGGTATGTATGTAGGCCATGTAAACCCAACAGATGTTACAGAAATATGATCTGACTGCATCGATTTGTCGTTCTTCCTGGGCAAACAGAATACGCCCGACGTCGAGAGAATGGTTCACATGGTCACATTCAATAAGTGTAGCTGCTAGGCTGTCTGAACTGGAGTTGGATTCAGTCTCATCTCGTTCACTCACAGGCAGTGAGAGCAGTACCCTACTGTAACCTCAAAGGGGAGGAGGGATTCGTGAGCACGCTAACGTTTGACAGGCTGACCTGGTTTTATCAGATACTAACAAGAGTCGTTCAAAAAGATGTTTATTCATTTTTGACCATCATTAGCAGTGTCTTGTAGTCCTGTGTCATGGCCAAATGTCTGACATGACATGCAAATAAAAACTAAATGACTAGTTAATTTTGAGCAATACATATGCAACAAATGATGCTAAAGGGTAGGTACAACAAGTTTTCTTTCACAGCTAGAAGACATTCAGGTAAGTAGCCTAACTTTTTTTATTAATACCAAGAATAATTTATATTAAAATGCTTTTATTAAGTATATACATTTAATTGGACACATTAATGTCAATGCTAGCTGAAAATGGCATCAGCACCTTGGTCTCATCCCTATCTTGATAGATCTAGTATTCCTCCCTGCGCCTCAGGTACTGGGGTCAGTAATGCCTCTGCCTTTCGGGGCTCGTTTTAGGGAACGTGTATACCAAATAAGGTGGCAACAGCAACCTCAGCTGTGTTCACACACCCTCCAATGAACACAGCAACAGGGCATGAGAGTGAAAGATTTATGAGCTGTTGCATGCAGACACAGCGGAAAGCTGCTTTCAAAAGGAGAAAAAGAAATGCAAAAATAAAAGAAAACAGAAGGGGGATACAAAAAGATCAAATGGCAGTGCATGATAAGGCATGAAAAACGACTCAGCGTGGTCGTAAATTAATGGAGAGAGGAGGGTTGTCATTATCCACACAGGGGCCCCGGGACAGAAAGGTGTGGCTCCCAGATGGTAGGGGAGAGATAGCTGGGGCCAAGTTTGAGTAATTGATGACTTAAAAATAAACCACTAGCATTCATCTTGGGAGGGATAGAAGAAAGATTGCCTAACAACACAAACACATAACATCCAGGTCAAGAGCATTTCAACAACTTCCTTGTAAAAGTTTGAGAAGGAAAAAATTGAAGGAAATAAGGGCACAAAGGAAACTATGGTCTTAGTTAACTTTTTTTTTGACACTCATATGCCTCCAATTTAACACACCTTCTATGGGACAACTCACAGCACCTTTGAACACAGGGTACACATATTTATTCTTTTTTTTGCAAACTTATTTTTAAAGCAACAAAATGTTGCATTATTTAAGCATTGTTTGATTAGATGCTGCACATTCAGTGTAAGCTGTACCTAATGCAATGCAGGGCATTATAGCATTATTACTTTTTGCTGACCCTGATTTAAAGAACGTATAATGTGTTTTACAATGTATTCTCATAACCTGTTTGTAAATTTTCCTTATTTGCAGCATTTCATACAAACTGTTGTGTGTGCAAGGTGACACGGTGGTGTGGTGGTTAGCACTGTCCCCTCACAGCAAGAGGGTTTCTGGTTCAATCCCAAGAGGGAGCCCTTCTGCTCGGAGTTTGCATGTTCTCCCTGTGTCAGCGTGGGTTTTCTCCAGGTACTCCAGCTTCCTCCCACAGTCCAAAGACATGCAAGTTGGGGATAGGTTAATTGGTCACTCTAAATTGGCCGTAGGTGTGAATGCGAGCGTGAATGGTTGACTATCTCTATGTGTTATAGTCTAGCGACCTGTCTAGGGTGTAACCTGCCTCTCGCCCAATGTCAGCTGGGATAGGCTCCAAACCCCCCGCCACCCTCAAGAGGATAAGTGGTTGCAATAATGGATGGATGGATGTTGTGTATGCATTTTTGGATATCATACAAACCATTATATGAGGATACCTTGTATACCAAAATATGATTTAACAACACAAACTATATTGGGCCCACAAATCATATATATACTGTATAGACTTAATGGTTGCCTCATTCTAAGAAACACAAATTAATGCTCCCTTGGATTTTCTTGACTTGTAGCTGATATGTTTATTTTTATTTTTCTTAGTAAGTCAGATTGAGGCCAAACCCAGATGAGAGAAATGGCAAGATAAAAACAGAACAAGAGACTTCCTCTGTCAGCAGTAAGGACACTTGCTCCCCTCTCTGTCTTCCCCCCTCTTGTTCCTTTCTTTCCTACGTCCCTCTACCCTCCTCCAGCAGCTGGTTATAAGGCTGCAGGTGTTGTTATCCTGCTGCCTTTTGAGGATCTGATGATGGAAACATGTTTATGTAGTACAGTGCATTGTATCCTCCCAGCATTCTGTTCTTGTCAGAAGAGGGACCAGCTCTGAAACATTATTTAAATCACTGGACACTAAAATATTCCAGCACTTTTTTTTTTTTTTTTTTTTTTTTTGTTATTTTGGTTTACACTGAGACCAGGTGTCTAAACATTTTATGGCAGGAGAAACTAGTTGTAAAGTAACAGGTTGGAAATAAAATTTAAATGTACAGTACAAGCGTTATAATCCTATAGGGGCTTTAATTTTAGCATTTGCAAGCAAGCCAGTTAATATTAAACTGTTCAAATCCAAACTAGAAAGGGGGGTAGGGAAGGCTAAATTGTGCAAGAGAAAAATAATTATGCAGATCTGTGTAAGTGTGAGCATGTAAGAGCTAAATGTAAAATCTGTCTATCGTCTCCCTGTGATTGGCTATCTCTGAGATATGTTTTTAAAGCCCTGACGCGTTATTAATAAAACAAGCTCTAATAGAAATATCATTGGGCTTATTTTTCAATCAGGCCCAGCATCGCTGCAATCCGCAAAGCGTGACATTAATTAAAGATTGATGGCCAGGCTGTTCATCTGAACCGCTGTTGATCTGGTAATTAAAATGACAACAAAAAAGATTTATTTATAGAAATTTGCCCAACTTGTTTCATTTCCTTGTCAATGGGGCCTGATTTTCTGTCTTTTAAAGAAGAGAAAGAAGTGCATGTGTTTTTCATCTTCCCCTCTCCCTGCTCTCACTGATGGACGTTGTCAGAATAAGCAGGGGTTCAAGGTAGTGAGGTAAAAAGGAGGCTCAAAAATGAACAGGCCACAAGGCCGACGAGGCTTCTCGCACACTGGCTTCGCCCTGCTCAATCAAACTTTTCAAAGGGATGAAAGGGAAAGTTTCAATGACCTTAGTTCAGCAGTAATTCAGAAAGAAAAGCAAATACAAATGAAATAGCTTTGCATTTTTATTTTGGTAAAGTAATTATGTAGTCTCTTGGAGTTTGACAAGGCTCCTAATGAGTTCTCCTAGGACCTCTCTTTTATTTGTTTGTTTGTTATTTTTAAGCTTGATTAAGTCCCCTTGTATTTAGTGAGCACAATCAAATCAAAGGGGAGGAAGATTAACTGTGTACATTTCTCCAACATCTTTAAGGAGGTGTAAGCATACTGCTTTTTCTTTGTGCTGCACACCGCTATCCCTTCTGCTGTAGTCAGTAGCCATCTGTTCTGGTTGTGTATTCCACTACGCACACTGAACCAAGTACAAAACACACACATACAGTGACAGACATTATTTAATTACTGTCAGTTATTTATGTTGAAGTTGTACTTAAAAGATCACTGACACCAGAAAATCCTTGATTATTGATGTACAGTTACAATTACTGAAAAACTACATGAACATGACAATGGAAAAAGTGTCAGGTTTCCAACTCTGCATCCTCGAAAAAAATGTATATATACTATATTGTTTTTCCTGACATGCTTTGTATGAAATACAATTGCTGCATGGATCATGTTCACCAGAAACTTTTTTTTTCAAACCAGTCCTCCAACCCATACGACCACATGGGTCATTTCTCCCTACCATGGATGTATAAAGAGAACTGGATAAAGCGTTGGAGGCAGGGCCCCATTCATTCCCATTAAAGTTTAATATTCGCTGTATGAAATTACCCAGATCACACTTCCACTTCCTTCCACACTGTGAAGCCCATAGAGCAAGTGCACTTAAGACTTTAGGCCACTGAGCGGCTAACTTATGGTTTAGGCTAACTTGAAGGGGGATAAAATTATTTAATTTTGCAGTTCTTCTAGACAGACAAATCCTGGTAGTAACAATGGAAGTGACTTCTGGCGCCAGACATCAACGAAAAAAGCGGTCCTTTCATGTCGGTATGATATGTGGCTGGTGGCGGCAGGTGGATGCCCGGCAGCGTCATGGGGTAAACGTAGCAGGACAACAATGAAGGTTAAGGTGGCATAACTACAAGTAGGGCAGGTGGAGGGGTGGTGTCAGTTTGTGGTGTTGTACAGATGTAGTGCATTTAATTTAACTCTATGGGCCGAATGACGCATTGTGCGTCCAAATTCACACCTGTTCTTCTCTATGGATTTTCTCTGCGACCGTTCGTCATAGCAAGAAGCCACACATATCACGTGAAACAGCGGAACCGCAGCTCTCTGACAAGACCAAATGTGTTGGTAGTCCAATGTTTTCATAGTGAAATAAATGATAAAGTTACACTAAAATTATGTATAACAAAGCTTTCATACAGCTTTGCACACACATTACTGTTGGATGGATTACTCGTAAATGCAGGGTTACACAGAAATGCCACGCATATCACATGAAAGTGCAGGATCAGAGCTTTCCAGTGATACCACACACATCATTGCTATAAATCCAGATCAATTGTCTACAAAATGAAAACCTGACGAATTTTCTTAAAATCCATTATACAGATCTTGTTATCAGTCACTTCATACAGTGAGGAATATCGTATCTTACCACGTCTTAGGGTTGCCTGTGTTTCTCCCTGTCTATCCACATTTGTAGTCCAGCTTTCAAGATGCAAATATCTCCATATTATCCAGTTGACAACTGAGGCCTAATTATGCATGCTGACAGGGCAGTAGTCACCATATACATTGTGGGGACAAGAATTTAGTAGCAAATCTGGTTATCCCAGATTGTCCTGAAAAAAACAAGATATAGCATGTGTACGTAGCCTTTATAATGACTACGATATGAGCTGACAAGTAAAGGCAGGAAAAATACCCCAAAAAAGGCATAGGGCCCATAGGGTTAAAAGAGACTGTATGCAAACTGTACAGTTCCTGTGAAAACTGAAAGTATTTTGACAATAGACAATGCATGTAACAGGCTGAAGTTGACACGGTGTCCCAGAACATTAACAACCAACACACCCAGGGTACCTTGCACATCGTGAAAATTTCATGACCAAGTGTCAATATGTGATGAGGTGGGCGTGAGAATGTGTTGGGGTCTTTTTGGGCACCATGGCATTACGTGGCTGACCCACAAGTTGTAATTCCACATTTGGCCACTATGTCAAATTGGCTTCAAGCCTGGCATTGTTTCTGGGGGCTTGGTTTCTTACTTCTACAACCCACAGTAGAATTTCATAAATCAGTGCTCCTACTGGCCGACAACAGAATAGCAAGTATAGGGCTATTGAAGGTCACAGTTTAAACACATAATGTTGTGAAATGGTCTTACAGAAACTATGTGGTTATTTAGGCAGCAAACCTAAGTTAGGTTTGGAAAAAAGGTCATGGTTTACATAAAATAAGGATGTTTGTTACTTACGTATCATGGGCTCTCGAGGGTCCTCTAAGATCTGTAATGAAGGTCATGTGATCAAGAAGCTAGTGCTACCTTTAGCAACCTAATCGGCTCTCTCAGTCTTACCCTTTTGGTGGTGCAGGTCATCAAAGAGAGGAGGGGTCCGTTTCACAAAGCAGGTTTAGTGAAAACTCAGAGTCTGTTAACCCTGAAATGAGGGAAACTCTGAGTTTTCCGTTTCAAAAAGGGAGGTAACTCAAACCATAGAAAGAGGGGTAACTCTAGCCTGTTTCAGAGAGAGAGGTAACTTAAGCTCTCGGTCAGTTACCGTAGTAACAGACTCTATGAACCTAATCTGGTCGGGACCAGGTTTTTCTCAAGGAACCTCGAGTTTCTCTCTGTCTCCGCCCTCTTTCAGAGCCACACACTCCATTTGATTTCCTCATTTATTCAGTCAGCAGGTGAGTTTTGGCGTAGCCTAATTCTGCCATCTGTCATTAAAAAAATCATTAAGAAAATCAGAGTCAGTATATTAGAAGTCCATTAGGCACAGTAGGTGGCGACTTTTTTCACTAACATGACATGTCCTTCTGATAACGATCCCGTGGATGAAGGTGCAGCATTACTGCGCAGAGAATTAAATATTCGTCGGGAGATGGTTATCAGACCGCGCATAGATGTTCTAGCATTTCCACACAATTATCTTTTTGAGCTGTACCGTTTCACGTCACAGTCCATCATCTACATACACAACCTAATCCGTCCTTACATTTGCAACATTACCAATCGTAGTCATGCTCTCACATCCCAGCAGATATTGTGTGTTGCGCTCATAGACTGTATAAAAATGCGCTGCGTTTCTTTGCAAATGGAAGTTTTTTGTACAATGTCGGAGATGCTGAGCACTTGAGTAAGGCAACTGTATGCAGGGCAGTCAGAAAAGTGTGCTCGTTTTACAGGCATCTGCCTTCTTTCTGTTGGCTGAGTAGAAGTTTAAATAGGCTTAATTATTTAACAGAACACGATATAGATGAGAAGACATTTATGTGTGTGAAAACAGCATTATGTTGGGGATAAAACAACTGCACAGTCAAACAGCCACTCAATATTTACTTTACAATGTAAAACATGGTCAAAATCAGGTACCCCCATGAGATTATGCCGAGGTCTTACCTGTTTGAACAATGTTTTTATATTTCATCCTAAACTGCTGCCAAGTGCGCCTCTCCCGCGGGATTGCACCTAAATGAAATAAATTAATAGGCTACCATTCAAGCAGTTTTCCCTTGTAATATTATTGTGATTGCAAAGGACGACATTTAAACTTATGCATTCTCCCACACTGTCTCCCTCTCTTTTGCAGCTGCAGCGGTGTTGCACTTCTTTTTGAAAATGTGTGCAAACTCGCTGTATGAGTGCATTAAGATTTCTAATTCTAGTGGGGTGAAAAACGCAGCGCTCCTCTTCCCCGTTGCCATGGTGACTCGTCGAATCGGGGCTCCATTGATGCTGGCTTTTTATAGTTGTGGTGCACGCGCTTAACTCCAGGTGAAACTACTCCGAGTTGATTAAACTGATTCAAATCAGCTGTTCTGGAACCGGAAACTCAGAGTTTCCTATCTCAGAGTAGATCAACTCAGAGTTCAGGATTAGACTCAGAGTTTGTTGAACCTGTTTTGTGAAACGAACCCGAGGTCTCTCAGGTTTCTGTCAGCACGTTTCTTCTCTCTTTTCTTTCTCATTTCAAATATCAATATTCAACATTTTCATTTCCTTCACTTTTTTTGCTTTAGAAGTGGAGTTTAGTGTAGGCAGATGTTGATCACATAATACACAAACAAACAGCATCACTCCATCATCACAAAAACAGAAAGGAAACCAGACAAACAGCAGACAAAACCTAAACAATGTTCCTCAAAGAACATGGGGACAAATAATCATACAATAGAGATTTTATATTGGCATAACAATATTCCAAACTAGCTCTACCGCAACAAGTACAAGTTGTTAAAAAAAGTCCCATTGTCCCCTGTCTTTGTTTGTGTGCTTTGTTAGTTTTCAATACGTTTGTCACTCATCCATGCACACACATTATAGATTTCACTCGTTTCACAGAACATTGCTCTGTTTATTTAAACAGTTTAATATATTTTACTTTTGTTATAAACTACTCGTATTTTCTGTTCATCTTGTCTCAATGTTGAGCCATTCCATGACACTCTTTGCCATCATTTTGCCTGTGCTAGCTGTTTACAATTTTATTTTATTTTATGGACCAAGCTAGGTTTGACAGTATGTTTGCTGATTACAGATTAAAACAATTTCAACAACTAATCTAAAAAAAGAATGGATCATTTCAGCAGGACGTGATAACTGAATGTGACTTTTTACTACAGTGGCATTTAGCTGTGCTCTCTACATTATCTGATAGAGAACAGAGTTAATAAAAGCTTTTTGCTGGGCAATACTTATAATGAATCTGTTATGGCTTTTGAATAACCATTATTTTGACATGAATAATTATGGTGGTTGTAATATATGTTTGGAGGGAAATTTGCTCACAACATTTTTAAATGTTTTTCTCATAATCATAACTTTGACCTTTTGGATTGATTTCATTTCAGTCACAGTGATAAGGTACTGCTTTGTCAAAACTAAATAGAGATGAATGAATGGCAAGGAGTCGTAGTAACACAACAAGTTTATTAACAAGCTTTTTTCATGTACTATAGAGGTTTACTCGTTTTCAAGGATGGTGTGGTATGCGTTTAATCACTGATTATTTCCTGACAGCACAAGCAGACAAACTTTGTAAGCTTTGTAAGTTGAAAACTGGTAGATATCTAATTAATATTTCATTTAAAGGATGTACCTAAATTCTTTTTATATATTTGACAAAACAGAACATAGCATAAAACGACATACAGCATTGCAGATGCAGAGAGGCAAAGAAAATCTGATTTCACTGGCTTGTTTTCGAGTGAAAAGATGTTTTAACTTTTTATGATCACTCTTGAAATGGCAGAAGCAGACAGCCGGTTGTAAACTCTCTATAGTATACAAACTAATGAATCAAAGGTAGAAACATCTAGACAAAGTGAATTAATGACACACACAAGGCCAATTTATAAGACTCCACACTAGCTTTGTACACAGTCCTATACACCACCCATATCTGACCCATATAGTTCTACATGGCAAACAGCCCAATTTCTCTGCCCGCCCGTAAAATGTATTTCCATGAGGAACTACTAGATACAGGATTTGGCACCAGCTTAGGAACCAAAAGTAAGAGGATGGAGGGGAAAGAGATGTATTAAATGATTATAATGACTGATGATATTACCTGTTTCTACAAAAAATGACTTCAATAGTGTAATGGTCAAATAGCGAGTAAGGATGACAGAATTATTAAAAGAGAAAGAATTGAGTAATTCCTGCACATTTATCAGTCTGCACATCACAGCTTCACACTCAGTTAATACATACTGTAAATCTCACTGATCCCAAGGAGGTCTTTTTTTATATTTCTTCATATTTTGATCCTATTAAGTAACAGGCTTTGGAGTGCAAGTTAATTTCAGAAGGCAACAAAAAGAGGGAAGGGATGTGAAGTGAAAAAATGGATGAGATTCTTAATCTTTTTTATATGTGTATATATATATGTATTTAAGATGTGAACAATACAACAGGCCTTGCACTGACCACGGTACAGGTAAATGGGATCGTGCCTGCACCATCTATTCCCTCTGACATGATAAATACTTAATGTGCTTCATGATGAATGCTTTTTATAACGTGTAGCTGAGATAAGATTCCAGTATTCATATTTTTCTATCATGTTAATGTGTGGAGATAAAGCTTTGTATCCGGTGTGCTGTTTGGGGGCAGCTGGCCGGTCCATTGCTCTCTGTTGGTGGATAAATAGATGGAGGTGTGCTCAGATGGAGACATCAGAAAGTGCAACTGCTGCTGGTGTGGACCTTTTCTTAGGGAGCGATCACACCCCGAGATGAAACACAACGCCAGTAAAACCATTGTTTTGATATGGCACGGCTGACCGGCATTCAAGCGTCTTTTTAGACAGGCGTTTTTCCGACATCTTTTTAGACACGTGTTTTTGTAGACGCTTCTTTTTAGATACGCAATTTAGATGCGCGTAGACGCTGAAAAGTTAAAATATTTTCAACCTTTTGAGCATCAGACGCCAGTAGCTAGCACATATTGAATAAGCGCTTCCAGTGTTTCAAACGTCTTTAATGCGTCCGCATCTCTAGCATCTCATTTCTGTGTGATCACCCCCTTAGAGTACAGATTGCTCCTATTGGTTCCACTGGTAATCATAATTATAGTTAATGTTGATTAAATATGTATTTGAGCTATTGAAATAACAGCTGTAGCCTGCTTAATCTGACACACTGTATTTTTGACAAGCTACTTAATCAAAATATTGAAGGTTCTTGTTTAAAGAAAATCAAATTTATATGCTTAAATTGTTGATGGAATGTTAATGAAAGATTAACTGGAGAATGCAACTCCTGAAATTAAAATGACACAATCGGTGAGTGGTGTAACTCTGTTGGAGTTGTCACTGTTGCACTATAGGGCTCAAAAGGGCACGTGACTTCGCAATGCATTGTGTGTAACCAGTGCCATTTTTACGGGCAAATTGTTTTGTTTACATTGCGTTGCGCCGGGAGAGAGACTTAAATGGACCAAGATAGAAGCGAGAGATTTAAATGGACCGGGCAAAGGAAAAGTGTGTTGGACGGTACAGAGACAAGCTGGACCCTGTTCCAAAAGCTCGGTACCTTGACAAAATCCAGAAAATAGGTGGAGTGGCTCTGTATGAGCACGGAGACTGGACTCGGGATTTAAAAGCCCTGCCGCCGTTGACTGAAGCTGAGCTTGTCCTCTATCTCGTCAACGGTTTAAGTTATTATACCGGCGACAAATTTAGGAATGCCAAATCTTTAAGGGCTCATGGGCAAGCAAACTTTGGGTGGGTGCAGGACCTCCAAAATTTACGCCTTAAAGAGAAGACCATTGTCATTTCAGAGGTATGTAAACTTTACAAGCCTCACTGAGTCCCACCTCCGTGTGGTGCTGCCTGTTTGCTTGCTCAGGTTTTGACTAACATATCTAGCGTGATAAAAAACGGGATAAAAAGTCCTGAGTACACAGCTGTGTTAGATATGTCCCTAGTTCTATTCCAGCTATCAAAATATATCACATTATACAGCCCATCAGTCTTCTTCCCGTAGCGATCATGAGAACGATTGTGGCAGTTAATGACATAGCAAGTCTGCACCATTTTCAAACGATACAGTTACTTTTAAAATGCTAAAACAACAACAGAACACAAGCGTAGTGTCGCGAAACGTAAACAACTTTACAATTGCCCGCAAAACCCACAATGCATCATGGGTTTTCCACCTCCGCTATGTCACCCTTTTGAGCCCAATAGAGCTGTGGTAAAGGAGAGTGCTGCAGCACCAAGGGGCTGAGGTGGACACAAAACTGTAGAATACAGTGAACAAGAGGATTTAATCTGCTTTAACACCGATCCAATATAAATATGCCATCATCAGGACATCTGTAACATTAATCAAACACCCGATTCCTGAAGAAAGGTCTAGTAATCACTCTCTATTTAGCTTTTCGGTTTTCACCAACTCCTGAGTGAAACAGCTGACCTATTAGCTGCTAAATGCTTCACCAACTAGTTAATTAGAGCTTTTTCTTTGACAACTGCTGCTGCAGCTTGAAACAAGCTTAATGAGAACAAAACAGTAAAGTTGCTGATAGTAGGGGGATGTAATCTGGTTAACATTGCATTACTTCTACAGCATATTATTGCATATTCAAAAATGGAGACTGTACAATATATTCCATGACACTGACTCATGGAAGCACAAAGTTTTCTTCAAAATTTCAAGTAAAGGAATTGGGTTATGATGTAGGGCTGCAACAGTTTGTGTATTTGCCCCGAACTGTCATGTGCCGGTGCACGCAGTCACACACAATACATGGTATGTAGATTGATGCAAATAATGAGGAACCAAATTTCACCAGCATGTTTCACCTGAAAACTTTAAGCCATACACTTTTAGTAACATTTCGTGGAACAAACTGACTGGCATACTAATCAATCACACAGTAGCAAGCACAAATAAAACGCAAGAGCTGGAAATGTGCCTATGGGTTCCTGGTCAGCTACCAGCGAAGGGTTAGTTGTGTATAAAACATGGATGAAGCAGCAGCGTTGCTCCACTCATGTAGGGGACATCACCCAGATGTGCCAATCGACAGTCTTCAGTTTTATTTATTCATTTTTATTTTTTATGTTTTTTGTATTTTCCATTTCATTGCATAAAATATGCTTTTCATTTTTATAGTCTGTTGTGACCCATTGTATTTTGAGAAAGTGTTTGTTCAGTATTCCTACAGTGTAATGCAGAAGAGTTTTAATTGTTCCTTATTTTTATAATGAAAATAGCAAAAAAAACAAAGTTGGCACTGGACAAAATACCACCTAAGTCCCCAGCAGAAGGATTGTGTCTGTCTTTGACACTTGCACTACTGTCTGCTCATATTACCTGAAAAGAATCCTTATGATTTAAAAAAAATAATAATTTTTTTAGCTGTACCGAACTCACAGAGGTGACTCCTAAACTGGGTTAAGACCCAAAGCCGTTGTTGCTATTCGGTGGAATGGTTAAGTTGATTGGCTGGCATCACTTTCCCAATTATGTCTCGCAAGTCCTAAAAAGAACACAAGCTATGACTGATCAGAATCCAGGGTACCATGTCTCTCAGCCATGAATATGCTCAGCATAAATGCATTGCACACTGAACTTTTATAAATAGGCTACTACAGTACTTTTTTTTTTTATCACAAGCATTATATATTATTATATATTATATTAGCATATAAGTACTCTTAAAGCCCCATCCATTAAAAAGGAAAAATGAATGTACTGCTACACAGTCACCAAATAAACAGAGAGGTGACTATAAAATATAGATGTTCTACATGTGTACATTTACTGGTGGAGTATCAGGGTGTGGGGGATGCAGTCACACCCAGGCCAGGCCTAGCAGTTTGTTAACAGTACAAAATGGCCAACAATGCAATATAATAAAGGATCACATCATTATGGACACAGTAACCCTCAGCATTATTCTATCTCTGCATAATTTTAAAAAGTGTGTTGCACTCCGCAGTGTAAAAACTGTGCAGCCCCTTTTTTGCTTTAAAGTGTGTTTGTGGGCTGCAGCTGCTTTGGAGTTTAAACGTATTTTATGTTATATATATTTAAACATCTCTGTGTTGTCTTCTTTGGTGATGTTTTATTCTGCTGTTGCTCCTACAATAAGTGTCAGGCTATTTACTTTATGTGGCTTAGGTGTCTTTTGCATTTTTTTATTTATTGCTGGCCACTTTTGTTAAATTGTTTGAGTTTTGTCTGTTTTCTGGTTAATTCTAATGAGGCTGTACTGAGGAGGGTTGCTATGTATTTATAATTAATAATCAGTTGTACGTACAGGCTGCAAAGTGTTGTCTATAAAGAAAGGAATTATTGTTGGTTTGGACATTAGGGCTCGGTGCTATGATATTGTTTCACAAGTGTATGCATTTATATTTAACACAGTTCATTTTGTAGCCTAAAGGTGTTCTATAATTTAACAGCAGTGTTATATATCATGTATAAAAATGTAAGGCTGTAACATTTACTCAGTATATTTTAACATTTTTACGTTATGTCTTCTTGAGTATTTCTCTTAAGTAAAAGTACTTTTTTTCACTTTTTCAACAATTTTGATTGCATTTCCTTTTCAAACAACAAAAAGAAGAATCTAGTTTGAGGTGGGGATGTGTATGGAGTCAGGCAGGGAATTTCTTTATCTCAGTCTGCTGCTCTGGGTTACGACTGCCACACTGTTCAGCCCTTTTACGGTTCCCAGGTAGAGACACTGGCAGATGTGAGCAGTAAAAAAATATATCTATATAGCCAACATGTGCACATGTAGGGATATGCACATCACTGTGCACAGGCATTCTCTTGCTCACACACTCTAACTCACAGACACACACACACTACACCAGGCCGGTTCGTAGGCACAGATGTGTGCATGTCTCACCTGAGTCCAATAACGTCACCTCGTTCAGTGCCACCATACGGCTTGGTAGGCCCAGTCCTGCATGGCCCCTCTGTCTTTCCCTTTCTGTCTCTCTCTGTCTGTCTCTCCCCCTCTCTCTCGTTCTGTCTCTGTCTCTCTTGTGCCTCGACGGCACTTTGAAGCTTCTCCAGTCATCCTGCCATCCTTACATGCACCCAGGGTCCAATTAGCCCTTCAAACACCCCTGCAGTCAGCACACAATGCATAACCCTGCACCAGTAATGTAGTCTACATTGTGATGCTTTCATATACATTAGCCTGAGGGGGGGCGGCTTTATGTTCTGTGGACAATTTAGTATTGATTAAAGTGAAAGGATGGAAAGAAAAAAAAAAGTCAAAATGTTGTTTTTTCTCACTGGTCAGTTTAACATAAAATGTTGTTCAGTATTCACAAAATAGCCAAATCTCTGCATGGTTTATGAGCATAAAGCTTTCTCTTTGGACAATTCTGCAAGTGAGCATGACTTTCATGGTGCTCTTGTCCAGGACAAATTAAGAGATATGACTGTAGCCAGGCCCTTAGAGATTGTTACTGGGTGAATTAAACGCCTTAATTGCCATTGTTGCCTAGGAACCTTTAAATTTCTAAATTATTGTCTACCATCATCATCAGTCAATATTATGACACGATGAATAATTTAATTCCGTATTCTGTGTTTTCCTCTAAAAATCAATGAAGCCTGCCACAACGTTTGAGCAATTTTTAGCTTTTATTTGTCCTCTAAAACTGTCTTTTGCTAAATGATACTGACCCTTTGAATCTTTTAACAGTGCAATCAATAAAGCATGTTTATGCGTGGCTTGCAAAACCATCAGTTTGGGACTTTTGAAAAAATATGCCAGCGGCTGCAGCTTGCTAAGTGCAGAGCGCTAGCACTAAATCTTGGGAGTTAAAGTTTTACTGGGGCGTTATGGGTAAAAATGCCTTGTCAGCCATCTGCCACCTCCTCTCCTGGCAGCCATATTTCCAGGTCTGCTCAAGTCCTGGGAGAGAACACTGCATCGCCACCCAGGGCCGACCGCCACTATTACAGCCCTGCACCGGGAGCTGTGGAGGAGTGAGTAAAAGAAGGAGAGAAAAGGAGTAAAACTGACATGGATGCAGATTCACAGACAGACAGAGGACAACTGCAAACTAAGGCAGTTTGATGATGATGATGATGTACAGCATGAAGGTGTGAGCAGGAGGAGGCTGTGATGTATCATTTTAAACTGTACAAGGTTGAGAATGATAGCGCGATATTAAAATTCAATATGATGCTGACTGCATGTTGAACCATCTTCAGGTGAGGCAAAAACTGCCCACCCTTAGTTTTAAACCATTAGTCTATACAGTTCAATGAAATCCAGGAATTTCTTGTGCTTAAACATACTATAACAACTGGCTTTATCAACGATAAGTCAGGTCACTACTGGTAATGTAAAAGGAGTTGCTCGTAGTGACAAACCCACAAAATTTCCACCTGACTGCGCTGTTCCCCTCAGCTCTGGGGAATTTATTGCAACTTTCAAGTCATTCTGTTTGTTTTTTATGGTCGACACCTTTATTGTTTTGATTCAGTCTCACCGCTCTCATCACTGTTGTTTCCAGACACACTAGGCAGCAGATTTTCTGCAAAAAGTCCTAATAAACCCAACACTTCCTTCCCATCAACATGGTGATGGTGAATATGGTGTAGCATTTAGCAGCAAAAAAACCTATTTATTTTTCTCAAGAGCTGGTGGTGACCAAATCAGAGCTAAGACGAGTGTAAATTTGCTGTATAATGCAGGATGTAGTGGCATTTGCCAAAATTTGGTTGCAATTTCTAAAAATCAGGGCTTTCCCTATTATTACAAGCGTTCTTGTCACAGCACCTAAGGGCTCATTTATGCTCAACATTAGAGACGAAGAGGGATGGAGCCATCTGTCCATACTCTGTGTGTTCATTTTGTGCACATTTTCTGAGAGCTTATGGATACAGGCAAATGGATCAGATTCACCGGAGATCATGGAGACATTGCAGCATAGTTCAAATGAGATATGACCATAGGACACAACAAAGGAATTAAAATAATGGGTGAACGGAAGAAATTGGTATTAGAGTGAAAAGAATTCTCCGTCCATGTGTCGGGATGTGTGAAATGGCTAAGAAGACCACCACAATCTACAACACTGCCTCTGTTTAAAAGTACAATACTATGACTTGCTCCACTATCGCCCAATTTGTTGTCAGAAACGTTGGCCCTCTAGTGCCATCTATTGGCTGTATCCATGCCAACATGAAGGACACATGCTAGGGGGCATGATGTTTACAATGTTTGAAACTGACATATCTTTTTTCGTATGTAAAGGTAGCAGAAATGCCTCTATCTTTTGGTGTCACTGAGGACAAATTACTATATTCAGCTTTCTGTGTGGGTGTTTCACCGAAGGCGGGGCTCAGCTCCTCACCACACACTGGCAGGGCTGCCGACATCGGGGGAACACCCCGCCAATTGTCACCAAGATGTTGCTCTGGGAAGAAAATAGTTCCTACATGAAACTGCTCACAGCACGGTCTGTAGATTAACTTGAGCAATTGGGTCATGATTTTCAAGAAAGAAACGTTGCTGTTGAGTTTTTCAAAAGTATTTTTTTGATGCGTTGCGAACTACAAGCCGAGCGCCTGGCTGGTTCCATTATATTTGAGAGGTCAGACGTCTCTACTGCTGATATCTCCAACACTCTGCAACGCACACCAAAAACAATCTAGATTCAATAATAGCACTACAGGTGAGGGAAAAAATAAGTATTTTTGATTTGGGCCTGAACTGTTCCTTTAAAGGACCTAGTTGAGGGTGGTTTCGGGATCTGAACAGGGCTCCAAGTGAGAATAATCCAGACACGTCCAGCAGGTAGAGGATCGGGTCAGGCCCCAGAAATATATGGATGCTTGCCTGCTGTGTCCAGCAGTGACAAAGTTGGCTTACTGGCACCTCTAAAGCTGCAAGGCTTTAGGAACTCATTGTCTTATAAGGTTAAAGAAAGCAGTGTTGATTGTTGGTAAGCTGATTTGTGAAGTGTTGTTGACTGTCTCAAAGTCACAAGCTCTGCTGACCCAATTGCCTTCAGATGTAAATTTAGTGGTATAACAATATCACACTACTTCCACCACACTACCTAGAAAGGACAGTAATTACTCTCATGACCACAAGAGATTACCTCAAGTACTTGACAAACAACCTAATGCTGTCACTTTTCTGATGGAGAGACTTTTACATTTCTGTTTTCTGTCATTTATCTCATTTTATTTTAGTTTAGTTTAGTGACAGTTTCTATGCAAATCAGTCAGTCTTCATTAACCCATTTTGGTCAAACCTTATCAGAACATGTTTATTTACATACATTACCATTTACATGCACATGTGGTTCAGCTCTTGTGTTCAGATTGTCAGAAGTGAGAGAAAGAGACATGAGAGACAAAGTACAGAGAGGCTGAGCATAAACAGTGAAGCTTCCAGCGAGCTTTGAGCCCTCCGGCAGGCCCGTCTCGTCTCTTCTCCAGGTCCCATAATGAACGGTGGTGCTGACCCTGTCAGCCTGACGAGACTGGCAGCTTAATGCGTTGGAGAAAAGGGGGAGGGTGGAGGTATATAAATAAATAAGAGACCTACATCAGGGCCCCTCGTTCCATGAGGCCTTGCTAAATGCTAATCATGGTTGATTAATCAGGCCGTAATTCCACTGAACCAAAAAGGTTCACTAGTCAATTGCGCAAAATTAGCCCGTTCTCACGTATGCCGTCACATTTAGTGATGGCAGGGCAGCGCATTACAGACCTGATTCAAGGCAGTAGATCACAGCTGAGTCTTGGTGCATGCAGCACATTTGGGCATCACTTTGTCTCCCAGTGATCCACTTATTCAGTTGTTTCGTAGAGAGCATTTAGATGAGACCATATCCACTGACTTTCTGTTTTTGTTGCCTTCTTTATCATTGCAGAATGCTTTGAAGCTGAGGAAAGTGTTTTAACTGCAAAGTGCTGATCAAAACACTGCTTAATACACTCACTTCTCTTCCTTATAAATCTGTAACAGTGGAATTGATTCTTTGATGTGTCAAGAGCTGGATTTGTAATTTAAACTGGAAATCATTCATATCATAATTGCTTGCACACTGCAAAAAATGTCAGCATGACTTGATTCTCGTTCTCAATCTTGTTTCAGAGGCAAAGTCTATTTTTTTTTCCCTGAGGTTTTATAACTTTTGTAGGGACTTTTCTAGGGGGGAACTATTTCATAATAATTTATTGTTTTCTGACGGTATTAATTATTGTAAATCAACAGACATCAGAAAAACTATTAATTCTTGCAAAAAACAATTTTGCAAAAAACAGATTCATGTTGTGATTTGCTGAAATGCAAAAAATGCATGAAGTGTGAATAACATGCTAACATGTAAACATCTTGAAATGTGCAAACTAACTGGACTGATTGAAAGTTATTTCATTTCCTGAAATGAATAAAATTACATCACGTTCAAAAAGATTTAAAAATAACTATTGAGAATAAATTATACCAAACTGTTTCTCTGTGTTTATAGACTGTATAGGTCCAGCTAAGGCATTTGAGCTACTGACTCACCCTTCCAGCACCTCTTCTCTGTATTTATGTTGTGTGTGTGTGTATGTGTATGTGTGTGTGTGTGTGTGTGTGTGTGTGTCTCTGTGTTTGCATGCAAGTTTACCAATCCATGAATTAACTCAAGGAAGTAAAACCCACGTCGTACATCACCAACTACACATCTCCAACACACAACAAATGCCTCTTCACCCCTTGATATCCCACAATCCCCACCACACACTCCCCTCCACACACACACACACACACACACACACACACACACACACACACACACACACACACACACACACACACACACTCACTAACCCAGCCCAGCCTAGCATAGCGGAGAATTAAAGAGCTAAGCACTCATAAATCAGCAGGCCCACTGATCTTTCCTCTTCCTGGAGACAGACAGACAGAGGGACAGAGACATAGGTGGGGGTGGTGTGTGTGGGGGATCAAGTCGGTGTATATGGGGGAGGGAGGAGGAGAGACACAAAAGGGAGGTGGTTTTAAATCTCCCACGAGTGATCTAAGACTTGTAAGTTAGGCCGGCAGAGAGACGAGAGAGAGGGAAAGCACCTCTACACATGGTGTTTATACAAGCCATGATGAGTGGAGGAGAGCAGGAAACATGTCATTACTGCTGATACTGTACTTTAGCTCAACTGTTTGCTTCCACAAAATGGAGACACCCTTTATAACATGTAGCATGTGCTTACAAAGGACTGATTTAAAATGAACACATGGACTGCAATGGTACAGGTACAGTTAGGCATCTTGATCACACTTAGCTAGACTGATATTCCAACACAGAAAAAAATAGCTCTAAATCTCATTTAAATGTCTTGTTATAGTTTCAGCCATACTGCTAATACTACTTGTGACTTGACCGGGATTTTACTCTTGTGACACTGGTTTACTTGAGACTTGATTCCCAAAGAAATAAAGTGACTTGAAACTCTGAAGAAAAATATATGATTTTTTCAGGTTATGACCTGGTAAAATCCTTGCTTGACGTAAATGTCATGAATCACCTGAGAATGACTTGATTTGGTTTGCTTTGATTCGATTCTCTTGATTTTCTTTTATTTACAAATATATACAGTCTTTGCTTAAATTACTTGAGACTTGAATGACTAGAGTTGTATTGAAAGACTTGAGACTTTACCATAGACTGAATAAAAATAAGGGACCTAGTTTCCTTGACATTACTCCCTTTGAAGGTTCAAGTCAGGTAAAGGGAAGTTAGGTATAAAGACCAAAACCTGGCTGGGTTAGTCGTCAACAAAGGCATGTGGTCGCAAGAGGTTCCTACTGCCGAGTAAACGGGATCAGATTCCTTGAGGAGTCTTCGCGATAAGAGAGTAACTCCCGAATTTGAACTGAGTCCTCAACGAGGGCGCGTCTACAACGGGAGGTTGCGTTCGTAATTCAAGCTGCCAGCATCTAAAGTTTTCAGGTTTTCTATCCGTCCATACATTCCGTTCTCGAGAACTGAATATCTCCAGAACACCTCTTTCTTTGTATTTGGCCCCAACGTCCACTTGGACTCAATGATGAACTGATTAGACCATGGTAATCTAAGGTCAAGGTCACTGTGACCTCATCTGTTTCATTCTCAAGAACTAGGGATGCCCCGATCCAGCTTTTTCACCTCCGATCCAATACCGATATTACAGCCTTGAGTTTTGGCCGATACCGATCCGATCCAAGCGCGTAGTCACGTCATGTCAGTCATGTTAGAAAAGGTTTGATCAAGCAATATTACTCTAACAAGAACAACTACTTAATCAGGTTAGTCAGGTTAGTTAGTTAAACTTGAACATTAACATTAAATAAAAAATATAGCTGGTTTGCTTTGGCTGCTTTGGCCCCTTAATAAATAGAAAATAAATCAACACAAGAAATATTTAAAATGTCTAACAATGAAATTAAAATAGCAGCAAGCCTCCACACACTTGTGCTTTGGCTCCCTAATAAATAAAAAATAGATTAACACCACAAGACATTGTTGACATTTAACAAACAATGCAGCCTTTCCTTTTCAGTTATTTTTGTGGCGTCAGTGCCAGCCTGGTGCTGCTGTTTCCTGTGTGTCTGCATGCTGTCCTGGTGGATTAATAGTAAGTGCTGGAACGTTCACTGGAATGGACTGCTTGAATTGCGGAGCGCTGGGCTGGCCGGAAAACCTGGATTGGACTCCATGAAAAACTGGATCGGAGTTCTTGGATCAGCATTTTTCCATGCAGTCTGATCCGATGCAGACGCACGTTTTTTGCTAATATCGATGGCCGATACTGATCCGAATATCAGATTGGGTCACCCCTATCAAGAACATCTTGAGGGAGGTTCCTCAAATTTGACACAAATCAAGAATGAATGATTGAAGTTTGGTGGTCTCAGGTCAAGGTCTTTGTGACCTCATAAATCATGTTTTTGGCCATAACTCAAAAATCCATATGCTTTTTATGACAAAATTTCACACAAATGTCTATTAGGATATAAAGATGAAGTGATGACATTTAATATCCTAAGGGTCAAAGTTCAACTTCCGTGCGACACCATAACATTCTGCAGAAAGACTTTTCTGGCCATAACTTAACATCATTATTTAGGAACAGAGGAGGAGATACTTGGTTAGATACTGATGGGTGATACTGATCTTGGGTGCCCACCTTAAAACTGTGCTGATTCTATAGCTCTTCTGTTCTACCGGGGGGAAGATATGTGTGAAGTATCCATGTTTTCATATAAATTGTAAGTGCAACTTGACTGGTGTGCAGAGGCATACAACCATAAGTCGTTTGTTCCAGTTTGTACCAGACTGATGTTTAGCTCTGCTGTAAAGTTGGACATTTTAACATGGGGTCTATGGGGACTGACTCACTGTTGGAGCCAGCCTCAAGTGGCCATTTATGGGAATGCAGTCGATGACCCTTTGCACTGACTGAATTTTTAAGCCCTGGACGTTGCTGCTTGGACTTTCTTGTGCAAAAGACTAAACAACAGCCTGCCATTCACATTCCAATTAGTTTTCTTTTTGGTGACATCATTATGTGGTGTGTGTTTTCCCAGATCTACTGTTAAGGGCTTGAGCGTCTATTGGTGGTGTCCCTTTCTCCCCTTCTCTGGTGATAGCTGATAATGGTAACCACCTGATAAGTTTCTACTTAATCAAAGCATAAATATAAACCTTACACGTTATGAGTTTAAAACATTTCACTTCACCGACCCTGCACCCCTCCCCTGCTTATGCCTCCTCTCAACCGGACTCTTCTGAAACAAATATCATCTGCCTCGTTTGCCAAAAACAGCCTTGTCTGTCCACTTGTCTTCCAATGTGTCTGAGAGTGAGGGAGAATTAGCGGCGACTTGTTCTCCTGCTCTTGTCTGTCTACTGCTAGGGCTGTGAGCTGACAGCACAGCAGCCTGGTACATGACATGTATGCATTCCTAGTTGCTCCACTGTTATTAGCACAATGCAAGGTAGCTGGCGTCAGCCTTGTAGGGTAACGCTCTGTTCACTTCCAGTATAGCTGACAGGAAGCTTCTGGATGTATGTATGGCAGGAGAGACAGTAGCAAGGGACACGAGAGGGTGGAAAAGAAAGACAAGTGTAGATGGAATACAGGGAAAAAGCTACAAAGGAAAGGAAAGCAAGGAGAAGATGGAAGGGAAGACAAGGAGACAAAAGGGAGGGAGAGGAGAGGAGAGAAAGAAAAGACAAGTGTCAATGGAATACGGGGAAAGAGGAAAGGAAAGGAAAGGAAAGGAAAGGAAAGGAAAGGAAAGAGGTGGGATGATAAACTAACAGGGTGATGCAAAAGGCTAAAGGGAATGGGAGTCACACAAATGACATTGTCACCTCTGTATCTCTCATGCATAGTTAGATTACACTGCTGTTTATATTCATATTTATTTAACTGGTCATTCCTTCATATTGTACTTTAAATATCAGATGCTTCTTAGTCTAGGGCTCTGCTGGAACTGTCTTTACACTCTACATTTGTACTTTTATATGTATATTTGTTTACATGTATGTATATATGCATATATATATGTATATACAGTATGTGTGATGTGAATATATATATTTAGTTTTATATTTTTATACTTGTATGTGTGATACATATCTATCTATCTATCTATCTATCTATATATATATATATATAGGCTATATGTATTTTTTTATCTTTATATTTTTTAAATTTGTAAGTGCATGATTGCACCTTGGGGTTGGGAGAAAGCACAGTTTCGTTCTCATGTCCTCTGTATGTGGAAATGACAATAAAGTTGAACTTCACTGGATTTGATTGATGTAAGATTGTGGAGAGTAACTGAGTAACAGACAAGGCAAGGAGAGAGGAAGAGAAGAGAGGGCTGTCACATGCTTCTTGTCTTGTGTTCGATAATTAAAAATCAGATTTATTGGCATACATCACCACTCTCCCTCTCTCTCTCTGCCCTTTACTCTCTACCTCACTCTACCTTAACCTTTCCCCAGGCTAAAGTTTACTCGACAAGTAAAGATGATGGGAAACAAAGGCTACTGTCTTCTCATCCCCATGTCACCCCTTTTTCCCTATTCTCCATCTTCCTTTATTGCTGCGAATAAAAATGTTTATCAGCTGTTACCGTGGCAACCAGTGAAGGCATGAAGCAGGCCACCCAGCTGACGAGGATAATGAGGGGAGGGAGAGGGTGACGTTTAAGTTTCAGAATGGTTTGGCTAAGGTTTGGATTATGACACTGTCTTGAAAATGCAATGAAACATGTTATTCTTCTATTATTTAGCTGATTTCTCACAAGGCAGCATTTATAAAGACCTTTTTCAGTGCAAGGTACTGAAAATTACTTATTCGTTACAGTTGCTCCTGTCAAAAGTAACTGTGTTATTTTACTGATTACTGCATATAATAATAATTAATGAACTATGGAAGGTAACTTTTGAGTTACTTTTAAATATCTGCTTCAATTCTGTTATTAAGGCACGCTGAGCTGAGTGTGGCTGTGGAACAGTGTGGAAGAACACATCTGTCAAATTTTATCTATGACTGTACCCATTATCACTATGATGATAAGTAAGTAGTGGAACAATAAAACACAATAGATATGTTTTGGTAGGGCTATATATTGTAGCCTGGACAGGCCTTTAACTCAAGCAACACAAGTGAGTTTTTACTCTTTTGGCAGAGTAAAATGATAAAGCTGTTTGTCAGACATTTGACAGTTTTTTTTTTTTGTTTTTTTTTGGTATCACAATAGGCCTAATAAAATAAAATTGAGAAAAGTTATTTACAAAAACATAAACACACTGAGGTGTATCCTTTAGCCTTAGCAATAATTCAAATCCTGGAGCTCACTGCTATAGGTGCTGATTGATTGATTGATTGATTGATTGATTGATTGATTGACTGATTGATTATAATAATAATAAATACATCTAACAAAAAAGTACTCACATCAACGAATCAGATTCATATTTCTACATTAATATGCACCATAATCTAATCTAATGTACAAGCAGCTAATTACTTCTCAGACACATAAAGACTGTGTACACAGTGTGTGCTTTACTAACACTGGTTGTGATTAACTTAATTAATGGTTATAATGGTAAACATATCTACAAATATATACATATTTTTAATATATAATGTAAATAATCTCTTTATAAACTAATTAAAAGTCCAACTGGGAATAAGTTTCTTTTGTTTTTAGCTATAATATACAGATCTGCCCTCAAAACTGTGCATACACTTTCATCAGCACCCAATAGAGATTAATATTTATTGGTGCATTTACCAGCGAGAACATTAACGTTTGCTATCTTTTTACAGCTGTGAGTAATGTAAAATGCATTATATATTGCATAGCTGTGAAAACCACTGTCATAGGTTACTCCCAAAATGTATCCCTGTATCAATTTTCACTTCTGTCTCAGTCAGAGTGCTGCCCCCTATCAAATTTTACCCACTTAACATGTAACATTTCTTTAACTTTACACACTTCTGTGGCAAAATCTATTGCCCTCGTTTCATGTTTTGTTTTTAACCTCTATTTCATCAAATGCAGAAGCTTTACAAAAGCTCTCGACCAAACAGATCTATGAAAGCGAGAGGTTTCCACAATCACAGGAATTCAGAGTCTATAAACAGGTACATTTTCTCTAATCAGCCTGCAGTCTTTCTTACCTATTCTCAAATTACTCCTTGATGGTTGCCAAATGAATTGTGCAGCCAACCACCACATAAATGCATGCTGTTAAGCACTCAAGAATTTTGTGATCCCCATTAGCATTCTTCCCGCATACAAGCTAATTGGGTTTTCCATTAGAATACACTGGGTCTGGTGGTAATGAGTAGAAATGGTAGTGGCACAAAGAGGCTTTTTGCCGGAAATTACGCAATGGAGTAATTTTCCGAGCATTTTCACAAAGCCTAATTGTTATGAAGATAAATTCATAGACAGCATCAAAACAGAGGATTGTGATTTAAGGGGCACAGCCACTGATGTCTGTGTTTCCGACAGTTTTTGGCACTGCTGTGATGTTATTAACGGATTTCAAAAAGGAGAAGTTTCTCTAAGTCTATTTGGTGCTACCTGAAGTTTGAAGTCCACAGTGACAGAATACTTGCTGTTTAGTGGCAAAATTATGCTCTTTCTCCTTCACTCTTTCCTTCTCTCTCTCTGTCACACACACACACACACACACACACACACACACACCCTCGCACACACGCTCGCACACACACATACAAGCGCATGGCCAGACCTGCACAGTGTGATGAAATGACAGCAAGCTCTGGGCTGTCTCTGTTCCTCACTGATGTGAGAGAGAGAATGTTGGATTGTGTGTGTGCGTGTATGTGTGTGTGTGTGTGTGCGTGTATGTGTGTGTGTGTGAGCGCTGAGGCCTGGGCAGATGACACTTCCATGGCCCAGTGAGACAAGCGTAGCTAGACAGGCGTCAGAAAACACTCAGTCCCCTTCAGCGTCCGCAAACACACAGGTGTACACACACACACACACACACACACACACAAGCATGCATGACTAGACACAAGCAAGCTCACACATTCATGCACACAGATTGCAAATGTCCAAAAAGGCTCAGTGTGTGATGAAGTTTTGTTAATCAGCAGAAATCAAAACTGCACTCTTGCTGGCCCAAAATATGCCAAACATTTTTACAGTTATGATAGCCTGCAGAATGTGTGTGTGTATGTGTGCATGTTTACCAAGCTCGCTGCTTTACCTTAGAGGCCAACAGATGCTGTTAAGCTCTCTCCCTCTCCATCCCTCCTCTTTTTATCATTCCCTCTCATTCTCCTTTCTCTCCCCACTCTACTTTACAGTTTTCTCCCCACATACAGTGTCCTGCATAATGAACCTGAATCATTTTGGGCTCCATCCCGGAAGTCATAGAGGCATGTGGAGCTCAGTGGAGGAGGAGGAAAGGAAGGCATGTGGAGCAGGGTCGAGAGGCGAGCAGAGGAAATATGGGTAGGAGAAGAGAAAAAGAACAGAGGAGAGCCACTGAAAGGATCGAATAAGGGAGATTTGGGATTGAGGAAAGAAAGGAGAAGCATAGAAATGAGTTCAAAGAATGGCTGAAATTCAAAATTCAAATGTCAGGACTGAGCTGAACCTGGAGACTCTGAGAATCTGCAGGGAAGTACCTGTAAGACCCATAATGCCTTGGGTTGTCTGGTTCTACAATTAATTTAATCAACAAGGGGTAACAAGCACACTGTTTGCTAGCTTCTTGCCTTCCTCACTTGCATTTCTTCCATCAATCAAAATTAATGCAGCAGAATATGAGATACCCCCCTCACCTGTAAACGGACTTTGATGTCTGAAATCAGTTCCCCTTAAAATGTAAGGAAACAATTAAGTAACAATTTAAAAGAAAAGGAAAACACCTAATGCCTGATGGCCTCTGCTCCATTGCCAATTATAGATATACTGTGCTGTCAGGTTGTCACGGGAAGTGACTGATAGAAATAACACCACTAGAGGATTATATTTAGTTTATTACTGAAAAGACAGGATGGACATGAGAGAGCCATAAATGCTCCAAATAAAACCTATAATTTGTCTGTGAAATGCTGCAAGTACAGTAGCTGTGATACTTCTCAGGCTGTTATTATAGGAGCAGTAATAATGGTGCAGCACAGATACTTGGACCTTGTTTCTCCTGAATGAGCCAAGGTGCACTTGGACTGTAAAATAAAAATAGAAGGAGGCTGATAAAGAAAAAGAAAACATGATGCAATAATATGAATAGGCTCTATTAGTAATGCTGTTGTTTCCACGGCAGCTTGCAGCTCTTTTTAGTGCCCCATCAGATCAGCCGACCAATCACAAAACACATTCAAAATGAAGGCGTGTTGTTGTCAACTGCATAGGATACCCCTCAGTTTCTTCAACTCCAGACTCCTCTAAAAGTCTCTTCTCTTCTCATCTCCTTTAGGACAGGTTTAAGGGAACAGGAGACCCTCCACGAAGGCAGCTGGAGGACAGAGGAGCAAGGACCAGAGGAAGCATGTTTAGCTGGGGGAGCAGAGTGTACCACACTATGTTGGGAAGCAGAAGCATAGCAACAAATTCTGGGCCTTATGCATAAGCAGTCTCTGTGGGTCCCCGTCCTTCTCTTCATGTTCATGTCTCTCTCGTGCACCTTTTGAATTTTGTTTGGACAAAGTCAGTTTCCATTCCTTTAATCATTTCTTTCTTTGTTCTTTTTGTCTTTATTTCTTTTCTGTTGTGGAACAATGATTTCCCTTTCTTAGCGAAAGACAAGACAGTGTACGTTGATGCCCCAGCAGTAAAAGCAGTTATGTTGGATTACACGGTTAAGGTCTTGGCATTGGTCAATGCATGGCAAATTGCAGTTTCAAGTTCCCTCACAGTTCATAAGGGCAAATTCTGCAAACTCCCAGTCCTCAAGTCTGCAGGGTGAATCTTTAGATCCAGTCAATAAGGGGGTAGGGCTGAAAAGAGGAGATGTAGGTAGGAGAGAAGTGAAGAGAAGAAACGGGGAGGTACAGATTGAGGAGAGAGGAAGAGAAAAGTTTTAGATGGGAAGGCAGATGAAGCCTAGAGAGGACAGTAGATGGAGTGATGGCATGATGGATAAGGAGGGTGAAGAGGGGATGATGAGAGAATAGGAAAAAGAAGAGGAGGAGAGAGGAAAAACGGTAATGCAGCTTCTTATACGTCTCAGTTCTTTTTCTTGAAGAGACAGCATCTATAGAAAGATGTAAAAACCATTAAAGGAAAGCCAGTAAAAGACATTATGACACATTACAGCTGCTTTGTATGTATTTTCATGCCAAAATAGCACCATAATAAATTTACCACTGAAGTCTATTAAGTGCAACTGATCTGAAATCACCTGAGAACTATAAAGATGCAGTGAATGAGTACAGTTCCTCTAAGATGCATTTCACTTCTGTTGTTTTTTTCCCCCTCTGTTTTCCCTGGTCTCCCCTCTGCTTCACAGAGCAAAGTGCTTATAATGCGCCTCTTTGTGAAGACGTCCCATTTCCCATTTAAACAAGCATCTCGATTGGCTCACTCACCCTCAGCAGAACGGCAGCAAACAGTTCGGCACCCTCCGCTCACTTTTTAATGGCCTCCTCTACTCAGCTCCATCCCCGATTTTATTTCACACTGGAGACGAGCGAAGCGTCTCCTCAGCATTTCCACCGCTCCTGTCCTCAATCTCTTCGCGCTTAATTCCCCTTTAACTGTGTTCGCTGGAGTCGTTAACTGATTAAGCAGTTTAATTAGGCCACGCAGTGGAGACACACTGAAGACCCAGCCAGGAGTTCCAAATGGAAGTGCAACAAAAAGACCAAACAGAGAGATTTTTTTATGACAACAAATGAGCATTGATAAAACCATTAAATTTAAAATATTAGATTTCCATGACACTTTACAGTGTAACATTTTGAGGCATTAATACTGGATGTCAAAGGTCAGGGATGAAAGAGTGGTGTTGTAGTATCTGTGGGTTCTTGGAAAGTTTGAAAACTTAAAATGTCAGAAATTACAGCTTTAAAGAAAAAGTTTAAAGTTTAAAGTTCAAATATATGTACAGAATCTGTCACAGAGTTCATTCTAACTGCTTTAGGCACTTTAGGCCTATCTCTATAAACTGATGTCTGCGTATGTCTGCAGAATCTGTATGCAAATGTACAGGATTTTGGTATCAGTAGCATTCTGGTTTCTGATTGTAGTCTGTTCAAAGTCTGAGTAGTATGAGCCCGTTCTCTATCTGAACTCATCACATACCATCAATTTGTCAGTGGACTTTGGCATGCGGTGGCATGTGGTTGTTTCTGACACTGCAGACAACAACCATAGTATAAAGAGAGGGAAAGTCTGCACAGGGCAGGTGGGAGGGGTGGTGGATGGGTCAGACAAACTCTGGATGTTCATCCATGTGGAACAAAAAGTCAGTAGAGTTATTACAATAACAACATGTTGTGCAAGTATGTGTAGCACACTACGCTAGCGGCGTATGTCATATGACGTATGTCACATGATGTTACATTACGTTAATAACAACCATACTTTTGTGAAGCCAAACCATAATGGTTTGTTTTTTTTAAACAGACACAGACTTTTGTTGCCTAAACTTAAGGAAGTCAACCTAAAAATGACGTTTTTACCTACGTTGTGAGTTTATTTTGAACAGACACAGAACATTTTGACAGACACAATGCATGTAACAAGCCTAAATTGACATAGCATCCCTAAACATCCAAAACTGACTCAGGAGGGTGCCTAAGTGTGTAGGGATGAGTGAGACCACCATTATCAGTATCTGTATCTGTTCAACCAACTAAATTATCTGTATCCATAACAATACTCAAAATGGGCAGGGTTTAAACAGGAACTGGGTGGGTCTTAAACTGGAAATGAGTGGGATCATACCGGAAGTTGATATTTTAAACTGATATTGATATGAGGTTGATCAGCAGTTGCTATGGTTATTATTTATTAGAAAACTACTTACAGAACAGCCTCAGGATTGAGCTTCAAGTCATTTTTTTCATCACAAGAGCCAAATGAGGATATTTCTTAATCACCAGTACAGATATACAGATAATGAGACATTACTCAAATGATTATTGTACTCATAAAAAGTAAATCTTCTGTACTAGATACTAGTTTCATACGAGTACTCTGTTCAACCCGTCATAAGTGATATTTTGACCTGCATGTCCACTGATAAAGCAGTGGTATTTCACAAGGTGGGATAAAGTCATATTGGTATTTACCAATCACGTCTGATTGGCAGGTCATCAACTCATGTGGAGAGCTGAAGAAGAGAAACACATTGGCCAGAATGCCATCTGAGAGCCCACCTGCTATCGTCTGGAGATGATTTAGCTTTTTATGAGCTTCTTTTCTTTATTATTTGCATTTATATGCAGATGTCTGTTTAAAGAGATTAGCCAAAATGAATGGTAAATGGAAGAGTCTTACATCCAGTGGCAACACTGAAATTAGCCAAAAATATTGGATGTTGCCTCCAGAGGTTTATCATCCCCAGACTGATGGCTGGACTTTTTGCTCCTTAAAACAATACTTCACCCACAACATGACCACTTGTAAATCAATGACTTTAAATTCATGAAAAAAACAAACGTTTTTTTTCTTGAATGCCTCAAAGGAAAATGGCAAACGCAGTGATTTATTGATTGATTTGAGACCACATTCAACAACAGCAAAATTATTTCAAAAAATCTGTTTACAAGCTCTCACACAACTCATGCTGTTTAATACATATCTCATGTATCCAGTCATATGCTCAATATTTCCTAAACACTTTCACTTCAGCACAGTGTGAATGGTACGGTTTTAGTGAAAATGCATGTATTGTGAGTGAAGAATTCCTTAAACAAGTGATTTGTCTTCCTTTTTTACTTTTATTCTATGTCTTAAATATTGTTTATTAGTTAGTCACCGCTGCTTCAGTGATGGATGTTTATATCTGAGCTAGATAAATTCACATGTCAAAACCAGCAAGTTCACTTTTCATTATTTTATGTTTCAGAACAGAAATTTGTTGTTTCAGAGGCTTGTCCACTCTGACAAACTTCTACATTTTTGTTGTCATTTGGTCAAATTTACGTCAGCAAAATGTTATTATATTTCAGCACATCTACTACATCCCTACTATTTCCCAGAATTTGAAGAGTTTATGTTGAAAGAAGATGGCATCCTGAATCCATGACTGCCTGGCTGCTGGCCCTCTCACACCTCCGGCAGGGGTCCGGCCTCAGGGAACAGGCTGCTATTATAGGTGAGATATCCTGTGTGGGCCCACAAGCCTGGCACTGGATTACACATCAGTCCCCCACTGAGACACCCAGCAGGGGGGCAAATAAGCAACGCTGCCTCCCTCCAGCCAACCTGCGTGCAGGCCTGTCCTGCCGTGCTGCTGGATCAAACACCTTTAATTGAAACAGTGCTTTTCATGCAGGAAAACATGCTATGTACACACACACACACACACACACACACACACACACACACACACACACACACACTGTAATTGTGCTGCAGCTGTGCAGAAACAGAGTTTAAATTCAGAGTCAAAATCTTATATTTATTTTGTTCACTTGTGCCAAGTGTTGTTTGTGTGACCCATTTGTCATTTATAGTATGTTAGTGGAAGTTTGTGCTTATGTAGTCTGTCAAAATATCTACCCTTATTTCTAGAAAATCAATCCCGAAAGGTTAAAAGTAATTCTGGATTTGAAGGGATGAAAACAGAAAGAAAGAAAGAAAGAAAGAAAGAAAGAAAGAAAGAAAGAAAGAAAATATATCTCTGACCAACTGTGTTTTTCACTTGTTTACATATGAGAAAAAAAGACATCTTTTACAGTGTGCTCCTGCCATCATACCAATAATCTTGTTTGCCACGTAAGAAGACTTCGCTGACCCCGCAGCATTACGTATATGATGCGGGGGAGAAGAAGCTGGTCTAACCTCTGACCCTCTAAGTGGGAGCAAGTCTGGGTCAGGAGGATCCACAGCAGGTCAGAGAACAATAGCAAACACTCAGGCCTCTCATAAAAGAGACATGAGATGACGTGTAGGGATATTTTCAGAGGCCAATTAAGGTAGGTGGTATTTTAAAGACTTTATGGCATATGTTGGACAATTTAAGGCATCTTACAGGCAACATTAACACTTAAACACGATAATAAGAATTATGTTATGAAGTATGCTGAAAAACAAAGTTCACTTCATATCATATCATTCAGAAACATAATGATAAAATTACATGAAAATAATGAAAAATGTGAGATGAAAGAAAAAGAAATCACACTGATTATGTGAAAATCTGACAACATGGAACAACACATACTCACAGCCAGTAATGATGAAGAAATAATCAATACTTTAGATGCAATACAGTGCATGTTAAGTCCCAACACATTCCCAAGCCAACTTGTCAAAAACTGTAAAGTCACCGTGACAGAAGACTTACACGTCTAAATACGACACACTTGGTACCCTCCTGCATCTGTTTTGGACGTTCAGAGACAGCGTGTCCATTTACGCTGGTTATATTCATTGTGTCTTTTCAAAATACACTTGAGTTTTCACAGGACATGTACAGTTTCTACTCATTACAGGCATACAGTCTTTTCGAAATTAACTTACAACATAGGTAAAACATTTTTAAGAATATCTCCTCCAGTTTAGGTGACAGAAGTCAATAGTAAGGTTTGGGTGAAAGTCCGGAGTTGGTTTGACCTGTCCACCACCCCTCCAGCCCTCCCCATACAGACTCTCTCACTCTTTATATTATGACAAACTCCTTTTATATTGCCTGTTTAAGGCAGGAATATTATGTCACTATGCTGCCTCACTGTTTTGTATATTAAGTATGATTGTGGAATGGAGGGTTTTCATGCTCTGAGCCAGGAACAGAGGTAGTAACAGCATAAATGGGACAGCTGGCAAGACCAACACATTCTCACTCTGACCTTGTCACATATCGACAATTGATCATGGACTTTCCATATTGATATACAATGTGCAAGGTACCCCGGGTGCATTGGCTGCTGACGTTCTGAGACCTCGTGTCAACTTCAGCCTGTTATATGCATCGTCTGTTTTCAAAATACACTTCAGTTTTCACAGGAAATGTTCAGTTTGCATACAGTCTCTTTCAAAATAAACAGTACCGCGGTACAACATTGTGATTTGATGTTTTTCTTTTCCTTCAACAACAAATGCACATGGTTATGTTTAGCCAATATACGCACATGGTTGGGATTAGGCAACAAAAGCACGTGGTTGGGTTTAGGAAAAAAACAACATGGTTTGGCTTTACAATCTTATGGGAAGTGAACACCAGCCTCCCAGGTGAAAGTCAGTGCTTGTTGACTGGTGGACTGGTGGTTGTTGACTCTACAAAAATTAGGTGACAGTTGATTAACCTTTATAAGTCATTTATGAAGCAAAAATGCAAAAATTACAATCATTTGCTGGTTCCAGCTTCTCAAAGTGAGGAAATTCTGCTTTACATTACATTACATGTAAATTGAATCGGTTATGAAATGTTGGTTGGACAGAACATGCATTTTGAAAAAGGGATTTTTGGATATTATTCCATTTTTTGACTATTGTTTGACATTGCACAAGCTACAGGATTCATTGAAAAACAATCTAGAATTAAAATAACTGTTTCTCTTGAAATGTATAGTTAATCATAAAAAGTATTTTCTTTGAAATAACACTGTGTGTAGCACACTGCAGTATCTCTATGTTGTGTCCGAAAGTTGAAAATCTTGTTACATTCCTCTCCATTTGGTGATACTGTGATTCTGGCTGCGTGTATGATTTCAGCAAAGGCATGGGGGACACAATGTAATTTATGGTTTCCATCTTGCTGCAGATGAAAAATAATCAAATCCAAATAAAATGCAAAGAGGAGGAAGTGATTATCTAAATGATGGCTGCCAGGTTTGGGGAGTTTCATCTGACAGCTGAGCGCACTGTCTTTATGGACAACTGGAGGATAGAGGGAGGAGGAGGGAGGAGGAGAGAGAGGAAAAACACAGGCACAAAGGGGTGGTTTAGGGGTAAAATGGTGAAGGGAATAGGGGTGGGGCGCTCTCACATTTGGGCACTTTACAAGAGGAAAAGATCAATTCCGAACACACACACATACACACAGGCGCGCTGACAGCCTGAGACAGAGCATGACATTTAAAAGGAAAAAGCTGACATTGACTCCATCACTGTCACCCCGACTGCCATAAAGCAGCTGCAAATATTAAAACATTTTTCATCTGTGCCGCTCGGGGTTATTGGCACCAGAAATTGTTTTCCTCTCCGTCTGCTGCTGGCCTGCTCTGCCGCAGCCCTCCCCTGAGACCCTCGCCTGTTACCGCCGCCTCACAACATATTGGCAGTTGATGTGAAGCTATCCATGTACACTTGCCACTCACAGAGTCTTTATCGCCTTCCACTCTCCCTCTGCAGCAAAACCCTCCCTCCCTCCCTGCCTTACACACACACACACACACACACACACACGCACACACAGCAAAGGCAAAAATGCACACAGACATGCACTTCTGTACACTCATTCTCTGCTCTCTGGAATAAATAGTCAGACAATGAAAGTACTATTGAATCACTCAGATAGGAAGCCGTTTTTGTGTGTGTGTGTGTGTGTGTGTGTGTGTGTGTGTGTGTGTGTGTGTGTGTGTTGTGGGCACGCATGCATGTGTTTGTGATGGTGCTGGTGATAATACCACTTTTCCTGCCATCAGCATAATCCCCCAACAATCTGACTGATTACTTTTCCATACAGTTGAGCTTTCTGTCTGTCTCTCTACCATTGTGTTTTGGACAAAACTGGTTTCCCCTGCAAAAAGATCTTTCATTCATTCATTTATTTTCGCAGCATCTCAGTATCAGCTCAGCATCTCTCTTTTTTGCATGCCGGGCAATCTAGCAAGCTTTGAGATGCTGATTGCCCTCGGTCTGGCCAGCATATGGTGTATATTTAAATATGGTTTGAAAATATTTGAAGTTGGGCTGTGCTCAAATTATTTGTCCTGACACTTGAAAAAGCCTCCAATAAAGACTCATCACTTGTCACATGAGTCAAGTGTGCCCCATGTTTCCAAATGTATTCAAATGTATTTGGTTTGATTGGTCTGTAAATAGAATGGCACTGTGTGTTTTCTTTGGAATTCAATTGCGTTATTTGGGAGGAAATCTCACATATCACTGTCTCTCTTTTTTCCTCTTGTCTGGGTTCCATGACAGGTTTTGTATTATGAAACACACCTGAGTACAAAGCAAGTTGCCCCTCATTTGCATCAAATAGATGGATACAGTAATGGTGTAAGCACAGCACAGATTCCTGATGTGTTCCTCCTTCAGAATGGAAGATATTGGTGAAAAAAGTCACTGTTTTTACATGATAATTAGATGAATGTATTCGATTTTATGAATTATGACATACAGTATATGCAAGTGAATTTGCAAACTATGACATTTGACTTTTAAAGTCAAACTGAAATTTTAATCCCATGTTTTAAGTAAGGGAATATTCAAATAGTGTAATAGAACTACAGCCATTATGGAGACAGTTTTCAGTTTTCAATTTTTCAAAGGATGATAAAATAGTTCTCACACAGGTTCAGCTTTCTAGTGGGCTCCATGGGTAATACTCTCCAATTATAAGCATGCATTCACACATTAAGCTTTGCACATCAGCATGTGCCTATCCGAATACATGCGGAGCCCATAGTATACACAGGAGACATATGACAATCTCAGCATTCTCTAATTCCTCAGCAATCAGTGATTTGCCCTCTGACCCCTGCAAGGTTAGGCCATGGCTCCACCTACCTCCGTTGGATACTACCTGGGTTGGCTGGGGCTCCGTACCTTTCCAATGTGAAAGTCTAGGTTATAAAGACATAGGCGGGCTGTGATGACAAGCCTTTGGCCAGTCAGAATCAATGTGGCTGGGTCAATGTTATTTTATGACGGGGCATTCATTCATCAGGTTCCATCCACTATACCCATAGAGTCCAGTAGAGGGTGGAGCCTATGTGATAGAACGAAGGTTACAATATTGTAATCCTGGTTCAGACAGAGGGGCCCTTGGGGCCCTGTTGCTCCTACGCTGCTAACTGAAAAAGGTGTAGTATGTTGAGACTGTCATACATGTCTTATATATTATGTGGGCTCTGCACATATTTGGGTAGGCATGTCCTGATTGACCAGCCACATTTATGCAAATTTCAGTGGGCGAATGTGTGCATGTGATTGAAGGAGAATACTACCCATAAGGTCAAGTGGAGAGTTCTGCTTGTGCCTATAGAATTAGAGTTACAATATTGTAACCTTGAATTTTGGACATGTTTGTGAAAAAAAACCCATCTAAACCTTGAGCCTCTGTAGTGGCTTCAATTGTATGTAACTGACTGTAGCATGTCAGTAACATAGACTACAAATGTTGAAATGTATTTTTTTTCTTCATTTTTAAAAAGTCAGCATAGCATTAGCTATCAGACAAGAAATTTAAACAGTCTGTCTACTCAACACACTATCTGCTCAAAAAGTAGACAAAGAGAAGTGATTTCTTCCCATGCAGTGTTGCCACGGTGGCTGCTTTTCAGTCGGAAAAAAACTGCTTTGAATGGTTGGAATGTATGACTACTTTTTGTACCATTTATATCACTAACGAACATCATTTTTCCCCGGCACAAATGACTCTGCAGTGGCTCCAGCAGTAACCATTGTAACATTTTCATTGGCTCTCATGCTACTTTCTACTGTTTACTAACCCTGTTTTTCTTCGTGTTCTTGACAATTTCAAAAAACCTGATTATATGCACTAATTTTGGTGGGAAAGGGGTAACAACCAGTCGAACCTGGCAATACCTTTCCAGTGTCATATAGTATAAGGCTTACATTTTCTTGAAAAGGGTGATATTATCTTGATGACAAAAAAAAAAAGCTGAATTATTTCTCCCCACTGGCAGTGTCAAAGAAAATACAATTGCAAGACTCAGTAAATATTAACCAATGTTTTGAAATGGACATTTTTCCTCTGTGTAGCTGCACAAAGCCGTAAAGCCTAATCAAGTGTGTACAGGCCAACAACAACTTTCCCCTACAACTCACATCACCCTGGACCAAATGAGGGGCGCAGCTAACATGGCTGTTTCTTTAGCCCCACAGGCTGTCTTTAGGGCTGTGGAAGATATTTGCCACTAATGCTCGCCAATGAGAGGCCCAAATGGTCTTATTACAGCAGCTCCCACAGCTCACACTATACATCAGGTAGGAACACACGACAAAATGGAGACCCTGATTGTTCTGGGAGCAACAGCGCTCATTACTCAACACGCCTTGCCCTCCCTCACTACAAGCAAGTCTCTTTCTCTTTCTTTTTCATCACCCTTTCCCATCTCACTTCCTCTTTATCTGCCTTTACCTCGCTTTTCCCTCTTTCTAACTTTACATTAGTTTTTGTGAAAGATAAAACAGTCAGGAGGCAGCGACTGGTAAAATGAATCCACCATTTCATATTTTACATATTTGAACGAAGCATTACATTGATGGAAAGCTTGGAATATCATGAATATGTACCTCATCACTGCTGGGTAAAACCCCTTTAAAAAACATTTTCAGCATTGTTTGTTATGTGTAGCATCACACGTCATGTACATTCTCTTTTATTTGGGGTATTCCCCTTGGTTTCCGTATGCATGTGTGTGTATGTGTATTCTAGCACCAGTCCTCAGCCTGGTGAACTCTGGTTGACCTGTAGGGGGGGCACAGCCAGGTCAGTTGTCTATTGGTCAAGATAAATAGCGGCCAGCACCAATCACATTACACGCATCCCCTCCAGCCGCCAGCCTTGTTAGTGCAGTAATCACTCATTGTTAGAGACCTATCCTCAGGCCTATCTCAATCTGCCCTTTAAGACTATTTGTACACCATCTATCCCTGCTTCACATGCATATTTCTATCTATCTATCTATCTATCTGAGATGTGTGCTCAGGATTCTTATCTGTCTGTATGTATGAAAGAAATTCCATTGCAAAAGTTGATTCAGACTCACTCATTTATATGCTCGCATACACTCTCACTGCTGTCAGCTGTCTCCTCAGCCATCTGCTAGCTCTGCTACATCCGATGAGCTGTCAATCAATCAAGGCCAGGAACAATAGACAGAGAACAAGCAAAAAAGAGACAGAGAGAATCCATACAGACGCATGTTCCTTAAAGCATATACCGTACTATGTGCTACCCCATAATTAATCAGAGTCTATGTGAATAATTACAAATGCATAATGTGACAAGCAGTGACATGCAGATGCAGTGAGATGAAAGTGTAAACCTACAAAAGTAAAAGTCAGTCATGCAAATTTTCATGGGAGATTACAACCATTTTCTGAAATGGATGTATAGTGCAAAAGCCTATAATGGACACATTTGGCATTAAGATAAATTAATTAAAATTGGAAAAAAAAAGAAAAATGCAAACTTTTCATATAAGGACAATATTAGACAATAAACCAAACACTCATCCATTTACCATAACCGCACTCACAAGCACACACAAACAAATGTCCGAAACTCAATCACCAGAGGTCGTGTTAGTGAGTGGGGGAACAGATTCGATTAGCGCTGTATTAGATACGGGAAATGATTTCTGTCAAAGCCATCTTTACTGCAATTATGATATGATAATTATGTGTTTCATCATTTACGTGGGATAGATACAAGGCTGGTGGCTTCTGGCTGGAAACACCAGTGGATAGACAGAGAGGTAGAGAGAAGACACAATTCTGGGCAGAGGAACATTACAGAGATTACAATATATAACAGGAGATGAATATAAAGTGTGTGACAGTGCTAAGGATCTGCAATACAACTGCACAAACTAGGGAATCATCACCTCTCAGACATAAAATTATTATAGGCCTCATAAAATTAGCATCATTTGTGTTTATAAAAAATATCATAAGCTATTAGCCTCATAAACAGTGTTACAAACGTGTGTTTCCTAAATCCTACGTGACTGACTCAGCTGGTTGGCTGATGTCAAACATGTTTTATCATCTTGAGGGACATTTGACTGCTCCTTCCAACCCTGCTGTTATTCACCCTTTGTAAATTCATATCCTTCTAGTTCCTGCATTAAGTGGTCTGTTCATCCAAACCCCATGAAAAAATCCCTACCCCTGGTAGTAATGCCATGCAGATACAGTAGGTTTGGTTGTATTCCCTGAGCTTTGAAGATAGTTGCTAAGACTTCTGCTGCCACTAAAATACAATAGAGTTGAGTGAAACTTCCTCGGTAGTGCTCAACGAATTAAAAAAAACACTCTTGAAATGATAAAGTGTGGGGAAAAAAAACAAAACACATCCATAATCTTTACTTACATGCCAAACTGGGACTTTATTTCCATTGCTGTGCCTACTGGTTGTATCAGTTATGATAAAATTGTTGTACACAAAGTAATAACTGAAAGCTGGTTATGTGGCAAGATTATTCATAATAGAGCAGTGGTCAGACAAGTTATAAACGAACCACCCATCATAGTTAACAGACAAAAAAAAAACAACAAACAGAATAAAAAACACTTTTTATCCTAATTAGGGTTACCAGCGTTAACACATTGATCACAATGCGATTAAGGTTTTTTTTGCATTAATCACATGCTGCTATTTTGCTATTTTATAACAACACCACTGTACTTTCAAATGGCTCGTTTCACTTTAAAGAACTCCCAGAAGGCTCAGTTGATAAGTCCAATTTAATATGAACATCGTGTCAAACGGAATTAAATGTCACCAAAGTACTTTGAGTTTGAGCTACCACCTACGAGCTAAGCATACAGCTAATCAGACTGATGTCAGCAGGCATCCACATCACTAAAGCTGGTAAAGAACAGTTTTGGACTGTGCAGATCAGCACAGACCTGTGGATGAAACTAAATCGAATAAATTAACTACAGTACTTGCTAAATAGGTGGCAACTAACTGCAGACAAGTCGACATCGTGGAACACTCAGGTGAAGGGAACGTCCTCACATTGACATGTGGTGACCAGTCAGATGCCTTACCATCACAGGGATCAATAGTGTCATGCATACAGCACCTGTATGGACCATAGAAAGCAACTAAACCTGAACTCCTAAAAAATGCAAAGTAAATTTCTTTGCTCTCATTTGATTCCCAATAAGACACTCTGGTAAGAATTGCTTAACCTTGTTAATATGGACTTCAAAACTGTAACTGAAATGCAAAATAATGGAATTTTACACATGCAATGAAAAATATGATTTATTGCGATTAACTGTTGAAATTCAGCAAACAATCGCAATTTTAGAAAATGATAATTTGACAGCCCTAATCTTAATACTGTTTAGAATCTGGTAGTTATCAGTTCTGCACTAATACTTACTGTTTTCAGGAAATAGCTCTACACCTTTAACAAACTGCCAATGATCAAAATGGAAGCATGACACCTTTAAACAGTGTTACAAACCAGCCTGGACTCACACCACTTGGGCAGCATCCCCGGTAGAGATGCCAGGGGCACTATTTAGCATCTGTGTGAGATGCCACCAGCTTTCTACCAACTCCAATGTAAACCCATCTGCATCATCATTAAATCCTTAGAGCAATGGACAAAGTTTTAAGAGCATGAAAGTCTGCTCAGGGTGGGTGGGTCCAACAAACACCAGACTTTGCCCACGGAGACTTTGACCCAGGAGAGGATGTTTTTTTTAGCACCTACCACTGCCTCTCAGCCACATTTGTGCCACTTAAAGCCAGGTGTCTTTTTTGGCACCACACCACTGCCTTTCTGCCCAAGCAGCACAATATGATGAATAAGGATAATATCCTGTTGTACAAACTCACTCATGTACCATGTTACAAAGCATAGTTTGTTTAAAGTAATGCCGGTAGTGACTCTTCTCAGCTTACCATAGGTGTATGTGCTCAGTGTTAAGAATTGCAAACTTACTCAGTATGGCAAAAAGGGGGGCCTACCTAGTGTAGTGGTTAGAGCACTCGTTTTCCTTGCGGAAGATCAAGGGTTCAAATCCTGCTGGGGTCAACATCAGCAAAACCATACGGATGCAAGAGGCTCAGGATCAGATTCCTTAAGGAGGCTTTAGGATAAGAGAGTAACTCCGGAATCTGAGCCAAGCCTCAATGAGTGCGCGTCTCAAGCCTGTTGTACACGGGAGGTTCCAGATGTAAAAACCTGTACGGACCTGACTTGACTGGGCTGCAGGTAACCCTTCAGTAAGTTACCAACTGCTGCCTATACGCCAAAATACTGCTTAAGGCTTTGGAGCTTCTAAGATTTGTTCATATATCAGTGTCAGACAGTAAACTCAACATTCAGTTAGCCTGTGCCTACTTTTTGGTACTTTTTTATAAAAAAAATAAAAGAGCTGATTGTTCTTGGGAAAGAGGGCCAAGGATAAAGGTCTGTGGAGAGGCAGCTTTTAGGTAAAAGAAGTTAACTGCAGTTGAATTAAACTAACATATTTTTTAATTATTTGGTCATGAAAAGATCAATCCCCCCCGGGCTCGCAGTGGTGTAGATTACCAGAAAAGTATGCCACAGAGTTACTCTTTAACCTTACATTGGCTGAGGATTGTAGGTCAAATAATGTATAAGTGCAGAGAAAAATGATAAACAACCCTCCTGTTTTCCCCAAAACACTACTCATCATAACAACCACTAAACACAGAAATGCAGCGTATCTCCACTGAAGCAATTGAACTAAAGCCTGCACACTGACAGTCTTTGACAGCAATCATAATAGACAGCAATGAGAGCTACAGTGACATTTTCTACTCATAATCCATTCAAATAAAGTCGGTGGAGACACAAACATACCTGTCCGTGCACACGCCTGCATTCACACTCACACTCACACTCACACACCTCCATGTATAAACACAAACACACACACACACATGTTGTCATTCTGCATTGGAGCTTCCAATTTGCCTCTCATTCTAGCCCTCATCTTCAATGTTAGCAGTATGAGAGTCCCATGCCACCTTAACATAGCTAAACCCGCGGCGGGCCATCGGCATCTGACAACCCAGCCTCTCTGCGGAGTTCACCAGTGGTTTAGGGAGCTGTATATTCCAATTAGCTGCCAGGATCCCGGAGCTATGGATAGTATACAGAGGGAGTCACATTCAATTACAGTCGGTGTCCACTGTGGATTTGTGTGTTTTTTACCTGTCCTCATGCATAAAGTAAATACCGCCATTCCCATGTGCACTGGTGTCAGAATGTGTGTGTGTGTGTGTGTGTGTGAGGGGGTGGTGAGCCTGGATAACTGTGCATCTATGTGTATTTATGTTTATGTGCACGTGTTTATATGTGTGTATTTAATGGCTCCTCATCACAGCGACATCATTTACATTAAAAACAATGCCAGTTATGTGCGTGAGATCTGTGCTTGACAGACTATTTGCAGAAATGCCACAGCTTGTGAATGATGGTCAGCAAGCTGTCCTACATAACTCCAGCTTAAGGCAAATAAAAACACGGAAAATATGGTAATGTATTCAAGTTGAGGAAAAAAAATACAATAAGTGCCATATTCGTGCCCATATATCATTATATGACTTCCCTTTTGATTTCCTCATTTTCTCTGACTTATTATCATATGAAAATAATAAGGAATTTATTTTTAAGCGGCTGCAGCCTGCGTTCCTTTGCTATATTCTTTACATATCAGAAATCGTTTGATGTTTTTTGAAATGCGTTCCTTGAAGAAAACAAAGGCGTGCATAAATTAGTGGCTAGGACTGCAATTAGACAGTCACAGTGATTGGGAAGGAATAATTATTCAGAGGCTGGCCTGCTTAGGGCCTCTCCAACCACTCAGCCCTCAGTGAAAGTGAAGAGAAAAAAGGGGTGATGCAGATAACAAAAATAAATAAATAAATACAATTATAAAAGCATATTATTTTGACCAGCAGGGATATAACTGAACATAATTATCAATTATTATGTTGTGGCTGGTATTAGACCCACCAAAGCACTTGCTGTTGCTATATATTTGAGGATATGTCCTTTAACACCAACATAAATCAAACTTAAAGGGTGGCTTTTCCCCATTGTAACACAACAAAGTTCAGGTACATCCTGTCTTAAAAAGGTGCCAAAAAAAAATTAGTCCATACATTTGTTACTACTAGGCTATATCAATTATTTACTATTAGGCTGCCCCAATAAGTCCTTAAAACCTCTAGTTGATCCAGAATGAAGTACAACATGAGCTGACATGCATTTAAAGAGATCATATTTCTCCCGTTTTAGCATCTCTACAGCGGCTCCCTGTAGAATCCAAAATTGGCTTTAAAATCCTTCTCCTCACCTACAAAGCCTTTAATAGTCAGGCACTATTACATCTTAAAGAGCTCACTGTACTGACCCTTTTGCCTGACTAGAACACCACGCTTTCAGAATGCAGGGTTACTTGTGGTTCCTAAAGTCTCCAAAAGTAGAATGGGAACCAAAGCCTTTAGCAGTTCAGGGCCATGTCCATCAAAGCGTTTTTTTTTTTTCTGAGGCCAATGCATTTTTTTTTTTTATGCTTTGCAATCGGAGTGCTGCGTATTTATGCTGCACTACAAATGCCAGCAGTGTAAGCAAGGTGCTGGCATGAATTCTGCACTGAAAGCTGGCAGTCAGACATTTTATTCTAAGCGCCAGGCAGAGTTCATTTTTGTTGACGAAAACTATAATGAAAACTTTCATCACCAACCTTTTTCCCATGACGAAAATGAGATGATGACGAGCAAATTTTCATTGACGAGACCAGACGTGACAAAAATGTTAGTGGTGGACTATCAGACACTGAAAGCCGAGAATGGCTGTGCTTGTAACTATCTTCAAATGCTGCATCAGCAACAGGCTGGCAAACTCCGGTAAATAGTCAGCACCAGGGTGTTTCCCTAGCTGCTGAACAGCAGCAGAGCAAGCAGCCACCGGCCGCCACACTTCACAGCTGGTCCCCACAGGACTCTTCTCAGTTCTGGACCTTGAGATGGTTTATGGGTTGATAATGATCATGTTCCATTAAAGCATGTTACTAAGCTGGCATCTACCCAGCCGTGTTTGTGCTCTTCTTCTCACAGGTTTTCCATTGATCGTGTTTCACCTGGATCATGGCTGTGCTTGCTGCCATGTTCCAGCTCGCCGCCCGCTGCTTCTATTGTCATCTTTATTAGTCATATTTCAGTTATGATTGTTATAGTTGTTTCTGTGATTAATGTTGTTGTGCATCCCTGTCTTTCTGTCTCTCCCCCTCTTTCAACCAAACGGGTTGTCCTCCTCCATCTTTCTGCTCATGGGGGAATCTATAAATTAAAGAGCATGGTCTTGACCTGTATCAAAAGTGTTTATGCAATAACTTCTGCCCTGAGTTGGTGCTACATAAATAAAATGTACTTGAGTATGTATTGGGGCTTTGTTTAGCTTTTTTCAGTTCCTCTTTGTTTCCCCAGTTTCTAGCAGTTGTTTCCCCTGCTGTAAAGCTATATAAACATTGCCATAAATAGTTTGGTTAGGTTGCCCTGGTTTTGTGATAGTCTTGGCTAGACTGGACAAGATGACGATAGTAGATCTTTGACTAACAACATCAATTGACTCTAGCAAGGTTCTATCCAGGGTTCATACAGACGTAATTTTGTCTGAGACATTATGTGTAAAATAGATTTTTGTACTACAGGTGTAAAATAAATTTTCGGAGGAAATGTTGCTACACTGTAGAACTACATGGAGTATTTAGCATGCATGGTGTTGTGTAAATGTCCCCAAGAAGTTTTCTTTGGGTATTGCTAGCGGTGGCCAGGATTCAAAACTCATAACCTGTATTTTTTTAGATACCAAAACATTCTGCATTCTAAATAGCCTACTTTACTCCTACATAAAATAAGATAGGGAATAAATATCAGGTGAAACAGTGTGGAGCATGTTCTGTATGATCTGATAAAGGCTGTAGGCCAGGGGGAAAAAAGAGTAACAGCACAAATAATATATACTATAACACAAAGTCTTCTTCAAGGACACTTCAACTATGTTAACTATGTCTGAGTGGCCTTGGTGTGTGAAAAGGTGAATGACAGGTAAATTTCAAGTGCTATATAAATGTAGCCATTTACCATTTAAGACTTTTACTTAGTAAATAAAGCTGTGGGTCACTATTCGACAGTTTGTTTGAAACTTCCATTCAAACAAACAAAACAGCTTGAAAATATTTTTGAAATCTTTGACATGAGTGTAATTTTGCAGGTAATTCTTGTAAAAAAGAAATACCTGGGACTGTCCTGGTCTGTGAGGTTAACTGTCCAACAAGCTTAATTTTTATTGTTTAGGATTTAAATACCTTCTATAAGCTGAAGATTCATTTTCACATACCTAATGAGCAGCATTGCAGTGTCATCAAGATCTAAAATACTCACACTTACTTATACCAGCTGCTCTACATCACATTTCTTTTCTAACCAATACTACTCTACAACTGGCTGTGAGCCAATGAGGATAGATTTCCTTAGACTCATATCGACCCATTAAACTCCAAACTCTTTTCTTTCTTTTTGCCTATTGTCCACCTTTTTCCTTCAAAACATGGCCATGTCCATCCTTCTCTCTCTACCACTGAACTTGGAGCAAAAACAGTCTAATTCACAGGGAAAACTTTCCCTTCTCCAATACGTTGATTTGATATACTCCAATAGAGCCTTTCTCCCAGACACCATCAATTGTCTATAGATTTTTCTTAGCTCTCCTCGGAAGAGAAACAAAAGCAGGCCCTGAGAAGCCTCGAGCCTAAGAGGCTTTATTGATATCGATGTTGGCGAAATATCGCCCATTTTCACCAGGGGATCAATCAGCCCGTCACCGCTTGCTTTACGAGCTGCAGCCTCTCTGCTTGTGGGCCCGCAATATGTGTGTCTGTGCTTGTGTCCATGAGATAGAGAGATCGACAGGGAGAGATACAGATGGATAGATTCATGGTTGGATAGATTAACAAATATATTGTGTTTTAACTTTGGTGTAATGAAAAAGTTTGCAAAGGGTTAATATCAGGTTAAATAATCCCACTATTTTACAGACACACTGTGAATGTCCCTCTGTATTCTCCCCAAGCACAAGGGATAATAACATCTCTCTCACAGTCCCTGTCTGCAGTCTGAAGTGTACTGTCCACCAAAGACGATCTGCATATCATAATTTAGAGAAAACCTGGGAAAATCCTTTTTCCATTTGGTTAGCTGCTTCCCTTATCTGAGGGACTTAGTGGACGGTTTATAATTCAATTACAGAATTGGATATATTACATTGAGGTAATTCAGGTTAAGCACTGAAGATGAAAGCCTCGGATTCTTACAAATAAATTGAGACAAGTGATTCCTGTGATCTGCCATGCAGTATAGGCCTATGACATCAAGGGCTGAAGTGAAATAAGAAATACTTGACTCTCATAGCAAAGGTGTTTTATTGTGGACTTTTCTTTGAATGTTTTATTTAAAAATCAATGCCTTTACTTCTGTCTCTCAAATACTTTTGCATCTGTCACAGAGTAAAAATAAAAGTCACATTAAAAGTCATGTTTGGTCTCCAACAAAGTGCCACTCTGCACTGACATTCTGTAAAAGAATTGTTCTATATATGTAGATTTATATGCATTCATACATGTATCAGGTGTTGCAAAGGGTGCACTCACACCTGAGCTGGGCCTGAATAGTATGAATAGTACAAAAAAGGCACGGCAATGCAACAAAATTACGGAGAATGTCACTATGGGTTAGGGGTGGCATTACTGTCAGTCAAACAAACCCACACTGTTGCATGGCCAACAGATGTGTGCTGCGTCTGCCAAAAATGCTCATGGTGGATCCCCCAGCAGCGGCTTCTAGACTCACTAAGGAACTCCAGTGAGGTGTGTGAGGCCTTTCTGCTGTTTAGGACTGGTAATCCCTAGCACAGCTGTCACTGTAGACCATCCATTGAACTCAAAACTTTTGAAAATCATTCAGGGGGTGCAGTGGGACCAGAGAGGTTGAGTAGAGGTATACCCAGAAGGTATACCCAGAGCAGATTGCAGTGCACAAGTCTTCAAGACAGGTGAGTAAAACAACAAAATCATTGACTCACTGATGGTTGAAACTTACTTTCCAGAGAACATCAATAACCACTGTGCTGTCTAGCGACATTTCATTGTTTGTACTGTGAAACATGAACAAACTATGCAGCTCCCTTTTTACTTTATTATAGTTGTTTGTGAGCAGCAGTCCTCTAAATAGGGTGGAAGCCCTGTTGAGAGGCAGTGTTGTCTGTCCTGTGCTACTGTAGCACAACATGGAAGACCTCTTGGGAAAGGACTTGCTCCGTATTAGAAACGGCTCATTCTAAGGTCACAGTAACACAGCTAGTTCTATTTTCAGGTGGTTATACACAAATAAACACATAGTTATGAATATAACATGATCATCATCTTCAGAAAAGGAATTTATTGCTGGTTTGGACCTCTCACGCCAGCACAGTGTCATGTTTCCCCAGTGTATATGTTGACATGCTTATTAGCACAAGGGCATTAATTAATTAAATAGGATCGGAAAATATCTATATCAATAACTAAATTATATTGATATCATGATATAAGTGTTGTCTTTTCCAGGTTTTAAGGTCTGCATTACAGTAAAGTGATGTTTTTATCTCAATTTTAGCAGAATGTTCTGGATGTTTTATTATTTGTGTTTACCCTCTTGGTCATTACATCCACATTACTGATGATTATTTAATTAAAACAAAAATACAAAGCAGCCCCAATACTCAACCCTGCAATATTGTAACAATATCGATATCAAGATATTTGATCAAAAATATCATGCTATAGAGTGTGCCAGGGCTGAAACCCGCAAGTTAGCATCACGCTGGTTCCCGGAAGAGAAAGTGAATGTGATTTTTGCATTGCGTTTTGGATTATGTCAGAAAATAAGCTCTGTGGCTAACACAAGTTTACGATACTTACAGGTTTTGTTCCGTGAGATAATCTTCACATATGAATCAATCAATCAATTTTATTTATAAAGCCCAATATCACAAATCACAATTTGCCTCACAGGGCTTTACAGCATACAACATCTCTCTGTCCTTAGGACCCTTGCAGTGGATAAGGAAAAACTCCCCCAAAAAAACTCACTTTTCATACCGCATTTGAAGCTTAAATGTGATCGCCAGAAGTAAAAAGCTAACGTTAGGCTTTAACGGACTACATGACTACTCCACGGTCACATGACTCCTGACGTCACCGCCACTAAGCTTTCAACTGATTTCGGCTGCTTTATTTTAAAAACATTGTATAATGGCGAAATCGGACTGTTTAAGCTAAATAGGAAGCTGTAATGGCAGACTGCCAGCACTCTCGCCTGTTCGGGGGTGATGACGTTTAATGTCCCCGACAGGGTTTGTAGTCGTGTTGAGCAACTTGTTAGCAACCGCCTTTTTTACGACACGGAAAAGCTTCAAAATTCACAAGTAGGGTATTTACTGACATGTCGTAGAACAAAACCTGAAACTCGCTTAAGCTTTTGTTAACCACAGACCTTATTTGAGGCATTTTACCAAAATCCCATTCAAAAAACGTATTGACTTTTAGACGAGAGAACCGGAAGTGCTAAAAGCACTAATGGAGTTCCGGGTTTACTGGCACACTCTATTTGATTTCTTCCATGCCGCCCAACCCTGAAATGTAATATTTTTGAACATATAACATTAACATCAACACATGACACAATAAAATTTATTTAAAGGAAAATTGTGTAATATTTAGCAGGATTTAGTGGCATCTAGTGGTGAACTGCAGATTGCAACCAGCTGAAACTTGGTCAGAATTCCTTCAGTGTTCATCTTTTCAAGGTCCGTTCCTCTCCAGTAGAAATAGACCTAGCAATTCAAACCAGTAAAAAAAACTGAATACAGTAGTTTCATGCTAAAGAAATTCTGTTTTCCAACAATTTCATTGCAGAGTGGCTTCTAACTATGGTGGCCAAGGGGTAAACTTGAATGGCCCTATCTAGAGCCAGTTTCTGGTTTGTCCATTCTAGGTTACTTCAGAAACATGGCAGTGCAGCTTGGTAATCTCCATAGATGAGGACACGCTTCCTACACAGATATAAACGGCTCATTCTGATGTAACAACAACAAAAAAACAAAGACAAAAACACAACAATTCTCATTTTCAGGTGATGATACATTAAAGAAAACATACTTATCTTACTATATAATGACGATTTTCCGCCATTTTGAATTTTTTGAAAAACACTTAAAATCGATCTCTTCCTAGGAAGTTTGACCGATCTGCATGAAACTGGGTGAACATAATCTAGGGACCAATATCTAAAGTTCCCTCTTGGCAAAAGTTGGAAAACTTACTAAAACTGAGCTTCTATAAGGCAGTGAATATTGTGGAGGGCGCAGCTCATCACATAAAGGTGTATAACATCTCAAGGGTTTCACCGATCACCACGCAACTTTGTAGGCATATGACCACACATAATCTGAGGGGACCCCTCCATTATTGACCCCATCAAACAAAATGGGGGCGCTAGAGAGCTAATTTCTAATCTAGGCCTAATCGCCATATCTATTTTTACTAAACTTGGTAGATATGTAGAACAGGATGCCTCAAGGTGACTGGAGAAATTTAACTCTAACTGGCAACTGGGTGGCGCTATAACAACAGAAAAATGCTTAAAAATGGCTAAAATGCGACCGATTGTTGTGGCTCCCCCTGTGGCTGAATGTTTTGGGTATTTTTTTTTTTTTTTTTTGGACTAATTTTTGGTATGACTAAGTCATGGTATGGTATGTTGTACATAATCACTGAAACTGTCAGTGTGTCATTCTGTCAGTCAGCCATTCTGTCTGTTCCACGTTTTTCTACTCACTGACGTGGTCAATCTATGTGAAACTGCACACAGGCATTGAGGATTGGCATAGGTAGAAGGTGACAAAGCTACCAATGGGTATGGACTAGTTATATTATATTTCCGCCAATAGATCCCCTAAGTCCTACACACCAGGGCCCGTATTCACAAAGAATCCTAAGACTAAAAGTAGCTCTTAGTGACATCATTCTAAGAAAAATCAAAAGATTTTTCTTAGAATTTTCCCTTGGTAAGATAAAAGTTATTCACAAAGCATCTTAGGCCTTAAGAGAGTTCCTTACCCTAGGAGGGAGGAGGACTTTTAAGAAACCTAAGAGTGTCTTAAACAGAGAAAATGGCGGAAAGACAGAGAAGAAGGAGAGATATTCTCCGTATAATGAACGACAGTGATTTAATAAGACGTGATCGTGCAGGGATAATGTTTGTGGTTGACCTCATCAGGGATGAGCTTACTTTTCCCACCCAGCATAGTAACGCAATAACGCTCGCTTTGGATTGCAGCACGTACCAGTGCTTCTCACACTCATCGCTTGTGTATAAAAGAAGAGGGAACAACGCATTGATTTGTCGGACAATGCGCTCCCAAGTCCACCTCTTCCCTTGTGCCGTGATCCCGGGACTGAATTTGCCTCTTAAAAATCCTTTGTTCTCCTCCACGAGCTGTGCAAACAGCAGGCACTACTCTTCTGTCCATTTTGGCTTTCTCGTTCTTTTTTTCTCCATTTCATTCATTGTTTTGGTCATTCTGCCAAATCAAACCGCTTCTTACAAGGAGGCCAGCAATCACAGTAATTGCTGACAGCTGAGTCTGCGTCCACCATTAATATCAAATAGATTAAGTAGTAAAATTACCAGCATGGCGAATACGGGCCCAGATCTTTAAAGTAACAGTACTTTTACTCGAATAAAATATTCATGTACTCTCTCCATCCCTGCTACAGTTTTGTCATGTTCAAACAAAACATCTCTGTAGCCTCTGCCTTTTGTGTTCTTCCCTCTGACTCTTCTGTTCTCAGTCTCTCTCCATGAGGAGCATTTAAGATTAGTCACCCATTTCACATTATTCACATTTTTTTCTTTCTATGATGAATGGTGACAAAATGCACCCTCCTGCTTAAACAGTATGTACAGTATGCTCAAAATTAAATGAACGTACGAAAAAACAACTGTTTGTCATGCAGAGAAAACAACAGAAAGCAGTTATCAAATAATTCAACTTGAAAATGATTCATGTGTTTTAAAAAATACAAGAACAACATGTGGGTGCATGGTGTTGCTAAGTTACTGCATTAGCTTGGAGGAATTACAAGGAGAACAATGTTGATCTGATGAAAACAAAATTGTTTAAGTTCAGTGGAGGAAAACAGGGACCACTCACAGACTGATGTAAAATGCACTATGAATAGACGAGTACTTTGAATAGATGAGTTAGCTTTGAGTTATACTACACAGATCAAACAGCATTAGTATGGAGCTACATTAGGGTCAAAAGTTTTGTACTTGAAAAAATAAAATTTGAAACTGAAAATTCATGTGTTGATCTTGAATTTTGAAAAATACAACAATGTATTCAAAATAAAAATAAGTATATGAAACATTTTTTCAGGTTAAATATAATTTTGATTCACTTTGGTAATTCTTTTGAATAAATAATTTATTTTCACTTTTCACTTCCATATATATTTTAACATTTGAGGTCTTATTTTTTTCAGTTGCATGTTTTATCTTTTCAGATTCAGATCTTATTTTTTACAGTTTCAAATCTTATTTTCAGTTTCAGTTGCTTGCGATGATAGCGTCCAGTCGGTCCGGTCAATCTGCTGGAACCCATACATCCAGCACACAGGTGAGAAATGTTAACTAAGTTTTGGGAAATCATAACAAACATTAAGGGGTCGTTTTTGTGACAACATACATTTTCACAGCTCCATCATCACGGCCCCGTTGATGCTTCCACATCCAGACGTGTCCCCTGGACACGTCTGGATGTTTGTTATGATTTCCCAAAACTTAGTTAACATTTCTCACCTGTGTACTGGATGTATGGGCTCCAGCAGATTGACCCGACCGACTGGACGCCATCATGGCAAGCAAAGTGGACACAAAATATGGCTGTTGAACTACAAAATCTGGCATAATTGTCCTTCAGAGCATGCAAAGTGCCTTGAGAAATCGCTTAGTTTACTGTTTCCTCGTCCCTTGGATACTTTTCGTGCCTATGAGAACATATGTTAAGATGTGGACATACACTTTAGGTGTCAACCTTAAATTCGGCGATGTGCTTTCCATTAATATAAATCTGACGGCACGCACTTATCACACTGCTGGATTGACTTTGTTTACTTCTGTTGGTGGTAAAGACAATCAAAACAGACTAGCCGACAGCATGCCATGAACGTGAGATGACTTTTCACGGCCAAATCAAATAACCAATCAGAGGAGAGCCCTTCTAACCAATCAGAGGTGTAAAAGGCAGTACCTTCCCCTACCATCCTACGAAAAAAAATATTGCACCCCTCTCAGTTGATGCCACACCCCCCACGCCACATCAGGGTCAAAAGTCTGAAACTGAAAAAAAATAAGATTTGAAACTGGACGTCCGACTGGACGCTATCATCGCAAGCAACTGAAACTGAAAATAAGATTTGAAACTGTAAAAAATAAGATCTGAATCTGAAAAGATAAAACATGCAACTGAAAAAATAAGACCTCAAATCTCAAAATATATATGGAAGTGAAAAGTGAAAATAAATTATTTATTCAAAAGAATTACGAAAGTGAATCAAAATTATATTTAATCTGAAAAAAATGTTTCATATACTTATTTTTATTTTGAATACATTGTTGTATTTTTCAAAATTCAAGATCAACACATGAATTTTCAGTTTCAAATTTTATTTTTTTAAGTACAAAACTTTTGACCCTAATGTAGCTCCATACACTAGACAGATAAATGATGCAACATACTGTAGGCCTACATTCAGTCATGTCAGTTTACCCAATTTAAAGCTAAATCTGTTTTCATGCCTATATGACATTATTGTTAACCATCAGTGCTGTTTAAGGTCCTTACACAAAATGTACTTTCCCAATGCTTAAAACTGTGCATACCAAAGGTCATATTACATAAAAGGACATTTCAGTTGCTATGCAAACTGTACACATGATTCATCTTGAGTCGATCTGAAGTAACATATGGCAAGGGACTGTTTTTTGTTTGGTGCCTTTCAACAACAAGTCAATTCAAAATGCTTTCCTCAAGACATAAGTAGACTTTAAGTTAATTGAACACAGGCTAAAAAAGGGTGGAACAACAGGAAACAAATTACAGCGCATTAACTGTGCAGTAAGAAATATAAATAAATTGTATCAGATTTATCCTCCTGCATCCCTGCGTCCTCATATGAGGACATTTTGGGTTAGCTATACCTTATGCTTCATTCTGTCTTTGACCTGTGATCCTTGTTTGTGGACACTTTTTTGGTGTCTAGTGACAGCAAGACCACAATACACTTATCAGTGTTGAAACAGTATCGCAGCCATCTCTGCCAAGTCAGTCTACAGCTGATCACAGCACACAGTGGACAAGGTACAAAACCTAATGAAATTTTTGTGGTTGAAATTTCTTTTGTTTATGCTTGATAACGATTGTAGTTTGATATTGCATACAAATTTGACAAATTTAAGCAATAGCAACAATGACAAAGATGCTGCTGCTATTAGGAATTTGAGGACACTGGGACTTTATTATTGTATCATCCCAGCATTTTATACAGGCCAATCAGGTGAGACAGACAGTTCCTACAGACAGAAACGACATTGCTTGTTTGGAGTATGGAGCATAGATAATTCATACAGGGTTTCAAAATGAACTAATCACAGGACTTTTAGATATGTTGCATTATTTTCAATTTTGTTTTTGCACAGCCATGTTCAGAAATTGAAATGAACAGTTTTGAACAGTTTCAGATTTGAACAGTGACATCTAACACAGATATTTACAAAACATGAAATATATTATCCATTGTTGCACACTTGTGACGATTAAAAATAAACCCAATATCCCCCTATGAGGACTTTTTTTTGGTCGTTTTTGTTGTTAATAAAAGGCAGTGGCAAATAAAAATATCTCAGGCCTCAATTTCAAAGATCTGAGAGATGTTGTAGCTGTGTTTAGTTTTGACTCTGGGGACAGTAAGCAGACCTGTCCCTCTAGGTGGTCTGGATGGTTCGTAAGGGAGCAGTAGATCAGAAAATGTGTTTAAGCCCTAAACCATCCAGTGTTATTTAAACCAGCAGTAGTATTTAAAATCAATTCTTTGACGCACAGCAAGCCAGTGTAAAGATCTGAGAACTGGAGTGATGTGATGGATTTTTTTTAATCCTGCAAAGACTTAAGTCCCTAAATTCTTATATACTAAAGCTGATAGTTGGCTGATTTTGAAATTGTCTAAATGTGGCTATTATATTGTAGTAAATTTAGGTCTGAGGTCAATGGCCACACTATCTGGCCAGGTTTGTGGTCTTTTATGTTAGCTACTAAAGCTAAGCACCAACTTTAAGCCTTGCTTCTTTGGGTCTATAAACAATTATTTCTGTTTTTTCTTTGTTTAATGAAAAAGAATGCTGGTAACAAAATGAAGAATTGGTAGCAGTTAGGTTGGGTGATTCATGGCCCTAAGAAATAGATTGAGGTATCCATGAGAATGTAACACATGCCACAATAAATATTATACAGACATTGAAATTTCCATTGTGGCTGGGTTGAAACATTCGACTAATGGCATCACTGCAAAATCAAAGCCTCAGTAGTGTAGGTTTGCATTTTGCCTGGAGAGATGACAAGATTTGGGAATTTAGGACGGTAAGGACTGACACCGGCATTGTCTGACAAATTCAAAAAAATGCAATAGACTCTGTTATCTATGACCAAATAACAAGCCAGCTACATGATAAAAACAATCAGTATGTTTACATGCACGCAGTAGTTGAGCTAAGCTCATAGCTCGGCTAATCAGTCAAGTCGGACTTCTCGTCTTGTCTAAGTATACATGCAGAAGAGAAAATTAAATTATATGTCTGAGTATGTCTCACAGTATGTCTGACTCCGCCTCGATAGGCAGTGCTGTGTCCTTTATAATATAGTGCATATTGAACTAGTTCCAGTTCTTGTTCAGAAACTTTTTTAAATAAATCCGCGTTTCGCGTTTTCCTACCATCCATAAACTTTAGAATGTTTAGCTCCCTTAGCTGTGTGGTTTCCTCATCCATCCAGAAGTGCATCTTCTGCTTCTCGGTCGCCATGGTTTTTGTTTGTTTGTTTTTCCGGGAGTTACTGCACTGCTGCTACATCATCTCCTTCTTCTTCCGGGTGAAAGTCCGCAAAAGAAAAAGTGACGCATGTGCAGAACGCCAAGTCTGACTCCAGTCAGACAAAATGGATACATGCAGCAATGGTTTCGATTTTCAATCAAATTATCTAGGTGTGTTAGTCGAGCTACGGATAGTCCATTTTCCAAGCTGCATGTAAACAGACTGATTTCCACAGTATAGTTCATGTCCTGCCTCCAGCATCCCTTGCCTAACACAAAGTATTTCCAGTAGGTGAGAATGCATCTAACACAGAAAATCTCCTGTTGTGTGCTAAATGTGTGAAGAGGCAACTCCAAGCATTATCTGGGACAGTGTCCAAACCTGATTCTTTGGACACTGTCCAACATTCATACAAGAAAATGGCTTGAATGAAATGTGTCTCTTGATAGGTCAAGGCATGAGGGCTTGTAGCCATGACACTGCTCATAGTTTTCTTGTCAGCAATGACATAAGCAATAATATTTCAGACAGTTCACAACAGGTTTTAAAAGATTGTATAGAGAAATTTGGATTCTTCTTCAAAGTAACCACATTTGTTGGACTATTACCAAACAATTGAACAGCAGGGAAAATAATCCTGTGCGTACATGGGACTTTTAGCAAAGCTTAGTCATATAAACCTGTGATACACCATGCACACTCCTCATTGCCAACAGACTTTACTGAAGATCCAAATGTTTTCAAAGATGCAGAATATGTTATTTCAGTTATCGGGGGAAAAAAATCAAAAGCCAAAGTATTATAACTGTTTTGTGCCACTTTGTCTGTGCAAGTATGTCAGGCTTCGAGTTTTAATTGTAGTTATCAAGGCATTAGGTTACTCAAGCTAGTCTACTGTAACTCTAATTCTAGTCCCATTTTGTTTTATTTTTTGTTTTGTTTTGTTTTTTAAGGAATAGGTCGACATTTTGGGAAAATGTTAAATGAGATAGCGCTTATGTCTGTCTGGAAAATATGAATTTAGAGCAGGCTAACCTGCTTCCTTTATCGAAATGTTCCATTCAGGCAAATTCATCCATTGTAATAAACTATGATTAAAATTGTGTGTGGTATAGAGGAGACTGAAATATAATGCTACTGAATGGTAAAGAACACTTAAGCACATTTACTGGTCCAATGTATTGATATTATAAGATATCCTAAGAATTAGCGCCCCACAAATGACATTATGTTCTTATTGTAAAGTTATGTAATAATATAAAGTTAGGGAGGTTAGGCTCAGGCAAATAAAGTTACTGTGGTTAGGTTTAGGAAAATACCATGATGAGAATGTACTATAAATGACTCAAAGTTCACACAGTTCTTCCAAAATACACTGGTTATGCATGAATTACTGGGTCATTACTTTTCATAGGTACAAACAGTTTATGTGATCAGCCAGACTGGTCCAGTGTCATCAAACACAGTGTCAGCACAGACCAGTTAAAATGGCACAGACATGCAGACACACTGTATACAGTGACATGTGTAGGGTTATGCACAAAAAAACATGTATTTACACACACACACACATTCTGTATGTGCACACTCACACATGGCCGCCCCTACATACCAGTTAAAAGGGACAATGGCTGTGGCGGTTGCCTTTCCTGCCAGCTGGAAAGTGCTGATGGAGTGCGATTGTATGCAAGTACATGTGTGTGCATTTTCAATTTGTTTGTGTGTGTGTGTGTGTGTGCGTGTGTGCGTGCGTGCGTGTGTGCGTGAGTGCGTGCGTGAGAGAGAGAGAGAGAGAGAGAGAGAGAGAGAGAGAGCAATTTGGATGTTGGGGGAAGGGGTCATCATGAAGGAGCAGAGAGAGAGATGGGGAGGAGGGTTGCACACCTGGCATCTGCCAGGGATGGGCATAATCATCTCCTTTTCTACCCCTACCCAACCCCCCATCACTCCACACACGCCCCTCTCTTGTCCCCATCATCCATGCTGAGGTATTCACACACACACACACACACACACACACACACACACACACACACACACATTGTTAAATGAGTCAACTCATACTGCACCCTGATTCCAGCACCAGTCATGCCAGAGTTAGATTGCCTGAATTGGTCCAGCTGACAAAAGCAATTACCATCTATTAGAGTCAGAAACTCTTGTGTAATGTTTGTTTGTCATCCAAATAAAATTCCTGGCTGTTATCAATGAAAAATGTGTCTCTGCTAAGTTAACTAATTTTAACTAATTTTTGGAAGAGTTTTGTTTTTCAGTGGTTTTACTGATTTCTCTATCCAAACAAAGTGAGACAAGTAACTCTCCAGCAATGATACAGGTATGATGTGGATTAAGTAGTGATATGATGCATTTGCAACTGCACAGCTTTATTGTGTGGACAGGACCAGCAGGTGCTGTATGCAGTAGCTAGTGCTAATGTTAAACCCTAAGCCTATTTTATAGGCCTCTGCTTGAAAATTGCATATCCATAATGAAATGAATTATCTCTGCAACCACAAAGTCTATTTGAATACTTTTAGTGTCATGGTAAAGGGAACACTTGTGAGATTTGTTAAGATGTGTAAATATCAGTATATGTGTTACATGTGATGAGTAAATGAAGATGGCACACAGCACAAATTAAACATTTTGAGGTGGCCTTAAAAAAAAAAAGCATTTTCAGGATGAGTATCCCTTTGGAACGATGCAGCTGCAGCTCTAAACCTCCATCAAATCATAGTACAATATGTGAACATTAACTCTGCAAAGGTTGATTCTGATGATGTGAAGCAGAACAATATTAGAGAGGTTTTAGTACAGAAAATTCAGACGAGCTCTCCAAAAGTGCACCATGTTTGCATGTGATTTTTGTCATGTACAATCCTACATCTTTCATTTTTTTGTTTCTGTAAATCCCTACTGATGTTTAGGATATACACATACAACTGTCCGTTTAGTTTTTTTCCTCTATTTCCCACTCCAAACTGACCAATACACACCTACATTTGAAACTGAGTTTCTATTCTGAGCTTTGGAGGCCCGTATCTCTGCAACGGCTTGGCCGATTTGAGTGATTGACAGCTCGTTTGATTCGTTAGAGCCAATAGAATGACGCTATACCCACCAAAACGAGATTGACAGCACTGTAAGCTAATCAGAGTCAGCAGAACGCGTTGTGGGGGGCGATGTCGGCTGCAAAATGGTCATTGTTTTGGTTCCCCCGGAACAAGTTTTTCCGCCCCGACTCATTTGGATGACGGACCACACCCGGTAAAACGGGAATGAAGCGTGATTCAATGACAGAATGTGCTTTTCATGGCAAAAACAAGGTAAGAGAAATATTACAAATATATTCTGGCGAAAAGATTTCTGTTGTTCTTTGGCCTCTAGCTCTCTGATGCTTTGTGGTAGAGTGCTTTGGCACATATGTGTGGAAACAGTGGAGTCTCAGCTTTCATTTGAGATGAACGGCGTGTGTTTTGCATAACGTGTGGTCGAGTTAGAGCCCGAAATATACCAAGTGGGTCGGGATATCGGTGCTGTATGGAGTTGTTGGAGTTAGTTGTTGTTGTTGTTTATTTAGTTGTTGTTGAGCTGTGTTTGGGGCATGTGAAAAGGGTTTTTACAGCCATGTAGCCCAGGTTCTGCTGTTTAATTTGATGTGCAACATCACTATATTCTTCGTGACCAGTGTATTGTTTCACACAGTGCAAAGCTGCTCTCTTAGTAGAACCCTGCACGGGACTGTTTTCTTCATCCCGCTCCCGCTGAATTTCTGACCATTACCGCCCACAACCGCAAAACTCTGAGAATTTATGCCCGCACAATAATAGAGATGCATTGATTTTGTGTCTTCTCCCATCCCACAGGAGAAAACATGTCATTTTATAGGCTATTAATAAAGAGATTCATGGGGTTGTTTGTTTCATTTCCCTGGCCTGCATGTCTTTTGACGCACTGGTCAGGAATAGCGCTCCTATTTCTTTGTTTTCATTTAGTTTTTAATGAAATAAAGGCTGTTTCATATTCTATTCTCCTCCTCTGTATTTTATTTATTTTTCTACCTTTATATAATCATGCAGTGTTTGAGGTTAAGGCAAGCCCGGCACCAGGATGAAGTTACTGAGGGGGTGGTTAAAAATTACGAGGGGGCAAATCTTCATTATGCAACAAAGGTTCACACAGTGAGTTATAAAGAGCGCGCAGCCGTGCGTAATTGTTGCGTGAAATGACAGCTCGTCGCCGGTGAAACACAATAAACTGCACGTCTTCTTTCATGACAGATGGAGCTTACAGACAGACAGACAGACAGAGAAGTGAAGCAAGCGGCAAATTGGTATGAAAGCTGGTTCAGGGCATATTCGTCCATTTATGAATAAATATAGAGTGGAAACACTTATGCATGTGCACCAAGATCCCATCCCACATTTTTTTTTTTTTTTTTTGCTGCCCGTTCCCGCCCGCAACAAAGTCCAAACCGCCCACTCCCGCAATATTTGAGTCCCAATGCAGCCCTCTATCTCAAAGTCCCCCAACTGGGGGGCTTTCGGGTTTAACAGGTTTTTAAGCTAGCTGTGGATAGTCACTTATTACCTTCAAACTGCATGCTGGCCACTTGGAAAACCGCAATGTCTCCTGTTTCTACTGGTGTTAAAAACAAAAAGGTAACATAGACTGTGGAGGCTTAGGAGTTAGTTAATGGCACCTTTAGTCTGACTCAGAGGATGTGGACTGAGCATATAAACCTTCCATTGGTCGCCTACTTCAGACGTTATTCTCCTCCTATTGTGTTATCTGCTGACACTATTTTGCAGGAACCCCGTTGCTGCATTCTGGGCTTAGCACTGCCCAAGACGATTATGATTGGTTTAAAGCAGGGGTTCTCATGCTCATTGCTCAAAGGCCCACACCTTTTTATTGAAGGTCAAAGCTCTGGAACGATTGGCTGAACTGGGGCAAAATGAATACATATATTCTTGTCTACTCTTCTTTTATTTCAACCTTCATGACAACTGAACAGGGGGTACATTTTATATTCTAAACGTAATAAGGATGTGGTAACCATGGCGTAACCCCAGACTCAGAGTGTATGGGTGTTGCTGAAACTGTTACAGTGTTTTTTCAGTCCATTAAAGTTAATTGTAACATTTTGGTTACCCAAAAAAGTCTTGTTCAGCGTTTGGTTGTACTAAAAGACACTCTAAGTACGTACGTGTTCAGTTTTTCCAGTGAGTACATTTTGTTTTAATAATTTTACTTCTATTTTTTGCTGTCGAAAATTAGCGTTAGCATTATCACAGTTAATCATAGCTTTAAATGTGCCATGCTAACTAAGCCAGCAGCAAAATGACCCTAACCCCCCCCCCCCCCCCCCCCTTTACTTTGAGTTATTTCCTCTTATTTAGTGACTTTTGCTATATTTTAGCTAATGACTTGCAAGAATGCTGGTGTCTGGAATTGATTCTTCCCATTGTTTTTCATGCCAGCAAGACCAAAATAGCTTGAAAAATGAGTGGTAGTTAAAGGAAAAAGAAGTACATAAATGGTTACAAAAGGCCATATGATTTATCAAAAGAAAAAAAACAAATTCCAGAGGAAGTTTGGCAGGCTTAACAGGGAGCACGTTTCATTTTGCTTCCCCCCCTCCCCTCTTATCCTCCTTTTCCCTCTCACCTCGTCCACCCCTGAGGGGGAGCCCGCCATTTCCAGGCAACAAAAGAGGGACATGGCCAGCAGGCTTTGATGTTTATTTTAGCAGGCGGTCCCCCCTGCTGGTTAGCCGTCTTTTGTGTCCGTCCAGGTACAACAAACTCTCCACCACAAACCCCCCCCCCCGCCAGAAAACAAGCCTCCTGGGGCGTCTTCTGCGCTTGACCCCGGGTCAGGGGATGTCCTGTACTTAAACCCTTAACCCGCCGACACCCCTTACTCCGACTCCAGTCTTTCCTCTCTCATGAGCTGTATGCCTGTTTTTACTTGATCTTCTTCATCACACAGTGACCTATCCTCTTGCCATGGACTCCACAGTGACTTTCACCCTGTTTATACACAGATGATACTGTTACAATCCCACTGTTTTTGACTTTTGTCTCAGATTTGTGTCTGTGTGCATGTCTGTATTTATTTATTTTTCAGCTGGGAGTTGGACATTGCTTCCAAATTTCCACTGAAGGCATCTGTTGTGAAAATTGTGCTATACATCCTTGTTGTCATCTGTCTGTCTTTCAGTTTGTTTGTGCTATCACATGCATTTGCATAATCTCAGCAGCACTGTAGCAAGAGAGAGGGGGGAGTCGGCGAAGAGGGAATGGGAGATTGGTGGAGGTGGTGGTTGTGGCGGAGGGGGTTACGTTTCCTTTCACTGGCTGCCAATCCATCAAGGCTCAGTCTACCGCTGTGCGGGCCGACAGGCAGCACAGAAAAGAACAAGGCCCGGCAACAGAGCCCCCTCTCCATGGCCATCACTCATCCCCGGCAGGCTCTGAACTCTGTGTGACCTTTTCAGAGCCTCCTCACCAACTTCCACTCCTTAGCACCTAGTTAGCCTTAAAGTCGCAGATACAAAACTGTTAGTGTCTGGCCACTGCCGCCATTTGTTTTGTTTTTTTTCCACGTAAAATGTGTTAGATTGAAGACTTTGTTAGGTGAATAAAGCAGAAGAGGATGAGTTCAGTTGTATCACCAGTTCTTTGTTTATATATGTCTGTGTGGTGAGGGGGGGGGTTACATCTCATCCCTACAGCAGTGCAGCCTCTCCCTGACAACCAGATTGTCAGACAGCAAAGAGGAAACACACAAAAAGCTGAATTCGACGAGCTACACACACACACACATGCACACGTACCCTGCAGAGGGGCGGTGAGAACACTAGTTGACATCATTAGGCCGGACACATTTTTGTCACGCTTCCAGATTCGACGCGTCTGCATTTTGCTGAATGCCGACTCGGTCTCGCTGTTTCTCTTCCCTCCCACCCAGCCTCATTCCCTCTATCTCTTTGTCCTGCTTACATGTTTAATACCGGAGACGCCCCGGCTCATCAGAGCTGTCCAGACTGCACTTTGTACTGGTGTGGGAGGAAATACAGACCCAAACAAAAAAAAGAAAAAAAGAAAGAAACAGAAGAGAGAAAGGATGTAAAAACAAAACAGTGCCCTTGAGATCCTGTCTGCCGTGTACATACTCCAAGGCTTGTATTGGAGCTAAACCTTTCAAGCCTCTCTGAATACAACAGAAATCAGCAGCTCCCTTTTTCCTGGATTTATTTAACTCAGGTGTCCTCTCTTTCCATAACAGATTACTCCTTGTCTGTCCAGTCCCAGTGCATTAGCCCTGGTCTGGACACATCAGAGTAATTCATACTTACTGGGCAGTGTTGCACTTTTTGCTCTGTCCCGGCAGCTCAGTTGTTTTATCTCGTGTCTTCTGTGTTTCCTAAAAGGTTCAGCAGAAATACAGTGACATGATGAGTGTGTGCCCCACAGGAGAAATCTTGTTACTGTGATGAGGATCTGAGGGCTGTGTGTGTGTGTGTCTGTGAGACTCAATAATATCACAACTGAGGCTTGCACACCACAAAACAAGCAAAGCACTGCTATTAAATGAATCTTGCAGGTGAATAATTACATTTAGAGCTTCCACCTGTATCAGCTCTATGTTACATCTTGGGAAATTCCAGGCAATATCGACCATGGTGGATAGACCAATGAAGCAGTTTGCTGTTTCGCAGCTTGTCCCCAGCTTGGGGCACAAACTTTGAATTTGACCTCCCTCAAAAGGGAAGAATTTACAGATACGATTTGCCTACTGATCTTAAGTGCTGTGTGGGTGATGAGTCTTGTCTATCAAGAATTCGGTATTAGTGTTACAAAATCTCTTACCAGGCATCCACCCCAAAAAAGCTCTGTGTTCAAAAAATGCAAGGGGCTCTGGAAATTTACCTTTTGACAAAAAACGAATCCTTCAGTGTACCCAGTAAAGAATACAAATATGCTGTTTACATTACAAAGTAATCTACCAGGAATGTGTGCATGTACGTATTTGATTGGCCAGCACAGCTTCCTGCTGGATGACGTTACGCCGTGTTGTGTTGCGTTATAACAACAGTTGAAGCAGGTTTAACCTATTTGCCAAGTGACCCTGCATTTTGCATTCCTGTCTCACTGAAATGAAAAAAAGGCTGCACTTTGTCACCTCACACTGTTGTCTGTCTGAACATGGCCTAAGTGGGTGTTGAGACTGAAAACGGCCCTGTGTTAAAAAAGAAAAAAAACTGCAAGACGCTGCAACTGGAAACTGGAAGTTTTGTACACTCCTGTTTGCTTACAACAAAGAGAAAGGGAATAACACGTTTATTAGCATCATAGCTTACTGAATCTGCATGTTTTCCAACATGGGTGTCACAACAGAGTCAATCACTGATGCGACCAAATCATTTTTCACATTCACAAAATGCTCCCAGTGTAGAGGCTGGTTGTCATTAAGGGGAAGGACGCTGCAATGTTTGCAGGCTGAAGAAGACAAAACATTTAAGAAACTACATAAAGAAATGAGCAGATTTTGATCTGCTTTAGTTTTGCCGTCACCGATCTATTAAATTACACATCTCACAAATTAGCCATGGCAGTGCAATTTTGAAGGTCAAAGTTCAGTTTTGTATTTCATTGAAGGTATAACACACTAAAACAACAAAAGTGTAACAGCACAGCAGCACATGCATGCTGAACATAGTGCATCTCAGTTTGTGACTGCACGTGTGTAGTTTAGGAAACACGTCTAACTTAAAACATCTTTATATGCGTATTTCAGTGTGAAGATGGATGCACCAGCCTCCGGAGTGATGGGAGAAATGAATAACTCACTAACATCTGGGCAAGCGACAGTAAAGAGGGATTTAGTGTTAGCCCCAGGAAGGCTGGGAGAAGCTGTGTGTCCATTAAACGCTTTATTACAGAGCCAGCAGCCTCATGCTAACTCACTTAGCCCAGTGTGCAGGAGGCTCTGCTCAGTGGCCTGACTGCTTGTCAGACTGCCTGCTACTCAACACACACCGTACTAGAGGCAGCAGCCCCCTTGCACACTCTGGCTAGCTTAGTCTGTCTGATAATTTATCCATTTGTCAATCAAAATACAAAGAGTGGTCTGCACTCAAATGTACGGCAAAAATATATGGCAATGAAATAATTTTTTCTCCATGTAGAATGATGTCCGTGATGTTTTTTTTATTATTATTGTTATTATTTTTTTTTAAATAAAGTTCTTAAACACACTGCTGTTCAGCAGGTTACCCTCAAGTTCTGAATAAATAGACTTTCATATCAGCATATGAAAACAGTCATACAAGGCAAGCTGTGTTCCTTTTTTCCTGCTTCTGAACACAATGAAAATAACTGAGGCTCACCAGCCAGATATGGACTTTGACACATTCAAGTCATGCCTACCTTCCTGCTGGTCGATTTTACTCACAGGCCATCAGAGGGTTGTTGTGTTTGTCAAATTCTTTATCTGTTTTTAGTGTTGGCAATGAATCAGGGATATTATTAAAAACTACATAACGCTAATCAAAACTAAGAAAAAACATACTGGAGCACATACAAGGTGCCTGCATTGATTCAAAAACAGTCTTCCCTGCTTCCTCTGTCTCTGACTGAGTGTTTGTTAGGTACAATGACAATCAAGTGAGTCAATGAGCATCTTGAATATGTCTGTTTTAACACTGCCGACCCCATTTTAGTTTGGAGTGTTTTGAAAACTATGTAGCAGACACCCTGATCATCTTATCGGGACCAGTTGAGCCAAAATATTATAGCCAGGTCTACATACCTTTTATGATTTCATCCTTGTGTGGGTACTCCTGTCCCATCGCCATAAAGTCTAATGAATAATCCTCCAGGTACTGCTCCGATATGTTGCCGTATTTGCTTCCTGCAGCCTTGACCGCCTCATATTCATGTTACTTTCTGTGCCAGTTCCACCGCATTGTCTGTCCCAGCAAAGAAAACTCTGGTCTTACTTTTCGCCAGCTCCGTAGTACTTTCTGTAACTGAGCAACCAACTGCAGAATAGACCATTTGTACGTGAATGGTCATGTGATATGCGTTTTCAGGCAGGTTAGTATGGACGGGTATTATTTCTGAAACTGTGTTAAAACACTCGTGTATGGAGATTGTTTTCCCTCTAAACTAAATAAAATTAAATAAATAAAATACCTGTTGCATGCTGAGGCTGAAATGGCTCATTGAAGATGATGAGAGTGGTGAGACCAAACGAAACTGAAATGCAGATAATGGCCATAGAACCAAAACAATGAGCTGAAAGACGATAAAATGCTCAGTAGGGTAATTACAGTCACCTGTCACAATCCTTTGTGGTCACACTCTTGCTCTTCAAATGATGTGAATTCCAATCTTTAAATCTTCATTTACACACAAACGAAAGCTTTTAATAGGCTCTGTGTGGTTTGTCAGTCACATTAAACCTTTATTCAGCTGAGAAGGCCATGTTTCAACTCGACTTCCTTTTTAGTAGACTGCATTTTGAGAAGTGACAGATCTATGTGCTAAGGGCCTGTTGGGGCCCTGATTCATATTACACTTGAAACGGGCCAGATAGGAGACTGGTAACAGATCGTCACACCATGACACTATGTGACGGACTGTCTCATTATATGTCCCCACACTCCATTTAAAACCACTAGCTTCCACTGTGTGTGTGTGTGTGTGTGTGTCTGTGTGTGTGTGTGTGTGTGTCTGTGTGTTGTTAGTGTATTTGCTTTTGCAAATTTGCATCTTGCATATGTGTGCACATGTACAGCATGTGCTTGAATGAATCTGTACACACTTTTTTGTCTATGTGTGTGTGTGTGTGTGTGTGTGTGTGTGTGAGGAGAGCTCCTGCAGCAGGAAGAATGAGTTGATGCCCTGTGTTTGGCTAATTAAGACAGCAGTCGACAGGGAGAGAGAGAGAGCGAGCTGAGAGATGGCAGAGAGGTGCTAATTCATAATTGACGTAATGGATGAAATCTGTCTCTGAGCTTTTTAAGACACACACAGACACACACTCATACAGACTTGGTGATTTGAGTCTGATTAGCTGGCGCGCACCTTTGTGTGAATGATGAAAATACACACCATGTACCAGAATCCTTAATGAATAGCAGATCTCTCAGTCAGTTAACACACATACGTGTATGCACGCACAACAAAAGCTTGAGTAGACATGTGCCGAACAAACACACACATACAGTGCGTCATATGCCTATTAGGCTGCTAAATCAGAGGAATAAAGTTGGCTTGACATTGAAACTTTATTCATTAAAATCTGATCATATTGTATTAGTTGACTTTCAGAGTGTCCGGGTAAGAGGGGACATCACTCTTCATTTCCTCTCTGCAGCGTCCCCATTGGGAGTTTATTCCCCACAAGTGAGTCTTCTGAGGAAAAATAACACTTGCCACTTCTTTTTAAGAGTGAGTCATTACTGTTGTGCACTGAGCATGAACTTGCATTTTCCTAAGTTGTTCACCTTCCTCCCTCAGTGAAAACAAGCCTCATTGTTTTTGGTGAATGACCATTACACACATGACATCCACATCTATTTGTGCCTGTCCATTGAGCTGTCAGGGGGAGGGGTCATTCTGTTGTTGAAAAACACCTACATTTCCAGTAATAGCGCCATTGTGTGATTGCTCAACTCATACATCAAGACTCATTTAGTGACTATGATTACTGTTATTCTTTATTTTGTTGCATAATTTAGGCATTGCACTGAATCACATAGGTACATTAGTTTATAAAGCTGTAGGTGTAAAGGCAGTCTGAGGTGGACATAATGCAGTGGCAGAATTGTACAGTATGTATGCAGTTATTGGTGTGTACATACAGTCAGGACTGCAGTTACCACTGAGAACACCAGGGTCACCAATTTAGATTGACTATTGTTTTCGACAAACACATGCACACACAATTAAACTAAATTATTACTAAATGAATGTATAAATTAAAATGATATAAGCATAAAATATATATTTAACATGTCCTCATCCCATGTCGTCACATATCGTTGCTTTGTCAATGGACTTTTACATTTACAAATTACATGCTAAGTATCCTTCTGCGTCTGCTGTTGACATTCCCGAGCACTGCAACCAACACCTGGACATCAACAAAAACACTTGGTTGGGTTTAGGCAACAAAAGCAGGAGTTGAGGTTTGGTTTAAGTTTAGGTTAACATCATGGTTTGGCTCTAAGTTCATAAGGAAAGCGAACACCAGATCTGCTGGGATTTGGTGAAAGTCTGGGATTTGTTTGGCCCATCCACCACCCTCCCACCCACCCTATAGGGACTTTCCAGCTCCTTATATTACGTAGTTACTGGCAGCATTTCAGCCTGACCCCATCCAGTAGTATGTCATACTGCCGCAACAGGTGCCATTCAGCCACATTATGAACTGATGCCGCCCAAATGCATATCATTCTGCTGGGACAGGTGCTGTCTGGCGGACTGACTGCATATCATTACGTTCCGCTGCATTACAAACTGATACCGGCCAGTGGCGTATAATACCACTGCAAAAGGTAGCTTAGGGCGTCAGATGTCTGACACCGAAATCACTGTCAAAGCAGCAGTTTTTGATGACTTCAAAATGAGAATGGGCTGATATATTTAGGGCAGTGTGGAGAAGATATATATATATATATATATATATATATATACACATTTCCATTGTCACTGACTCTTAGTGCTATACAGCTATGTCACACTATGTGCCCAAAACAAATTCCCCGCTTGTGACAATAAAGTTTATCTTATCTTATCTTCGTATATTCATTTACAATATTTTGGTCTACACAAACATCAGTTACTTCACCCCCTAATGACCATTTGTAAATCAGTCACTCACTGTATTATTTGTGAGGAACACTTTTTTCTCGCATGCCCTCCATAAAGGGTGAATCTACAAACAGAAAATTCTCGATGAACTCGTCATAGGTGTCAAGGTTTAACAACAGCAAAACTATAGTAAAACATCCATTGACAAACTCACGCTTGAGCAGTGTTGAGTGTTGCAGTGTGATCAAGTTTTGAGGGAGCATGCCATTAGCATGCTGACTGCAGGAAAAGTCCACCACAGCTGTTGCCCTTGAACTGAATTCTCATTTAACCACCATAAGACATCTCCAATGTCATTTCACTGCCATGAATTAGGCAGTACATCCAACCAGCCTCAAAACGCCACCAGTCGGTTGCGATGATTAACTGCTGTCACATCAAGACCCCGGTGAGAAATGTAAGCATGTAGATGAGCTTCACTGAGTCTGTTTTTGACGGTTTGTACAGAAAGTCGTCAGTTGTGCAAACCAATTGTTGCATCAGCTGTCTCAGACCAGCCACCTGAACAGTAAAAACCACGTAAGCCACGTAAACAACACTGAAGATGGCTTAAAGTAGTGAAATAAACATTCACTTGACGGGCAACAGCTCTGGTGGACAATCCTGCAGTCAGCATGTCAGTGGCACGTTCTGTCAAAACTTGCGACAGCTGTGGCATTGTGTGATTCTGATTAATACATCCATCCATTTTCTAACTACTTATCGTCTTGAAGGTCGCGGGGGAGCTGGAGCCTATCCCAGCTAACATCGGGCGAGAGGCAGGGTACACCCTGGACAGGTCGCCATACTATCGCAGGGCTGACACATAGAGACAGACAACATTTCACACTCACATTCACACCTACGGACAGTTTAGAGTTATCAATTAACCTAGTCCCCATTCTGCATGTCTTTGGACTGTGGGAGGAAGCCGGAGTACCTGGAGAAAACCCATGCTGACACAGGGAGAACATACAAATTTCGCACAGAAGGGCTCCCACACCCGGGATCGAACTAGGAACCCTCTTGCTGTGAGGCGACGGTGCTACCTACCGCACCACCGTGCCGCCTCTATTATATTAATAAATTAAAAATAAAAATAACCCTCTCACCCCAACTTGGTGGGGGGTGCTGTGTGTCTTCCTCAAGCTTGGGTTCTCTACCAGAGGCCTGGGGGTTTGAGGGTTCTACACAGTCTCTTAGCTGTTCCTTGGACTGCACTCTTTTGGACAGAGACCTCAGTTGTTGCACCTGGAATCTGCTGGAGTCACTCTCTCAGTTAGGGGATAACAGAGGAGTTGTGTATATATATATATATATATATATATATATAGGTCTGTCTATCCATCTATCTATCTAGATCTACATAGATAGATAGATAGACTTGAGCCCAGAGTAAAACTTCTTGTCAACTTTTATCCAGTAGCAAAACCAGGAAACCAATCAGTAAAGGCAAACTTATCAAGGCAGGGGGCAAGCAGGGAATGATCAAACAGAGAAACAGGCAGGTTCATGCAGGCAGAATAAATGATGCTGACAAGCTAGGGCAGATTCGGCTGACAATCTGGAGTAAACAAGTTGAAGTTAACCAGTATAAGTACTGTATATACTACTGGGCTGATTAGGGAAAATTGAGAGCAGGTGAGTAGGAGGGTGGATAAAGTCAGGTGGTGTAAATGCCAAGAGAGGGGTTGCTGCAGGACAGGAGAGAGTGGCTGGATATGAAATGACATGACAGTAACAGCATTACAACAGAAGGAACGTCTACGCTGGAGTTTTGACAGTCACAGTTGCATGTTGTCATTTTTGATTGGTTGACAGCCTCAAGGGGGTGGGTCTTACCTAATATGAGTAAAATATCGGTAATCTGTGGCCTTGCTTACAGTAAACAGGTATGAATATAAATACATGCATTTGATTTTTCTGCATTGCTTTGAGATCTTCAAAACCAGATACAAAAGAAGTCAGGCTTGTTATTTTATGTGTATTCTACATGTGACTGCAATCCAGATACATATTACTATGTGAACACATGGCAGACAGGGAGCATTGGAAAATAATGCAGACTCAGATTTCAATAAATCCAGCAACAGGAATCACATGACATCCCATTTCCAGGCCAAGTGTGTGTATGGAGCAATGCAATCTTACGAAATCCTATCTTTAACATCAGGTCTTAGAACTCAGGGTGAAATGACAAGTGTCACCACAGCCAATGGCTATTCTCCAATCTTTTTTTTCTGACATATGGATGGATCCTGTCTTTCAGAGCGTATTGTGTGATTGTAGGCTATCACATACTGTCAGTGCGGGCTGACGTGTTAGATACACTGAATACAGAATCGGCTTGTCTGCAGTGTGCTGAGGCTGTCTTTGACAGTGTAGCGCTGTCTGTGTCACACTCTAACAGACAGCCAAATAACCCCTTGGCAGTGTAAACAAAGAGAGATTACACCCTGGTGAGTGGAAGGAGTCTGCCTGTGTGCTCCCAGCATTGAGGGGAGAAACTGACGATGGGTGGTTGCAGCAGGAAAAAAAAGAGACAGAGAGGAAGAGGGAGAGAGAGAGAGAGAGAGAAAGAGAGAGAGAGAGAGAGAGGGAAAGGGAGGGAGATAGCAGGAAGACAAACACTCACTGAGATGCCAAATATAGAGGATAATGGTTAAAAATACCCAAAATGCACACAAACCTCAACCTTTCCTGACTCCTTTTAGCGGATATAATTGGACTAGCACCTAATGGCTGCTAACATTTGGATCGTATTTGAAGTTGAATATGTATATTGTGTGTTATTTTGCACAATTTTAGTTTTTGCTGCATTTAAACCTGCATATATGCGTTTAGACCTGCATATATAAGACAAACACAAACCCTATAATTGACAAAGCACCCACACCCCTAATTCATAGTCCCAAAAAAAGAACTAGTTCAAGCCGATGTGGCTGATGTTCAGACTTGTTTATTGTCTATTGCAGTCTGTAATGATTTGCTCATAAATCTTCTGCAAATATTTATATGAACTGGCTTCAGCAGTGCTGGTAGCTGTGTTGTGTGAACTGACAGTTGCACTAGCTATGCCAGTGTCATGTGAAAGTCTGTTTCCCCATTAACCATGCTCATGTTCATTAGTTGTAAATGGGTATGATCAGTTCACCACTGACCAAAAATATAAACAGACTCAATACATATGCTCTTTTATTTGCAGAAAACGGTGTGGTTGTGTCAGTTACGGTGAGAGAGAGATCACCTAAAGATACATAAACAGTAGATTAAGAAATCTTCCGCCAAATAATCACAAACTAACGGAGCTTTCACGCTGCCGCACGGTAACTCACCACCTCTAGTCATTCAGTTAGGGGAAGGCAACACAGGGCAAGCACTTTCAAACACAGCTACAAGGATATGAAGCAGATACTGCCCACGTAAATGCAAACAGATTTTGCGCTGTCGTGTAGAGTACAGTGCTGTCGGTTTCCACTTGGCTTTGACCAACCAAATGGTGGGCACTGCGCAAGTAGAAAGCCGAAAAGATGGAGCAGCTGATGTTGCTGGTGTCTGAATACCCCAAAATGACAGCGCTAGCAACCAGAATTGAAACTGGGCCTGGGATAAAAATTTCACCAAACTTAAAATGACTATGATCTGTATTTCTGTTGTCTTGCTACAGTATGCAGCTAAAAGCTAGCTTGCAATATTGCCAATGTTCACCGAAACACCTGCCTGTCATCCCAGCTGTGGACTGTGGTGGCAGCAGACACCTAAAAAATGCTTTGCTTTTTGGGGGAAAAAGCAAGTACAGACCAAAATAATAGACACAACCACTGAGACGTCACCCCTTGATTTATGGACTCCCGTTTTGAATCATTGAATTTGGCATGTTGGCCATCGCCACCTTCACCATCACCCCCATTTTTGGAGCCATTAGTGAGCATAATTGGGTGAGAGGAAGCAGCTGTGGAGGAGTGAGGGAAGGATCTGATCTAGACTGTGGTCATGCCTCGCACACCATAGACATATATACATAGACACCGCATCGAGCGCTGAGCCATATTGGATGTGGCAAGGCTGCGCTGTAAACTAATACAAGTGAATGGACTTAATTTCATAAAGCGCCTTTCCTCAAAGAAAAGTACGTTAATGCCTCTCGTTTATTCATTCACACACACACTAATATACTTGGGAAACAGTTAGGCACCAAAAATAATGTATTTGATCTTCTCAGATGGCTAAGATAAGAACTTTAATGAACACACACAGGAGCAATTCACCTTACATCAGCTATAGAGAGCAAGGTAGTGCCAAAAAACAATGCACAGTAGCCTATACGTGTATATACATATATATATATATATATATATATGGCCAAAAGTTTGGACACACCTTCTCATTCAATGCGTTTTCTTTATTTTCATGACTATTTACATTGTAGATTCTCACTGAAGGCATCAAAACTATGAATGAACACATGTGGAGTTACGTACTTAACAAAAAAAGGTGAAATAACTGAAAACATGTTTTATATTCTAGTTTCTTCAAAATAGCCACCCTTTGCTCTGATTACTGCTTTGCACACTCTTGGCATTCTCTCCATGAGCTTCAAGAGGTAGTCACCTGAAATGGTTTCCACTTCACAGGTGTGCCTTATCAGGGTTAATTAGTGGAATTTCTTGCTTTATCAATGGGGTTGGGACCATCAGTTGTGTTGTGCAGAAGTCAGGTTAATACACAGCCGACAGCCCTATTGGAATTTTAACAGTTGTCCAAGCAGTAATCAGAGCAAAGGGTGGCTATTTTGAAGAAACTAGAATATAAAACATGTTTTCAGTTATTTCACCTTTTTTTGTTAAGTACATAACTCCACATGTGTTCATTCATAGTTTTGATGCCTTCAGTGAGAATCTACAATGTAAATAGTCGTGAAAATAAAGAAAACGCATTGAATGAGAAGGTGTGTCCAAACTTTTGGCCTGTACTGTATATATAGCCAGGAAGTTTCCACTCTGAGAGAGAGATTGGAAACACAGGCAAGCGTGATCGAAGACCAGGGAATGGCTGCGGCTCTGGATCGCCGGATGACGGACTTGGAGAGGTGCCATTGCCATGGATCGCCCGGCCAGGCCCGTGGTGCTGCTGCATCGGGATCGCAGGAGAGGGAAGTGCCAGGGTCGTCGGAGCCTGCTCGGCAGTCACTGGGGGTGACGGCGTGCCCCCAACTCCTCTCCCCAGCATGGAGTACCGTTCTGAAGGAAGGGAAGCGCAAGCCTCAGAAGCCCCAAAAAAGTGTAATTGTGTAGGATATCTGAGTCACCAAACAGCTTAATTTCAGCGCTTGCAAATCCTGCCATTAGTACGGTTAGGTTCACCTCAAGGCTTTGGAACCATTGGTGTTTTAGTTTATATACAAATATTTGCTATTTTTGCATCTGTCTGTTCTTTTACTGTGTCTTGTATTTTTATTGTAGGCCTCCTGTACTATACACACACACACACACACACACACACACACACACACACACACACATATATATCTATATATATATATACACATACATACATATATATATATATATATGTGTATATATATATATATATATATATATACACATATATATTTGTTCTCTATAGCTGATGTAAGGTGAATTGCTCCTGTGTGTGTTCATTAAAGTTCTTATCTTAGCCATCTGAGAAGATCAAATACATTGTTTTTGGTGCCTAACTGTTTCCCAAGTATATTAGTGCATGTGTGAATGAATAAACGAGAGGCATTAACGTAAATTTCTTTGTAGAAAGGCGCTTTATGAAATTATGTCCATTCACTTGTATTAGTTTACAGCGCAGCCTTGCCACATCCAATATGGCAGCGACATTGACGTATCGCAGCAGCGGGCAAACCCACTCGATGCGGCATCTACGTATATATGTCTGTGTCGCACACAGCCTGTCAATCAAAGAAGGCATGCCTGTAACTATGTATAGCTTTAAGCATCAGTGTTACCCATTAGGTTACTTACAGTTGTCATGAACAGGGAGTTTTTAATTTTTTTTGTACCAGGCTGTCAGCATGTTTATTGATGCTGTAAAGTTAAGCATTTTAACATGGGGGTCTTTGAGGATTGACCTGCTTTTGGAGCCGGCCTCAACAGGCCATTAGAGGAACTGCAATTTTTGTCACTTCTGTGTTGGCTACATTTATCAGCCCTGGAGGTTGACACTTGGACGTGTGGTGATCACAAGCAGTAGAATCCGGAGTCTGAACACGTCCTTGTTGAAATGTATAAGGTCAGATCACGAGCTTGAAACATTAAAAAGGCTGAGAAATAGTGTTTTCAACTAACTGAGCTAACATCAGCCTTATTAGCTAACTAGCTAAAGCTAATAAAATCTGCCTGTGACAGCTATCATTTTAGTTGTCAGATTCAGTGGTTGCTAGCATGACAGATGCCTGCTTTTGTCCATCTGTGTCTAAAATCAAGGATCCAAAAATGACTAAAGATTTTGAGTACTAGATCTGTCATCATTGCTGATGTATACTGCTGGAGTGCTTAGCAACACTTAGTTGGCTTTTGATGCGTTTATCATCCACTCTGTCTGCTTGCAAAAATGCCTCAAACAGAGATACTGACAAATAAGCCTCCAAAGGCATACGAAATAAACCACTTTCTGAGAACTATCCAACATACAAAGCCCAGTGCTCAGACAATGTTGCAATAGAACTGCTCCACATAGCAATGTTGTGATGAGCAGCAGAGATGAAGTGTGTCATTTAGCTGCTGCTCTTATTAGGTCCTGGTCGTTTTCGATCATCACCATTACCTGCAGTGCAACATATCCCAATGAATGAGAAGAGGAGGGGACAGAGTGTGTGCTATAACCATCAACTCTGTGCTTGTGTGTGGATATGTGTGTGTATGTGTATACTCTAACCTTGCTGTCTTCCTGGGCCAGCTGGGGAACATCAGAGTGTTTGTGTCGGTGGAGCATGATTGAGATAGTGTCATCCCGCCTAGCCTGGAGCCCAAAGTGCATTATGTGTATGTCACACCATTATCCTAGACATTTGGCATATCTGAAAAGGAACACTGGCTTCTTTCCATTTCTCTCTCCCTCCCACTCCTAGACTGAATAGTTCATATGTTATCGCTTGAGAGCTCTCTGTTTCAACATACTCCTCTCTTCCTTAAATCACCAGTCTCTAGCTTATGGCTGCAGTTCTGATCCCTTAGATCCTCTAGCCCCTTGTAGTCAGTGTATACAATACTACATCGTATAGATTACTCATCTCTCATCACTGTTCATTGGTAACATGTTTATCACAGTGCAGTATTTATTATGCTGGTAATGGGTAACAACAGACAAGATAATATTTCTGTATATTCTGTATCTGTATTATTTTGACTTTTTCACATTAACCTTTCAAAATATCCACCTTTAGTTAACGTCATATCCAGGCCCACAATAAATTGGTCTGGGAAATGTACTTTCTCTCTGGTGGATGCATTTTGACTGATCCTGATCACTCACAGGTCGGGTGCTATCAGATATCCCTTTTTTTTCCTGGAAACTGATCCTAGATTAGGTGCTTAGACCCCAGTTGGCACTGTTCCATAGCTGCCCTTCTCTGTTACCAGAGAAGGTCTGGTGATAATTTCCATCTAACAAAGTCCATGTCATGACATGATTCATTGTGAACAGTAGTCATATAAGGACCAATGTGCAGATAGAGGCAGGGAACTGATGCCGTGCTTAAATTAAAGTTTTGTTGACTTAGCAAACAACAATCACAACGGCAAACTGACCTAACAAAACTAGACTTGAGCTTTCAAAAGGTATGTTTCCATCCAACTCTTTTTAAGCACATTTTTAATTTGTGCATAAAAAACCTGAGTGGAAACAAAAACAAAAGTTTTAAATAGTGCAAAAAAGAAACTTTTGGGGGATGTGAAAACGTTGGTGTATCAGTGCAAGGTAAATAAGACTAGGTGCAATGGAAATGGAAACAGATGATGATGATGATGATGATGAGGTAACATGATTGTCATTACATGGGCACAGTGTATCCTCATATAACAGTATGTATGATATCTAATTAATTTGTGTCTCACAAAAGTAATATTAAGTTATCTAGGCTACTTGATGCAAAGTTACGTAAGTTAGGTTAAGGCAAGTAAAGGTACATTAGGAAAAGAACCATGCTGACAACACACCTTAAAACAACTGAAAGTTCACTTGGTTTCACACAGGACATGATCAGCTGTCACCTGGGGGAATTTTTTGTGTAATCCATCCACCATCCAAACCTGTCTCCATACGTAGAGTTTTGCTTTTTATACTACTTTCTTCTTCACTCCCATCAGTGCGTTGGTCAAGTGATTGTAGCCTTCCTGATTATGTGGGTTATATACGAATCAGTGGCTCATGATAACATGGATTTTATACAAATGGACTTAGCTACCATGACATTACCCATTGGTTTGTGGACTCCCGTTGTGAAGCTTCAAGTTTTGCATTACACACAGCCATCGCTATCTTCACTTTTTGGTGACAGAAGTGACAATATTTGGACAAGAGTCTGGTGCTGTGGAGGAGTGAGGGGTGGATCTGACTGAGAAGCTGAGGACACTATCAGCAGACAGCCTGTCACTCAATTATGTGTAACTTTAAGCCTTAACAAAATGGAAATGGATGAGTTATATGAAAATTCACCAACCGTACGTTGGCATGAAGGGTAAAATTAACTATAGAGACCAAAACCATTTTTTCGTACCAGGCTGTAAAAATGTTTATTTATGCTGTAAAGTTGGGCATGGTACATCCATTATTTATTATTTTATATTGTCTGAAGTATGACTGGTGCTCCTTTAATTTAATTATGCCATTTCATTGTGTCCTCTTCTGCAGTGGCACCTGTCTGAAGAATCGGCGCCATCCGCTACATTTCTCGATGAGCAAACTACCAATATTGCACAACAGTGGTGGATGGAGAAGCACATAAATCTCTATTTTCTAAGACTAATAAGACAAAAAAAACTATAAGTCACTTGCTGAAACTTCCCATTTGAGGCACATACAAATCTGGTCGCCTCTCTTTTAGCTCTGCTAAATTTTGTCTAATTTTGCTAAGTTTTACTGGTGCTTTTGGACCATGGTGCTGTGTGGCTGCCAGTTACTCATTGAGATGAGAAAATCAACCCACCAGTCTGTAAACTCTCCTCCTGCCAACTTCTGCCAGCTAGCCAGGTCAATATTTTCAAATGTAAAAATCAGTAAACATTGAGGAAAATATGAAGAAGATGGGGCACCAGCTAAACCAGTGTCCTGCTAGCCATTGTACACGGCCATTGAACATTGGAAATAAACTGGGCGACCTGATATTCTCTCTGTCTGGAATATCAGGAACTGTAATATACTTTGATTCACTGAAACTTGGCAAAATCCTGGGTCGTGCCAGTCAACCAGGTGGCTCTTTTTCTGTGTCGAACTGACAGAGCAGAGGACTCTGCTGAGAAAAGGAGAGGAGCCGAGTGCTTTACGGTGAATGAGGGCTGGTGTGACGGTGGAAATGAGAGGTGTTGTCCCAGTCCTGCTGTGGATTACTGAATCTGTTCAGAGGTGGCTGCAGTGTGGTGCTGCCAGTGTTCGGGAGGAGCAACCATGCGGCTGTCTTGTTGAGGTCGGGATGTGTGAACAGATAAATCATTCAGTTATAAAGCAGCAGCCAACAATGTATTAGGACATGAAAAAGGGCGAAATTGCAGTGCACAAGTTAAAGGAGTTGATGGGATCACGTTTCATTGGCCCATCATTGGAGTTAATAAACATTATAAATGTGTATGTATTATTCCTCCAGAAAATAAAAGACCATATCAAGTATTTGCTGTTTAAGAATCACATTCGAGATAGAAATACATGACAGAGGATGAATATCTTTGCTAGAATCCAAAACCAAAAAACAAGCAGATAAACCAAAACATAAAGCTACACGAACTCTGAGCTGGCTTTTTCTCCTGAAATCTTTCCTAACAGAATATCCTTTTTTGTTCTATTATCCTAAGCCCACCCCTCTAACACTAAACATAGCCATATTTACTTACAGAAGAGTACTGATGCTTAGGTTTTAATTCTTCCTCTCAGTGGTACTCTGTTACTGCTAATATCTACAGTTGCTGTCGGTCTCCGCAGCACTAATTTAATGCCTGGCCATGCTCACTTAGCAGTTTAGAAACCAACATGTTCAGCAAACACTAAGTTCTTTTATGTAAGATAATAATGCAAATGCTTGAAAAAAGTTGTATGAATCCATTTATGTTAACATAGCGGTGCTATTAATATAACGGTCACACTGCAAACTCCCTAACTGTAGTCATAAATAAGGTTTCCATTTTTGGATCCTAACTGGGATTCATTGTGCTTGACCACGACAGGTTCAGAATTAAGATTTTGCTACCAAGCCAGCTTTGTAACCATTCCATATTAGATCAGCATTAGTATCTTGTGAGTTCACTGGAGGGGGTGTCTCTGCCAGTTGACTTACAGTCAACTATCTGTTGATTTCCAAACAGGCTTACAGTATGTGGCTTCTCCTACATAGATTCCCCCCCTACCATTCTGTTCCTATCAGGTGCTATCTGTGTCAACAGACCCTACTCTCTCCTACATCTCCCTCTGTCAGGGGCTATCTGTGTCAAACCCCCCACCCCCCCACCCCAACTGCTAATAGGCCTGTCAGCGCTGTGCCATGGCAGGGTCGAACCACGTGACAGCACTGGACGTCAGAGCCGTTGCCCATTAGCGAGCATGACTTGCCTGTAATGTCAGCACCATGACACGCCTGATTCACTCGCTTACACACTGACCATGATATCATATTAGCCGAGAGGTCAAGGAGGAGTGACCCTAATGAATACCAATAGGATAGGAGACATTGAGTGGCACATGGTTTGGTGTCAATTGCCTGGTTTTTGAAATTGCTGGTGAAAATTTTACCACCTCTGCAGAAACCAGAGACACGGAGAGGTCACGGTAAGCTTTAACAAACGGGGAAAGAGTCAGCAACAAGATGATTAATTAGTTAACAATTTATATTAATGTTCATTGAAAGACCTCCACTTAGAGCGCAATTAATTCTAATTAAAAGAGCGGCTACGGTTATGTCGGCAAGTAAAAAAAACCTTACAATATAATCAAGCTAATTAAATGGGGGTGGTCTGAAACCCTGCAGTTATCAAGAACCGATGATGCCTGAAAATCAAGTGAAGTTGATCCATGTGTTTATGCATGAACACATAAAACAGCTAGTTTTACAAACAAGTCACAGCAGTATCTCAATTCATTACAAGTGCAGGAGATTACACAATGAAAAACAACAGATGAGGATCATGGAGCAAACCTAAATCATGCGTTCCTAGGTTGGAGAGTACTGTGCGTGCATATCAATCCCAGATATTTTTCCATCTTCCTTTATTTCTCTGCCCTCCCTGTTTTGTTCAAGTTTGAAAATCCCCATAAGACAGCGGGAGATTGACGTTTGTTCAGCAGAGTTCACAGTGGAGGAGCTGGTGTGATGCACTGAGCCCACCCAAAACTGTCAAGGCCGACAAACAGCTCGTCTCCTCGCTGACGCCAGCTGAGATATCACTACACGTGTCACTGCAAATGGACCACATCCTCTGTGTGTGTGTGTGATAAGGCCACTCACCTCCATATGACCTGATCTCTCTTTCCCCCTCATCCTACATCCCCACTTTTTGTCACTTTAATCCAATATGCCCTCCTTCCTCCCCACTCTACACCGCCACTCCTGTCACACACACACGCATGCAAATGTTAAAAACTCTTAGATAAGACTCCCTGCGCCGATCGCCCTTCGCTACTTTTACTCGCTGTGACAACCTTCTGTCCGTCAAATGCCACAATTGTTGTGTTGCTGTCGCCTTATGTCTGATGGTGTTCGGTGTCACACACCAGCTTTAGCTTGTCACACTCCATCTGTCTGTTAGCCTGTCACTACTCTGCGGCCCCGCTTTCAATCAAGCCTGTCAGTCAGCTTGTCCCCGAGCCATCTTTTGGTCTCCCCGTCCGTCAAACGCCAATTTAATTTGTTCATCAGTTCATGAGTCCTTTCGCTGGTTTCCTCTCAGTATCATGGGACCCACTTGAAAACAACCATACGCTAACACTTACATAACTGACTGACATCCCCTGATTGAACCTGTTCAGCGGTGACATGTCCCAGGCTACCTTGATCTCATGGCTGGTTTGGGGAATGATGGAAGTGGGTGGGAGGAAAACTCAACTTCATTCTCTTTCTCTCTCTTATTCTCTCTCTCTCACTCTCTCTCTCTGTCTCTTTTTTAATCTAACTTTGCGTGTCAAAACGTCAATTCCACACCGAGGGGATGTGACAAGCTCCAGGGCCCGGGGGGGACGGCTCCAAATAGAGGGCCCTGGTACAAATTGATTTTGATTTTCCTCCAAATCAGTCAAAGTGTTTAGCTTTAATGCGAGCTGATCAGAGAGCCACTTGGAGCACGACAGGACGAGGAGAGCGGGACAGTAACTGGGGAGATTAGCCCTGTCACTCCAGAGATCAGTGCCCATCACTGTTGCTCACACACACAGGGACACACACACACACACACACACACACTTAACATTCTTGATTTCTCTCAACACACACACACACACACACACACACACACACACAAACATACAGTGGCACACGTGAAATTGTCATTAGTCGCACTTATGGTTTTTACTTTCTTGTACATGCTTGTAAAAACCACACAAATATAATGATATGAAGTCCGTACAACCACACTTTCACTCTCTCCGCACACTTGCACAAACACACACCTTCTCTTCTTATCACTGTATCTGTCAGCTGTGTAGTGCAGACAACAAGGTAGAGCACAGTGGATCTTTTACATAACACCACTGCAAACTGCAGAAGAGTCACGCACACAAAAACACACACCACTGTCTTTTACTGTGGCCTATGTAGATGATACTGGGTAAGTGAGTGGAGTGTAGCTCTGCTGACATTGTCATACATATTCAGGGAATGCTTATCTTTTAAGAGTAGTTTGTTTATAGCAAGAGTCCACATGAACACATTTTAATGCTTTCTTTAACCCTGCAGGTGTACTCACAGTGCATTCTCATAACACTGCTCTGCTAAAGGGCATTTTGATGGAAGCTGCTGTTTACAAAGTGGTCGGGCTTTCTCACTCTTCTGATAAAACTTGGCCAGAAATGCAACCCAAAAACTGTTTACGGCAGGGGTGTTTAAAGTTTTTATGTTGCATGGAGAAAAAAAGGGTTGGTCCTTGGCTGTGAGAATTTTATTTTACTGTAAAGCCCCTTTTCCACTGGACAAAACCCCCACAAACAACCACTAACATCTGGCTCTTGAATGTAATAGTAAAAAGACACAATTGGCATTGACTCTTGGGCATCTGCAGCAGTCACAGGTATTTATCGGCCCCAGCTCCTATTGACTTCAAATGGCAATGATGTAAATATGACACCTAGATGGTCACACTAATTTTAGCCCCAGTGCCAGTGCGATGTGATGACAGGCCACCACTACATACCATCCATCTACATCCAAGCAGAACTTGAACATTGTTCCAAGTTTGAGAGAGAGAGACTGAAAAAGTTACATTTACAGGACGTAAATGTAAAATGTTAAGACGTAACCACCCTAACATTTTCAGTGACCTCTACACTGCTTTGTACTGTTTACTAACCTGTTGTCTGGCCTGTCAGTGACATCAAACGTGACACACCAGAAAACAAACAAACAAAACAGAAAGGCATCCTCGTCTTGGTTTACTGGCGATGGGAGAGCAGTCTTTTATATATTTTGACAGGTTTTGCCCCTTTTAAAAAATGCATACATGTGCTAATTTTGGTGGAAAAAGGGTGTAAGAAATCTTAACTTGTGTGGTGTTTGCGTTTTTGTCACTCAGCCAATGTTTTTCATGGATCCCAAACATTATTGTGGGTTTGACACAACAGTCATAACAGTTTATATAAAAAAAAATACTTAGAGGTGCCATATGTTATTCTGGAGAAAGAGTTGATTGTTGAATCTCATTCCCAGGTCATGCTTTGGGTTGGCAGAACCTCCAAGCTAGAGCATCGGTATCTAACAACCCTGAAATGAAACTCATCAGCCAACCATCTTTCTCCAGAGCACTTTTAACAGATACTGACTTAAAGCAGCTGTGCGGAACTTTTTACCATTAATAAAACTGTCCCTAGTTCGTATCACCCCTCCTTAAAGATCCGCATATTTATTTGAACCCAACAGCGACAAAAAAGCCTTTCTCTATATGGCTATTTAGCGTAGCCTCACTCGGGTCGGACACACAGTGGAAGTCAGCAAACCAGAATACAGCACCCGGCCCGCAGCGATTAAACCACAGAAGAAGAAGGAGCCGTGTTTACAGTGTTCTTCGAGTAAGCAGTACGCAATGAGCATTGCTGAACACATAACACAGTTTTACCAGAGATGTATCTATGAGGACTTGGTTGTACTTTTGATGTCATGGCGGATAACAAAGGAGCATCATCTAAAATTATCTGTGACTGTGACCATGAACACAAATATACAGCAGGCAGTTGTCCTCATTCGGTGCTACCATCGTTGTGGAGATATAACATCAGGAGGAAAAGCACCGCAGAGAGTGCATCACAAGGAGTGAAAACTTTGCAGCAATCACTAATCCTGGCGTGATTGAAACTTTTTTCATGTTCCTAAGATGAACTGGAAAAAACATCCAGGCCTGCAGGAGCTGATGGACAGCTTTCAGTCGGGTGAGTAATACCATCCGTGTCGTCTCTTTGTTAGCCTTTACCGAGTGACCGCTAGGTGCTAGGTGCTCACCGGTGTATCCCTCCGCGCAAGATGTACTGACCCCCTACAAGTGCCATGCTAACCGCTGAGACCCAGCCACTGGATGTACAGACACAAAAAAGATATCCATCATGTTGTCTCAATATGAAAATGATAGAGAAAGCACATAACTCCCAAATCGTCAGAGTATTCTTTTCACATAATAATGCGGACTCAGCAGATGACTTCCGAAAGTACACGGCTGCACAACAACCGTTACTACATTACCCAGAATAACTTGAGGCTCACACTACTACGGTAGCCTTAGTAGCTCAAAATACACAACAGATTAGATCAGAACAGAAAGACGACAGGAGAATTACTGAGTAATTTTGCTGTTTCCACTAATTACTTGGACTGACCTGACGTTAGATAATCCTCTCGCTCTCCAAAACAAATGCATGCAGTAATTGCCGGTTGCAGTCGAGATTTTACGACACCAGGCTGTGGGTGTCATACCTCTTCGACCAAAGGGGCGCTATAATCAACGAAAACGAAAAGTTCCGCACACCTGCTTTAATCTCAATAAAGCAAAATAGACAGCATATATTGTTAATATTTGCCATTTACCATTGCTTGATCAGACTGAGCAATAAAAATGCTGTTCTGTTTTTGTGATAAAATGTCATTTTGGTAAAACAAAGTTCAATTATAATCAAGACATGGTGAAATAAATCATGTTTATCTTGAGCAAACAAATAAAACAAAGTTTCCATCAATAATAATGTTTTTTTGCTTCAAACTGAAAGAATAAACATAAAGCATGCATGCAAATTATTGACAACAAACTCATGTTGGTCTACAACTGACATCAAGGACAAAGTTTTAGACATTTTTGGGACATTAGGGATGTATCATCAATATTACAAATTGAATATTTGGAATTGATGGGCCTGTTCCCTGTACTTAACAGCTGAGCTTGAAGCTTTGTCTTGTATTTCAAAGTGTTTCCAGCAGTATCTAGCAGCTTCTGCTTCAAGAGCTTCTGTACCAGCTTGTGAGAATTAAGTTGTTGTGACCATGGAGTCCCTACATCATGTCCAACACAACCCACATCCCGTAATTCTTCTCCTGGGTGACTTGCAAGTTCCATGCATTTGATGAAGCAGCATCACAGGCATCCCAGGTCTTAATTCCATATCTGCAGTTTAAGATGGCGACTGAAAGGACAGTGGTCCCTGAATGGCATAAGCTGCTCATCAACAGTCACATTGGGCACAGGGGTGTAAAACAGGGTTAGACATTCCACCCGCTTTTATCACACTGACCTGACTGAAGCTAACTTAAAGTTTTCCAGAGAGACACCGTTGCCCAGAAAAATTATCTTCCATTTTCTCCATCCCTCTCATCCATCCAATTCTGTAGATTCAACATTTGATCTCCTTCGACTTTTCTCCAAAAACACGCCTTCCCTTCATATTAGTGCAGCCACCCCAAGTTTACAAGCTTGCTTCCTGTCTTTTATAACCACAGCAGAACCAAGTACAACTGCAAAGTTAGGATGTGACAAGGTCTTTCTTGTTGAGATTAAGTTGAAATCAAGTTTACATTGAAGCAGCATACACGTACGTATTATTTAGCAAGACATTGCCATTTAACAGCCTACACATCAAGTCCCATGTGTACTTTGTTCATCATCTGAGAACATGAGGTTTCCACTCAGTCAGAGTAAGAACGCACGTCCTGGTCATAGTTCAATTATAAAATCCAAGCGCACCACGGAGCATCTTTCCCGCCTGGCTGCTGACAGTGCTGTCAGCTGAAGAGCCAATCATACCGAACAGTACTAACATTAAGCACTGGACCAGAGACCGACGGAGCAGCAAACAGAAATGAGTCACGCTGCTCTGCGTCACCCTGCCCTCCATCACGCTTCCCTCTGTTTCCATCACAGTTAGTTTTTGTAGTTAGGTCATTTTGAGACAAGCATTGGTTTGTAAAAGTTTACAGCCTTACTTGTACTATGTACTATGATCACAATATTCCTATTCATTATTCAACTAGCTCAAGTGATTGGCTGACACTTGAAGCCCCCTGTGCAAATACTGAGCTTGGAGTTTTGCAAATGTCCAATGTCAGTCATATTGTTCAGCAACAGGACTGCATTTGAATAATTTAGAAATTCACTCTAAAATATTTGAAGGTGTGTTCAGATGAAACAGTGTGGCTCACTTAATTTGTGCAACCGCTTAAGTGATTTTGCACTCCGAGTTTTCACCAAAAATAGCCTATGTTACAACTGTGCCGCTGCTACTTGTAGCTAGCTTGCAACATACAGAACATACAACTGATCGTAGAACTTGCAAAAAATTAAGAACATTCTGCTAAAGATGAAGCATTTTTATTTTGTGCTTACAAGTCTTGGACTCAATTTGTATTTGATTCAATTGTCTGCATCTTTTCATTTACTATTATGCATTTGCCTTTTCATTTTGCAGTTAGCTGGAACACTCCTGAATACTTGGGGTGTAGCTACCTTTTGGTTATTCAATACAATGCCCTACATTTCTCAAAGGTGTGTAGTTCTTGGGGGAGCTCCTCAGTGGGCAGTTCAAGGTGTCCCTAGAACTTTTTGGTCCGAAAATGCCTGATATTTACAAATCTCTAGTGCATAAACAGCTTTTGGCTCAGTGCTACAACTTCATTGTTTTCACTTCTGAAAAGTCAACATAAGTCAATAGGTGACTTGAATCTCTCTTACATGTTTTCTCTGACTTGTTATCTTTTGCTGTTGAAGACAACATGAGGATGCAGTTTTGAGTATACTTTCATTTCATTTTGATTCATACTTTTCTAGAAGGCACATGACTGGTCGCAGCATTCCATCACCCTGCAGCTGAGAAAGTGTAACATTGGGCATGGGGACGGACAAGATGCCCCTAGCCTCACCACTCAGTACATCTCCTTGCGCCAGTGTCTGCTCATTTGCAAGAGCTTGATGGCCTTGAACTCTCTGAATGGATGGGAAGTGACAGCATCAAAGCCTGAGCTGAGCCAGTCAAACTTCACAGCCCCTCCTGTCAGCAAGAAAATCCCACGAGGAGGGAGGGAGGGAGGCAAGGAGAGAGAGAGAGGGAAGGAGAGAGATAGAGACAAAGGACAAGTTTTCACAGCTCAGCCCATCATTGCAATGCACCAGCCAAGCGCTTCCCATTACCACGGACCATGCCAACTTAGTGGTCTTCAAACACTAAGAGGTAAAAAGCCTCTTGCGTGACAGTAACATTGCTCTTTGAATATATGCATACATATCCATACAGCCATATATTTCTTACTCCTACCCCTGATCTCACTTTCATGCCAGTTTAAGTCGTGTTATGTTTTTTATAGACTTTAAAAGGCTGGAGAGAGGATCAGAGGCCTGTTTCCCATGAGGTCAGCACTTTCCTCCAGCGCCAGGGATGAGCTTTAAGGTGCCTTGTAATGTGCAAGGAGACGGGATCTAATAGATTGATACACAGGTTTTGACATGCTATTTGAGCGTGCAGGCCCGCTGTAATTGGCCACGTCATCATGCATTAAATTAACGATATATAGAGGAGTGCCCTGAGACGAGTGTCTTGGCCCGATCCGTCAGCCATCAGAGCAAAGTGCATGTGACAGGCCTCTCTAAGAGGAGGAAGAGGAGAGAGGGGGAGAGGAGGAGGGAGGTGCTTTTTTAAAGTATTACTCTGATTGACATCTGAGCTCAAACTCTTTGTCTCTTGCTCTACTCGCTGTCTTTCTTTCCAGTCATCTAGAAGCCATCCAGCCATCAGGGAGTCATTCACACCTGGTATGCCAGAATAATGTACTTAACTAGTTTACAGGATAAAAAACTACAAGTACTCTCAATATTGAGGAACTACCTAAATAACTGTTTAGTTCGAAACCAAAAGTCAACTGTAAGTACTTTTAAGTTAAGTTCACTCAACTCTATTACATAGTTAACCAGTTGACAGCTTAAAGATGCCTCAAAGTATGGTCTTGACTATCTTTCTTTATTGTTTTTTAAGGAGGGTCCGCTCAAAGAAAATGTCTTATTACAACTTTGGAATTTTATTTTTGCAACTCTGGCCATTCATGCAGTTAGTAATACATAGTACTCACCAAAGCTACAACTAAAATCCCAGAATATGGCAACAAGCACGATTGGCCAGATGACCATACAAACCCCGAGTGATATGTATTTGAGAGAAAGAGAAAACAAACAAGAACAGTAACATTACAACACACAATGTCCATTGTAAATGTCCCACATAACATATAGCCAGACTTCGTGGTTCAACTTTGACCTATCACATATGCCATAGTGGTGCAAACTCATGGTTATCCTGTGCAATAACACAAATTTGTTTGTTATTGCACAGACTTTATGATTATTACATAATACAAGTTCCATATTAATTTAATTCTTTCTTTTTGCATTCACTCAAACATTACCCAGTGTACCCAAATCTGTCATCAGGAAAGGGCCAAAACCCTCATGCTTTTAAGATTAGATTACATTCAACTTTACTGTTATTGCACACAGTAAGTATAACTACAAAAACAAATGTTTTAGCATCTAAGCACACTGTAAGCCCCAATTCATCCATGACACAAAATTTTGATGTAAAGTCTATACAAATGCCCCAGATTGTCAAAATGACATAAAAACTTTATGTCCACTTGACACAAAAACTCCTACTTTGTGAGCGTAACATAATGTTTGTGTTAAGTCAACCAGTTTTCAGTTTTGAGTTAATTTGACTAAAATTTATAAAGCTAATTTTGCCTAATTAGTTTAAGGCCAACAAACACCACCATCATTGTGCACTTAACATATTGTGGCGTGTTGGGGCTAAATGGGTGGAATTTCCCAGCATGCCTTGAGACAATGTGTTTAAGACCATAAGCCGAAGAAAACTGTCTTTAAATGTGCTCTAAATTACTCACGTTACCCATTACACAGTGATTTGTGTTTATGTATTTCTTAATGGTTCTATTGGGTTACAGTTAATGTGGCGATAAAAGACATTTTGCACAATGAGTTAAGTCGAATACAACAGTGACCTGCTGCCTGTGTGAATAGTAGGGTGTCTAACAAAAAGTTGTGCTCAGGTGAAATAAAGAGCACCTCCTGTTCAGAATTCCTCTCTTTGCCTTATTCTAGCAATCAAGCAACCTAAGGTTGCCACAATTAACTTTTATAGTTCAATGACACTGAAAAAAAATTGTTGTAAAATGTGTACACAATGTTTTTATGCTCATATGACATAGAATTATAGAATATTGGGTTTACAGTGCAGTGCAAACTCTAGCACTGGTTAGATGCTAACCACTATAGCAATTAGCAGTGTCCCCAACTAAGAATTTACATAGTGGAATCTCACTGGTCAAGCTTCGCATATTGTTGACTGACTGACACACAATTTTTTCCCCGTTAAAGGTTTTTTTTGGGGAGTTTTTCCTTATCCGCTGTGAGGGTCATAAGGACAGAGGGATGTCGTATGCTGTAAAGCCCCGTGAGGCAAATTGTGATTTGTGATATTGGGCTTTATAAATAAAATTGAAATTGAATTGAATTTATGGTTCTGTGTTGAATCATCGTGTAGGTTATGGCGTAGGCTCCAAATAAACGTGGAGCCTACGCTGTAACCTACGCCCTAGCCTGATGTGCACCTCCCCAGAATTGTAACTACGCGTCATGGTGATGCAGACCTCCGGTCTGTCGCTGTATACTGACACTATTTCCCTTAGGGAAACGGAGCTTGTAGGCTATTTAGTTTTAGTTCACAGATAAGAAACAATTGTGAAGACAGTAAAGCCTCCACTAAAATAGCATTTTAAGTCTTGTGTGTGATCTATCCTTCAAGGATTTATACTTCAGGGATTTATCCAGGTTTCATAGGAGAAGAGGGAAAGATCGCCGGCCGCTAGGCTAATCAATACAATGTAAATACCATAGGCTTGTGCTAATAACGTTAGCATGTTGTATTTGTTTGAAAAACGTGTTTAGTACTGGACAGTTGTTTTGTCGGTGAACCTTGTGAGTTGTAATGGAGCCAAACTGTGTACTGTTACCTTTGTTATTGTCCCTGGTTTTATATGAGAAGAGGGAAAAGATTGCTAGTTGCCAGGCTAATTTGTACAAAGTAAAATGCCATAGGCTTGTGCTAATAACGTTAGCATGTTGTATTTGTGGGGAAAATGTGTCCGGATTAACACAAGTGCTTGTACTTGTTTTTCAAATTGTCTCTATTAAGCCATGTTTAATGTGTGTTTTGGGTGTGTTTTGAATCAACTAAACTTTACAGCATTTCACAGAAACCTCTGCTGCCAACTAGTGTTTTGGAGGTGTAACTGCAGAGTGACACAGAAACACCACAGCAGAAGTAGAAATACACACAACGGCATAGGTGACGTGCGTCGGCTATATGCGTAGGGTCAACGCACAACCATGAAACCCCTTTGAGAGAGAGAGAGATGGCTGTTTACACCCCCTCCTGCTGCTTTTGACAGAGAAACGTTCATAGGTTCAAAAAATAGCCTGTTTAGCGCTGTGCTGGTGCTATATTCTTATCTGAGTGTGCTGATTATTAAACACAATGATTGTTTCTGAAACAGTAGCCTTTTGTTGCTGTTATTTAGCCTATATCACGATTTTTTTTTGGTGGAAAAACCAAGCAATGTAAAAATATGTAAAATCAGACATTCAACCCCCCTATTGCCTGAATGAAATTAAATTTGTTTTATAACCACATTTTCCCCAACTGCAACAGTCCGACTGTATGCTTGGCAGTCAAATTAGGCTCCTTAGATGGAATCATTGGCTATTCGGAGTCACCCATGCAGTAATACTGAGATATATATAGAGATGTACAAAGATATGTAGATATATAGAGATAAAGAAAGATAAATCAATTTACAGAATGAATAACAGACCAGTCTGGTAGTAGAGTGAAAAAAGGAATGTGCCTGTAATATATACAGTGCCCCTGTAGCAAGAAGCCTGGACCCTTATGTGACCCCCGTTATCGATGTCTATCAATTTTCTTTGTCAAATTATTGACATTTATTTATTATTGTGGCCATAGCCTCCCAATTTTTCATTTAGTTTTCTTAAATGAGTGAAACAGCACCCAATCAGGTTGTAGCAGCTGCTAAATGGTAGCTGTGTGAAGTCAAATACAATATGGCAGCCTTATTAAAATGATGGAAGTTGGATCCTTTGATTAGAAATAGTAGTAAAAGTATCATGCAGACAGAGGTCACTGTCATGTCAGTGTGTATCTGTGAATGGCTAAATTGTATTGTATTAAAAAATACTATGAGGTTTGTTGTGAACAACAGCAACATGTACATATATTTATTCAATACACAGGATAAAAATAACACCAATTGTCTGAAGTTCTTCTAGAACTGAAGGCAAAACCCTGTAAATAAAAACTTCTGTATCAAGCAAACAAGTAATGTCATTTCCACTGGACATTCCACAGCAGCAGAATGGGGGAAATAAGCCGGCAATTCATTTGAACTAAACTAGAACAAAAAAAGTTAGTATACTTTATTTTTTCAATTAATATTCACTTCCATTTTCTTTTAAATCAATTTAAAACTAAGCTTGAGTTTCAAGAACCAAAAGTAACCCATATGACCATGTCCTAGACCCTAGGTCCATTTAGTGTTTCCACCGCAGACAGTACTCTTAAATGTGGGTGGGGCTGTTATCACTGCTCTGCCTGGCTGTATTTCTTTTTCACCGCTAATGCAGAGGGAAGTCTGCACCTCATTTATCGTCCACAGAATAGGGTCGCACACATTTTCAGAACAAAATAGAATAGGCTCAAGTGAGAGTCTCTCATGGGATATTAAAAAATAGTGGGTGTGTGCATTAAGTCCTTGTCAGGCAACAGCAGGGGTTTAGTGTGGCCTGAGCAATGCGAAACAACGCTCCTCCATGTTTTGAGGATTAGAATATATGCAGTTCTCAAAATCCAGTCGAAATTTATATATGTATTTTAAATGCTTGAATATCCATTCATTACTAAAAGTCTATGCCATCCCAGGGAAACAATACCAACAAATGGAATGGTAAAAGTTGTAAGAAGTGTTAATGGATTTACGTTGCCAACTCATGTATTGAGCAGCATGCAAGATGACATTCCACCATACTAGCTGCTGCTAGAGGCAGTAAACATTCTTTCATTTTATAGTTATAGTTTAGTAATGTATGTAAAACTTCCTGCAGTATGAACTGTGGTCACATACGCCTCAAAACAGCCACAACTCAGCTCTGAGCAAGAGTGACTGTTGTCTATTGACAAATTAAAGGACTGCAGTGTTTCTAGCTCCACCTTTAAGTTATCGATCAGTGTGCTAGGTGCCCCAACAGAGAGGTGATAAAAAATGGGGACAACACAATGGAAACATAAAAAAATTACCATTCTAAAGTGTACTGAACTGAACCGGACTGCTTGGTGGAAATGAGGTCCCATTTATACGACGACGATTTCAACCAAAAACAGTAAACTTTAGTCAAGTTTTGGCCAACCATTTCCACGACAGCGGTGTTTTGGGTGCCTGGAAACGCAACGTTTTGAAAACGGGTTCCAGAGTGCAATTTTTTGGAAACGACACCATCTCCGTTGTCGTTTAAACTTGCAATATGCAGTTCCTCTGAAAACTGAGACTTTTTGCACATGCGCATCACGGTTGCAGTCACTCGGCATGCGCAAGAAAGTCAACCATCACAACAACAATGGCGGACTCCTGAGCTAGTTTGTGCTGTTCACCTTGTTGAATTTATCAACGCTTCTACAGTAAAGTGTTGATTTGCTGTAGCAACTCCACCACGTCGTCCGTCTAGAAAAATGTTTGTGCGGTGCAATTTTATTTGTTTATACATCACCGCTCTGTCGAAGGAAGCGCATGCGTGCAGGCGCGTGTTGTTTTATTACAAAGTCTCACCGCCAACTACTGGCCTGGCATGTATACTACAGCATTTTTGGTCATTTTTACGGATCCATGTGCACAACGATAGTTATCAAAACATTGTCGTCTGAACGTGGAACTTCTTTCAAAATGAAAATGAGAAACGATTCCGTTTTCAGCGGATCGTTTTTATGTATACATGGCCTGAGGCTTTACACCCTGTATGTAGTCACGAAACAATGACCAACAAAGTATTTTTGTTCTCTACATCTCATCAAGTGTTTTTCTTCTCCTAAAACCTAGCCAAACTCATCATGCCCACCACCCGTAATGCCTTGTGAAGAGGTCTTGTCTATTGTACGTATTTCTGAGACTGTGATGGATCAAAAGGGAGCTGGACATCATTCATGGTATCTGGGGGGTCATATTGGATGCTTTAGCAAATCAGGTACCATTAAGTAAGTCAAAGCTTCCATCAAGGTAGCTAGTGATACTACCAGCGACTGACATTTTCAGCAGGCCCTCACACCAATCAGTGACAACATCTGGAGCTCCTCAGCATGGGCAGCTTTTAATGACATTCTAATCTGTCAAACAAGGACTCGATTCAAAGAAAAGAATGGAAATTCTATTATTAGCTGCTTTGGGAATTAGAGTTGGACCTTGCTTAGGTATGTGCAAATGGTGCCCAGATAAGTTTGCATGGGTGAAGAAATGATTAAAAAGTCTCACCTCAGGCCCCTTCTCACCTCAGGCCTCCTGCTTCATGTGAATGGCACACGTGTGTGTGTGTGTGTGTGTGTGTGTGTGTGTGTGTGCGTGTGTGCCCACCTGAATGTGTGTGTGAGTGTGATGGAAACACTGACTCCTCTAATCTTTAAATTACCTCCGAAAAAGAGAGCGCTGACCTTTACACAGAAGTTATATAAAGTTCAATTTAACAAGCCTCTCCTCTATGATTTATTAACCTGAAACCTGAAGTGGAGCCCATTTCTTTATGCTGTGCCACTTGGTTTGCTGCAAGAAGTCATGGGTAGAGAGAAGAGTATCACCTGTGGAGAATTTCAAGAGTTTGCCACTCTTTCCAAGTTTGTATCGGTATGCGTTACATGCCTCTCTTTCTGTTTTGTCTCAGCTATTCCCCAGATGAACATTAGCGCTTGTATATTAGCTCAAGTGGCAGCTCAAAAATGACTCAGGCATTGAAAAGCAATCACGAAATGTGAGTCATGCTTGTGTGCCGTATGTGTCAGTTCATTTCCCCTTCTTTGGTCCTTGGTTTTCTTTGGCTGCTGGTATCATTTTATCCCTTCACCTCTTTACCCACTCCTCTCTTGTTAAAGCAACCCTCCCATCCTCCTCCCTCATCCCTCTCACTGTACAGCTTGAGCTCAAAAGAGCAGTTTTATTTTCTTAAGACGGGAAGAAAGGAGGGGCAGTTGTAGAGTCAAGTAAGATGGAGCGAGACAGGCCGAAAGGACAGAGGTAAACAATTGAGATGAGAGGATGAATGACGAGAGAGAGAAAGAGAGACGGAGAAAAAGGGGGAGGATGGGAGGAGGGAGATCTCCACAGAGCAGCCATGCGGTGTTTGAAGCAGGAAGCTGGCTAGACAACACAGGCAGCTTTATTCCACAGACACAATGAGCGAACGCCACAATGGGAGTCATGCCGAGAGCAGGCCTGCACTACACCGAGCCGCACACACGGGATTAAAGCGAGCACACACTTCAAGATCCACCCCATGAAAGGAAAGGGAGGGGATATATCTTACACACAGACACCAACAGAGAAAATAGAACACAAAACGTTATCTGGTGCGCTCCTTTGATGAAGACATTTTTTGAATAGTATGTTTGCTCACCCTTTCATAATAGCTGTAGGTGCATTGTGTATACCGAACACCTTTTTGCCATTTTGAGAGATGATCCCAGCATTAGGGTGAATGGAGGAGGGGGGAGAAAGGGACAAGTGGGTGGGGGGGGGGGGGGGCAACATCATAGGCGCGGTGTTGCTTAAACAAACCTCTTGTCCAAATCGGCTGTTTGTCATTCGGTGGGGATTTTTATACCTTTTTTTATCCTCTCATCCCTCAGTACACCTGGGCCTTGAAGCCACTCTCCTGCTCTATGTTTCTAAAGCTGTCGAGACAAATTTGCATAGAAAAGCCGTTTGCATATCAAACAGCTGGGATGCAGAGCTCACATCATCTTTCATTGATTTACAGGGAGATGCATGTTGCGCTGACACGCTGGAGTGCATGTCCCCTTTACCTCCATCTGCCCTTTGTGGGCATATCTTAAACGATTACCGGCGGCTGTGGCGAGCGTGTGTGTTTATGCATGTGTGTGTCTATTTTGTCATAGTGCAACTATGTGTATGCGTGTGCTCTTGGGTGACAGACAATGTGTGTGTGAATGCACAACAGCGGACCTTCACTACCTCTCCCACACACACACACACACACACACGGTCAGCCCTTTTCTTGACAGGGTGCAGTGTGGCTGCTAATAAGGGTATTCGTCACGCCAGCAGCTCGCCGTGACAGCGCTCTCCGACTGGCCGCCTCACAATTGTCCCTCAAATATGAACTTATCATTTAATTACAGTTGGGGAGGGACTTGATTGCCTTGTCAAGATGCAGGTTAGTTAAGAGGAGAGAGATCTCGGCTGGCGACCTCGCCGTCCTGACAAGCGTTCAGCTCATCACAGGATCATCTGAGCTTCAGGTCCGCCCTGCAATGAGATCTCATTTCTCCGCCTCCTCTTTCTCTCCTGCTCTACAGTCCTTCTTAATCGCTTGGTTTTTAACTCATAACCCTTTCAGGAGGCTTTGCTCCAAAGAGAAGTTGCCTTCAGGACTTGAGGCGGTTAAGTGTATTTTCCACTGTAACTCTCTTCAGTTTCCCGCACAGCAGACTCACAAGGCGTCAGCAAAACAACAGCTCTGATTTCCACAGGTTTACTAACAACTTGGGCTTTAAGTTCAGAATCCGAAAGTCAGAATATGAGAGACCTGGACCTTCGGGATCACTTACAAATACATCAAATGAAACACAAGCTAACGACTGAGGCCGTAACACATCCCCATTTGTTTTCAATTATGAATGCAGTTTTGTATGAATTCAGGGTTATGCGGTTTGCTGGTGGGTAAGTGTCGGCTGTTTTGCATGTTGAAATCCCATTCCTTCGCTTGCCCTAAATTAGTCCAGTGTCTGAGGTAATGAAATCACTCACGACATTAGGAAGTAACTTGGCATTCCTTTTTATTTCCTGTGCACTGTTTAACAGTTCTCCTGGGGGAAACGGGCTCTTGCCAATGAAAGTTCCACCCTGGCATTAGCTGAGCCTTCACAAATGAAGACATATGTCACTAAGAGAGAGAGAGACTGGAGCAAAAAGGCCTGGAGAAGTTTTTAATCCGGCACATACCTCTCTGTTAACAAAAAGGCCTCATAAATTCAACCTTTCCAATGAGACACAAATGAAATTTGGAGCCTGAAGTTTTGGCCGTTTCTCTCCTGGATGATTGGAATGAATATGGGGTAGTTAAAGTTTAATATCCTATTATGTGTGTCTGTTTAACTTGCCTGGTTGCCTGGACTGTCAGGGATCTCTCTCTCCTTTCTTTGTGTCTCACTCGCCGGGATTTTCCAATATTTTCCAGTGCTTATGAGCGTTTGTAACAGCCCAAATATGCTTTTTCAGTCGACACGTTGTGCCTCCAGAGTAAGATTTGTGTCATTTAGGAAGGTTGAGTCCGCAGCCGCTGATGTGTCACACAAAAGCGCATGATGTGTAAACCAGCTCAAAATGTGCAGCTATAGTCATAGTCATTTCAATTGACAAATGGAAAATATTATTCAATAAGTGACAGAATGTATAAAAATGTGTACAAAGTACAAAGAGCCTTCCATGACAGAAATGGAACCTCATAATGCATATTTCATGGTGAGACAACCACAGTAATAATAATGTAATTTATTTGTATACATTTGAAAACTATGTTACAAAGTGCTACACAAGGAAGACACAAACAAAAAACACACAAAAACATTAATGAAGCAAAAATGATTGGTAATATACTAGGTAAACAAGGCATGGCACACATGAACATTTATAAAAATGAATTTTTAGTAGAGATTTTAAGGAAGTCACTAAGGTAGTGTGACAGGTTGTCTCCCTCCCTGCCACAGTAGCAAATCCAATAGGAAAGCTCTTTCTCATTTGGGGGGCCAACAGCAAATGCACAATCCCTCTTAGTTACAAGTCTAGGATGGAGACTGCTAGCAGAGTTTGTTGCAAGATCTGAGCTTGAGCACAAAAGCCCACAAGAGTATGTTGGAGCCACACCATGGAGTGCTCTAAATATAATGATGATAAAATCTTAAAATCTAAAATTAACTCGACGCCAACACAAAGAGGCTAAAGTGATCTCTCTTGTTTGTGTTAGTTAACAGTTTGCCTGCAGCTTCATATATAACCATAGACAGTATAAAATAATGGACGTACCTACCATGATGTCACCCACTGGGTTGTGGACTCCTGTTCTGAAGCCATTTTGGCCATCGCTATCTTGAAATTTGGAGCCCGAGGTGATCATATTTGGACGTAAGGGTGGAGCTGTGCAGGGGTGAGGGGTGAATCTCATAGATTGTGGTGACACCTTGCAGACAGCCTAATACTCAGGGTAGCCTAATTATGCATACCTTTCAGCATTAATAAAATGTAAACCAGTGAGTTATATAAAAATTCAGCACATGTGCAATTGTCATGAACGAGAAAATTAGCCATAGAGGTTAAGACCTGTTTTTTACTGGGCTGTTATGGTGTAAGACAACTATAAAAAAGATGTGTACATAATTTTAACCATTAATATTCGTAATGTTAAACATTTGTATGTCAATAAAATTGTTGTACACAAAATTCTGCTGTCATATATGTGAGTCTGTGAAATTGTTCGGGTTAGGATTGTTTTTATGTGAGTATGAATCTAAAAGCTGTGAGTGCAAAGTCTTGTGAATACAACTCAAATTTCTACGACTACGAAGTGTGAACACGAATTCAAGTTTGTGGGTACGAGTAGAAAAGTGCTGAAATTACGTCACTGAGGTCACAGGCAGGTCACAGGGGAAAGTAATGATAGGATTGACTCACTTTTGAAGTCAACTTCAAGTGGCCATTAAAGGAACTGCAGTTTGTGGCACTTCTGTGTTGGCTTAATTTTTCAACCCTGGAGGTTGCCTCTTGTGTATAACTTGAAGCCACAACTTGTCAAACTGTTTGGATTTACTTTGAATGGCATCATGTATGACAAACATTACTACAGCTGCACTAAAACAAAATCTGAGTTTTTGTAAAGCCTTAGAGACACTGGATATTTGAAGTAGATACTAATATCAGTCGCAGAGAGTTTTAATAATTTGAGCTACTTTATGATAAGACACTTTTTATTAAGGCGTTCTTAATTGTGATTGACAGCCACAGGGATTTTTCCACAAACTGGCAACCCATTTCGGGGCAACCGAAAATGTTCCTGTTAAGGGCTTTTAACAGAGCTTTAAAGGATTATTAAATGGTTTACTGACCATTTATAAAGCCATTTAGTTACAACTATTTTTAAGGGATGCTTTGTTAGAAAGTGGCACCAGAATATTTAATATTAATGTATGGCATTAACAAACATTTTAGATAAGGATGTCTTAAAGATGCCTGTAGCAGTGTTTCTAATCAGATTTTTTAAGTGTGCATGTGAATTAGAGGTTGACTTTTTTTTACGGGAATCGGGGGGCCCTGGAATTCCTGCAGGATTCCCACAGTATGGAAGTAAATTTCACAAGTCTTTCTGTAAAGAAGAGTAGTTGGGAGCGGGCGGGAATCATAATAATAATAATAATAATAATGATAATATTGAGCTAACAATGTCCATCCATCCATTTTCCAACCGCTTATCCTCTTGAGGGTCAGCTGGGTACCTATCCCAGCTGACATTGGGCGAGAGGTGGGGTACACCCTGGAAAGGTCAGCAGACTATCGCAGGGCTGACACATAGAGACGGACAGCCATTCTACGACCAATTTAGAGTCACCAATTAACCTATCCCCAACCTGCATGTCTTTGGACTGTGGGAGGAAGCCGGAGTACCCAGAGAAAACCCACGCTGACACAGGGAGAACATGCAGACTCTTCCCGCACTATCAGTACACGTGTCATTTTATGTTTTAAGGATATGAAGTAAAATGGATTGTTGGGTGAGATAATATTATCCCAATCGTGATGCTAATTTCCGTTAGCACCTTAATGGTAATTCTCATTATGTGTTAGCATCAAGCTAATGGACTTAGCACTAGTGTTAGGAGTTATTTCAGTATTATGCTATACTGATTGAATATGCCTGATTTCTATATATGGATATGCAGTTTTAATATGAATAAAAACTATTGTCATTATTCAAAATCACAACATGGGAATGGGAATGGGATGGGATAGAAGTCATTCTTCTAGGACTGGGACAAGACAGGATTTTTTTTTTTTGTTTACTGTTGTGTGTTTTTGAGAGGGTGGGATGGGACAGGAGTAAAAATCCACTCCCATGTGAGAGAAAAAGCAAATAACTACCACTACTAAGAGCAGCCTTGTCTTTTAACTGGTGGAGAGACATACAAGAGGCAGTTAGGATGTGATCATATGCAGGGATTTTCTTCAGACAAGTCACACTCCTATCTCTTGTATCAGCTGAGAAAAAGTGCTGTCTTCCCATTTCCTTTAATTAAGTCTTATTTATGCTTTTATTTATTTTTTTTTTACCTGACCGTTTTTCCTTTTCCCCACTCTGTGATAAACCTGGTAATGCGCTGAATGCACCATACACACATTCCACATCTGCATCATATTCTGATGTGACAAGCGTGGAGGAGTAATTGATTACATTAATAGCTAATTGCTGGCTCATAATTGGATCTGACTCAATTAAAAAACCTCTGGGTGATAGTAATGAAACAGGGCGCTGCGGCTGAGCGGATGGTGGTGCGACCACGCTCTCCGGTGTGCCACAGGCAGAGAGAGAGAAAGAGAGAGAGAAGGGGGGAGGAGCGAGCTCTTGATACACCTGCAATGCTAAATCATAAGCGCCTCACTAGATAGAGGCTGGCCTGGGAATGCTTTGTGCTGTTTTTGCAATTCCTCAATGCGGATTTATATCTTTTGCTTTGAGAAAGGTTGTAATATTTCACCGGGTGTGCGGCGGTGGGAGTGCACATGTGAGGATTTGGAGTGGGGGTGTGGGAGGGTTTAGGTTGCTGGAATACGGTATCAGCATATATTGTAATTTCATTTTGATAAGGCCATGCTCATAGCCTGGTGTGGCTCATCTTGAGCAGAGTGAAGCGGGTGTTATTTTACATATTCCCCCAGCTCAGGGACACTGAGGTGCCATCATTAGCAAGGCTGCGCTAAAAGGGGATAGGATCTGCAAATTAGGACAGGTGCTCAGTTAGTGTTGCTAGCACAACACACTGGGATGCTGTGATAACACAAACTTGGCTTCAAGTCAGTTTATTTCCTGAAATGCAGATTTGATTGTGTGTTGATATTTGTCTCTGTACATGTGTTTAGTTGAGTTTGTATGCAAATAGGTACACATTAATATTCCTGCACAAGTGTGTATCTTGTGTCTTAATCTTAGTGTATGTGTGTAAATGTGTGTGTTTCTGTGTCTGTGTATTTCTGCTGCTGTGCATCTTCCATTCTGTCTGCATGCTTGTGTGTGTGTGTGTGTGTGTGTGTGTGTGTGTGTGTGTGTGTGTGTTGCGTTCTCTACCTCCGTCGCCCTGTCAGAATTTCCTTTCAAAGCCGTCTGATCGGGTCGGGCCTCGTCAGCCTGTCACTGAGGCCTATTTCATTAGGGCTGCCGCTCTCCGTCCGTCCGCCCCGCCGAGCACAAGAGCTCAAACACATGCGCAAATTAAATCAACATCCAAACTCACTCCCATACACAAAGCAATTTAAATGATATTCATTAGAGCGATGACAAGTCCTGATGAGCCTTTCAGTACTGCAGAGAGGAAGGGAGAGAGACTGAGAGACAGAGTGAGGGGATGGAGGACTTTCTTTTTTTTCCCCTCCCATCAGCTCTGTGCCAACTCTGTATCATTGACACTCAGGTGTGGCAGCCATCAATGCGCCTCCACTTAAATAAAAGAAGAGATAAAAAGAAAAATACCCATGGTGCAAAGAGCTTCCTTGTTTGTCTCAGATACACTCTTGTGTTCAGTCTGTCTCACTCTTTGGAGCCTCTCATTTCATCCGGCATTGTCTTACTGTCTTTGTCTTACCTCTCTGCCGCAAAGATTCTTACTGAAGATGAGAATATTAAAAAAAGTGAATAAGATAAAAAGAACATGTCACAAATATAAAGTTTTTTCTTACATTAGCATACTGGGTTTGGACCACTTAAGCCCGAGTTCAGTACACATTTTTTCCATTTCCACTGTGAATAGTTGTGGATGGTTCCAATTGTGCCGTTTATTCCCGTCCCCATTTTTGGTCACCCCTTGGATGGCGTACCTAGCACACAGATCCGGTACCAAAACATGGAGCTAAAAACACTGCAGTCCATTGATTGGTCAATAATGGACGGTCACTCTTGCTCCACATCTTGTGGTCACATCTTGTTCAACTTTTCAGGTGGAGCATTTACTTGTAAGGTTACTCAGTGCATGAGTTGACAATGTGAATCTATCAGTGCACCTTAAATTTCGATATGACAACTTTGACTATTTTATTAGTTATTATTGTCTCTCTTGGATGACATGCACCTTCAGTAATGAGTGGATCTAAAGCGTTTAAACATATATATCGACTGGATTATGTGAACTGCATATATTCTAATCCTCACTTGGAGAAACAAAAGTGCAGCAAAGCATCATTCCTGTGGGCTACGGCAACACTAAACCTCTGTGCTTGCCTCAGAAGGCCTAAATGCATAAACATGCTATTTTATAGAAATCCCATGGAGGGAGACTCTCACTGCAGCCTGTTCTATTTTGTACTGAAAATATCAGTGTACAACCCCTTCTGTGGATGATAAATGTGGTGCAGACTTCCTTTTGTGTCGATGGTGATGAGGAAATTCAGTGAGTGCTGGACACAGCAGTAAATGACAACAACCCCGCCCACATTTAAGAATAGCGTTGATGGTGGAAATGCTTACTGGACCTGGGGTCTAGGTACCATGTCTGAAGGGTTACTTTTGGTTCCAAAGGTACCATACCGAAAGTGTTTGGTGGAAAAGGGGCTTAAATGTATCCAGTACTTTTTTCTAGCAGTATATTGTGTAGTATAGCATTTTATAGTCTCGCAAACCTTTCAGACCACGAGACTGCAGGGTGCACTAATGTTGTTCAGCTTTCGAGTGGAAGTGAAGCAATGTGCTTCATTATCTTCCCAAAATATTAAAGGTATATTGTGCAGGATTTTCCTTAAAAACAATTTGTTGATTTTAGGGTTGATACAAATACACGGATTAAATGAGTATCTGGTTCTAATAATGTAATTTTCATGAATACAAGTATTATACTAGTAAAATGTGTCAATATCTGTACTTATGATCAAAGAAAAATTGTCTTTTGGGTTGGGAAAAACCTTTGACTGGCTTGGATGTTTTCCCAACCATGGAAACCTCGTGCTAGTAAGTCTTAAGGGTAGCAGGACAATGTAGTATATGGGACTGACTCAAAATAAACTATGGTGTGTGTGCTAATAGTAAATAAGGAACATGTCAACCATTGCAACAGTATGGTTCACTCATTTGTTTTTAGAGTTTTTGGAAAACAATGGCGCTGTGGCACAGAGGAATAAGATATGTCAGGCATATATACAACAATAAACTACACTTGTTAGCAGGATCAATTCAGTGTTGGTTTTGGTGTTTCCATGGGATATGTTGACAGAGAGGAATAATAAAAAAAATATCACCAGCTTTATTCTTTAACATTTGTAAGCTGTTTAAGTCTGTTATTAAAATTATTGTACATATAGCTTTAACCATGGCAAGTCAACACTGCCAACTGCTTCTGATGTGTGCAAACGTCACAAACATCCTCTCTCCCCCTCTATTATTTTCTCTGTCTTTTCAGGCACAAGCCAATTAATTCAGGCCTCTCCTCACAGCCCCTAATTAACCCCTTCAGGACTGAAATTATGCTTAACACTGGTGATTGAGGCCAAGCCTGAAATTACCCATCCTGCTCTGTCGTAATGACAAAATCCACATCCTGGGTTTGAAGTGTGTGTCTGTGTATGTGTGTGTGTTTGTGCCCCCACACGGATCTTGTCTTTTGATACCTCTTGATTACCACTATCCCTTTGTTAAAGCTACATGTATGCCTCCCTTCTCTCATTAGCATGTGCATAAAAGACATGAACTCTTTTTTACATACACACACACATACACACACTCTCTCTCTCTCTCTCTCTCACACACACACACACACACACACAGACTGCAGGTAGTGTGCTATACATTGTGTGGCATATGTAATATGTTTCTGCTGCCATTAGAGGCCTGCAGGCCCCACTGAGGGCCAATCGTCTTTTGTTCCTGTAGAGGCCAACCACACACACACACTGTCTCTGATGTTGTAATCAATTTGTGCCAGACGTGGTCTGGACGTGTGTGTTAATTAACGTTCTTGTGGGAGGAAATAATTTAACCGCGATAATGAGCTTGAAAAGGAGCAGTGAGAGGGGTGTGATCTCCGGGATATCAGGCAAACAGAATAGGAGCGCCCTAACCCTCCTTCTCCTGACTTCATCCGGTCATGAAGAGCACATGAGAGGTGAGTTTGAAAAGTGATTGCAAATCAAAAGTGACAGCATTAATTTGTGTCAAATGTGTTTCGAGGTAATATCTGTAAACGTTTAAACACAAAACTTTTTATTTTTATCCATTCAGGGACGAAACTTTGATTTCAGAGGTGGGGGGGGGGGCGCAACTGGCTTGAGTCCGGGGGGGGGGGGTCACCTTTTGCTTGAACAGTGCCTTGATATTACTTGACGATACTGGAAATAAGGGGTGTCCCTCAGTGTAATTAAAATAAAGTTTGAATTAATGAATATCTGCCCTCCACCTCGAAGCAAAACGAAGTTCATGTGCCTCTAACTAACTGCCTTGCAGTTATCTAAAATCAACTGGCTGACTGATAGCTGTTAGCCTGGAAGATGAACCCTAACATTATCATAATAATAAACAACAACCTACAATCACTACCTACCATCATGTCTACTTTCATGAAATGTATCAAAAACATTAATAGTCTGAATGGGAGTCAACGACAGTAGGCTACATTAGCTAATAATATTACTAACTAATGTTAGTGCCCTGCGTTAGCTAGTTAGCAATTGTTAGCTAAATAAGCTAGCTACGTTTCATGGCAAGTCAAATAGCTAGCTAACGTTATCTGATGTGAAGTGCTCAACATTAACGTTAGCAAGCAGCTGGATTGAGTTTGTTTTAACCAGATTAGTTAAGTTGACTGCACCGATGTGGCAGGCCTTGGGTATGATAGTTTATAAAGGATTCAAAGTTCAAATAATTATATGTGTTTAAAATAGCTGCTGAAATATGCAAGGATTCTTTTTTAATTTTGGGGGGAATTTTGCCTTTAATTGACAGGACAGTTAAGCATGAAAGGGGGAGAGCGACAGAGGAAGTAGCATGCCGCAAGGTGCTACAGGCCGGATTTAAACCCGGGCCACTGCGGCAAAAGCCCTATAGCGCGCCTGCTCTATGCACTAAGCCACCAACAACCCATTACAATGAATGCTGTTGGCTAAAGTTGACATGTGGTCTTGTCAAACTGTTAAAAGCTGGTAAAAGCTGATATTCCTTGAGATAAGCTCTCATTGTTTTCCTTTTGTGCAACAAGTACTTTCATTCAGTAGGCTACAAAATCAAATGATGAGATGACTTACTGTACACATGTGATAAGGCACCCCCGTCGTGTGTGTACACCCTCTTCTTGCTGCAGTCAGATCACCTGTATCTTACCTGGGTACAGCAATGCTATTTTCTGATTGGCTGATAGGTAGCCGTATGTTATTTTTTGATTGGCTGATGGGTAGCTGTGTCTTATTTTTGTTGGCTGGAGCATGGCAAGCTCTTGTTGAGCTCTGCGGTACCCACAGTGTCTTGCAACACGTTCCACTAGCGTGCAACTTGGTGGGTGTTATAATAATAATTTTTTTGTGCATGAGAAATACCAGGTGTGGCGGGTGAGAGTGTGAAAAGGTTAAAATGAGCATGAGCCTTGTTGGGGTTCTCATCATGCCCTCTAGATGGAAACAGGCTTCAGTTTAAGCAGTCGTTTTCCATGTGGTCCTAGTGCTCAACATGTCTCAGTTTATTAGCGCGTAACATTGTTTTTAGACGGTAAAAAGTGCAGGGGACCAAAACTGTCTGCTGAAAAAGTGCAGGGGACATGTCCGCTATACTTATATATATATATATATATATATATATACATACATATGTATATACATTTTTTACTGGCTCAAAATTCCAGAAGCATTTTTTTTAACAGTGATATAATTATAATAATACAACTGAATAATACATGTGTCTGCATTGGTTCATCCAGAAAATGCATTTATCTAATGTAAGAGAGGATTAAAAGATGATTTTTTTGAGGCAATGCCAATCAAAATTACTTGTTTTCTTTTTTCAATAAATATTCTTGTCTTTTCCTATGATCTCAAAAATAGGAGCCTCAGTTACCGTTCCCTAAGAAATATCTATCAAAATTACTTATCATAACTGTCCGTCCCTTTTCTGCCACTAAAGTGAATCCAGGCTGCTGTGGTAGCAGGCAAAGCAAAATAGCCCAGATGCTTCTTTCCAAAGCTATTTCAACTTCTTGGGGATCCAAAGACAATCCCAGGCAGGCCGGATGGGATGATCAGATGTCTAAACTACCTCAACTAGTTCTTTTTAAGGCACAGGTTACCCCTAAATCAAAAGAACATTTCTTTTTTAATCATTTAATCTATTAATCATTTTAGTTTTTGTGCGAGTTGCCCAGTGTTGGAGGTGTCAGCCATAGAGATGGCTGCCTTGTCTCCAATATAATGGAACTACATGGCACTCAGCTTGGGGTGCAGCAATGTCTCTTTCCAGAAATCATGACCCGGTTACTCAAGATAATCCACAGACTTTGTTGTGAGCAGTTTCATGTAGGAACTATTTTCTGTCTATTCACCCACCAACTGTATCACCAAGCAGAAGGAGCTATAACCTTAGCTAGCCCTGTGGTTCTACATGAGATAGCAGTAGAGAAACGCTTCCTTCTGCATGGTAATAGGGTTGGTGGATCTAGTTCAGTAAAAGGTTCCTATTTAAAAAGTTCCAAGGTGCCATCTAATTCCATTATACTGAAGACAAGGCAGACATCTTTATGGCTAATATCTCATGACCTGAAAAAAATTAGCTTATCCATACCAGCATTTCAAAACAACAGGGAGTGGGAGGGAGTGACATTGGACCAGTAGGAGTCTCAAGGATTTGACATTGTGAGATCCTTCATGACCACCTGGGACCACCTTCTACTTCAGTTTTGACAGATCTAATTTACCTGAAGCAACCTCATGACTTATTCCTGTATGAGAGATCATCATCTAGGAAAAGTCTGCTTGAAAAACATTGCCATGAAAGTTTATATTTGTAAAATAACATACATTCTAAATACATTCACCCACAAAACATATGTATTATGATTAGCAAGCTAAGGAATTTAGCACTGCCATGGTAAAGGGAACATAACTTCAGCTAAAATGTTGGTTTTTCCAACTGAGTGTCCTGTATCTGTGAACAGACAGGAGTATAGTAAAAAGGGGTTTAGGGGGTGTCCAGCATCATGTGTTATGGTGATTGCCATACGAGTGATGCCTCTGTTAATGACATCAGAGAGGTTTGGGGTTGGTAGACCAAGGATTTGGAAGCAGTTTGTGTAACCTAGGACAACTTGTTCTTGTTGGAGACAGCATGTTGAGAAAGCAGCAGGAGCAATAGACTATTTTGCAGTAACAGAATGTGGGGGCAACAGAGAGTGCTTTGAGTTTGGTAATGGCTGAGAGTCTTTGCTGGCAGAGTTTGTGGAGGTCAAGTGGTGTGTGAGTCAAAACTGAGGTTATTGTCCAGTGCGATTCCAATGTTTTTATTTAATTTTTTCTTTTTTAAACTCTCAACCTGCTTCACTGTTCCACAACTGATGGAAATGCAGTTTGGGGAAGTGCAGCATGTGTTGAAGGTGCCAGTGATAACCACTTGCAAGTATGGCAGTGTGATCAGAGTACTTAAAGTATGTGGTGTTGAATGATGAGGTTGTGTAGTTATTAGCATACAGGGTTTAGAGGAAGGGACTGAGGACACTGTCTTGTGGGACTCCAGTGTTGGTAGTGGTGGTTGGAGATGCTGCTGTGCCAACCCTTACAGTCTGTGGTCTTGCACTGTGGAAGTTGTGTATCCAGTGTATGAGAAATGGGTTGACCCTGGATTATATTTAGCTGAAGCTGATGAAGACAATTCTGACAAAGTTGCCCACTGATTCTAGGCTTTGTAGCAAGGGACAGGAAACATGCTACAGCATCCTCAGTTTCCCTTCTGGCCTTGTTGGCAAACTGGTGGAGATCCAGCTATAGACTGACAGCTGGCAGGGTGGTGTTCACCAGTTTTTCCAGGCATTTCATAATTATTGAGGTAAGTGCAACTGGCCAATAGTGGTTGGGTTTTGATAGGTGGTATTTCTTTGGCATCTGTATGACAGGCGTAGTTAATATGTTGTTTCCAGTTTGGCAATATCCAAAAAACAGCATGTGCCATGCCAGATGCTGGTTGCAGTTTTATATCAACTAGTTCTCCAATGCTGCTTTCACTTATTATGGAGTGAAAAAGAAAATCCCTTGCTTTCATTTGCTTAGTATTTATCATCAACATTCTTAACTGTTCAGAATCTTCCGCTCTTCAGTGTTGGAGTGCTGATTTAACAAGTCCACTACTTTCTTGCTCAGTTTTCATGATATCTTTGGATAGCTTAATAGAGTGCTCCAGGGATGATGTTTTTTCTGTAGGCCGATACGAATATAAGCCTCACACTGGTTCCCTCGTCAAAAAACCTGTGGGCTATTTTCCATTGGATTTTTCAGTTGTTACAGAAAATAAGCTAGGTGGCTAACAAACATTTATGATGCTTTCACGTTTTGTTCAGCAAGATGATCTTTACACCTGAACACCTCTTCTGTCAATTTTGAAGTGTAAATGCAATCACTAGGAGGAAAAATCTTAGGCTTTAAAGAAACTACACCATGAGTAACATTCCTACTACAACAAGGCTGTAAAAGCTATGTGCCGCATGATGAAACTCCGTAGTCTCATTTAGCCACTTGTTCGCTACTGCCCTAAGACACATAAAAGCTTGAGATTAATGAGTGAGGTATGTATTTCATGTCTTAGAGCAAAGCATTAGAGTTTCTTAAGTTTGTTAGTCAGCTCCAAGGCTGACTTATTTGAAACATTTTGCCCATGGCTACATCAGGTTTGCTATACAACACATTGCACAGGTCACCTTAACGGGTTACTCTATTTCCCTACATCAAGGGGAAGTTGAGAGAAGTTAGGAAGAGGGAGTGTCCTGCCTCTCTTCTTCCTTAATCTGGTCCTGTTATCCGTAAGGTCTGATCACTACCTTCCCTCACCTTCCCCTTAATATCGGGATATAGAGTTATCTGTTATCCTAATTGTCATTTTAAAGACAATGTGTTATTTACAACTATCTATTGTGACATGTATCTAATGCGATATGTCTAACTGTTTTTATGAAATGTGGTATTTTCAAGTGATAGGCACATAGACATGACTATATATGGAGTCTACTCAGCACTGGTTAGGGTGACCAACGACCTGCTGATGACGGCTCCCCATCCCTTCCAACTCTCCTGGACTTGTCCGCCGCTTTTGACACTGTCGACCACAACATCCTGTTGCACCGTCATACCATCGGCCTCTCCAATTCCGTCCACAACTTGTTCTCCTCCTATCTCACTGGGAGGACAGAGCACATTGCCTTGGAAAAGGCTAAATCAGAGACCCACATCGTCACCTGCGGTGTTCCCCAGGACTCAATGCTAGGACCAACCCTTTTCCCACTATGGGCCCTATTTAGATGGTCTAAAGCGGACGGTGGAGGCCGCATAATCCATGTCGCAAGTGTCATTGCTATTTAGATGCAGGCACAGTTGTCATTTTCACACCCTGCGTCCTCGTCGTCTAACTAGCAAATGAACTTGCGCTTCTCTGGGTGCGTTGGTCTAAAAATGAGGAGTGGTCAGGCGCAGTCATGGCGCGTTGCTAGTTAGATGGCGTAAAAAGCAAATGCGCCAGTGACCAACAAAAACCTGGTCTAAAGTCAACAGCGCAGTATTTTGCTGTTAAACAAGTTAGTAATATGCGTCTCTAGGTGGGTGCACAACACGCGTGCACTCTGCTCAGACACACACGGAGCAGCCACGCATATGCAAAACTTAACAAATAAAAATATGATTACAATGTGAAAGGTTATTATTGTGCACATTAAAATATTTATCAGAAACACATCTTAATGGTCAGTCATTAATCAGAATGATCTAATCGCAGTAATATTGATCATCATAATCCAGGAGGTCCAAGCTCGCAGTGTCCGAATATACGGAACTGCGAGCAGACCTCCACGGGCTGATGATGCATAGCCTGTAAAATTAACTTGTCTTTCCCAATTGAATTGTGACCATTTTGGCATGTAAATCACAAAATCAAAGATGTGAAAACGTTTGATAAACTTTATTTCGCACACAACAATAACCAGCTTCTGTGAACTTAAAACGTAAACTTATAGCCCTACAAGTACAAATGTATATGTAAAAAAACTTTTAGAACGTAAAACTGAAGATCATCTTGTCAGGAGGAGGAGGAGGAGGATGACCCCACCTCCGCAGCCAGCACGCAGCCAGACCAGATGGCCCGGGTGCAGCCACGGGACCAGCCCTTCCTGCACCTTCAGGCGGGGGGCTTCAGGATGCTGGAGAGGGAGCTGGGCTCTCTAACCTCCCGGGTTAAAATAAAATAAATTGAATAATTTACAATTTGTTGACAGTGTTTCTCTCTCATGCGCGCGCTCTCTCTTTCTCTCTCGCAGTCTCACTCTGTTTCTTTTCTTTTGACTTTTCTAAGATGACAGACGCTGAATATATACTCCCTATCTGATGCTGTAGCTGTTTGTGGTTGGCTGAGAGGGATGTGAACTTATTAGTTTGCAGCTGTGTTACTGTAATCAAATCAGGTTGGGTTTCCATTACGCGTGCCAAACGGTGCCAATTCCCTTTGATCTGACATCAGATGTGACGGGACAGTCGATATAGAGATACATTTATCGTCTCCTCAGCTGTAAAACGCTCACTCTTTCCAGTTGGTAGGTCCACCATCTAACTAGCTCTCCGCTGTGCAATCCAATTGTGCCTCTTTTAAAGGGAATGAGAGGTGACACACTGATTGGCTTATTGAATGATACACCCAAAACACACTCATGACTAATTCACAGAGTAAGTCTAACCCTTTTAGACTCTCCGCCATGGCGCACAGTCTGAAAACGCGCTGTCTAACTAGCAAGTGACTGGGACACGCCCATGCGCTGCACGCCTGGCGCTTTGCGTTTTAGACCATCTAAATAGGGCCCTATATCTGCTTCCACTTGGTCACATCATCAACAGGCATGGACTGTCATACCACTGCTATGCAGATGACACGCAGCTCTATCTGAAAGCTGACCCAAGCCACTCTGCACCCCTGCCGTCTGCCACCCTCGCCACCTGCCTGGAGGAGATAAAGGCATGGATGAAGCTCAACTTTCTTCAGCTAAACAGCTCCAAGACTGAGGCCATCCTAGTCGGCACTCCCACCTGGTCCTAACTTCCACCATCACCAGCATCACCTTCTCTGGTCAAGACATTCCACTATCTCTAGTCGTCACCAATCTTGGTGTAAAAATGGATTCTCACCTCACTTTCAACTCCCACATCCAACAACTCTGTAAGACTTCATTTTACCACCTCAGGAACATCACCAAACCCCGTCCATCACTCACTCACAGATACAGAAAAGCTGGTCCACGCCTTTGTCTCCTCCAGGCTGGACTATTGCAATGCACTTCTCATCGGGATCCCTAGCAAGAGCATTCAAAAGCTCCAACACATCCAGAACAGTGCTGCTGGGTCCTGATGAGGGTGCGAAAATTCAATCACATCACTCCCATCCTCAAAACACTCCACTGGCTCCCTGTCTCACTCCGTATTGAATACAAGGTCTCCCTTCTCACCCACCAATGTGTCCATGGAACTGCCCCCTCCTACTGTAAAGACCTCCTCATTCCTCAGACATCATCACGCTCCCTCCGCTCCTCCTGCACCTACCACCTAAAAACCCCTAGGACCAAGCTCCACACCATGGGGGATCGGGCTTTCAGCTCTGCAGCTCCCCATCAGTGGAATGCCCTACCAGAGCACCTGAGGGCACCGCAGTCTTTGGACACTTTTAAACATGGCTTGAAAATCCACCTTTTTAAAAGAGCCTACTTGTGTTGAATTTTATTGTTGTTTTTATGAATTGTATTGTAGCATTTTGAGATTATTTTATAATGTATAATGGCTCCTGATCTCCTTTTGGAGACTTTAGGGACCACGAGTAACCCTGCGTTCTCAGAGCACAGTGTTCTGGTGGGATAATATGGCACTATGAGCTCTCTAAGATATGACGGAGCTTGACCATTTAGAGCTTTATGAGTTAACAGTAGGATTTTAAATTCAATTCTGGATTTTACAGGGAGCCAGTGCAGAGAAGCTAAAACAGGAGAAATATGATCTCGTTTCTTAGTTCCTGTTAGTACACGTGCTGCTGCATTCTGAATTAGCTGGAGAGTTTTTAAGGACTTACTAGAGCTACCTGATAATAGAGAGTTACAGTAATCCAGCCTTGAGGTAACAAAAGCGTGGACCAATTTTTCTGCATCTTTTCGGGTCAGGATAGGCCTAATTTTCGCAATATTACGCAGATGAAAAAATGCAGTCCGTGAGGTTTGTTTTAAATGAGAATTAAAAGACAAATCTTGATCAAATATTACTCCGAGGTTTCTTACGGTAGTGCTGGAGGCCAGAGCAATGCCATCTAGAGAAACTATGTCATCAGATAAAGAGTCTCTGAGTTGTTTGGGGCCAAGAACAATAACTTCAGTTTTGTCTGAATTTAACATCAGGAAATTGGTGCTCATCCAAGTTTTTATGTCTTTAAGGCAGTTATGGAGTTTAGTTAATTGATTACTTTCTTCTGGCTTCATCGATAAATACAACTGAGTATCATCCGCATAACAATGGAAATTTATAGAGTGATTTCTAATGATGTTACCTAGAGGAAGCATATATAGAGTAAATAGGATTGGAGCACAGAACCTTGCGGAACTCCAAAACAAACTTTGGTACGTAAGGACGATTCATTATGAACGTGAACAAACTGAAAACGCTCAGTACAGAACATTTTAGGCCAATTAAGTGATCCAGTCTCTGCAGTAGAATTTGATGGTCAATTGTGTCAAACGCCGCACTAAGATCTAATAAAACAAGTACAGAGACAAGTCCTTTGTCTGAAGCAATCAGAAGGTCATTTGTAATTTTAACTAGTGCTGTCTCAGTGCTATGATGCACTCTAAATCCTGACTGAAATTCCTCAAATAGATTATTATCATGGAGAAAATCACACAGCTGGTCTGCGACTACTTTCTCAAGGATCTTTGACATAAAGGGAAGATTAGATATTGGTCTATAGTTGGCTAACACCTCTGGATCCAGGGTGGGCTTTTTTAGTAGAGGTTTAATTACAGCTACCTTAAAAGACTGTGGTACATAGCCTGTTAATAAGGATATATTGATCATATCTAATATATGATTGTTAACTAAAGGAAAGACCTCCTTAAGTAGCCTAGTTGGGATGGGGTCTAAGAGACACGTTGATGATTTAGATGAAGAAATCAATGCGGTCAATTCTTGAAGAGAAATTGGGGAGAAGCAATCTAAATATATATTAGGTTTTACAGCTGTGTTTGAGGTTAGATAGGTACTATCTGAGGACAGGAGGTCATGAATTTTGCCTCTAATAGTTAGAATTTTGTCATTAAAAAAGCTCATAAAATCATTACTGCTAAGGGCTAAAGGAATGCAAGGCTCAATAGAGCTTTGACTCTCAGTCAGCCTGGCTACAGTGCTGAAAAGAAACCTGGGGTTGTTCTTATTGTCTTCTATTAATGCTGAGTAATAGTTTGCTCTGGCATTGCGGAGGCCCCTCTTATAAGTTTTGAGACTGTCTGTCCAGATTAAACGAGATTCTTCCAGTTTGGTTAATCTGATAAACATCTAGTATAGTAACTGTTGCGTGTAATCGAGTAAAAAGAAATCAAAAGTAATCAGATAATGATCCGATAGCAAGGGATTCTGTGGAAAGACTTTTAGATTATCAATTTCAATTCCATACGTCAGAACTAGATCGATGGTATGGTTAAAACAGTGAGTGGGTTCATGTACACCCTGACTGAAGCCAATGGAGTCTAATAATGAGATAAACGCGGTAGCCAGGGAGTCATTATCAACGTCAACATGAATGTTAAAATCGCCTACAATAATAACTTTATCTGATTTAAGAACTAAACTGGATAAAAACTCTGAGAATTTAGATACAAATTCAGAATACGGGCCAGGAGCACGGTACACTATAACAAATAAAAGTGGCTGCGAGGTTTTCCAGGTCGGATGTAAAAGACTAAGAACAAGGCTTTCAAATGAATTATAATCTAGTTTAGGTTTAGGGCTGATTAACAGGCTAGACTTAAAAATGGCTGCAACTCCCCCTCCTCGGCCGCTGCCTCAAGGAATGTGGGTATTATTATGACTGGGAGGAGTGGACTCATTTAGACTAACATATTCATCTGGACACAGCCAGGTTTCAGTGAGACTGAGTAAATCAATATGATTATCTGATATTAATTCATTTACTAACACTGCTTTAGACGATAGAGACCTGATATTTAACAGTCCGCATTTAATTCTCCTGTTTTGTCTTTCTGTCAGAAGAGGTTTCTTAATTTTTATGAGGTTGTTATGCAACCTCTTGTTTAATTTTAGATTTAAATAATTTAGGTGGTCGGGGGACAGACACCGTTTGTATAAAACTATGAAAACTATGGCTGGGTAACTGAACTAGAAGCTCAGAGAGGCGTATAGGACTGCGACTCTGAGTCCTGGTCTCAACTCTGGGTTGTCAGGGATTTAAATTACTAATAAAGTTTGCCAGGTTCCTAGAAATGAGAGCAGCTCCATCCAAAGTGGGATGAATGCCGTCTCTCCTAATAAGACCAGGTTTTCCCAGAAAGTTTGCCAATTATTAACGAAACCCACATCGTTTGCTGGACACCACCTGGACAGCCAGCGATTAAATGATGACATGCGGCTAAACATGTCATCACTGGTCAGATTTGGGAGGGGTCCAGAGAAAACTACGGAGTCCGACATCGTTTTTGTATATTCACACACCGAGGCAATATTAATTTTAGTGACCTCCGATTGGCATAACCGGGTGTCATTGCCGCCGACGTGAATAACAATCTTACTGAATCTACGTTTAGCTTGAGCCAGCAGTTTTAAATTAGATTCAATGTCGCCCACTCTGGCCCCAAGGATACATTTGACTATGGTCGCTGGTGTTGCTAACTTCACGTTTCTCAGAATAGAGCTGCCAATAACCAGAGTTTTATCCTCAGCGGGTGTGTCGCTGAGTGGGGAAATGCGGTTGGAAATGTGAACAGGCTGGTGGTGAGCCGTGGGCTTCGGCTTGGAGCTGTGCTTCTGGCTAACAGTAACCCAACCTCCCGGCTGAACGGGGGTTACCGGAGGACAGTTAGCAGAGGCTAAGGCTATGCTATGTGGCTCCGCACCGGCTACAGGGGGCTGGCTAACTACCGCAGCTACTGAATGGTTTTCCATGGTGCGGAGCCGCGCTTCTAATTCACTAAGCCTCGCCTCCAACGCAGCAAATAAGCTACACTTGTTACAATTACCACTGTCGCTAAAGGAGGCAGAGGCATAACTGAACATTTGGCACACCGAGCAAGAAAGAGCAGAGGGAGAAGCCATCGCTAACTTTAAAGCTAATGTAGCTACCAAGGCTAGTAACGTGCAAACAACAGCTAAGAGATTAGCGAGAAAGTCGTAGAAAGGAGGAGAGCTATAAGTGCTTAAACAGAACTAGTGTGGGTTAAGATTTGAAGTAGACGTTAAAGCAACGTTAAAGCAACTGAAGTGAGAAAACAGGCTACTAGAATTCACCAGAGTAGTACAGAGACGCTGTCACAGAAACACCAGAAATGACACAACTCGCTTACCGCAATACGTCAGCACGTTGTGGCGTTGTTGACCAAGCATGCAGGAATCATCTTCCTGTTACAGTCCGGGAGGCAGACACCGTCTTCACATTTAAGACTAGACTGAAGACTTTCCTCTTTGATAAAGCTTATAGTTAGGGCTGGCTCAGGCTTGCCCTGTACCAGCCCCTAGTTAGGCTGACTTAGGCCTAGTCTGCCGGAGGACCCCCTATAATACACCGGGCACCTTCTCTCCTTCTCTCTCTCTCTCTCTCTCTCTCTCTCTCTCTCTCGTATTCTGCATCTTGCTAACTCAGCCATTCTGGATGTCACTAACTCGGCTTCTTCTCCGGAGCCTTTGTGCTCCACTGTCTCTCAGATTAACTCATATCGCAGCGGTGCCTGGACAGCGTGACGTGTGTGGTTGTGCTGCTGCCAGATGCCTCCTGCTGCTGCTGCCATCATTAGTCATTAGTCATAGTTCTACTGTTATTATACACATATGACTATTGTCACACTTGTATACTGCCAGATATTAATACATACTTTCAACATATTGTACCACAGTAGCCAGAACTATAACTATAATATTATTACTTTCAATAATGTTGTTGTAAGCTACTGTCATTACCTGCATCTCTCTCTCTCTCTCTCTTTCTCTGTCTCATTGTGTCATGTGGATTACTGTTAATTTGTTATGCTGATCTGTTCTGTACGACATCTATTGCACGTCTGTCCGTCCTGGAAGAGGGATCCCTCCTCAGTTGCTCTTCCTGAGGTTTCTATCGGTTTTTTTTTTCCCCGTTAAAGGTGTTTTTTTGGGGAGTTTTTCCTTATCCGCTGTGAGGGTCATAAGGACAGAGGGATGTCGTATGCTGTAAAGCCCTGTGAGGCAAATTGTGATGTGTGATATTGGGCTTTATAAATAAAATTGAATTCAATTGAATTGAATTGAATTACAAATAAAATGTATTATTATTATATTATCATTATTCACATTAGCCACCATACTGCTGATTGGATTCAGTGCAGCTGCAGCTTTGTTAAAAACACCTGTGCATTGAATTGTAAAGCAAATCTGATGAAACCATGGGCAAAAGGTGTTGTCTGTAACATTTCAAATAAAGATTAAACTAAAAGGATCTGTGCTCCTCTGACTCCGGCCTACTCTCCATCCCTCACTCCCGCCTCCAAACTTTTGGTCACTGGGCCTTCAGCGTCATTGCCCCCCACCCTCTGGAACTCTCTCCCCCCCGTAATCCGCAATGCCCCTTCACAGGACATTTTCAAATCCACCCTAAAAACTCATCTGTTCACCATGGCTTTTTAATTCAATAATTCATCTCATGCCCAGTGTACCATCACACAGTTTCTCTGCTTTCTTCTGTTGGTTGTTATAGTTTTGTTGCTTTTCTGTACTGCTTGTGTTGTATTGTACTGTCCTGTTGATGTTATTGTTTCATCACTATGTATTGTAAAGTGACCTTGGGTTTCTTGAAAGGCGCTATATAAATTAAAGTTATTATTATTATTATTATTATTATTATTATTATTATCACTATTAATTTTTTGGTTTAGGACTAAACACCTGCACAACTACTGGCACTGGATGCGGTTAAATGATGACTTCTCATCCGGAATGAAATAAATCTGAATGAAATCATTCGGAATTAAAGTTTTTCCAGGTAGTTTACATGAGAAATATTCATTCTGAATGAGGGTTTACACGGGAGATCAGTTTAATGGCCTTTTAACTGCCTTTATTCAGGTCCGGGCAAGGTTTGGGCAGGGAAGGTTTCTGATTGGATAGGGGGCAGGGTGGATGTTACATGTTTACATTTACCGGAAGAAAACACTGTAGTCTTCTTTCCAGATAAGATGCATGACGACACTGTTCTGTTTTTCGGGCTTGTTGTGCTTATATTCTTGAAGCAGCAGTACGACAACAACCTTGTTCTGCTAATTTCCTTTCCTCTCGGGACCATCTCTTGTTTTTAGAAGCTGCCATCTTGTTGTGCACGCGCTATATCGCGCCAGAAGGGCAAGGAAACGAGCATGTGCAGAAAGACCGGAATGAACTTAGAGAGGAATGAGTGTATACAAGTGCGAGAAATTCTTATATTCGGAATTAGAAACGGAATAATTCAGCCTCTTACATCGGAATTAATTTTCAGTCGCATTGGCCATTATCATTCCGAATTAGGTGTTTACAAGATCACTTTTAATAGGAATGAACTTTCATTCAGAATGAAAAGGGAATTAAACTGTCCATGTTAATGCACTCATTGTCATCAACCTCAGCTGTACTTTGTTAATTAGCAAATGTAAACATGCTAACACCCTAAACTAAGATAGTGAACATGGTAAACATTATCCCTGCTAAACATCAGCATATTAGCAATGTCATTGCGAACATATTATCATACTGACATTAGTATTTAGCTGAAAGCACTGCTATGGCCAAATGCAGCCTTACAGAGCCTGTAGCATGGCGGTTAAGGCCTCTGGAAGGTTTAAAAGTTTAAATCCAGAACTTTTTTTTTTTTGCTGTTGTTCATACAGGGTTTCAGAATACGAAGCTGACTGAGAAAGGGGGTTTTCAGGGCCTATGACTCTTAATCTTCTTTTTGTTTGTGCAGTTTTTACAGTAATACTCACAAGCCAGGTTGCATATAGTGTTGTCAGAATAAGTAAGTCCTGTTTGTAACAGGAAGGGAGACACATCAGGGAGATACAGTGATGGTAAGATGGAAACACAACTAACCTTACAAGTCATGGCTGCAGTCACCACCCTAATGCTTTGCCACAGTACTTGAAAACTTAATATTTTGACAGCCCCACTCACTTTATTGAGCCTTTAGCAACTGAGGCCAAAAGAAAATGCAAAGCTTCAACTACCCTGTTTACTCAGTTGATATTGATTGACTGGGCTTTCAACCCAAAGAGGGCTTCCTAACAAATATCTGCCAAGAGCCTCTAAAAGGGTAGTCTGCCTTTCTTCAGCATTGTCAGATTCAACCAGTCTACTCACTGACCTAAAACGATCTGGATTGATTTCCAGACAGTTTTTACTGCATGTTTTTTGCCTTGTTACCTAAAGTCATTATTCCTCTTAAATTCACATGTAGCACTGTGGGTCTAGCTATGGACTCTAACAACCTCATGCTACACTCTCTACAGTCAAGCAAAACCAGACAAATTTATTAAAGCAAAATCTTAGGCTGTGTCACTGAGACTTGTCTGGGACTACACTGACAGTGCACACTAATTATATAGAGATATGGGCGATGTTGCTGTGTTTAATCATATCCAAAATTCCATAAATACAAGCTGTCAATTGGGGAAAAGAGTTTATGTAAGATAATTACATGTACGACATATGGAAATACTTTGTGGTCACTGATTTCTTCCACTTGGCATCTTGAATTGCTGAAGTTTGTCAATAGGTAGAAAACACTGCAGACATCGACTATTGCTGGTAGGTCATGGTAAGAAAAATCAAAGCCCTTGATGACACTAATCTTAAAGTTAAAGAGCAACAACATGCTGTTCACCATCTTTGGTGTGGGCAAACACCTGTAGCTACAAAATACCCTTTGCACTTCTCTGTGTATGAAGTGAACACAGCATAAGCTTTTGCACTACAGTAACAAACCAAACTGAAGTCATTTGGATGTAAAACATCAAAGAAATGTTCTGTGAGACCAAAAGATTGCTCTCTGATTCTCTGTCTTCAAGTCTCTTAGTCATTAATTCACCAGAGCAAATCTTCTTGGTCACATTACCAGGGCCTTGATTCACTAATGTCTTGCTTTGGGAAAGTTATTCATTTGTACAACCACTGATGTCTCAGATCATAGGAATGGCATATGTAAATTCTGTCTGAGCTGGTTCTTGGGCTACATTTCCTAAGAAGACTATGGGAAGTGTGCCAAGAGACTGGGAAGTTGCACATCAAAGTCATACATCAGAAGCAGCTGGAAGGTGGAATCATGACATTTACTTGCTCTTATAATCAAATATTTAAAGAATCCTTACAAGGGTTAACTTTAAGGTTGTGGTGCTCTGAATCTTCTTACTGGTACGTACAAGAGAGAGAACAAAGGAGGACATATAAGCAGAGATGTACATTTATACATTATGAGCACACATATACCAAATATACAAAAAGGATTGCTATATATGAGTGTATTTTCATGTATTAAATACTTTCTATTTTCTAAAATCATGTGTAAGTTATAATTATTGGTAATAATTATTATTTAGACTAGTGTTAAACTTTTTCTGATGAAGGCATCTACCAGGCTCCTTGTTATTTCATTAGGCCTGTAAATAAAAACTGTCCAAATATCAACAGAAGAATAATATTCATATGGGATAATTTGTCATCCATCTCCACTGTAAATATATGGAAAATTGTTACTTGTTTGTTGCTTCAAATTTTGAAGAACATGGGGAAAGAAATGAAGAGCAGGTTGGGGTTTTATTTAGGGATTGTGCTGGACTAGTTGTTGACCAGGAGAAGTTTTGATATCACTGTGAGTTTTATTTACTTTTTTAATCTGTTTTTTTTCCAGACAACCAATGACAAAATAGTCCACCACATAACATTTTTTTTTCTTTTTCTTTTTGTTATTTTTATTAAACAACCAAGATATTACCTGTCAATTAGTGAGATTTAAAAGTTCTGGTATGCAGGGTTTTTTTTTTTTACATTTGGACAGAGCCAGGCCAGCTAGCTTGTTTGTCTTCTTGTTAAGCTTAGTTAACCAGCTGCTGGCCATAGCCTTATATTAAACAGACAGATATGAAGGTGTGAGTGTAACTCATCTAACTCTCATCAAGAAAGCAAATAAGAATATTTTCCAAAATGTCAAACCATAGCTTCAAAGCCTGGTCATATACCAGCATTTAAAACAGCAAACTTTTAAATCAGTATCTAATCATCGATACTATGAGATCAGTGGATCCACCTCAGGCCCCTATGAACACTTCTGAGTCTTGCCTCCAATTTGTCCCAGTGGCCACTGGCGGTACTACAGCTAAAAAAATCCCCTGCGATGTGATAAGCATTTTCCTCATTAAGATCTGTGACGTCATCACAAAGTAAAGTCAATGGGCTGAGCGGAAACTCATGGGCAGAGCCAGCAGGAGAAACACACTATTTCACATATTGAGTGGGCCACAAACCCTGAAAGTCAACCTGGAAGCCAGAAACTTATGGCGGCGTATTTGCCAAGTGAGCAACTCTTATTGGACTGAATAGGTGCCATCTTGGGATCTGGTATGCAGTTCCTATTACACCATACTTACATTTAAAGCAAGTATGTTCTTAGTTTTAGTGAGGAGTTAAAAACAGTTAGAAATATGTGAAACTTCATGATGTGGCCCTGTTGGGTTTTTCAGCTAATACCTTTTAATTCTAGTCATCTGCAGCATCTTTTTTTCAAGAAAATATTCAAGCGCAGCGCACTGAAATTCTCACACGAGCCCGTTCACATCAGACGCGCATTTCTCCACGCCGGTCGACAATCGCTTCTGCTCCCAGCTGTTGTCTCTGTCACATTTGGGGCTGTTTTTCCATCATGGGTATCTCTCTCTCTGTTTGCGTGTGTGTGCCCCAACCCCCACCCCCTATAGCCGTCCCTCTCTCTCTCTCTCTCTCTCTCTTTCTTGTGTGTGTGTGTGTGTGTGAGTGTGTGTATGTGTGTTCATCTCTCTAGATACCACTGACTAATATGTATATAAACACACACACATATATACATCGCATTTGTCAAATGTGGTGTTTTATTTTGAAATTTGTTTTATTCTGAAAATTGACCGGATGCTGTTGTTGATCCTTTGTTTGACTTCCTGCATGGCTTGACACATTCGCTCGCGGCTCGCGCAGAAAATAGACCAGACGCCGAAACAATTGCTGCAGTGCCGGCCGCAGAGCTGCACAGCGCGTCCGGTGTGGATGACACAATCGGTTAACGTGGGCGCCGAAAGGAAACTGGCTTCGCTTCTTGGCGCTTCGAGGCTATTCGCAGCGCTTCCGCGTCCGGTGTGGCCCTGGCGTAATTTACTTTTGGTATTCTTCGCATAGGCCTTTAAGGTCATTTTGATTAATTTCACGGGGCCTTGAAGAGGTTTGGTGAACTTTGGTATGATTGTGTTGTGGAACAATTGTAAACCATCTTGACAGTGCTGACCTTTAGAGGAAGGCAGGTCCTAAGAGTGGTTGGCAATTAGTTGTGAAACAGTATTTGATACAAATACATCTCTCAAAGGTAGCCAGCTTAGCCACTAAATTCCACAGTGCCACTTTCTGGACTTACTTCAAGGTTTCTGTACTCAGGTCAATTAGGTGTATCAGTGACACTTTATATTAAGGTACATATTAGTTAGCTGCTTATTAGCTCTTTATTAGTCATTATAAAGCACTTATTAATGCCTTATGCGGGATATATAGTTGTGCACAGACCCTACGCACAAAGCCTATGCCGTTGTGAGCATTGACTGTGTCACACTGCAGTTACACCTCCAAACGCTATTCAGCAGTAGAGGTTTCTGTGAAGTGCTGTAAAGTTGAGTTGATTCAAAAAACACACAGAATACACATTAAACATGGCTTAATAGAGACAATTTCAATCACAAGTACACAAACTGGCTTTAACTAAATTCGCAGCATTCACAGACAAACACTACGACAATCACTACTACAAAAATGAGGGACAACAGCAACATTTAACAAAGGTAACACCACACAATTTGGCTCCATTACAACTCACAAAGTTCACTGACAAATCAACAGTCTTGTACTAAACATGTTTTCCAAATAAATGTAACATGCTAACGTAATTAGCACAAACCTATGGCATTTTAAATTGTATTGATTAGCCTAGTGGCCGGCGATCTTCCTTCTTCTCTTATAAAGTCAGAGACAACAGCAACATTTAACAGAGGTACCAGCACACAATTTAGCTCCATTACAACTCACAAGATTCACCAACAACACAACAACAACAGGGCATTTTACATTGTATAAATTAGCCTAGCGACAAGCAGAGATTTCCTCTTCCCATATGAAACCTGGATAAATCCTGAAGTATAAATAAATCCCTGAAGGATGAATCACACACAATACTTAAAATGCTATTTTAGTGGAAGCTTTAGTGTCTTCACAATTTATTGTTTTTTTTATCTGTGAAATAAAGGTAAATAAAAGTTTTGTTTCCACTGAGGGAAATGGCTTCAGCTTACAGAAACAGACAGGAGATCTGTCTCAATTAAGAGTCTTCCCTCAATAACCTCCTAATTACCACTTATTGATGGTAGGTAAGGAAGTTGTTGTGCATGAATTACAATTTTAATACAGTCTGCTCTGCTCAGTATGGGCCCTATAAGGTGGTACCACAAGAATAGTTACTCCCTACTACTAACACTTAATAAATACAGTCTACTCTTATGTAAGGAAACTGCACATGTAACAATAAATATAAATTAAGTCTTTCTAACTCAGAATATGTCCTACATTCTAAAGTGGGGGCTTGCTCCTAACAGATTCACTACTAGTTTGACGCTTATTAACCCACATAAGTGTCATCTGAAAATTATAGAGCAAGTTTATTGACCTTTGTGGGTCTTATCTTTGTGCAGTAATATTTTTGTGGGTGTTGTATTGGTACAATACAGGTATGTGTAATTGCCAGTTTTCAATTGCATTTGTTGTATGGCAGGATTGTGAGTCCAGTTGGCATTGTTTCTGCAAATGCATACATTACATTTGAGACAACTGCCAAGCTGCTGACCACTGCAGACAGCTGTTTGAAACCAACAAACAGCAACACCAGTTGTTTTCAAATGACCCGTCGCCACTTTCTCAGCACCTTCTGGGCCATTACATGTGGGTGTTTTTAGTGACCCATCGGTGCTTTTCCAGCAGCTCTTGTGTTACCAAATGTGGGTAGTCTATTTTAAGCCAAAACAAGATATTTTCTTCAACATAACAAGTGTTCTTTGTGCCTAAACATAACCACACTTTAACAACAGCATTGTTAGAAATGTAAAAATGTAAAGCTTAATCAATGGAACATATTTATGGTTTGTAGAAACAGACAATGCCAACATTTTTCTGGCAGTTGAGTTGTGATTATATAAACTTTTAGTATTGTCAGTAACGTAACTATTTACCATCCCAAATCCGACGCCTGAAGACAGAGAGCTATTGACGTCTCTGGAGCTGCTGCCTGGCCTGTCATCAGATGTGGGTTTTACGGTGCTAAATGGAGCCTGTCTCTGAGAAAAAGAATATTGACAAGTGTCAGTATTTATATAAGCCTGTCATACAATATGATAACAAATACATAAAGATATGGTTGAAAATCTGTGCAATGCTTTACACACCAAAAAACTCTGTCAACTGAAAATTATACAGCAACTTTGTTCGTTCTCAGCCTTGAATAAACTAATTATATAGTTTAATAGATATGTTTGATAATTTCTCAAGTGATCCAATAATAAAGGAGATATTTCTGTGCTGACTTTTTTCTTCTACCAGTGAATGTGAATAAAACCTCAGACCTCCATTTTTTTCAAGGTGTAACCCCTTGTTTAAGAACAGGGTCTGTTAATTGCAGAAGTTGTGTGCTATAATGGATTTGTGAAGAGGAGGCAACTTTAGAATAGAAATCCTGTGTGGGTTAAGTGTCAAACTGCTTGAGAATTATTTATGAGCAAGACTTCACTTTAGAAACATAAAAAAACACTTAGAAACACTTCAGGAACATATTCTGAGTTAGAAAGACTTGATTTTATTTGGATACCATTAACACTTGAAGTTCTGTGTTGTGTTCCAGAAGAGTAGACGTAGAGTGGTAGTAGAGTAGTGTTAAGAGAGAATAACTATTCTTGTGGTACTACCACCACATAAGGCCCATACTGAGCAAAGCATATTAATTTATGTATAACAACATCCCTGCTTATTATCGATAAGCAGTAATTAGGAGGTTATTGAGGGAAACCTTTTAGTTAATGGCCTAGTAGTTGTAGAATAGGGTCATGTAGAATGAGGCAAGTGTTATTTTGAAAGCAAATTGTACCACAATATGTAAATTTATCTCTGAATATCTATCTATCTATCTAGTAGAGTATTTTTAACTTTTTGTAACTTCAGTGATGAGTACTGCTGCATCATTGTCAAGCCAGCCATGACATTAAAGCACACCTTTTAATGTAATATTGCTTAAGTAGCTACAACCAGTGTTCATGTTCTGCTTGAATCATTCCAGCTTAAGTGTAATGCTTTTTGTCTTTTGTTTGTGTTACATTAAAAGTGCAATATTCTTGTGATCCACATTCATAAAATGTTGTTTTTCCATTGAATTGCACATCTTCATATAACTCAAGCTTGAAAAAACTATGAAAATTGTAAATTTCTATCTGCTTCTATCATGCTATGGACAGTAGTTCTCAAAATGTGCAAACTTTTTGGAAACTTTACCTCCATCTTTTGTTCTAGTGGTAGTCTTTGTGATGTTCTTCAATCAATCAATCAAACTTTATTTGTATACTGTAGCACTTTTCATACATTAAAAATGCAGCACAAAGTGCTTCACAGAATAAAAACATACAACAAAAATATACATACATATTGACCCCCCCGACACACACACACACACACACACACACACACACACACACATGCTAACTACCATGTTTCAAAGAATGATGTGATATGAATTTTAATGCACACATCCCCGCTCCATCGACGAGTCAGTCAGTCATTGTTTGTTACCTGTAGCACCGTAGATCTTCTCTGGCCCCACACGTTTCCAAAGTATCTTAAAATAACGCATGTGATGAATGTGCAATTTCCCTAATTTACGGCTGGCTGCTGTACTCAGGGCTGTGGGCTGGATGGAAATCTTAAATGGGGCTTGAACAGCACTCCTCACAACAAGAAATCAATATGCCATGCAGCCTAGAGAGGCGACCCGCTATCTACTGTGGCCGAGGCAACGCTTGCGGGGTAATTTCCTCTAAATGCTACAAACACAGCTCAGCCACTTCACCGACACAAATAGAATCCCAGTCACACACTCTGACATGCATACACTCGAGAAGATGCATGCTGAATGTGTACGCTGGTTGTGTGGGTGTGTGTGTGTGTGTGTGTGTGTGTATGGGTGACATGCTAAATAAATTACAAATACTGAATAGACTGAATGTACTGAATGTATACGTGTGTGTTTTAGGTGTTATGAGTAGTGTATACATATAATTTGCTTGTGAATAAAATGCATTTTTGGGTAATCTGTGCAATGTGGTTTGATATTTCTGTGTGCATTTAAAGGTATGTACGCATGTGTGTGTGTTTCTGCGTATGCCTATGTGTCAAACTCTACTCGGCAAATACTCAATAACATATTTATCACACAGTATACATACTATTTGAATTAAATGAGAAAAACAAAAATGAGTGAAAGTGTATTTGAGCAGACACATTTGGTAAGCAATTTTCACTTTTCCTGATGAAGAATCAAATCATCTGATGCAAATAAGATGGACTTCATGGATATTTCTATGATTTATTGTTGAATTATAAATAGCATTCTACATTGTTCATTCTACATTTTGCTCAGTCCTCTGTCTCAATCAGAGGCCATGTGCATTAAGTCCTTTGTGCTGTGCTCACTTTGTGCCATGATCTTGATCATTCTTAGTGATATTTTTAAATTTATGAAACCTGTCTATACAATACTGAAGCACATTGCTGACAGCAAAGTTTGTGAAGGATAAATTAATTTACTTGTTCCTCACTCCTCTCTAGCATCAGGTGGCCAATGAAACTAAAGCCCCATTGCACTTTAGGTATGGTACCTTTGGAACCAAAGTAACCTTTCAGACATGGTACCTAGACTCTCAGTCCATTAAGCATTTCCACCGCAAACAGTATTCTTGAATGTGGGTTGTTGTCTCTCACTGTTCCGTCCAGCACCTTCTGTGTTTCCTCATCACTGGTGACACATATGGAAGTCTACAGAACAGGGTTACATGCCAACATTTTCAGAACAAAATAGAACAGGCTACAGTGAGAGTCTCACTTGATGGGGTATTTAAAATAGCAGGTTTGTGCATTTAGCCCATCTCAGGCAAGCGCAAGGGTGTATTATTGCCATAGCCTACAGGAACAATGCTTCGCTTTTGTTTCTCCAACTGAGGATTAGAATATATGCAGTTCACACAATCCGGTCAAAATTAATACATATTTTAAAATGCTTGAAGATCCACTCATTTCTAAAAGTGTACGTCATCCAAGAGAGACAATAAAAACTAATGGAATGGTCAAAGTTGTCATATTGAAATAAGGTGTGCTGATGGTTTCATGTTATCATCTCATGCATTGAATAACATTACAGGTAAACGTTCCACCTTAAAAGTTGCCGGGAGTTGGCACAGTGAATTAAGTTATTTTTTTTAGGCTGCAGAACATTATTTCATTTTATAGTTATGGTTAACTAATATATATAAGAATAACCATGGTAATAACAGTGGTAATATAAGCTTCAAAACCAGCCACAACCAGTCAACGGACTGCAGTTTTTCTCGCTCCACCTTCAGATCTGTGTGCTAGGTACCCCAACTGAGGGGTGACCAAAAATAGGGATACAGGGACATTTAACGGCTTAAAGTTACTCATATTAAAGGGTGGGCCGCTTGTGTAACAAATATGGTCACTTCTGGCTCCAAAAAAACAAGATCCTATTGGCTGAAATGCCGAACCTGAGGCATCAAAATGTGATTCCACAAACCAGTTGTTGACATCACATTAGCTATGTCCATTATTTGTACAGTCTGTGGGGTGAAAAGTAAAGTTGAGGTCCATAAGCTAAAAGATGATCAACTATACAATACTGTCACTATAAATGACTCCTTTAACATTAAATGTACCCATATGATTAACTGTTAATAACAAATATTGATTGATAGCTTTAAATGATAACTAAATGAGCAACAAATAAATAAATGATAAAGGGATTTACTAAATCCAGCCTATTTCTATTAAAGAGTGGTTCTGCCTTCATCAAATAAAGTGTGTTTAATCAAATCATCCATGTTTTCAGACTGGAGGAGAGTTTGTCTCCAAAGTCCATGTGTGTAAAATGCAAATCAGCAAGTGTAGAATTGACACAGACAAAATCCCTTTTTGATTTACAAATAAAAATTGGATTCACAAATACCTGTGAAAGTAAACATGTTAGAACGATATCCACACATGCTTTTCATTTATTTGTGAATTCACTTACTGTATTCACAGATTTTTATTTTACTTTTTTATTTATTTGTGGACTTTTTTGTGTATTTGCAGATCCATTTTATATTTGCAATTCTTTTTACATTTGCACAAAAATTGTCCACCTGTTTACACAATTGAGACATGCAATTTTTTTTAAAAGTTAAGATAAGTAGAGATGCAAATTATATCAGTCTCTGGTCTCTATAAGCATCTGACACAAAAGGTTTACAGATAACAAAAGTTAAATGTGATTTAAATTTTAAAATCTCTTCAACATGAAAATGTAAGCAAAGACAATATTGTTAATTGTGTCTTACAACATTTTGAGATCTGCAAGAGATTTCTGAACCAAAGAGCTCAGAGTTCTGTGGCTGTTCATCTGCGGATATGGTGTAATCAAGAATAGAGCTCTCCTGAGTGAGGGAGGGTTGCAGGTAAGTGAGTCCAGACCATATCCATTACCAAATATAATTTATTCTCCTCTGCTCTTCTCCTCTGAGATGCTATCTGTCCCAAGAACAATGCAGAGGATGTGCTAGCTCTGTTGTTCTTGGACTGGTTTCCTATGGTACTCATCAGATAAGCTGGGATGCTCACTGCAGGTTCACTTATACTACATAATGTCTATGCGTGTGTGTGTGTGTGTGTGTGTGTGTGTGTGTGTGTGTGTGTGCATAGTTCTATAAGTAGCAGAAGGTAGTTTTCTAAAAAGTAATGCTCACGCATGTGAAGAAGTCTGGCTTGGAGGGTGGTAGGAGTCTCGAGAAACATTGTCCAAAAAACATATTTACAAGTGCCACCAAAAAAAAAAAAAAATGAGAGGAGAAAAGACATCAACTAAGTAGTTAACTTGACCAAGAGCAACTGCCCAATAAACCCTTTAATCTAGGTTATATTTTTGCTTTCCTTTACAAGACATGTCACTATCAGCACAGCAGGGCACGTGGCATACACCTTCTCTAGGTCCAGACCCTTGAATCTGCTTACTCCACCGATACTCTATCACACAACACTGTAGTATGCTTTACTTTGCCTCACTCTTGAAACTCCACCAAAACAGGTATGCTGACATGGGTGTATTTCAGCGTGGATTTAAAATAATGTAAGATTCAGGTGGATACATTGGTCTTGTGATTGTGATTATTTAGGAGTGTTTGTGAGTGTCAGTGACAGACTGCAGATGGAAACGGAATGTAACGAGTTGACTATTCTGTCTGATATCAGGCAAGCATACACCTGCTCTGACACATTCCTGGGGGGCATCAGCCAATCAGATCTATTCACACCAGAGATATGAGGCCTTCTCGAAAAGGTGCCATAGGTTGACATAAAATATTATGAATGAATTGCTGTATTATGTTTAACAGGTAAATAAACAATAGAATGTGTGTGAGGCAGTTACCTTGTCTGACTCTGGGTCTTTGTGACTGTGTACAAGCGAAAGAAAGAACAGGAGAGAGAAGAAATGGGAACAGAAAAAGAAATCAAGAGAAAGTGAGATGGACAGGGCGCTCTCCCTGTGTGTCTTTGTGTAAGGAGTGTGCTTGCTTGTACCCTGGCTTTATTTGTGTTATGCCATGTGATTCCATTGTGAAGAGCAGATCCACTGAGCTTGTATTCCCACCCTCCCACCAGCCCCCTGCTTCAGATAAAGCTATCTGGATCTGCAGCACACCTTCCTCAAATGCATGTGAGCAGCTTACTGTTGTGGAGGCTCTCTCTATGTTCCTGGGGGATTCTGACGGTTGCATTGTGTGAGCTACAATGAGGGTGTGGTATGTTGGCACATAGCACCATCTCCAAAACCACTATTAAGATGTTAATGTTCCCTGGCATAGCTGGCTTCAGGCAGTGTAGTCCTTTTACATCTCAGAGAGCCTACTTCCCATTTTACATAGTCCACAAAATAGGCAATCATGTTTAATTGCTATGCATTTTCAGACAGTTAGGAGGGCCTCGTGTGCAAGCTATTGATTATTTTTGTTTTCATTACATGTCTAAAAATAGTGAAAAAGTCATGCTGGTGGCTCTGTAAGGGTGCAATTGGGTACAGCAGTGTTTTGTGCTAAATGCTAACCTCAGCATGCTAAAATACCTGCAGCAACAATGCTAATATGATGATGTTTAGCCATTTTAATGTTTAATGACTTTAATCAAACCATTTTAGTTTGGCGTGTTAGCATGCTGACATTTGCTACTTAGCTTTAAGCAAAAAGTACAACTGAGGCTTATGTTAATGTATTTAGTGACCTTATGATGGTGCTAGAGGAAAAGTCAATCAATCACCAAAGTAAGTAGGATTCATCCTCTGTGAACAGTAACTGCCCATTGGTCCGACAGCCCATTGGTCCGACATCCCATTGTTCCGACCATATTAAACTCATTGTTCCGAAATCATCATGATGCCCTGTGGTTAAGGTCTGGTTAGGTTTAGGCACAAAAACCACTTGGTTAGGGTCAGGAAAAGATCATGGTGTGGGTTAAAATGAAAAAGAAAGTGGCAAACACATAAGCTGTGAGCCTGCTTTGCTTCAAGCCTTTCCCAGCTGACCCAGAGCCGGTTGCGGCGTACCATCAAGGTAGAAATACGCCCGCCGGGAGCCGTTCAGCACTCCCCACACAACCCCAACCCCAGAGTTAATAACAGGAGGTCATGGTGTTTCATTCTTTCCTCTCTCTGACACTTGTATCTCGACCAGTAGCCTACTTTTGTTGCGTTTGCTGATCCTCTATGGTACACAAATACAGTATAGCCTAGTACAATTCCATATCGGAACAATGGGACATCGGACTAATGGGATGTCGGACCAATGGGCTGTTGGACCAATGGGCTGTCGGACCAATGACATGGACCCCTGTGAACCACGTGTACCTGTACAAAATCTACACTGAACAAAAATATAAACGCAACACTTTTGTGCTCAAAGATCTAAAACATTTTCTATACACATAAAAGACCATTTCCCTCAAATATTGTTCACAAATCTGTCTAAATCTGTGTTAGTGAGCACTTCTCCTTTGCCGAGATAATCCATCCCACCTCACAGGTGTGGCATATCAAGATGCTGATTAGATCAGCATGATTATTGCACAGGTGTGCCTTAGGCTGGTCACAATAAAAGGCTACTCTAAAATGTTCAGTTTTATCACACAGCACAATGCCACAGATGTTGCAAGTTTTGAGAGAGCGTGCAATTGGCATGCTAACTGCAGGAATGTCCACCAGAGCTGTTGTCCGTGAATTGAATGTTCATTTCTCTACCATAAACCGTCTCCAACAGCATTTCAGACAATTTGGCAGTACATCCAACCAGCCTCACAACCACAGACCACATGTAACCACACCAGCCCAGAACCTCCACATCCAGCATGTTCACCTCCAAGATCGTCTGAGACCAGCCACCCGGACAGCTGCTGCAACGACCAGTTTGCATAACCAAAGAATTTCTGCACAAACTGTCAGAAAGAGTCTCAGGGAAGCTCATCTGCATGCTCATTGTCCTAATCGGGGTCTCGACCTGACTGCAGTTCGGCGTCGTCACCGACTTGAGTGGGCAAATGCTCACATTCGATGGCGTCTGGCACGTTGGAGAGGTGTTCTCTTCACAGATGAATCCCGGTTTTCACTGTTCAGGGCAGATGACAGACAGTGTGTGTGCCGTCGTGTGGGTGAGCGGTTTGCTGATGTCAATGTTGTGGATCGAGTGGCCCATGGTGGCGGTGGGGTTATGGTATGGGCAGGTGTATGTTATGGACAGCGAACACAGGTGTATTTCATTGATGGCACAGAGATACCGTGACGAGATCCTGAGGCCCATTGTTGTGCCATCCCCGATCATCACCTCATGCTGCAGCATGATAATGCACGGCTCCATGTTGCAAGGATCTGTACACAATTCCTGGAAGCTGAAAACATCCCAGTTCTTGCATGGCCAGCATACTCACCGGAAATGTCACCCATTGAGCATGTTTGGGATGCTCTGGATCGGCGTATACGACAGCATGTTCCAGTTCCTGACAATATCCTGCAACTTCGCACAGCCATTGAAGAGGAGTGGACCAACATTCCACAGGCCACAATCAACAACCTGATCAACTCTATGCGAAGGAGATGTGTTGCACTGCGTGAGGCAAATGGTGGTCACACCAGATACTGACTGGTTTTCTGACCCCCAAGACCCCCCCAATAAAGCAAAACTGCACATTTCAGAGTGGCCTTTTATTGTGGCCAGCCTAAGGCACTCCTGTGCAATAATCATGCTGTCTAATCAGCATCTTGATATGCCACACCTGTGAGGTGGGATGGATTATCTCGGCAAAGGAAAAGTGCTCACTAACACAGATTTAGACAGATTTGTGAACAATATTTGAGGGAAATCGTCTTTTGTGTGTATAGAAAATGTTTTAGATCTTTGAGTTCTGCTCATGAAAAATGGGAGCAAAAACCAAAGTGTTGCATTTATATTTTTGTTCAGTGTATATTAAAATCCAAACGAATCTTTTTGAGATATTTAAATCTGGACAAAAGTGGTGGACTCACCCAGAGTCATGCTGCTAGCATGGCTAAAAAGCAAGTTCTAATGAGCAAGGGGCTGGGACATTGCTACTCCTTTAACCAGCTGAAAACAGCGCTAAATTGTACCAAAGGGCGCAGAGGCAGGCTGCGTCTAAAGTTGCTAAGCAACCACAACCAGCACCGCATTGTAGTCATTCTTTACGGAAATCCCGCAGTCAGAGCTTCTCTTCTTCCAGGCATTGTTTGTTTAGTGTGTATTAGGCTTAAAATGTTGTTTATGGGAAAGATGTAAAGTTCTTGGTAGTTCTGCAATAAAATGATTAACTTCTTGTCCGTAGAAGAAAGAGAAGACATCTTCTGTGTGTGATTGGGTCTCTCTTATCAAATGACATGCACTGCACATTACTGCTTTCTAAAAGTTTAATTCTGTTTATCTCTGGGCGCAGCCATCGTGCCATAGAAAACACGCTTCAGATCACCTGGAAACACTTGGGTGTCAACAGTGTAGTGCTTGCTTTTGAGTGCACTTTGTATGCATCTACAATGAAACAATGGATTTGAAGCCGCTATAAACGTGGCATGTGTACAGGCCCTAAGGTGACATCTTTGAAATTGCTTGTTTTGTCTGACCAACAGTTAAAAACTCAAATGACATCTATTTGTAATTGAATGAAATGCAGTGGAAAGTCATCCTATTTAAAAAGCTTGAAACAGCCAATGTGCACCATTTTTGGTTAGCATTGTTTTTTAATTCTTTTTCTTGTTGTGTGAGAATTTACTTTGCCAATTAACCACTCAACATGTTGTTAGTTAATTGATTAGTCAACCAATTGTTTCAGCATAAGAAACACGCTTGAAACTGTACATGATGTTGCCTCATCTACAGTGAAGTTCAAGTAAGAGTAATTAAGACCTCCATTACATGAACCCCATTTTTTGGCCAGTATTTATGGCCATAATTTTTTGAGCAAAACCATGTAATGTATTTGCATTATGTAGCTGCCTATGTTGTTACTGGAAATCCCCCTTTACTGCACAGCTGGAGTTGAACAACTTTGATGACTGTCTTTTAATGGTTTCTTTATTAAAACAATGTGTTGTGCTGTTTTTTTTCTGTAAACGGATGCACACTTTGCTCTGCTTCTGCTGCATTTTTGAGTATGAGAGTGTTTTGCCCCCAGTTGTCAATATATGTATCATTTTGAATGGAACTCTTTAACCTGTATCATTAAAGTGCAGTTGCCATTACCACAGGTCACCATATCGTTGTCAAATCAATACTGAAATTGTAAAGATTATAAGCTTAACCAACTTTTCCCTCTTTTTATGAACTGTAGTGTATGTCATTATGATCTACAAAAAATGTACACATGAAAGTGTTGTGTTAAATGGAAGTTGTATGAGTGTAGGGTGCTTTTATGCGAAAAAAAAGTTGGTGTTTGCCTCAGGATGATCAGTATCAGGAGGTCAGCATTTACTCATCATTTTACCTCACTAACTGAAACTAATGGGGTTTAATGCAAGTTATGATTGCACTGAGATACATAGGTGCATGACTGTGAATGTGTTTCCCTATGTATGTTGGTGTGTGTGTCTGTGTGCGTGTGCACATCCCAGTGGTGGTCTCCTGCATGCTAGTTTTGAACCTTAATAAGCCCTTGCCTCTGCTCGCCGGATGTGAAGACAGGGAGAGAGAGAAAAGGGCTTTCTTACACTTCAATTTCATGCATATTTTCTTTGAGGCTAATGAGAGCCTTAAATACGGTGCCAGACTTCAGGCTGCGCTGTTGAAGGCTGACATTTTCACACACAGTGGCACCTTGTCACTGCGGATGAAGTCCTTCTACCTGGCTGTTGAGAGGTGTGTGTGTGTGTGTGTGTGTGTGTGTGTGTGTGTGTGTGTGTGTGTGCGCGCGCATGCACATGTGTATTGGCCTTTTGTGCATCTACGGGCATATGTGTGAAGAAAGGAAGAGATTTGGTATCCTAGTCTGTACAATTCAGAGTTGCTGTGTGTTTTTGCTTGTGTGCAGGTGGGTGTACCAGCCTATGCGTGTGTTTTGTTTTTTTCAGGATGGTATATTAAGAGGCAGAATGGAGCAGGAAAAGTGATGTGGTTCAGGAACACACAGCACTGTCTCACTTTGATTTATTATATGTGCTTTGTATATATGTTTGTTGAATGCACTTGTGTATTTGTATGGGCACATTTTGGCAATTTGTTGATACACGGTGTATGTGCTAGTTCTCTCTCCAGCTAATACCTACCTTTGTATACGCCTTCCCTTATCTGTGCTGAACATATACTGATTCTCATGTAGATCTCTGGACAGAAGGCAGCTCTCATAGATCTCTTCCTTTGTAAACTTTAACTCTTGGTTCCATCTGCGTTATCTGTATCATAGTGTTGTGCAGCACATATCATCAAATTGATAGTGATATAATTCCTATCTAATCACAGCTCCGGACAGGTAAAATTATGAATAAATAAACATCTGAAAGGACCTGCTCATCTTGTCAGCATTGTTGTCATCTCCCATGAAGCCTAAACAAATATGTCTGCCAGGTGTCTTACCTCGCAGAGTAGTCACAAAATGGACGTTGGAGGTAATTATAGAGCTTGAGATATGGAAGGGAAACTTTGTGTGTGTTTGTGTGTGTGTCTATATTTCTATATCCCATGTTGAAAGAGAAAGAAAGTATGAAGCTCAGTTGCTTTTTGGTTGTCTGATTGCTCTGCTGCCCCCTTATAATGATAAAAACAACTTTATGTCATTTGATTGTTCACTGTTTCTGAGGCCTTTTGTTGCAGGCTCAGTCTTATATATGCACTATACTGTATGCCTTAGTCTAAGCCAAGGACAACAGAAGAGGCTACTGGGAAAGCCCAACAATGAAGGTGTCTGTTTGCATGTCTGGATTTGTGTGTGTGTATGAGTGTGTGTGCGCATACGTGCGTGTGTTTGTCTCCCACACGGCCCCGCTGCTGCCACTCACTGTAAACTAGTATGCAGCTCGTCACAGACAGACGTTGACACACTCCCAGTCTAATGTGCTCATTAGGGACTGCACAGCACACACATAATTGATAGCCATGACACACACGATGCATACACACATTATTGCAAAAAACAGTTTCCTTTTTTTAATGCTGCAGTAGAAAACAAGGTTATATGAAGTCATATAATGGGGGTTCATTGTCAAGAACAACAACAACAGAAAACGAAAGAACGAAATGAAAAAGACTAACGGCACAGAATGCATTACAGTATCTGTGCTGTTTACATGCCGATATTTTACACATAAGGATTTTTTTTTTATTTCTCTACCCTGGCAGCTGTCAGTTACTTCAGCAAATTAACTGCCAAAAATGTAGCAGAACTTGTCACTCAAGAGGTTAGTGTAACCATGGTTACCTTTCATAGCCCAAAAAGATAAAGCTGCAGTGTGGAATCATGGCAGAGTAATTAGACAGAACAAAAAAAAAAAAAAACAACAAAAAAAAAAACCCAAAAAACAAAAAAAACAGGACCAATCAAAAAGGCATTCAACAATATGAAACAACCAAGAGTGCTTATAAATAACAGTTTACATGTGAAATATCTTTATAAAGTAACATCTTTTTTGTACAACCTTTAATATCTTTTTAGTGTTCATACAGCGGCACATGTAGAGTAGTGTCTGGTAAAAAGAGTCTTTAACCCTTTGAGCACGAGTTGGGAATAAAAAGATTCACCTGTTGTCATCCTTTTGCTACCTATCTTTTTCGTATCCTTTGATTAAATAACACATTTATAAAACTATTGTGCAAAACAATTTTATTTATGTCTTCATATACTGTGCACCAGCAGATAGTCATAATCCTTTTAAATTAAAAAATATAGAAATTATGCATAATTTAGACAGGAATTAGTTAATATGTTTTTATATACATATTTTACACAGACCTGAATTAATATAGGTCCCTGATCGACCAAAGTAAAAGACTTCAGATTTCTTTTTTTCTCTTTTTTTCTTACCACATAGCTACAATGCTTGTGTCAAGTCCTGCAAACATATCTCAAACAAATATTAAGCCCAAGATGAAAACCTTGCAGTGAATAGAGAATCTCCTTTTAAAAAAATGCTTTCATGTCTAGGATTAGACCCACTGTATGTCTGGGAAACAGGCATTGCAGACACAATGCACACATTGTCCATCTAATTCTCACAATAGCTTAAATAATTCACAATCTCAAATCTTGAGTCAATAGTGTTTGGATCTTAGGTGTAGAAGTGCTTTGACGTACTCAGAGGGTTAAATTTTAAATGCTGACTCCAGCACAAAAAAGAAAAAAAATTAAACATAAGAGCGAGCGAGATAGTGAAAAAAAGAAAAAAAATCATGGAAAGTGCACCAGATTTAGTTAGAAAATGTTTAACTAAACTGTTTTATTTATGCATGCAGCTTATCACATCCCAGTGATGTCAAAATATAAAGGAACTTAATTCCATTTACACAAGTTTCAAAATACACACCACTTCATTTTAGAATCTCTTTTTTTAAACCTTCATATACTGTATCTTCTCAATGACAACAGCCCCCATCTGCACAGTTTGAAAAAAAGTCACTCTATTTCTGCCAAAGGAGATCACTAAAATCGAGTGTCTTGGGCCAGAGTGAGTCTACCTCACACAGCGACAAAAGGAAAAAACAACTGCTACAACACAAAATTTAAAATCATGTGCCAAAACTCAAAACAGTAGTTGTATGGCATCTTTGTGCAGTTCCATCATGTTAATAATCCATTCTTTTCGTTGAAAGAAATGTCTGTGAAAGGCTTAAGAGAGACAGAGCAAGAAAGAGTGAGCCATTACAAAATAACGCAGCATTGTCCCCAGCCAGTGCTACTGTTTCTCCAGCTCACACACATACATGAGGTGGTCCTCGGGGGACTTCCCATGAGTCTTGCTCAGGTGAAGCTTGACCGCATGCTTGCTCGCAAAAGTCCGGCTGCAGAGCTTGCACTGGTACATAGCCCCACTGTCGTCGTCATCGGGGGAGGGTGACGGGGATTCAGTTGAGGGCAGAGAGGTGGTTAAGGACGAGGGGAGGGAGATGGGTACAGAAGAAGGCAGGGATGTGGGTAGAGAGGAGGGTAAAGGGTGGCTGGATGGATGAAGATTAGAGAGCAGTTTTTCAGATAGTCCTTTGGTGTGGCGTTGTTGATGATGTTGCTGCGAAATCTGGCTGAGCAGCTGCTCCCCAGAAAGCTTGGCCAGGTCTCGCAGACGGAAGCCCAAGTGGGATTCCAAGTGGCTGACATAGGTGGATGGTGAGCGGATCTGAGAGGCGCAGTCACTGCAGAAGAACACAGGGTGACCAGAATCCAAGTTTTTCAAGAACTTGGTGCCACCGGTTCTCCTTAGCTGGTACTTGACGTTAGCCAGCCAGTGGGATATTGTAGTCATTGAGAGGCCAGTGAAACGGGAGATGTGCATTCTCTCCTGTGGGCTCAGGTCCGACATCATGTACTTGCCATCACTTGTTTGTCTCAGACTGGAAGCAAACTGGGCTTGTAGGATGAGGAGGTGTTGAGGGTTCCAGTTGGACTGGCGGCCTTTACGTTTCTGGGCTGGTGAAACATCTTCTGTCTCCTCCTGTGTGACACCTTCAATGTCGGAGCGCTCGGACAGGCTGGTAGGTGTGGAGGACTTGGAGACAGTCTGACTTTCTGTCAGGTTCCTCAACATGTCAGAGATGTCTGACAGTGCGTTTTCTCTCAAAGGGGAGGTGGACATAAAGGAAGCTACTGCAGCTGAGGCTTTGGTCATAGTGACAGTGGAGGAGGGAGAAATTGAGGATGGGGTGGTTGTGGTGGAAGAGAGAGCCGTTGAACCCAAAGAACCACTACTGCTGTTTTTATCAGCATTTTTGCCTTTGGTGAGATCTATGGGTTGGTCATTGTTTAGATGTTGCTGGTAGAAGTAGCGGTCTAAGCGTTCATTACTGGGCTTTTTGGTCTGTGCTGGTGGGGTGGAAGCAGCCACTGCTGCTTTCTCTGCCAGGCTGTTACTCATCTTGAACAGCATGCTCATCGGGTCAAGAGAGGGCAGGGCAGGCTTAGCGGCCTTCCCCAGGTGGACGTTCATTACTGACTGCAGGGCGCTGAGAGGGTTGACAAATGGCTGCTCTGGAGGTGGATGGTCTGTGATGATAGCTGTACTGCCACACATGGAGGCAGGCAGGGGGGACGTCACAGCTGTGGACTCCACTCCATTCTCCACAGACTCCTTTATGGAAATATCTCCATTTGAATCTCTGTGATTGGTTCCACCTCCATCACCTACTGCCTTTTCCGTTCCACTTGTATTCTCTGGAGTTTTACAGCCTCCTGCTCTGTTTTCTTTTGGCGATTCTCCTTGGGCTGAGTCCCCTGCCTCGCTGTTGCAGGGTGAGGGCGTGGTACGTCTCAAAGGAGATCCCCTCACAACACCACTGGGCTCTCTCATTTTCTCTTCTACCTTTGCCACTTTCTCTGTCACTTTCTTGACCAGTTCCTCCATAGCATGGAAGTTGTTTTTGGGTAACGGGGAGTTCTGGCGGCTGGGAGGGGAGATCAGAGGCTGGATCTTACCAGTGGGAGAGAGAATCTCCCCACCAGGGAACATGTACTTAAGGGGAGAGCTCTTCCCAGAGTTGCCTAACGAGAGCTTCATTATGTTTGGGAGCTGGTAGGCAGCATGGATACTGGGATACCCACCCCAGCTTGGAGCTCCATTTTGGGCTTTGTTGATGGCTGAGGTCACTGTGTTCTCCAAAGACTTGAGGATGTCAAGACCCCCTTTCGGACTTTCATCCAGATCCTCCTCTGTCAGATAGGAGTATTTTGAAGAAATATCAAACTTCTCCTCAGCCTCTTCCTCACCTGCTTTCTTCTCTTTGTTGAGATTACCATTGTTGATAATGGACTCTTTAGTGCATTCCTCTTCCCTCTCCTCCTTTTTTATCTCCACAACCATGGCAGTGGGGGAGATGCTGGTTGGAGGAGGCACTGGGGCAGGTGGAGGGGAGAAGGTTGTGGCAGCCAGGGGAACGGACTGGACCTTTTCTTCAGCTGCTGCATTGGGTGTGGGGGTTGGGGTTGAGGATTCTATAATGGGTTTGCCTTTCTTAATAGCAGAGTTGGTGACTTTAATAAAGTGTCCAGTCACCATCATGTGAGCAGTTAGCTCTTGCAGTGTGTCATGAGAGCTGCCACACTCCATACATTTGAGGATCTGTGACTTCCTGGATTCAAACTGCCAGGCATAGCTGGCACCGTTCTGGTGTCCATAGCGGTTGTTAGGTGTGATGTAAGGGTTGGTGACCTTCTGGAGTATGTCATTAGAGTCGTTGAGGGAGGTGGGCTTAGGTGTGGTGCCTCCATTAGAGTCTGGTGAGCTAGGGATGTCTAGTTCCATTGGGACTCTCTTCCGAGCTGAGGAGATGATCTTAGCTGCCACTGGTGTAACAGGCTCTTTCAGAGGCACTTTCTGGTAGTGTTTCGTCTTGATCATGTGGACACTTAGGTCCTGGAGGGATTCAAAGGAGTGCCCACAGTACATGCACTTCAGAACTTTCTGGGCATCCTCCTTCCCCTCCATCTCTAGCAAGGACCGCTTTCTGGGTTTTGACCACCGTTTAGCACCCTCACCATCTGTCTCGTGGTTATCATCGCGGTAGTGGCCCGTCTCATTCATGTGCACTGTGAGCTCCACTAGTGTGTCATATGCCGCACTGCAGTCCTTACAGCGGAACTTGCTGGCGCCAGTGAATATAGAACCATACAACTTGGAGCTCTGCCGGTACAGCTGGACGGTACTAAAGAGGTTGGGTTCTGTCGACGCTGTGGATACAGCCACTGTGGGATGTTGAACCAGCCCCAGTCTGTTGTTGTGGTTCTGTGAGGCCTGTTGGAGGGTTTTGGCCATAGCTGTCTGGTGCCAGTCATAGCCTCCACTTCCACAGCTACTGCTACTGCTGCTACTACTGCTGCTGCTGTGACTGCGAGGGGGTTTTTCTGCAGGAGGCTGGCTCAGGTTCAGATTCAGTGTGGACCAATAGGAGTTGGTCAGGAAAGAAGTGTAAATGGCCTTCATCTTCTCCAGGCTGTCAGCCACAGACCCTGTTGTGGCTGAAATGGCCTCATCTCCACTTACTGTGGCAGCAGCATTGGCAGCAGCCATCATGACGGAGGAGGAAGATAGGGACAGGGCATTTGAGGGGTCTTTAGAGAGGAGGACATCATCCTCATTTTTAAGTGAGGAGATCTCAAAATCAGACATTCTGTCACTGGATTCGCTCAAGTGAGACTCACTGTCGAGCTCTTGACCAGAAAAGTCAGCAGCATTGGGGGAGTCATGGAAGCCAGTGGATCCTGGCCTGTCCTTTAGAAGGAAGTCCTTGTCTTGACATAGGAACTTGGCAGCAGGCTCCTCCCCCTCCTGTGCTGAGTCATCTCCATCCAGGTCCTCATCCAACAGGGCTGCTTCCTTCTCATCTTCAGGGACGTATGCTGCAAAGAAAAACAAAGAGGGAAAGAGATTTGTTAGAGCCATACTGACAGCATATCTAATGATGGAGATCCTCAACTCTGTATTCCTGTTTCTTCACCAAGCCGGGAACTGATAGAAACACAAGATACTGACATTCACACTTTCTCAAGAGGAAACAGTGCAATCATCCAATGGCATTCACAGACAAAGTATTTCCTATCATAAACAGTTGCAGTAATTCTTTTCTAACTTCCGCCTTTTACATTGACATTGTTTTCAAATTGGAATCAAGTTACCACCCCCTCCCATTCTCTCTCCACCCCCAGGTCTTTGTTCTGTACTGCAGAAAATCAGAGACAGCCAGAGAGAGAGATGGAGAATGGAAAGAGAAAGATGGAGGGAGGGAGAGGGGAAAAATGTCTCTTCAAACAGAACTTGCCACCTTATTCTTCTCAAGGGGCAACAGCTTGAAATTAAAACTAAATTTGAAATTAATGAAGCACATTCTGGCGGTGGCATTCGTTTCTGAAGTAATAAATTACTTGTATCAACCTCGGAGACAGCGGTTCCTGTCTGTCAATTAATATGTCTTACGCTTCTTCTGCAGACTCTAATGCATTCCCTAACAGACACACTCGCCATTTAAATTAAGCATGCATTTTCACTCATTACACTGCTCAGCCCTCGCCTCCTCGTAAATAAAAATGAATGTATGTACGTTTGCCTGCAACAAATCTCTCCCCGCAAAACCCATTTGCTTCAATTACCAAAGATTAGAAAAAGTTTAGAGTTATTATTTACAGTTTAGCTTCGGGGAGTGGGCTTGAGGCTTTCAATTTATATTCAAATCCCTCTAGTTTAAGAATAATACAATGGAAATCATAAAGAGAAAATATGTATCAAGACAAATCACAGTCTCGCCTCTTTGTACATCTATGAATGTTTCTTTTTTTTAATAAGTCTATCAAAAGGATAAAACAACATCAGATGAGAAATGCAGCATGCTCACACTTTGTGATTAAGGCTGGATTTCTGAATAACAATTGAAGTGCACGCAGGCGCATGCATACACAAACCTCTTGTTTTCGCAACTACACTGGCAAAGAAGATGAGTGTGTGTATGGACATCAGTGGCCTTGTGCCTAGCATTCCTTTCTGTAACAGGCCATCACTCATCTGAGCTGGTATGTAAACACAGAGCGAGCCGGTCAGTGGGACGGGTGTGGCACAGAAGCACATATTCAATCTGAATCTAACACTTTTAAAGTCACAAAAAGGTTAAACAAATAAAATAATATATAGTAAAATAATAAGGTATAAGTAAATTTTGTGGTATCTATGATGAGAGAGAGTAAAATTATGTATAAACAGGAGAATTATAGAGAAATATGCAAGGTAGCTAGGTTGAAAACAAAACTCCAGATAGTGCCTACAGTTAGGTGAAAATGCGGGCCTGAATACATGGGAAAATGCGGGCTTCCACAAGTAATACCTACACAACCTGCCAGCCACATCATACAACACACTTCAGCCATTACCGAGTCCCGTCTCTAACTGAGCACCTCAAGAAGTGTGCGTGTGTGTGTTCGTGTGTGCGTGCGTGTGTATTTACGTATGTGCTAGTACTGCATCAGCAGCAACACAGAGAGGAGTCTCTGTCATTGTCAGGCTACTGGTTGCCATCGGCGATGATACGACACCACCGTGGGACAAACAGATGCACAGAGACACAGATATCCCAGAGCCCATCACACACACAAACAGGCACACACATACACACCAGTTGTACTGTAACTGCTTTGCCTTCAGGCAATCTCGGGAACTTCTGTGTTGAACATGCAGTTTGCTCTAGCCTTCAGTCTAACAAAAAGGATCCATTTGAAACACTTCAAACACGTTATCTTGTATTAGATGTTATTATGTGTGATTTAAAAAACTGCTGGGTCACATGACCCCTATCCACAATGCATCAGTTACTAATGTTTGTCTTTTATTTTTATTGAAGTGCAACTATCTTAAAACCTTGATCCCTTTCTGCTGCATGTTTAACATTTATCGATATAAAACACATGCGCGCACACACAGACACACACACACACAAACACACATCCCCCTCTCTCACAGCTTCCCCATCTCCCCCCGTCTCGCTCTCTCTCTCTCCCTCTCTCTCCCCCACTCTGTCTCAGAGACACATCCACCCGCCCGCACATACGTGCAGCCGAGCAGACCCACATGTACATGCCATCTGTTCTGAATCAGCCAAAACGACAGCTGTTTAAGAGAACAATGCTCTGGCTGAGGAAACAGCCGAACACAGCAGCCTGGCGCTCTCATCAAGGCCAAACATCAATGTGAAATCTCCTTTAAAACACAACGTACGCACTCCGCTTCAAATTAGCTGCCTTTGTGTGATAAGAACACGCTGTGTATTTGTGTGTGCGTGTGCCCATCTGTGTACCTGCAACTGTGTGATATGTATAGAGACACATGCAGAGGATCAGGGAGAAAATTGTGTTTGCCAGCAAGACCAGTATGTGCTGAATGAAACCTCGGTGTGTAGGCTACATCCACCTACACGGAGCATGAGGCACACGACTGATTTCTGGACTTGTTTGAGGCAAAGGATGTTGAAATGTGGAAAACATTTGACATTTAATAGGTGCAGTGTTACAATAAATTAATACAATGGCTTGCATTGAATGAGCTGCTGTGGCAGTTTAGGTTCAACTACAGCTGCCTCCATTGTTTTGTGACATCATAAAATAAATACCCTGTTGATTGCAGTTTCAACAGTCTCAATATCCTTGTGAATATAAACGTCGTCCTTGCTGTGATATATTTTATGGGTGAAAATGTGGCTTGTTTAAGTTCATTTTGAGCTTGGCTTACTTCTGCGTGTCACCATCCACCCAAAGCTTGCAGGCAATGTTGCTGTTTCACTATGTGCAGTCGTGGTTCCTAACCTGTTTTGTCTAACAACCATGTTAGATGAGCTCAAGTGCACTGGTATCATCACCACCCACTATGTTCTAAATGTGTTCAAATGAATTGATTTGAACACTATTAATTATATAAAAAATATCATTGCACATTTTTTTCAAACAAGACAAAGTGATAAATCTAGGCTTTGTCTCTCCTGTATAGTAGGTTCAGTCAAGTTTACATTCATAATACTACTACTTAGACTGTTTGAACCATTACTTCTAGCTATTAATTCCACCTCTCTGCTAGATCACCAGTTAGTTTTCACATGATCTCAATCCAACTCTGCGTCCTAGAAATTGTGTTTGTATGTTAAACGTACAGTGTGTAGGGTTTAGTGGCATCTAGCAGTGAGGTTGCAGAACTTCTCCCATGTGCCAAGTGTGTAAGAGACCTACGATGGCCTACAAGAAAACGATTATGGCCCTATGTGGAGAGTCAGTGTTCGATTTATTCCTTCTGGGCTACTGTAGAAACAACATGGCAGACTGTGGAAGAGAAACTGCTCCATAATGTAGATGTAAACAGCTCATTTTAAGGCAACAATAACACAATTCTTATTTTCAGGTAAATATCAACTAATGAAAACATAGTTAGGAATATTATAGACAATTTCTGCCAACAGATGCCATTAAATCCTAAACATTCGACTTTTAGTAAACGTCTTTCTTAATTATGTAGCTGTGACAACATAATCACAGCAAATGTTGTGATTTCAGGTAAGCTAAATGTTAATAATAAAAAAGGTAATTTCAAATAACAGTGAAGTCACTATGAGTGGATATTATATTGCAAGGTTGTCTATTCTGCTGATAAGTTACGTATCAACATTTTTGCGACTTTTCAGGTATGTTAATCAGCAACATTTCCTCATTATGTTAGTAGAAAATGTAATATGCACGGCATTATGTTTTCCTCACATCATATTTTCTGTTTCAAATGAGTTGTATATAAATGTAATGTTTAGAAGTGAGGGCTGCTCAATCACACCACTTGATGAACCTAAGGCCTGTGTTGTGTCGTCAGCCGCTAGTACCAGGCAGTCTACTGATTATTGTGACAATAAATAAACTGAAAAAATTAAATAGTTTAATAATATATTATATAATAATAATAAAGAACAATGACAAAATTTCCTCCTGAACATCTAGTTTTTGTTTTTGGTAACAAAAAAGAATTTCTATTTTTTCTCAAATTAGCTGCCTCTCTCTGATCTTTCCCTATAACCCAGTGGCTGGGAATCACTGTTATGCCCTTAACTTATTAGAAGACTTGTTAGTTTTGCCCTAATAGAAACACACTGTAATATTCCTATTGGGTTCAAGAGAGTGGCTGTTCATTGCCCCACTGTTTCTTTAGCCAGAACTTGGCACAGCATGGTTTCACTGTGTTTGCATGAGTGCAAGATGGGTAAAGGGTCACTACACACCTTATCCATTATTGTATTTATTGTTGTAGCTAATGCAGTCAAATAAAGCTGCAGCATAATTTATAGTGCAAACCACAGAAGAAGGAGAAAGGAGACATTAATAAATGTGGTAGAAGGAGAGAAGACTTAGGGGAGAGGAGGAGGAGGAGGATGAGGTGGAAAAGAAGGAGGTAAAGGAGAAGGAGGAGGAGGAGGGAGGCAGGGCTTGGAAGGAAGTCAAGAGTGGGGCCACACACACACTCGCACACAATGTGAACGTGCAGAGATGATCCCCAAGGCTACTGGCTTAGGTCCAGGCTGCAAGGTTCACAACACTATGACCCAGGATACTGAGATAAATGTGGAGAAACACACACACACACACACACACACACACACACACACACACACACAAACACGCGCAAAACCGCTGGAGTAGAAGAAGCCTGGGCCAAACACACCAGGTATGCAGGTGCTCTTTTAATTAGTAGAGAGAGAGAGGGGAGAAGAGAGAGTTCCAGATGAATTGTCAGCAGGGTGGAAGAGGTGGTTTGATCTCATTTTCAGGCGAACAGGCCGGGGAGAGACTGCCGATTCTGAAACCGAGGCAAGCAAGCAAACGCCACAGTTGTTTCCAGGAGAGCTGGAAGGGCTCGGAAATTATTCTTGACATCTGAACAAAATTACAAATCCCTGCTATAATAGCAAATAATTCTAATAATAGGCAGTCAAATGAAACTAAATGGACATTTTGAATTTACAGTCAAAAAAACTTGAAGCTGTGTTTGTGAACTGCGTCTCTGTATTCCTATCTGTGTGTGTAAAGTGAGGAAATGCTTATGCACTCTGCAGATGTTATGATGTTAGGAAACAGTTTATCATGCTTATATAACCACTTAACAGCCCTATCAGACACACTGGCACGTCAGCGTTGCCTGTTTACACTTCTGCTTAAACCATGCAGTTTCAGCGTGTGTGTGTGTTTGTGTGTGTTTGTGTGTGTGTGTGAGAGAGACAGACAGACTGAGACAGACTGTCCTCATCAGTCTCATGTAGGAAAACATTTTTGTTGAGATGAAACTGAAGACATGTCTGTAGACCAGAGATGAAAGCAACCCCTATCCGAACTTTCTCACATGTACACTATGTGTGAGTGTGTTTATACATATTTGTGCGTTGCATGCATCCACCCCCATGCCATTTCCCACTTGATGAGATCCTATAATCTCCATCCTCACCTCCCTCCCTCCCCCTTTTCCATCCCTCCCCAATCACCAGTGCAACCCACATTAATGAAGTTAATTGAATCTGAGATCGATAATACTTAATTATTGCGATTTGACATGCGCAGACAAATTGGTGGGATGGCTTCTATGTGTGTGTGTGTGTGTGTGTGTGCAGCGAGGGTGGTTAAAGGGGCATGGCTGTCTGCAGTGAGCGCCTTGGGATTGGCGAGGCGTGCCATCGATCTCGAGAGGTGTTCCATCGACCCAGACGGCTGACGAATGGAGCTGTTCCCTCAACCGGCTACATGACTTACTAGACCTGTAACATATTTACAGTATCATCAGAATATGATGCACTAATTGCTTCTCCAACAGCCCGCCATGTTGCTAGAAACATTGCTGCACATGCTGTAATAATGACTCGTGCACAAATCACCATGATAGTCCTGCAGGAAATGCGGATGGTAATCAAAAGCAACATTATAGTTACTCTACTTCATAGCTTTTATGTTTTTTATCTCCTAAATATTTCAATATTCTCATAGTACTACTCAAAGTGTTTGAAATGTAAATGTGAGATATCTATTTGTTTTTGGTCATCACTTCAGTGTTTATTGTTACAATATTGAACTTATCTTGCAAAATTCTAGGTCGGAATTAATTCAATATGACTACTGATATGTTATCACTTCAGTGTAAGATAAAGTACCTTATAAAGTAAACTTGAGTATCAGTACAGATTTCTTACAAAAAAAATAACTGGTAGAAAGTGGTAAACGAAGCCCATGCATATGATTTAAATTTTAATCAAGTGTATTAGTCAGCAAGTGAAATAAATAATGGGTAAATTATACCTACTCTACCTATTTGTTAATAGTAACAGCTGCAACATAGAAAATACATAAAATGTACTCTAAGATATTTTATAATCCCTGCACTGCAACGTGCACATGTGTCAGCACCCATGTAGCAAGGCCAAAGTTGGTTTCATTCATGAGACTGGAGAGAGCTGAGCTGTATTCAAACAATGCCTATAGATACTATATATACTTCTCTTGGGTCGCTGTTTCTCACATGACACGAACCAATCAGTAGAGCATGGTGTGGTCAATTGTCAATAGTCTCTGAATAGCAAGGCGGTCCGGTTTTTAGCACTGTCATCTCTCAGTTGGAAGGTTCCAAGTTTGAATGCAATGGCCAGCTGCGGCCAAGAGTTGATATTACTGACTTTCTATCAGTAATCAGTAGTGTTGTGTATTACAAAAATGTTAGGTATTCATACCTATTAAGTTTAGTGTGCCATAGCTGTTAAATTAAGGTACCGTTTACTTAAGACATAAGAAGAAAACTGCTCAAACAAATTGTTACCTCACATAAAAAAATTAAAAAAAAATCTAATAAAAATCCAATACAGTAAATGCAAACATATTAAAGGGATAGATACCACAACATCAAAGTTATGGCAAAATCTGTGATGGTGCATCATTTTATGTTATGGAATTTATTGTCATATTGCCCACATCTAGCAGTCGTTGTGCTGAAAAATTGTCATCATACTTTATGCAGTTAAATGTCATATGGTATCATTTTCTTCTGCAAGGACCTACAATAGTGTTCTATGCAATGGGTTTGAAAAAAAAAAAAACCATTTCAGTCACTTAAAGGTGTACTTGTGGAAAAATACATTTACAATGTATATATAAGCTTTCATTGATGTACTGTGCATTCATTCATTCACAGATATTTTTGTTGTAGTTTTAGTTCTACTTGTTGTAGCTATAGTTTCTATGTTAAAGCAACATCTTCTAATAATGTGGCAGTGGTACGTTGAAATAAAAATGAAAAATAATCTTCTCCAAACTTGTTTCTTTGTTTGTTTCAGTTTGATTTTTACTACATATTATTTGTATGAATCAGTTCAAGAGGCTGTGGCTCATGATGTAGAGCGGGTCGTCCTTTAATCACAAGGTTGTTGGTTTGATTCCTTACTCCTGCTCGTCAAAGACACTGGCCCCCAACCTGCTCCTGACTGTCAGGCCAAGATCTTGCATGGCCGCTCTGCCACCATCAGTGTTTGTATGTGTGAGTAAGGGGAAAAATTAGAAAGCACTTTGTCCGGAGAGGTAAAAAGGCACTATAAATGCAGTCCATTTACAAAATGCAGCCCAATAATAGCTGTTAGATTTTTGTTTGCTCTAAAATGCACTTTTTTTCAGGCCTGTATCTGTATGTACTGTATATGAATTATTTCTATGAGGAACTAGCTCCATGCTGATAAGCAGTAATGAACAGCACGATAGTCCGAAATATGCAAAATGCCTTTCAAAAAAGCTGAGATAATATTAGCATATACAGCACATAGTGGCAGTGGCGTTAGCGAGAGAGAGAGAGAGGGAGGATGAGAGAGGGGAGATTAGATTTGGAGTGGCAACAGTTAGTGTGTCTGTCTATGACTGCAGCAGCATCGCAACACACTGAAATACTGCGATTATTCAGAAACACACACACACTGTTGTAGCACGCTTGTGTAAGTCCTTAAATGTTTGTGTGTGTGTGTGTGTGTGTTTGTGTATGTGTTGTGTTAGCCTGGCTAATCATCTCCCCATGCCACTCAGCTGGGGAGCTGCTGACACTGTATTTACATGCTGCTGTTACAGTGCCAATACAAGAGTGTATGCCTGGGCTAGAGAGCTACTGACAAACTCATTGATGCGTGTGTGTGTGTGTGTGTGTGTGTGTGTGTGCTGTATTTATACATGTGCAGAATTTACTAAGCAAAACAGATCAATTTTTATAAAAATCAAATGCAGCACCATTTCAAATGGGTTTGTTTTCAAGACAAAGTCAACTTACCACCTAAACACTGATTTTAACTGTGGGAAGTGTGTGCGTGCATGTGTGGTCTAAAAGCAGCAATATTCAGTTATTTATAAAAATGGTAACAAAAGTGTAAAAAAACAGTTCCAACTAATTATCAAGTCAGTATTTCCGGTTATATCTGACTCTTGGCATCCTAAACACACATGAAAGAGATGAATAATTCTCCCTCTCTGTCGCTCTCTCCCCCTCTCTCTCAAGCATACACACACACCCAGGCTAACACACACTTGTCGTCAGTAGCACTGAGCCTCTACATGACCTCTTGCTGACTGTAAAGCTGCTAGTTAATTAAGGAGGAGTTGTAAAGGAATAAGTGATATAGTGTAGACAACAAGGATCACTATCTAATTCAACATCTTGTGTTAAAGATTTATAAAGAATACAAATGTGAAACCAACCAAAAGGTGGCCAGAAAACAAAAGATGAACTGGGTGAAACCCTTACAGGACAAATTAAAATGAGAAAAGAAAGTAGAAGAGATGACAATGTTGGTTAAATCTGGATGATGCCCCTCTGCTGTATTGCAAATGTCAAACATGCTATGAAAGGTGAAATAATAACTAGGTCAGCACCCTTGCATTAGCTGCTAGAAACAGAATATATGCCCAATAAAATTCAATCGTAATTCCCTTTTAACTGATTGAAATGAACAAGACGAGAATTTAATGTGTACATTATAGACCACAACACATTTCACATGCCACTCTGAGGCTCTAACAACCACCAGTCCACACAGCGAATCAGTATAAAATGTGATGTTTAAGGAAAATGCCACATGCTAGTTGGGCCCACTGTTTAGCAAAACAGAACACTACCTTTATCTAAACTTCACTTCACACACTGATTTGAGTTATGCTAGACAGCTAGCATAAATTAGCCCTTTTTGTTACATCATTTATTACCTAAACAAAACGAAACAAAAAACTCCCACATCATTTAAGACTACAGTTCATTTAAGTTTCGAGCTGCTCGAGGTTTTCAATTTCAAACTTTTAACTGTAGTAGCAGTATGATAGCTACAACTTCCATGCCTGAGCTGGAATAAAGAGCTCTAAACCAGCAGCCTGAGAGTAGAATAAAACTCACCAAAACCATCTTGGTCAGTCTTGTTAGTCATTTAGTTAGTTAGTCCACTGCTCCAACAATCACCAACTCTGGTTTGACTGAAATAAACCTGAAGTCAATGAATTAGATGTGAAACAGTTTTTCCTGCTGTCTCTCTGCTCTGGTTTTGCGGTTGTGGGCACGACTCAGGCCGTCCGTCCTGTAACGTTATCTCCGCCAATCGCAGTCAGCTCAGCTGCCTGTTGTACCAGGCTGACCTCTGGTGCACTATATGCACTATATGGGATTTCTAAATATCCTGGTAAACTGTATTACCATTTGACAGAATTTGACAACAAAATTACTTATTCATAATATGGCTGGGAAATATGTAGAAAACCAAATATCAAATATGATGCTTTCGACCAAACAGATACTGGAGGGTTGAATATTGGTGTTTTCATTTAATATTTTCACAATGAGATTTTTGATGAATAATCATCAGTAAAGTGACTACAGGCAAATAACAGAACAGAACCACTTTACTGTAATGCAGCCTTTAAAGCCAGGAAAACACTTACAACATCCAAAATCTTAGACCATATCTTGTTCTCATATCACAATTGATATAATATCAATATGTTGCCATAATTCATAAAACATAATGCTGGAAGTAATCAGTGTATTCAAACTAACAGCACAAACAGTGGCCCTTTTTCTAAGGATAGCTCTGTGGAGGCCATTTACCGAAAGAGGTTTTTCAGAAATCTAAGTTGTTATCAACTGAAATAAACCACATATTGCACAGTTCCTCATACAGCTCCTCCTGCTCCTTCCTGTTTAAGCAGGAAACTTGCATCAGGTTTACAATAACTACAGCATGTGTATCTCCATTCATTAGAAAGTGCCGGCAGTGCGTACTAAAAGTATTCAGCTGGACGAAAATCAAATGTGCCAGTACTTTGTAGTGCTGAGTACTGGCCCAATTAAAGCACTGTACAACATAATATATGCAAGTGTTAGCACAGGGCTCACTGCTATGATGTGTGTGTTGGAGACACATGGAGGACTATGGTGTCTGGGTTCTAATCGCCTACAGGGGCATTTCAACGGGGCGACATATCCAGAGAACATGAAAATGAATAAAAAGTATATAGAAATACAGTGTGTGTGTGTGTGTGTGTGTGTGTGTGTGTCTGAATAGACACACACAGGCAACGATATCTCCCTCACGCTACACAAATATTATCAGTGGGCGACTGTTTGTCAGTAAATGATCCTCTGCCTGTCCTTTGTTATTCAGATAGCTTGCACTTGGAGCAGCCACACTCTCAAAGCCCACAGGGCAACCTAGGGTCATGAGCACTCGTCCCAGGGGATGTGTGTATGTGTGTGCATGTGTGTGTGAAAAACCAGCGGGATGTGCAGAGTTAGCCAAGCAGGGCTGAGCAAGATCTATCATTTCCACCATCTCCCATTTGTTTCTCCTCTCTAAACTCCCTCCATCCTTACCTCCCACTCGTCCTGTGTTCTTCCTCTCCTTAATGCCATTTCCTGCCTCTTTTTCTCTATCTATCTCTCCCTTTCTGCCTCCGTCATCTCCAGCCCATCTCACACACGTAGGCTTGCTGTTTTCTCTTTCACTTTCCCCAGTTAGTTCCTTTGTTTTTCTCTTACTTTTCCGTGAATTCCTCAATATTTTTCGCAGGTTTTCACCATTTTTCCAGAGAACAGATTGGACTTCCCAAGAGGGCAAGGGTACGCATACAAGTGGCCACCCACCGCTGCGCACACAACTCAAGAAAATACCATAAATACCGTAATATACTATGCACAGGGAGTATAATAATACATTTAAGACACACAGACATTGCAGAGGAAAATGCTGCTATATGCCAGCAAGAATTGTGCAGTAATGTCAGTGCTTTTGCACGTTGAGCGAGATTTGTTAGAATAGAGTAGAATTGTCTATGGTCTGTATTCCCCCACACACAAGCACACATGCACACTGTCAGAAACACACACATTCACACACTCTTTGCATTGCTGTCTGGTTAGTTGCTGGGTATCTATTACCTGCCAGTCTGCTCTGATCTCTTTGGACAGCTCTGATCAAAAGATGTCATCCGACCTACTCGACTGGGCTCGCTAGGGAAGTTAGCAAGGGGGAACGTTTGTGTACGTGTGTGTGCATGCGTGTGTGTTTCGGAGTAAATCACACAGTGGTCTGGGTGTAAATAAAACGACAGGATCACTTTAAGGTCCTGTCAAGTAGGCAGGAGGCGATTATGATAACGCCCGCTCTGCTCCAACGCAAACGGACACACTTAAATTCACTGGCCGGAGCATAATATACATGATATAGCTCTTTTTTCTGTCTCTTCCTGCCTGCCTCTGTGTGTCGTCTTTCTTATGTTTTCTTTTTTTCCTCATCTCTTGTGCAATAATGCCTTTTCTTTTTGTTTGTTTTTTTCTGATTATTGCTAGTACAGGCCTGAGACTGTGCATCTGCTGAGAACAGATTGAAAGCAAGCGTCAGTCAAAGACAGATTCAGGCCTTTAAATCTGTATAAAACAAGAGAGTGCATGTGAGCCAAGACATCATCTACGCACGCATTTACACATACATGTAGACAGACGTGCTCTCACGAAAAACATCCTGCATCTTGAAATTAAATGCATGTCTTTTACAAAAAATGAAGAGAATTCCCAAAAATGAATTCGTAAAACAAACAAAACACAGATGTAAAAGAGCAGTGGCGAAGCTCTGTCTAAGCAATAAAAGGTGTAAAATGTGAGGGGTTTTAGAGGAAAGAAAAACGGCAAGCAATAAAGCTGGAAAACAGCACTGCTCCGAGGCAATTTAGACTGCAAAACACAAACCATTAAGTTTGTGCATTATCTTTTAATTTAATCTTGAATGATTTATAATCCATCACGCAAGGCTTCAACCATATCCAATTATTCTCTGCTGCTTGATTGACAACAAAGGTGATTTATTAAGCTAATAAAAACTGATGTGCTCTCCACTTGCTCTGAAAATAACCAGCCGGACCGAGAGCTCAAAGACACACTTGCCCACAAACACACTTACACACACACACACACACACACACACACACACACATGCACACACACACTTCCTTCCTAAGAGGTAAAAGATCAATACTCTGTGTGCATGCATGTTTGTTTTGAAGTGTGTGTTTTTTGTGTGGGAGGTTAAAGTGTGAGTGGGAACCTTTTGAACAATCACTTAAGTATCTCTTTACTTAAAAGAGAAATCAGTCTCCATCTGTCCCTGCTGCTCTTGCTGTGCTAGAAACGTCGGAAATCAAAATGTCAGGCATAGTGACGAGCGGCGGTTTTTCCCTATGCAAGGCCGAGTGATTATATTAGGCTTTAATTCCTCCATCCACGGCATATATGTCATCTTAGTCTCCGCTTTATCTGCTAATGTTACGCTCAATCACTTGATATTAATGGAAAAACAGAGAGCCAGGGGGCCCTGTAATGGTGGTGGTGGTGATGTGTATTTGTGTGTGTGTGTGTGTATGGGTCTTTGTTGATGAGCGGTGGGGTGGGATGGAGGGGGTTAACGGTCTAGAGTTCACATGCATATCAATGTAGGAAAGTGCCATTAAGAAATATTAGCATGTTTACAGCGCCATGTATGAGGCTCATTTAATGAGGCTTAGAGTCACACATGTTTTAATGTGGCTACACACGCGCGCGCACACACACACACACACACACACACTATGTGGCCTGTTTTCACTGGCTTTCATTTTTTCAAACAACAATCCAGGTATCTATGTCATTCATGCTGACATGTTTGAAAATGTGGCCTTTATGAAGTTGGATTTAAGGGCGACTGTCCGAATTACAGTTGTAATGCTATACTTATTAGAAACAAATGTGTCTGGAAGTAGAGGAGGAGGGTGAAAATAATCATATGAAGGAAAGACAGTTTGCTTGTCCTTAACCCTAAAGAGGTTTTTTGTAGGGTTAAGATTAGGTTAGGATAAGGGTTAGGCAAGGTTACATTTGCAAGGGGCAAAGTTTAAGTATGGGTTAAAGGAATACTTTCTTCACAAAGTCATCATTTGTGTATCAATTACTCACCCTGTGTTATGTTGAATTAAGGAAAATTTAGATTTTCTTGCATGCCTCCATTAATCCAAAAATGGAGAAAATTCTTAATGAATTGGGGTAAAAGGGGGCAGCATTTTACAAGAGCAAAGCTATGTCAAAACATACACACAACTGTGCAGTATAATCAAGTCTCATTAATTCAGTCGTATGCTCAGTGCTTCCCAAACACATGCATATTCTCTAAAACCGTAAAACGCTTCCACATGAATGCCCTCGTGGACGAACTAGTAGTGCCTGGGCAAGTGTGCGCCATTGAACGAGGGCTGTCATGATATCAAAATTTCGCCATGCGATTATCATGGCCAAAAAAAAATCACAGTAACAATTTTATTGCAATATTTATAGAAAATCTAAAAAAAAATGGCTATGAATTAAATTTATTTTTGACTTTGTTTTTTATGCGTTTTGTCTCTTTTTCAGCCAATGAATTATACTCTAAATTTGAGTGTAGGAAGGTGGAGAGAAAAACAGAAATTACTTGAGGCATTGAGTTGCTTAGTTTTTGTATTTTTGCAAGACATGTAACATAGCGCAATAGCGTCATTACGAGTTTTTGTTTTAAATACATATATTCAGGGTTATGCAAACCATGATCTCCTGCAGCCATTATGGGGAAATTATTAAGGGGAATTTTGGCATAATCACAGTAAAATACTACATTTGCACCGCATGTAGGTAAGGTAAGGTAACATAAAGTCATGACATGATGACAGTGAAGCCAGAAACATTAGCTTTCTGCTGCAAAAAGAATGAATGCTTTGTCTATTATGATTTTTATTTTAGATCAATAAATATATATATAGGATTATACTGTAGAAACACGGCCATTACAGGGAAATACTGGTGTAATAACTGCGAAACACCACACTTGCACAGCACGTAAGTTAAGGTAACGTGAAGTTGTGACATGATGACAGTGAAGACAGGAGCCTAAGCTTTCTGCTGCAAAAAGACTGAATGCTCTCGCTACTATGGTTCTTACTTTAGATCTGTTGAAACAGGATCGTGCAAATAACAATCTCCCACAGCCATCCACAGGAGTTCTATTTCTTACAGGGTAAATGCTGTCCCCTTTTACTCCAATTTATCAAGAATGTCTCTGTTTTAAAATTTCACTTACTACTTACTATATATATATTTATATATATATATATATATATATATATATATATATATATTTATATATATATATATATATATATATATATATATTTCATCTTGTTATTTCTTTGTTTGTACGATAGTATCATATCAGGTAATCCAAAAACCTGCTGGGCTCTAAAAACACAAGTACACAATGACAGATTACCTGAAAAAACCTTGACAGGACCCAGGCACTATAAACACAGTCAACAGGTTCTGAGTTTACTGTGCCATAGCTTCTTTTCTTCCTACACTGCACATATCACTCAAACATTTCCAAGATTTCAAAATAAACCTGGTCAATATGTAAAATGATGTGATGACCAGCAGAGACAGAGAAGACTACCATGCCATCAGTTGTTGAATTGAGTCATTTCACCGCCATTTATACCCTCACAATAATTCCACAAATGCATCACATATAACTTTAGTACTATTTCTTCTTGTTCCAGTGTCTGTTATTGTTCTACACTGCTGTATGTCACGCCAATAAAGAGAATACTGAAATGAAACCAAAAAAAAAGCAATGATTAAGTTGCCACCATTCCACAGTGTGTCTCAGTGACAAGTTGCCGCACACATGAAAACACACACAGACGCACCACACTGAGGCCTTGCTTTGGATTAAAATATCAGAGAGGGTTTCATATAATGCAATCCCACAAAGTCTTCTATTTATTTTATGTTGCTCTATAGTGTAAGCAAAAAATGTGCATTTTTATAAGGTGTTGATGCTGCAGCTTGGGGACATTCTGCATGTCGCTCTCCATCAAAGGCTGATTCTTCCCCGTTCACTTCACTTTTTTTTTTTTTTTTTTTTTTTACAAAAGCTTCTCCTTCATCATCTTTGTAGCAACGTGCAATTAAAATGCAACCTGAGAGTTAAAAACAGGGCTGTTCCTCGGCTTTGATTTGTAGTTAGTGTGTTGCTAGCATGTTAGTCTGACTGCAGACATGTCACATGATGGATCTCTGGCCCTCGCAAGCCATCAACACCTTTCCTCCTGGCCACGGGGTGCAGTGTGTGTCAGAGTGTGCGAGTTTATCAGGGGGAAAGATGGGTTTTCAGTTTCAAAGCACTGGATTTGTGTGTCTGCGGCAGCGTGTGTGTTTGTGTGTGTGTGTTTCCAGCAGGGCGGTAAATACACAGACAGCGATGAATTATGTCAGGAAGGAGACCGCCATTTTTAATCATGTAATTAACTCTGAAGACTGGCAAAAAAAGAGAAGAAAGGTCTTTTATGTCATGCAAACGAAGTCAAAATGGTACCAGTGGTGTGTGTGTGTGTGTGTGTGTGTGTGTGTGTGTGTTTGTTTTTGTGTGTGTGTTATCTGTCAGTATATGAAAGAGCCCAAAAGACATGTCACCCAGGCTACAGGTAGAGCAAGAGGGCCAACAAGGCCCAGTCTAACTACACAACCTGCTGTTATGGCAACCAAGCCTACAGGGAATACATAGACATGCACATGCAAACACACACATACACTGTGCATACAAGAAACAATAAAAGAGCTCACAAGCTTTTTATATATTCTCAAATAATATACTTAATATACTTGATTTTCCTTATCGTGTCATGCATCACTCCATAACATGTAGTAAAGGTTGTGTGCTTCAGTTTTGCTTATCCACAAAAATACACACATTCCCTGTTTAAACCATACAATAGCTGATATAAACCACAAGACATGCTGCCTCTGACCTCCTGCGGGGGACTACAGGAACAATTTACAATCTCAGGGCCGTAGCTAAAGAGTCAGCACTGAGGGGGACCAAATCTGTCAGGAGGGTCTACTACTGTCTACATAAATTATACATGCACACAACATAAATGATTGACACTTTACATGGATGTCACATATGCTATCTGACAGACATAATAAATACATTAGCATAAGATGAATGCACCAGTGTTCTGCTAGAGTATGGCAACACCACTTGGACAAATCACATGTGGAAATGCAGATCAACGCAATACTAGCTATTGGCAGTTTGTTAAGTATATAAATATGTATTTAAATTACAGTTACTGTAAAGGAGTTACTACAAAGGGGTTTCATCCAAATATATTCCCTTCAGTAAAAGCTTAAGAATAATATGATATTCTTTATGTTGCTTTGCATCTTTCTGCCATGCAGAATTGCCAGGTATAACACAACAATCTGTGACCAAGTACCAGACTCCATTAAAAACATGAGTTTTGTGAGTTGTTGAGTAGTTAGGGTTAGGGTAAAGGGGTTGGGTCCCAGAATTCGGTGTAACATCTTCTTTTGGCATAGCTTATTTCTGCACATATTTTAGCTGTATTACTCAGTTTAAAACATCTGTCAGAAAAACTTATCAAAAAGTAATTGAATGTAATGAGTGACATTACTTTAATAAAGTAATTATCTTTAAGAAATAGTATAAAAATAAAATGTTTAACAGGGTAACTAGTAATCTGTAACTGATTACATTTCAAGAGTAACAATCTCAACATTGGTGCTACATGACTTTAATCAAATCAACCTCCAATATCAGTCACAGTGAGCTGCAGTGCTACAGTTAGTGAATGAAGTAAGTTGCTACTTACTACTATTACCACTATAAAACTTATTTTATGCCATATTTGCTAATATTGAATAACTAGAAAGGATAAATATTTGTGGCGACCAAAGCATGCAACTAACTTTGAGCAGCACGTCTGAACATACCTGCGAAAGTTTTTGTTTTGTTTTTTTTCCCCTCCAAATTTTACCATTTAAATGCCCACTTACCAACTATAGATACTACAGTTTCTGGTAAAAAAATAAATAAATAAAAATTAAATAGAATAATAAATATTACAAATAATAAAAAAGGACAAATTAAGCCAAATACATACTGATACAGTACGTACATACTTATACATGTAGTTTTTAAATGCAGCTTGAGAATGTTACTGTATTTACAGTTTGTGGAAAACAGATGTGTGGTGCACACCTGGTGTGGACTTTGCTGCTATTTAATACAGTTCACATGATAAAGAAAACTTTTGAAGTAAATTAAAGTAATATTTTCATTTTTTTTAAATATCTGCTATTAAATCCCAATAAACGTTCTGCCTTGAGCAAGTAACTAAACCCTTAATGATGATTTACAGATGTTGACTGGATGTTCATCTTAAAACATGAAAAAAAGCTGACATCATGTTCTCCAGACTGTACATGTGGATGTGACTAAGTCAGCCCCTTCTTTATCCAACCATTTCACCGCTGCACCATGTCATGTCATGAAAATTTTCCATGTTACAGCCTTGTACAACTTACACACACACACACCAACAGGATACATACAGTAACTGTGGTGTTGGAGACACATAACTGTGATTTGTGACAGCTGCGTGCAGGACATCATGTGACAGCTGCATGCATACACATATGCACAAACACGTACACACACATCTCCTCAATGTAAAACAGACCGTTCGCTATGTCTGGCATGCCTTGACACAGGCCACAATTGATTAGTGTGATTTACAGCGTAACTCCCACACACACGCACACACACACGCACACACACACACACACACACACACATGCAAGCACTCTCTGTCAGCAAGATGTGTGTTTGCGTGTTTGTGTGTGCTGGTTTTGTATCAGGCCGGTGGAATCCATAACGTCTTGTCAGGACTATGTGTAACGTTGTTTCCTCTTTGACAGGAAGTGACACTATTTTCTATGTCTCACACGCACACATACACTGTTACTCTGACACGTCGCAGCAAAAGTGCTGTTTATAAAACTCAGTTCAAATCCAGGTTTATTTGGAAAACTTCATTGAACCCTTGTGTGTGTTTCTAATTAGAGACCGAATCCTGCGGCCACATTGCTCTTTTAACAAAAGCCCCCCATCTCGTGGCGTTTAGCTAAAAATACCTCGACTACAAGAGTATAGGAGTATTTTCCAGACTTGATCACATTATCTGTGTGAGAGAAAAAGAAAATCATGCACCACACAAAGCTACACTTGTACCCCATCACCCTGGGCACTGGGAACAAAACAATGGGTCGCATTTATCTAGTGAGATGCTGACAAATTTGACTGGACAGCTTTTTAAAAATGCACAAGCACCAAAAGGAGACAATTTTGGGTTCTTTGAATGAGCTCAAAATGAAGGGATGTGAAGAAATCGCATAATTCGCTTTGTGCTGTATTCTAGCATCTGATGTTGCAGATGGTGATGAATGAGACATTTCATTCAAACGCTGAATTTAATTTAATGGAAAAGAAGAAACATGGTTTGACAGAGCTTCTATCTTTCAAAGAGTGCTCCAAGTATTTTTAATTTTATGCTTTGTGCACTACCAAACAAAACTATCTCATAGTCAGTGCTCATTAATTTTAATATACAAATATTTACATCCCCTATGAAGTTAGCAGCTTGTAAGTTAAAGCCTCGAGATGCTCCATAATTTCAATAACATTTCACAGTGAGTTTAGCTTTGAGACCAGCAATCATTTTTGAATTTTTCAAATAATGGATATCTCATTTCTATTTCATTTCAGAGTAACACAGCTTTAGCCTCCTGTGATGGAAGTCAGAGTGGATGAATCCATCAGTCTTAATTGCTGAAATTCTTGGCTGAGATATGTAATGGTTGCTTTGGCTTAAGTCATGTGGTGACGACTCATACACAGACAGCCAAGTGAAATGAAGCCCATACAGCACAGGGGAGTTATTTAACACACATTGTTTTCTTTTAAATCATGACTGATAAGAGTTCAGGAATGCAGTGGTGCCCCCAGAATTTTTTTATAGGGATGGTCATATGGGTCCACTGAAAATCTAGAGCTGGCACATCCATGCCAAGAGCATGACTTCAGGAATGTATGCAGTTGTAGTATATAGGCTAGTTGAAAACTATATCAATACGAGAGCTAAGGAATCACATACTGATATACTTTGGTTTCTAATTCTACAGGTAATATTACTAATTACCTGAAGTGTATAGACTAATACAGGTACAGTCCACCTTTTGAGTTCTACAAAAATGCTGTTTTAACGAGTTACGTATTTATTAATGCGAGGTGATTTATTGTCCTTCAAGTAGACTGGTTGTCCTTTTCCTTAAAAAGACAAATACAGCCTTATTTGAAGGAGTACACTGATTGTAAGGAACAAACATTTACTGGGAAAAAGCTCTCTGAAGTTTAGGGGAGACTCATCGGTACCCATAGTACCCATTTTCATTGGTATTTCTTAAGGTTAGAGTTCAAATTGACCCCTTTGAAAATCGCCATGCCAGTTTTTCTCTCACCAAAATTAAGCCCAAAATAGGAGCATTATGTAGCCCCCCCCCCCCATGACAAGCTATGCTGACATAGTTAGTGCAAACTGATGGCTTAGGCTAACAAAAAAAGTGCACCCCGGCCTCTTGAAGGTCCGGTGTGTAGGATTTAAGGGGATATATTGGCATAAATGTAATGTAATAAGTATATTTTCTTTATATTCACCTGAAAATAAGAATTGTTGTAGGTTTGTTTTTTTTTTTTTACCATAGAAAGAGCCATTTTTATCGACATAGGGAATAGGTCCTTGTTTATGGAGATTGTCATGTTCAACACCATGTTACTACAATGGCACAAAATGGATAAACCACTCCCTGGCTCCAGATAGGGCCATTTGTGTTTTCACAATGGCCGACATAATAAGAACATGACATTACTTTATTTAGTGTTTTTACTGGTTTAAATCACCAGGGCAGTTTGTTTCAGAGAGGAAGAGACCTCTGTGGACAATTCAGCACCCATTAAAAACCTCCTGAACTTCTGCATCTTAAGTTACCGGAGAAAAAAAGTGAACACACATTAGCAAGTGTGGTGACCGACATGCAGAACAGCATTGATGAAATGCTGATGTGTGAAGTGAAACTACTTTATTTAGTGTTTCTACCGGTTTAAATCACCTGGTGTGTTTGTTTAGGAGAGGAGGAGACCTCTGTGGATAACTCGGTTCCCAGTAAACACCTCCTGAACAAAAGAACACTGAAGGCATTGCAAGAAGAAGTTTAAGCTGGCTACAATCTGCAATCCTTATTACTAGATGCAACCAAATCCCCCTAAATCTTACTTTTAAAGACAGTAACGTCGGCTTTCAATTATATTCACTGGGGGCAATTGCATCAGTGTGACCCCCCCCACTCGGGAACGCTCATCAATTCATAGATTCATCAGTTTCATGAAACTGGTCTTCGTACACATAATATTTCATTCTGGGTTTCACCTCTCTGTAAATAATAAAACACAGTGGGGTTTTTATAAATTAGGAGAGGAAAGAATTTAAAAGTCAGATTAAAAGTAAAACATCACTGTGAATGTAATCTTTTTTCAGACCTTCAGAAATGAGCGTGAAGTGTTTCAGAGTAGATTCCACTCCTACAGTAGCAGTTGTTGCTGTGTATGGGGAGGCGTTTAACACTCAAGCTTATAATGGTCGATGAATCAATAGCTACATGTTAACCAATCAAGTGTCTATTGACTGGGTTTATCAGTGCTAATGAAAGGCACGCACACATACACACTCTTTCACACCCCTCCTTCCTCTGTTTCCCCAATTGTGAATTGCTCGTGATTCTGCATGCCAATGTGCTTTTAAATAGCCTGTGTTCTTTCATTTAGTTCAATCAAAACAGAGACTTTCATTTATGTCGCTGGGTTGTGTGATGTTTACAAGATAGAATGTGTGTGTGTGTGTGTGTGTGTGTGTGTGTGTGTGTGTGTGTGTGTGAGGGAGAGACAGAGTTCAGTGAGACTGGATATAACCTGGGGCAAGGCTTGAGGCTAAATCATTCCTGGAAGAGTGGCAGAAAAGGTAGAAAGCAAAAATGTTAAATGCTGACTGACTGCTGTGTCTGCTGCTTCCCTCTCTACTGCTCTCTCTGTCTCCCTTCCCCTGGTCTGTGTAGTCCTATAGCTACATGTCTTCCTTACACTGTCTCCCACTGTATCCTACCGAAGTACCTGGGTAAGTTTCTGTCAGTCTGTTGAGTCTTCCTGTCCGTCCCCATGTCTTCCCACCTATCTACAGTGCACTTCCTTTTGAGACATTTGTTTTTGGATTAAGATATTAAACACCTTCAACATGACAAGGTATGCAGATCATTTTATGAATGTTGTGCTAAAGAAGTTATTTACCAGTTAATAAGACAGGATAGAAATTAGAATAGCACATTGGTCATTCCTTAGAATCTCAGTAACAGTTCTTCTAATATAACTTTTCCTCCATTCTGTTTTTTACTCACACACCTCCCCACCAGGTTCTTTTAACACCCTTTTCCCACCAAATTTAGCGTATATCTGTGAGTTTTTTAAATTTGTGAAAACCCGCTAGAAACAGGCAATGGACTCCTGTCCCATTTCAATTAGACAAGTATGCCTTTTTTTTAATAGTGTGTCATATTTGATGTCACAAAATGGCTGTAAAACTGTAAACAGTAAAAAGCAGCATGGAGGCCAGAATAATTGTTAGATGCGTTACTTCTTTTTTATTTTTGTAACTTATTCAGTCTCTCTTTTAAACTTGGTGTCGACTAATTTGGAATGACAGTCAAGCACTGTTTGGATGGAGATGGATGGACTTTGTAGCTGAGATGACAAAGAGTTGCATAAGTTACAGATGCTCATGCCAGAAAAGGGACAAATATTGTACCCTCTTTCCACCACAGTTAATGTGTGCATGCACATTTTTGCCAGAAAACCTGTTACAAATAGGTGGTAGACTCCTTCACCATTGCCAGTAGACCAGAGCCATGCACACTTCTCTACAAGAGACAAGCTTGCCTGGTGTGTTGCATACGACATCTCAATGGCCCATAAAACAGGTTAGTAAATAGCAGAGAGCAGCATGAAGACCAGTGAAAATGTTATGGTGGTTACTTCTTTTTTATCTGTTGCTTATTCAGTCTCTCTATCTGAAAGTCGGTGCTGACAATGTTAGAGTGCTAGTTAGACAGAGAAGTATGCATTTTGTGGCTTTAGCAGTCCTTTCTTGGACCACAGCAAGACTTTCTCAGTCTTTTAACATGACACTTTATGACAGCATATTCCTTGGCCATTTGACAGATGATTCTGTTTCTGGTCCATTGTTGGGAGACAATTTCTACTTTTTTCCTTTAAAGGATCTTTTTCTCTCCAACCAATGCATTCATGCTACCAAATTTAAGCTGTCACTTCAACGTACAATGTGAAAGGCCCTCTGCACAGCCAGTGTTTCGTTTGTTCATTCTGGGCTACTATAGAAACATGGTAGTGCAATGTGGCAGGCTCTGTGGTAGAAGACCTGCTTCCTATGTAGGTATGAAGGGCTCATTCTAAGCTAACAAAAACACAATGACTCTTAATTTCAGGTGATAATACAATATTTATGAATATCACATTCCACTTCAGCCCCCTGAAAAAACCCTCTACTCCTTTAAGAGAGACTTATGACTCTGACAAACTCTAGAAGACAGACAGACAGACAGACAGACAGACAGACAAACACTAGCTAGCCTAGCAGCAATAAGGCTACAAACAACCCCTAATACAACACTCTTTTAAAGTAACATGCTCAATGTAACAGAAGTTCTGTGCTGATAGAGCAGCTATTTATATCTGGCATTCAAAGTAAATCCCGGTTGGTTATTGATACAAAATTTTTTTGGGGTGAATCACACCTTTAATTTCCTGCTAATTAACAATAACAATCAAAGAATGAAGTCTAAAATCTAAAATCTAAAAAATCTATTTGTGTTTACAGATACATCGTTTGTTGCCTAGTCTACAGATATTGCATGCATCTCTGGGACTCAGTCTGTTAGACAGCATCTCATGTTTCAAGCTAATATTGATAATTTAGAAAAATGCATATTAAAAAAAAGAAATGAAAGAAAGATGGGAGAAACAGGAAAATATAAATTATCTGTTTGTGCAGCAGAACCATTCCAGACATCCTTAAATGAGTCTGATCTGTGACACACAAGATAATCACTTTGTGTCGTCCTGTTAGTCTGTTTGTCTGTCTGTTTGTCTGTCTGCCTGCTTCTCCCCGTCTGTGTATTTCTCTCCCATGCTGTTGTTATGTCTCAAAGCCCAGCTTGTTGTGTGTACAGAACGTTTGGTTCCACCGGAGTGCTAGCTCTGTATAAACTCCAGATAATAAATGGTGGTGAGAAAATGAGGGACGTCAAAACACATGGGGACCCAGTTTGGGAGATCAAAGATGTGACACAGAGGAGAAGAATAGAGGTCCTGTCTGATACTTCATCACTGATATAAATGCACATATGACGGCTAAGACGAGTGTGTAAGCAAAGTATGGACACGAACACAGACACACACACAAACACACTCATGCACACTAGAAAAAATGTAAGAACAGACTTATGACAAACACAACAAGTCATTTGATTTAGAATCTTCAGTTTTTAAGTATATAAACTACTTTAAAAATATAGCTTGATGTGACATCACAACTATCGATATAGGGAATCTTAGAATTATTCCCATTGTAAAAAGGATACATAGACAGCATGATATTCAATGGAATAATATACATTTTTTTTTTTATCTGTGATAAGGAAAACTGCAAAAAACAAATGAAAGGTTGTGTCATCAATGACATCATTCAAATTTTGCATTGGAGCCAGAGTTTTGTGCCACTTCTATTGGAGTCAATGGGGATGGCACGGCAATTCACACTATAACCAGGCTGTTCTCACAAACTGTTCAGATATTTTCCTTCAATAAGTAATGCAACCAAATTTATGCATATCCCACGTGTTTTGAAAGGCTGCAATCACCTGACCAACACGCTGACAGGAGTAAAACAAGGAAGCAGTCTCGAACAGTCTTGTAAGGAGGCAGGTTGGGGTGGTGGATGGGTCACAAAACTTTCCCATGATGTGTTTTGAACAGTGAGAACTTTCAGTGAACTCTGAGTCATTTTACAGTACCTCCTCATTATGTTTGTTTTCCGAAACCCAACCACAGTGACTTTACTTGCCTAGAACTAACCTCTGTTACTTAACGTTAATTATGTAACTGTACATTGAATGGATGTAAAGTCATTCACGAGCCGCTTACTTGTAGGATATCATACAAACTGTTGGGCATGCATTTTTCATGGATATTATACAAACCATTCTATGAGAATACGTTGCTGTAACCCATCATATCTTTGTGATTTCAACTTTGACTGAAAAATCCTTCCATCAAATTAAAAAACACACATTATGTGATGTTGAATTAGGTTCTTTATCTAAAAGTGCACGTTCGCGTGTCTCATTATTGGTCTCCATACAGATCTGTCCAGCAGTTGCACATAACTCAACTTAAGGACTTGTTGGGGCCAAGATAGCTAAAGCTACCTGTTATCAATAACTAAACAAACCTCAAATAGTTATTGATATTTAATAATATTCAGGAGGGCTAACGTGAAATAACACTTCCTAATATTGTCAGGGGTGGCGCTACTCACCATATTTTTGTAAATTTGGGCCGTCATCATTTACTGCTAGGTCCTACTTGTTACTTTGTTCGACAATAAACTAAGTAAACATCTGCACTTCATCTGGCTAACATTAGTCAGCAATATCTCTGTTGAGACACCTCGCATCAATTTGGACCGTAAATGTTAGTAAGAAGTAATCCTCATGATGGTGTAGAGAAACAGAGTGCCAACTGCAGTATTGGTGAGTGATAGCACGTTCCAGCCTCTGTAGCTTAATCGTTGTTATGACTTAGTTGTGTGCCAGCTAATTATATAGGCTAACGTTAGATAGCTAACGGCAATATGAATGTAAATCACTGAGGCAAACTGCAAAGCATTATAGTATATGGTCATGTCCTAATTCTGTCCAGCCAGAATAATAATCAGGGCCAGTAAGAACTGATCTGCTTACAATTGCAGTCTGTTTAGTGATAATAGGTTGGACCTGTCCCAATTTTTTTCTGTATCATAATGCAACGTTAGATGTCTTGGACCAAACAAGGGCTAGAGAAAGATCTCTAATCTTTTTGGAAACAAATAACAAGAAACCTGAACGCACACATTTAGATAAAAAACATCAGTCAACATAGGAAGGATTTTAGGAAGGAAGTCTGGCTCAAAGTGTCCTTGATAAGAGACAGGAATTAAAGGCAACAAAGAGGAATTATGAAGATTCAAGTATGTCCAAAACAAAATAGTTCTAAGTAGTTAGCATGTCGTCTAACCACATCAGATGCCAAAAGAGTTTATTGATGTTGTGGGGTGAAAAGCCTGCAGTCACAACTGTTTTTTTAGAAAACAGTGAAAAGGATGACACTTTTGGTCAGTAGATGTGTGTGTGTGTGTGTGTGTGTGTGTGTGTGTGTGTGTATACACATATATATAATTGAAAAGAATGAGAACTTCAGAGAGGAGTTAAAACCCTGCTGACTTTCTCACCTCCTGCCTGCTTCCATCACATTGTCAGAAAAGTGTGAGGTGGGGACTTATGACGTTGTCTGCAAAGCAATTCAGTTGAAATGTCTATCCAGCTTTAGATATCAAACTTCTGTCACTTCATTCTCTCTTTTCTTCTCCTGTTTGTTTCAAGATGCATGAACTTTATTGTCTTTATGCAAGCATAACAAAATTGCAAAGAGGAGCAAAAAGCGTCTGTGCACACCGCCATCAGTTCCCTCATGGTAAAACTGTCCAAGGAACTTAAAATGCCAAAAATAATCTTTGAAACATTGACAGAGCAGGTGGTTACAGCTCACTTTGGTATCTGCATATAGCTGCAAGTGCAACTGGAGGTGACAATGAATCCACACCAGTTTTAAGAGCTCCCTCATTCTCTCTGCCAGGCCTTTAAAAAAAATCCTTTCTCTCCTTTTTCCAGCCCATCTCCTCCTAATTAAATGGAGTAGTGCCACTGACTAACAGGAGAGCCTGTTTTATCAGCACTCACTCATTCCACTCCTCCACGAGTGTTTGAGGGAGGAAGAGGAGGGGTCCGAAGCTACGGCAAAATCGGTAGTCATCAAATACTTGTTAGAAAGAAGGTAGAATCTTAAAGAACCATTTGAGCATGATACTGCAAAGAAGCAGCGACAAAGAAAGAGTCCTCTTCCTCTCACCTTTTCTATTTTCCCCTCCTCCCCTTCCTCCCTAGGCAAACCCAGGACCAAGTACCAGCAAGGGTCATATCTTTTTAATTATCTTTCCCGCCTTTGATTAATTATTCGGCGTGACAACGGCGCGTTCGTAATGCTTTTCACCTGCCGCCGCTGACTGACGGCCCCTCTGTTGAACTCAAAAGCAAACAGCTGCTGCCATGATCGCCTAGCAACCGGCCGGTGATGGATGAGTACCAGAGATGGATGGCCACAATAAATCACCACGTCTGCCTTGGCGCTATAGAAACCTGGGAAGAGTGAAAGAGATGGAGGGGAGGGAAAGATGGAACATACCAAAAAAACCCTTAATGTAACTGTTCTTATTTAAAACGGCTACAGGCAAGTGGAAGGAGTTTTGAGAAGAAGCCATAGAGTTTGTTGTTGTTCCTTCACTCTTTTTTTCTTCTTTACTTTAACATCTCGTCTTGTTTAAGCATGGATTCATGGTGGAGGAGGTTGCAATATTGTACTTTTAAACAGAGGCAGCGTTGCAGACAGCAATGGTCTGTGTGGCCATTATATACATACCGATGTGGACTGAGAATTCTTTCCACTATAGTACACTATAGTACTACGCTACAATGCTCCCACGATCTCCAGTGGAACTGCTCCATTCCCTCCAAATCTGTAAGCTTCGTCTGTAGAGTACAGACAGAGGGCTCCATCTCTGTCTCCGTAAAAGCCCTTAGTTTAAGGTTTTGCAGCAGTGCATGCAAGCATGCTAATGACACAAATGGCATTTTTTATTATGAATTCTAAATTTGTGTTTTTAAATATTCAATACACACAAAAATTGTGGAGAAAATGACACACTGTCTCAACAGGTATTTTCTTCCCCATGTTCCTTTCATCCCCTGAAACTCTCTGGGTAAAGTATTAATGTTATTTAAGTGTTACAACCTTTTCCCAGCAATAATCACAGGCCACCTATTCACTGACTGTCTCCAAGTACTGAAAATTGTAACACACAAACGCAACATGTGTTATCGACTACATGCACATGCAGGGTTGACAAGGAGTATCTGTGTAAACTGGGTTCCAACTCTTGTTGTGGATGAAAAAGCGTGGGATCTGCTGTTTACAATGATGTGTGTGCACTGAGGCCTTCATGTTTTTCCTTCAGTATAATTATCTGCCACAGTTAGCATGCTTGCTACATGGCTGCCTCATGCGCACTGGTAGACAAATAGTTATTAGGCACTGTGGTTAGGGTGAGGGTGGCTTTGCCAAAGCTGCAAATCCTCAAATGATTATTGCCAATCATCCATAGAATGACAATCTTAGTCAATGAGCCACTATGTTAATTTTCTAATTTAGGACAGTACATTTGAAGACATGTCCAAACTTAATCAAGCTATTGCAGTATTTTGACTGTATGAATTGCCGTTAGAAAATCGGAATCATCGATTAACATAACTGGCCACAATCAGAGGAAATACACAGTAATGACACTGAACACACCACTCAATGTGTTCTGTCATACTGTATTTCCAAACAAATGTATAGTGAGTTGCAGTGATTAACAAAGTCAGCACTTTCGGAGTCAAAAGGACATTCCTGTCATCTTAAATCTGCCAAGACTTAAGATATTTGTGTTTTTAGACACTACATCGCCTCCTTTAGACCTTTAGACTATAATTAAAGGAATGCATGATTGCCTCCAGAAACAGCACTGAGCAGTGAGACGGTTTTGACGCATTGGCTACAGTCTGAAATGCTGGTCACGTGACACAGAACGGCCCAAAAACAATAAAGACGCTGCTTTAAAATTAGCATTTTTCTGAGCATCACAAAATAAGTCTAACAGTTTGTACTATCATAATTTGATTCATCATGTCCAAAAAAATTATTTTTGCCATACATGTGTATGGGAAGCCAGCAGGGCACGAGCCAGCCAGCTCAATTGCAGGAAGACAGTGACTTGAGTGCTCTATGGGCCCAAAAATGCAGAAGCCTGAGGAAGGCTGAAAACTTTTTTGGCATGTAACTACCATTTGAATGACTTAGGCGACATCTTGGAACATGGTATCCAGTTCTCTACCCCAGACTACTCCACCAACACAGCGATGTGCTCCTATAACATTGTAAGACTCGCAATGGACATTTAAAAATTATGTAAAAAAATCAAAGTTGGACAGGGGGTGTGTTATGCAAGTAGCAGCTAATGTTGCTAGCCTTGAGCAGAGATGAGAAGCAAGCTACATAGGTCTGTAAGCTCACTTCTTTCTAACAACAAAGATATAGTCTTCAGCCCCAAGGCTTTACGCAACTCCCTCTGGAGCCACAGAGAGCTTTATACAACTTTGTTCACATATGCAGTAGTACTCTCCAGCACCTGGAAACAGATTTAGAGTTTCCCTCTAAGGCCTTGTCTTCACGTACACAGATAGTTTTATAAACGAATATTTTCCCCTACATTTTGGCCTCTCATCCACACACAAACGGAATTTTAGGTCACTACAAAAAAAGGCCTTCTCAGGTGCGGATTTTCTTAAAACTCCAGATTTTACCCCAGATATAAAATGGAGCATTTGAGAAACAATGCCGTCATCTCCTCAAGTCGTGTATGCCTGCTGTTGCTTTATGAGCATACACTATAAACAACAACAACAACAACAACAATGGTGGTCTACTACTTTACACTTTAACTTAGTATCGCTGCACCATGTCACAGACGAACAAAGGCATCTGCTACGCCCAGCGTTTTCGCTCCACCTCAACATCTGTGGATTTAAGTCCACCAGAAACAGTGCTGGATCAGACCCCACCAAACCAGCAGATGGTAGGACACCTTCCAGAGTGGGACTGTTGCTGATGTGGATTGGAGGGAAACCTTTTGCATGTCAAGAGCACCACTCATGTATGTTTTCGTTATGTCTTTGTCCTTATATCGAACAGTAACCACCAGTGATGGGATCTCCAGTTGGTGTTTTGAAAAAGGTATTGTTACCCTTTACGCTTAACTACCCTTGTGATGAGGCACACGGCGGCGAGCATTTGGAGATGTTTTTACATTCTAGTGCGGACGGAGATAATTTGTTAAAAGAAGTTCATGTGGACAGAATTATTTTCTAAAACAAAATGGAAAAAAAACATCCATTTTCAAAAATATGTGTAAACACGTGAACAGGGCCTAACACATCCATAATGAAAATACATTAATAGAAAAATTACAATAGTTTGGATCGTGAAAAAGGTTTCGAAATATTCCTTCACCTGAATGATTTGTATGCATCACCTACAGAGAGGACAGATAGAAGAGAGGTATCTTTTAACATCCATCAGCAACACCAACCTTTGACCTTTCAGGACCTTTACGGGTGTTTCAACCTTTAATTACTCTCTTTTGAGTTTTATTTGCTGCACAATTTCGGTCACTTCTTCACCTCATTTCACTGTTATTCCTCTTTCCCTCCCTTTGCTGAGACCATGACTGTCCCCTCCTCCTTCCACCCCCGCCCCCCTCCTTCACCTGCCGTGTCCTCACACACACACACAAACACACTCGTAGCTGTAGCTCAGGTTACAGCTCTGTAGCGATCCAGTCTAAATAATATAGCAGTGATGAATGGCAGGGCCAGATTCATATCCATCAACGGACTCTTTTTTTAAGGTGCATCCATCTTCTATAAGGCCTCCCTTTGAATCAGGGAGAAGTGAAGAGAGAGAGAGACTGCACTGCCCGAACCCATGGGAGAGACTTGCACACAGTTGTGAGTTTGTGTGTGTGTGTGTGTGTGTGTGTGCGTGTGCATATGCATGTGTGTTAGATAAGACATTGTGACTGATACACGCCTGCAAGCAACCCCCAAGACACATGAGCATGGGAGAGAGACATACACAGATTGTTATTGACACAAAAACACAAATGCATGCCTGCACATGCATCAAGGAGATTAATGGACCTATGATTTACAATCTATACTTATTTATGATGTGAAATGTGAGTAATTGTGTGTAAAATACTATTTAAAGTTGCTATATCAATATTACATGCAGACACTGTTTTTCTCCCGACCACCCGTAGGGGATATGGAAAGTAGCCGGGCCAAAACATTAGTGAAACTAGTCCGGCCGATTTCCTCCACAACTCCCCCAACTTCTCACACACTCACTCACTCATTCAATACCAATAATCCCCAACTCTCTGTCTGATTCTCTCTCCCTTTCTCACTCTTCATCCCTCACTCCCTTCCTCCTTCCCTGAGGGGGGGGGGGGGGGGGGGGGACCTCAGAGACAGAAGGAAGGACTGCCCTACACACTGAAACACACATATGTGCTTGTAAACACACACAACTGCGTACGCACACACCGCTATACGCTCCCACACACATGTGAGGCCCTGGCAAGGCCCTGTTTGATAAATGACACACGTCATTGTGTCAGGAGAGAAGGGTGGGTCTGTGATGTATGGTGTGGACGATGAGAGGGGGAAATCGACTGTTTGGCAGTGAGACGGCGCTCGTCTACTCGCTGCTCTCCCCCTCTGGTTTCTGGAAACCTCCAAAAGCATGCACGGAACATGCATGTATCCACATAAACGTGTTAACTCGCAAACACACGTAGATGCAAACAAACCCGCGCCAGATATTCTGTCTGGGTGAATGTGTTTGGGTGCAAAGAAAAGGCCATTCTGCTTTTTCTTTTCAGTTTCTCCTCTTTTTTGGGACTCTCTCTTTCTTCACGTGCCACTTTCTTTCGTTTTTTTTTTGTCAAGCCCTTTGCGTTCCCTGGCTGAGTTACAGAGAGGAAGAGTTCATCGAGGAAAAAGAGAAGAAAAGGAGAGAGAAGCGAGGGCAGGCGAGCGGCGAGGGGGGCGCAGCGATATCAATCACAGTCCGGTTTGCAACAGAGATACTAGCATTTCAAATAAAACAGCCAAACCTAGACAAATAGCCTTAACATGGGGCTGTAACCTGAGCACCCTCCAGCACCACCCTGAAACTTCTCATAAAGTGGAGAAACAGAGAGGCTTCTGCTTTGTATCCCCCCCCCCCCCTTTTCCCCTCATCGACTATCTCTCTCTTGCCTCTTTTCTCTCTTTGTCGCTAGCAGGCGAGGTGGCTGACATCTGCAGAGTGCATTTAAAGAGAAAAAAATGTGTCAGAGGAGTGTGATGCACTCTTTTGCACGCATGCACACACACACACACACACACACACACACACACACGCAGACGGCCCCCCTTGCTCGGTTTCATTAGCTCACTGGCAGGGTGGCACTTCTCAAGCTCATTACTGAGGAAGGATTTATGGCGCGGCAGCCAGTGGCGGAGAAAAGGCATCTGTCAATAATTGCAGGGAGCAGCAACTCCCATCTCCACCAGCTTTGAAATCTCATTAGGTATGCAGTTATCAGGCATAAAGATCAAAAACATTACTCAGCTCCGACAGAAACCGACCAAGAAACATTAATTAGCAACAGGCCCTCGCAGTATAAAATAAAACAGCCTTCCTCCTCACTCCTCTCATCTCTCTCTCTTACTTTTTTCTCTCCCTTTTCAGCACGGTCGACGGTCTCTCTCTCTCACCTGCCTCCTCGCTCTTAACCCTCTTTCAGAACACACGCAAAACAGACACAAAAACACACACGCCGAGGTGGGTACACTGGTTTAAACACACGTTTCCTACCACACCCTTGTAAGACCAGACCATATCACACGATGCATTCTTTGGTTAAACCTTCAGATTACACACATGCACACACACACACACACACACACACAGTCGCGATGCTGCAGAGGGTGAGGATAATTTCCAACATCTGAAACTGATCAGAACATGAAACAAGAAGGAGGAATAGGAGGGCCAGAGGCATGTTGGACTGTCTTTTGGCAGTGACTGAGTGGTGACCATTGTGTGTGTGTGTGTGTGTGTGTGTGTGTGAGAGAGGAGAGAAGAGGAAGGCGCTGTCAGCCTGAGAAGGATGTCAGCTCGGGCTGGCCCTGATTACCAGGGCCTCAAACGGGTCCTCACTGGCTCCCCTGCCTTTCATCATAGCCACCGTCACACACGCGCGCACAAACACACACACACACACACACACGAGACTGATGGCTGCCAGTCTCGTCTAGGTTCAGCCAAAGCCTCCGTGGGAAAGGGAAGCGAAGGGCTCTGATTGTGCGAGTGTGCACACAGACACACACTTTGCAACATAAAGGCAACCCCCACTGAGGGTAAGAAGAAACCCAGACCTGGAGCTGAGCCCAGATGACACTCAAAAGATACACACACACACAAACACACACCTTGTCTTGATACTGTCTCGTCCTCCTACTGGCCCTGCAGCTCCTTAAACTCCATGAGCCTCTTCTAGACACACACACACACACACACACACACACACACTCACACATTATCCCCTGTCTCCTGAACATGACAGTTAGTGTAACAGGCTGTACATGCTATAAAAATAAAGCTAACCATAAACAGAAGCCAGTTGTCTTGTTGGGAGCAGCACTGACTACTTGGCTGACAACTATAAAGTTTCTCTCAAACGTTTTAAAATGATTGAAGCCAAAGAGCCGCTTGATGTCATTCATAATTTACATCCATGGTCTGATGATGAATGTGACCTGTTTGACTTTGGGACATATTCCGTGGGCAGTTCACAGACCACCCCAGTAACATTATTCCGTAATACAGTAGGTCTGGTGTGGAGCTTACTATGGGATAGCAGTAAATACACATATATCTGCTTTGTGTCAGCACAGGAAGCGTGTGTGTGTGCGGAGATCACTCCATTTCCTGTTTCGGCCGTTTTCCCAGGGTGCCTTGGTGTGGGCCTGTCAGCCAATCGGACCTCACAGCGAGGGGCTGCTGCTTGGAATAGGACCAATGACCTCTGATCTGTATTATCTAAGGTATGTTTAAAGTCTATTATATAGTTTAACAACATATTTATTTATTTATTCATTTATTTTAATGTATAAAAACGCAGATCATGAATATTATTCTCGCACAAAATACTAATATAATTAAACAAGTAACTGTCATTTTTAATCTCATTCTATATTTACAGTCTATAGAATTCTACTGCCCTGGACAGCATTTCCTTTTTTTGCCCAACTTTTGCTAATGTATGTTTTACATTTTTATTTTCCAAAAAATAAAATAAAAAATAAAAAATGCAGCTGACATCCACACCAGGCCAATAAACACATTTTATTATCTTTTTTTAATTTTATTTTTTGCATTTATTTATTTTTTGTCTTTTAATTTTTACTCTTCATATTCCTTTTCTAATTCTTGTTTTGACTCTTATTCTACATATTATTCTTTCTTGCACACTAGCCTTTTTAACATAGCTCAAGAGTATGCCACCGTGCATTTCAGTTCACATACTGTTTGAGCATGTGACAAATAATATCTCTGAATTCAATACTTTTGCGTCGCATATAGCGTTTGCAACTTTACTGGCAATCCATAATTCACAGCTTATGCTTATTTGTTTGCTAATTTATTGTTAAGGATAATATAACAAATATGTCCCAAAGAGAAACAAAGTAAGTATTTCTATTATATATTTTCTTTTTCTTCTTTCACTGTGCAGCCATCCTCAAACACATGTTCAGTTGCATCTGATGCTGGTTTGGTTTATAACTTCATGCCAATTTTCTAAAAAAGGATACAGATGCATATTCTTTGGTATATTTCCGTGTGAATGCATGTGTCCTGTGCTGTGCAACCTCTCTTCAACTCTTTGCACCCAGCCCTCTACAGACACAATCGCTTCTCTCTCCTCACAAAATAATCTTTGGGGAGGAAGAGGAGAACAGGGAGGAGATAGAAAGAGAAGAGAGGGAGAAGAATTGGGGGGAGGAAAAAAATGAGGAAAGGATGCAGCCTTGTGAGCCAATTTAAGAAATAACTGCTGATGCATCAGCTATTGACTGTTTGAGCGCTCGTGATAACGCTCAAGGCGAAACTGGGAGCAAAATGACAGCATCAACTGCCTGCAATAAAGTGCAGTGCGCCAGACCAAGGGAGCTCTAATTGACAGCTGTCAACCTAATGGGAGCCATGACGGAAGATTCTGGGAGAGGGAGGAAAAGAAACACTGTTTATAAACCATCAGCCACTTATCCTCAAGGAAGGGAAGGGGGGAGAGGAAGAGATGAGGGAGCTGGAGCTCCCCTCCCTCCCTCCCTCCCTCTTTTCTTCCTCCCTCTTCTCTGTCTCTCTCTCTATGATTGTCGTTTGTCTACTTGCTTGCTTTTTCATTTGCTCCTACTTTCTCTTGCCCGTGCACATAATCTTTTTTTACAATCTCATTACCTTTCTGTCTTTCCCTATGATAGAATATTTAACTATGCAACAGTTCTCCCACTTTATATCTTTTCTCTCGCTCCCTCTCTTGTTTCATTGTGGCAGAGCGTAGTGGGGCAGGAGCACTGAGAAAAGCAGAAGAAGGCCATAACTAATCACAATGTCAGTTAGCTGCCTGGGAAAGACTCACTCTGCACAAAGTAATGCATGGAGTAGGACTGAGACTGGGACGCGGGGACTGAGAGACTGAAAGTGTTTTCAGCTCAGCATACATGCAAAAGTTAGGAAACATGGAAAGTTTTAGTCTGACTGACTGGTGAAGGCAGATTTGGGATTTGGGACAACTTTAACTGACCAAGTTATCCCACTGGTTAAACTGAATAACACAAATCTGTGCTTCCCAATGTTTTTTTTCCTTGTGAGACCGTTTTACAAGGCAGTGTCTGGGCCGTCAACAGAGGTTGCATATCTAGAAGCAGCTTGATCAAAGGGTAGCTTTCCTTAGTCATATTGTTTCATTTATATAGGAAGTGTTTCACAAGAAATATCCAAAATCAGTTTTGCTTTATATTATTTCTTGACCCAAAATATTTCCAGCAACCTCATAGATTAATCTTGCAACCAGTTGTGAGGGTCTCGACCCCTGAGTTGGAAACCACTGCCATAAAAGAAATATTACAATCTGTTTAAGATCAACCTAAGAACGGTCTGAAAAACAAATCGCTATTTGAAAAGAGAAAAAAAGAGAAAAAGGTGACGACAATGAATGGATAATAGCCTGATTACACATCTGATTTTGTCATGGCAACTAATTTTTAAAGCATCGCAACCTTCAGGACGACAACAATATTAAGAGACGTATTTTATATTTATAACTAGTCTCCAGAAAAATCTTAATGTGATGCTGTCGTTTGAGAAAGTTAATTCAGTGAGCCGCAATAAAGAAAACTGTAATTCAAAGTCAGTTGTAAACCATTTGACAAAAAGACTGAGGTTTAAGGCACTGTCCTCTTTTCTACTTCCAGAAAAACTCTGCTTTTGATAAATGTTTGGTGAGCGCAATTCTTTCCCATGCATCACAGTATGTCATACTAACAGAAAAAACACGTGAAGGTTTAATGAATCATTTACTTTTACTACACTTCATTTAAAAGAAAACTCTCCTTTTTATTCTTCCTCAATCAGATCTGTCAGCAGGTCGCAGTTACGTCCCAGAATGATCAGATGAATGATCGGAGCGTTTAAAAAAAAAAAAAAAAAAAAGAGCTAATGTGTTATAGTGTGAGTGAGGTGGGAAGCAGCCGGAGCAGAAGCATAAAAGGACCACCACCTTTCAGATTAATGGACTGCAGATGGAAAACTTTGAAGTGCTGTTATTCAAATACATCCACTTCATTAGAAATTGGAGTGGACGACTTTCACTTCAAGGATGAGTAACCTCTGAATTTCATCTCTCAGTGAAGGACTTTAGTAATTCTTCCTCTGTGTCTTATATGTCATTTCCAGGCGACAAGCTTTGTAATGTTGAAGAGGGATACTAGAAAAAGCAAAGGTGGTTAAAAAAAAGTGCTAAAAGCATGTCTTGAAAGAAATGATGTATTTTATATAAAAGCCATAATTATTAAAAAGAAGAAGTATGAGCTAAAACTATGAGCCAAAGGTTGCGGGTAATACACTTAGAGGTTGTACAATGAAATAATAAACAAAATGATTTTACCTCATCTGCCTGAGATGACGGAAAAAGGGCATTTTTGTTAGCCTACTTTATAACTTACAGTGGGTTGATGCAAAGAGCTGTGTGAAAGGTGCTGTTTATAAAATCATTTTCACTCTTTTAGTCATTAATACAATTATCAAGGCCTTTTTAAACAAGGTTAATAAGCTTCATTATATTGACATGTTTCATTAGATCATATTGCCACCCACTGGATGAGACTACAGTCACTGATACAAGACGCCAACGTATTATAACATGATGTATTTCTAACAAACACTTCTCTTATAAAATGTGCCATAAACTCGTGCCCTATAGTTTTATAAATTCAGATTTCCTGGTAAAAAAAGACTGCTATTCAGAGCCAACAATGTGAATGTGTGTGTATCTGCATTGTGTGTACGTGTGAGTGCACCCGCTCCCTCGTGTGAATCTGTGTGTGTGCATGTGTGTATGTGTGTGTGTGTGAGTGAGTATATTTAAATGGGCCACTGCATCTCGACTTAGATCCACCGCGAGTGCAACGTTAACACACATCAAGCATGATTAATCTCTCGCTCTCATCTACAATCAATCACACACACACACACGCTGGCAGTCGTACACACACACACACACACACACACACACACACACAGGCAGAGAAATCACAGAAATCAGCTGCTTTTCCTCCTCGGCTGCCATCTATCTCTTGTTGGACAGAACCAGATCTGTCTTGATGTTAATATTTACATAAATCATGCTTAGCCTCTTTGGACACCATGCTGATGATAGGTGTTTCTGAAAAATCAACGCGGGTGAAAAATCCTCCCACTCTGGGAAAGTGTCATTGAGTAGCTAATAATGACCACTGTCAACGTCATCAATCTGCAGCGGCCTCGTAGGAGAACAATACACCTTCACACACACACAGACATACACACACGATGCTATGTTAACACCACGCAGCTGCTACTTACTGCTAAACATCCTTCATTTGAAATAACCTACATAGAAACAATAGATCTGCAGTTGCACATGTGAGGATATAACGTGTAGAATTTGGGGCTGTAAAAGAATAATACAGTTAAAAAAATACACTTGATGTTTGATGTTCAAGCTTCCTCTCCCATAACAATGATCTGTTTGGTCTTGCCTGGCTTTGAAGCCCACAGACAAAAGCCCGCCGCTCGCCTGAGCTTTGTCCTTTCCTGATGTCAGGAGCGCTGAAAAAATAAATACCTACGGTCAGAAAATGTGGCGTGCGCACTCATATACATGTGTACATGAATAAGGCGGCGAACTTCCATAGATCCAAGTTTATAAGGCATAACAAACACCTCCGGTCCGCTCCATGAAAAATCATCACTGCTAATTTTAGGAACGACCTGGATTAGCTTTCTACCTAACTCACACACTTATACAGCGCCAGCGCCATGGCTGTCCAAAGTCTTACCTGTGGTGGGGTTGAAAAAGGAAGTGGGGTTGGGTAGAGGGGGGTGGTGGGTGGAGGGGCAAATGAGGACGGTGTAAGATCAACTTGATTACATCCAACTATGTCGCAGACCTAATTGGCGAGCGTGACAGTGTGCTGAGCTTGTCATCTCCAATCATTAGGCCTGTCAGAGATCCATCAGATGCTCGGCTAATTAGGAGAACGCTAATGAAGCTGGCAAAACAACTCCTCTTTTTAGATGGCTGAATGCGCTCCGTCGCTGGGGTGGGAAGCGTGCGCGGGGGTTTGTTGGATGAGAGAGAGAAGAGTGTGTGGGATCACGGAGAGGACAGCGAGAGATGTGTAAAAGTAAAATAAATTGGTTATTCCTTTACGCTTGTACCCTAGCAGAACCCTGCAGAACGTTGGCTGTGAAGCCAAGTTCAAGTGGATCTACATATGGTCTGTTTGGGTAATGACCAATTAAGACCACATGAAAAGCTCCAAATAAGCAGATTTAAAGGAACCTTTCAATAAATGCACTGACCTTTAACCAGATTTACGAGTTTATGTCATTTGAGCAAATTTGATGGTTGAATGAATCACTGAAGCTCGGTATGATATATCTGCTGTCTTTAACCGCAAACCCTTAAAGAATGCTTAATTTTCTGGGTGCAGGATAGAGAGACATAAAAGAGAGGAAAAAGAGAAAAGAAAGTGGGGAAAAGAAACTCAAGGTTGGGGGTACTCTGCCCCCTCCCAAGTTCCTAATCAAGGCCTATCATTTGCCATCCTCCCATAACTCTTGCCATCACTACGGCGCAATCAATTTGTCATCACTCTTTGTGTGCCATGCAGTTCTCCTCAACCTTATAACTTGCAGCTGTGAGCAAGGGGAGGGGGGAGTAGGAGATGTGGGGAAGAGGAGGAGGAATGGAGGGTAAAAAAATAAAAAAAAATAGGAAGCTGCCAATAGTCTAAAATGAAACTCCTCCTTCGCCTGCCTCGTGTTTGTTCTCGTCCGCTCATCAAAGAAATAAATGCCTCATTTTCTCTCCCGCTCTCACTGCCGCCACACTCACTCGCTCATTCCAGCTGAATAAAAAGTCATCTTGCTATGCATCTATCCATCCATCCATCCATCCATCTGTCCGTCCACCCATTCCTTTACCCCCACCCATTGTGTCCATTAGGGCTAAAACATTTTGATCAAGTAAGGCCCAGGGCTGAGAATACATAAGACTCTCTCTCTCTTTCTGTGCCAGCCTCTGATTGACCATTAGGGCCATTGATGAATGTGGCTGTCAGAGGGCAGACAATTAAATCAAATATGAAACAAAGTCTCTCTGACGGGCCCTTCTGATGGAGCAAACCAGTCTTCCGCCTCACGATTAGGCTAATAGTTACATTTTTCATACCACTCTATGTGTGTATGTGTGTGTGTGTGTGTGTGTGTGTGTGTGTGTGTGTGCGGCGAAAAGTATTGCATGCTTGTTTATATGTAGGCTACTATAAAGTCATTGCAGCATGTCTTCTCTGCATGCACCACTGCACATATGTAATTATGTGTGTTAGAGTGTGTGTATGTGCTGGTAGGCTGTGGGCAAAATTCGGAGACTATATTTCCTTGAGAGTGTAACAAAGTTGCAAACAGGAGTGCGCTAACGTAAAATGGCTTACAATAAAATGTTAAAGGTCATACATAAATCATTATTAATTCGCTATAATAAATATGAGTGGTAATTAGTGTTTCGAAGCCACATTAACTGCGAGGAAAAAGCTACAAAAAAAGAAGGGTTTGTTTAATTGACTCAAAATCTCAAAAGCTGAAAATGAACACAAATTATTAGTCTCGTAAATGATCCGATGAGAAGTCCAAAAGTCCTCCCTCCACTTCAATAGGAGCATAAAATAAACGCTGAGTTCAGTTCTTTACCCTCGTCAAGTCTGAGGCGAAGGAGGGGGGAAAAGTAAGAAATCAAAGCTAATAAAAGTGGGAGAAAAATAGATACAAAGATGCAATTAAATGATGGTGTTAATGGCGAGAACTTTGTGAGGCCAGACGTGACTTCAGCAGGCCCTGCTGTGCTACCAGAGTGAGCGAGGGAGGGAAGGTAGGAGGGAAGGAGGGGAGGGAGGGAGGGGTGATTTATTGACACTTATCGGGAATGAACAGATCAAAGGCTCGGCCAGATGACAGGCGATCAATCAGGCGTCAAATCAAAGATGGCAATTGTCCATTAAAGCTCTCTTCCAGTATACACTCCCTCCCCAGGCTGTGAAATAATCTTTAGGCTGGAAGAAAAGTCTTTCCCAGAAACTGAAGGGAAGGAGAGAACGAAAACAGGCCGGACCCGGATGCGAAAAGACGGATGTTCAAAATTTTCAGATAGGTTACTATATTAAAGCCTTAATGGAATAGGAGGTGACGACAAAGAACTCTAAGAAGAGCTCAGTGTGAATACTGTCAAAACACACTGATACGATGTGGGATAAAATATCCTGGAAAATACAAGGTCACTAAAACCAAATATTGTGAATCAAAACACTTCAGATTCTTGTAGAGAATATTACAGCAACACGATGGTGTAACAGTATCACTGGTAGGCAGTCAAACCCAGACTATATTGGAGTGATGTTTCAATGAGAACAGAGAAAAAACAAAGATACTGATCATATAAGACAAACGTGACTAAAAGAGTCGACCTCCTGTGATTTATCGGGACGTTTTAAAGTTAATCCGACTTCCCCCAAAAAAATCAGCGAGCATTAAAGGCCTCCGTTACAGTCAGCTGACCCTGGGGCTCACCAGACCTCTCCGGTATACATCCTTAATTCCACAGTCAATATCTACGAGGAGGAGGTGGAGGAGAAGGAGGTGCCGTGAAGGAGTGAAAAAAGGTGAAGGGAGACCTATGAGAGATCAAGTTCTCTGAGGCAAGGAGAGAAAAATGAAAGAAAAGGGCTTTTCGCATTGAGCCCTCTCACTCTGATACTCTCTTCGAGGACACACGCACTGGTACGCCGAGGCTGACCTGTGACCTCTCTGAGAGGGATGATTGCTCTAACTACCAGGTCACACCTGTGTACATCCAAGCCCGCTTTTCCTGACACATGTGCAGGCCTATGTTAAAATATTATTTGCGGTATTGAATAATGTACTTTATTAATCAGTAAAGCATCAGAAATTTGCGAAACATGCCCATCACTTTTCCAAAGCCGAAGGTGTCTTTTTTCAAACAAACCAAAGAGATTCAATTTGCAGTGATGTACAGCAGAGAGATGCAGATGCATCTCAGCGGCTGCAACTACAAATGTTTGACATTTTTGCTTGAAAAGTGACCAAAAGATTACAGATGCATGTTTGTGTTCATCAAGTTATAAACTCATCTTTTCAGCTCTAATACAAGAGAAATGGCCTTGTTTACTAACTGTGCTTCAAAAAAAAAGAATGTGGAGGTCAGGATCTTTGGATAATGAAAAAAGGCAATAAGGTTTTATAATAGAGGTATGTGGTGGATATAATAGGAGGAATTCTGGCAGAAATGATAAGGTATGTTTAGTATGAAAGGTAAAAGTTGTGTTGAGGGCACTGGAGCTGTGAAAAGTAGACACAGAGTGCTAGATGTCTGCCCTCTCCTTGTTTGTTTGCAGTACCCAACAAAAGATGTTTTAACGGGTAGAGAAATATTAATGAAAAGTAAGTGAATGAGGGAGGCGGGGAGGAGGAGGGGGGCAAATAGAGAGAGGGTGAGAGAGAGAGAGGGGGAGAGAGAGGGGGAGAAAGAGAGAGAGGTAAATTGCATTCAAACCAAAGCCAGTCCGTACCTGCGGCGCGCCGAGGCGCTTGCTGCTTCCTCCGCGGCATGTCGGCTTCGGGGGCCCGGCAGGGAGTTCTTCTCTGGCCCCGGTGATTCGAGGCTGCCTGGGGGATCCGCGGAGCTTTGATACACAGTTTCCCCCCCTGGGTGCGCTCTCAGGGCTCCCACATAGATCGGGGTGGGTGTGTGTGTAAGGAGGGGAGGGTGTGCAGTTTTCGAATACAAAAAGAAATCAGATGAGATAGAGCCAGCAGATGCGAAGATAATAAAAAAAGAAGAAGAGAGGGGGAGAAAAAAATCAGCGTGACTCCTCCGGTTGGCTGCTCTCTCTGTCCGTCGCTCGGTCGCTCTCTCGCCCGCTCCGACTTGGATGGACGCGGTGGGAGCAGGAACAGAGGGGGGCTCCGCGGTAGAAAAACAGAGTACGGAGGTTTTAAAAAAGCGCCTCGTGCCTCCGTGTGATCCTCTTTACTTGGCGTCGGAGGCTGCAACAGGCAAGCTTGAGGGGATAAAACCAAATGATCGCGTCAGTCAAAAGTCCGCAAACAAGCGGACAACACATCAAGAGCTGACACAACTGAAGCCCTGCGCCTCCTCTACGGTTCAACCTCTCCGCCGCTGATAGGCGTCACGTAGCTCCCTGTCTCTCTCTCCCTCTCCCTCTCTATCTCCCCCTCTCTCTCTGCCTCTCCTGTCTCTTACCCCTCTCACTCTCTTTCTGTCAGTCACTGCCTCGTTCTATCCCCGTTCATTCCAAACGAGCAGGCTAATCACAAGCTTTGGGTTAGAAATGTGCGTAATGTCAGTCATATTGCAGATGGGTCTAAAGAGAGGAGCAGACACGCAGACACATGGTAGCCTAACAAAAACACACATATACAGTATCATTCACAAGCACACATACGGGCTGACAGCGTGATCTGAACGGAAATGCATACTTACTTTACGGGCTGATCCTCCGCCGCGCTATCCATGAGGTTTTTCCCTCCCGGTAATCACGCGCAATTCAAAGCCAAGAGGTGGACCAGCTCAAACGTGCCTGAAACCATCTCATAAAAATCCATTCGGCTCTGGCAAGTCCTGTTGGTGGTGAGAAAAAAAAGCCACATGCAGCTTTTTCAGTTTGTTATTCTCAGGACCGACAGCGGAGGAGGAAAGAGGAGGAGGAAGAAGAGGAGGAGGTGACGACCGGGACTGGTCACCCACACGCTGCCCTGCCTGGCGCGGCTACGATATTTTGTCCGAGAGCGCTTTGAAAAATCCGCTGAGGGCAAGTCACACAGTCAGTATGTATGCGTATGCATGTGTGCGCGTGCGCGTGCGAGCGCGTGTTAGTGTAACTGCGCGCGTGTGTCTGTGTGTGCCTGAATCGATGAGATACGTGCTTGATTGGGTCTCCCTTGTTGTAATAATGTACATGAGGAGGAGGAGGGGACGGGCTCAGGCTGCTCCCATGCATGCATGCAGGCTGGCTGGAGCGCACGGATCAGCCGAGCTCTAGCGCCTTCTGCCAAACACTTTATTGGCCGCTGATGGTACTTTTCTCCCGTTTTTTCTTTGCGTGGCCTGATAGGAGCTATTTAAATCAGCCACGCAGCGAATCAGACGTGTCTCCCAACACTGCGCTCGGCTCTCCTTCCTGCGCCTCAAGTGACCGGAGAGGCGCAAAAACCTCACCGAGCTCTGTCCCTTTTATTTGGCACTGAATGGAATAAAGTAGCTTTTTTTCTTAACAGGTAAGATCAAAATCCTCCTTAGCTGAGATGTAGGTGATTCAGATATTTGCTGGAGATGTCGTTGCTCCTTTTTTTCTCGCAGTGTTTCACCTTACAGTGAGGAATAAAAGTTTTTGGATTCAGCTGAGTTGGTGAAGTGGATGAAAAAAATATTCTCCTGTATTTTTCAGGCAATCCTCAGCGTGGATGACTTCACGTTGGTGAAAACAAAGGATACAGGATTCTTGAAGAGGGAACTGAAGAGCAATAAGGGTGAGTTGCCAAAGGCTGTCTTTCTCTCACCTCCTGTCTTCCTCTGCGCCAGATGTGGTGCTGCTGCGCCTCGTCTCTCGCGCTCATCAATAGCCAGAGAAACAGCTTTCTTCGTCGGATCCGCCGAGGGAATCAGATCTCCTCAGCCTTTCTCCACGGGTCGCTCCTCGTGTAAACCGGGCAGTCTGTCCGTTCCTTCTCCCTTCACCGGGCTCGGTGGAAGGATTGGTGATTGGTGACTCTCCGCCGATCGAGGATGTTTTCGCCCTAATCTCGCCGCGACTATGTGCGCCGCTCCACCACTGCATGCCGTTAGATCCGCCCAAGCATCTGTCCGTCTTTCCATTGGCGCATCCATCAGTGTCACACACACACACACACACACACACACACACACACACACACACACACAGCTGCCGCGCGCACATTCCTTGCGATACTACAATCCCCCCTCCCACCCCACAGTGTACACTCAAACATAACACTCATTCACACACGCAAACACACACAACGCGCCCGCGCTCGCGGGCGATGGAGAGCTCTCCTCTCCGTCTGATTGACACAGCCCACTTTCTTAAAAGCCCGTCAGCGAGCGCGCTGCGTTTTTGTTTGACATTTTCTTTCCCAAATAGGAGTCCGAGTGTTTCTTTTTTCCTTTTCGGCGCCAGCTTTTTATTCTTCTTCCTAAATATCTACAAGAACAGAAAAAATAACAACTTGTGTCAGGTGGCTCAATGTTGAGACAGGGGAATACTTATGCTTCCACAGTACTAAACATTTCAAAATATTTCATGCCAGGCCCAGCGGGGTTTTCGGTGCTTTGCGCTCTGATGAAAACAACTTAAAATTGCTTGCAATATAATTAAGTTTGTGAGAAAAACGCACAAGAAAGACGTCCGATTAATAACCGGGGTCTTTACCTGCTGAGGTACCAGGGCGAAGTCTGCCTTTTGTTCAGCAGCAAATCACATAGATTATTTTATGTTATTAATTAACTGAAATGGACGAGGTCGCTTCCTATCTTCTATACATCAGGTTTAAATAACAGTGGGTCTAAAATATTTATCATTTAATACGTCTAAAATCTGTCAAGCAAACCCCAAACTGTTTTTCTTAACTACTTGAATGCAATATAATAACGGCAGGCCTGATATTTTTTCTTTTTACTTTTTTATTTTGTACAGCAAACGTGAGGAGACGTTAGGTCATCTCTGTTGGGTTTTGGCATTCTAAATCTAGTGTCATTTGAGAAAGCTTGTCTGAAGGTGTTCTGCACATTGTATTCACTGTAACGGGGATGCAGACATTCAGACACTACGACTACCTTTTAGGACTGTGTCTGAGAGACAGAGAGAGGAGAGGGAGGAGAGAGGGGGGAGAGAGGGAGAAGGGGGGGTGCTTTGATTTACACAGTTGCCAAACACTTGAATACCAAACTCAAATATATTATCACAAATTAATTCTTTCTCCTCTTTAAAGTCGCATAATCCTACAATTGAAAGCGTCAGATGGGCTCTGATATGCACTTTGGACCGACAGATTTATACCAGGCTGGCGGTGAACTGGGTTTAGGTAGGGGGGAGAAAACAAACTTCACAGTTCCCCGTGCCGGATGTGTTTGTAGGGATTTCATTCAACGTGTGCTTTGTTGGCAAATTCCGGCTTTTAACTGGCACTTTATGACAAATATAAAACGGTGGCAACTGCGGAGTTTTAGGAATTCTATTCCCCTCAGTCATCGATGTGTGAAATAAAAACACGACGCCAAAGTGATGTTGAGACTCGTGCACAAGTATGCCCGATGAAAACAACAGTGTGGATATTATATTTAAGGTAATATAAAGTCAGTAGTGACTTCTGCCGACGTCATCCAGTTAAATCAGTGTGATTTATTTCCCTGGATATAATTTTTCTATTTTCATCATCTTTCACCATTTTTACTGCAACTTTATTTAATAATCATTTTCATAGTAATTATATTGGCGTTAACTTGAATAATTGTTCTGTGTCAGTTTTTAACATAAGATTATAAAGTAAGTCGTGCAGTGTGTGTGTGTGTGTGTGTGTGTGTGTGTGTGTGTGTGTGTGTGAGAGAGAGAGAGAGAGAGAGAGAGAGGCACACTGTTCATCCATCTGTTGTTCTCGATATTCAAACGTTTACATAAAACTTTCCATAAACACTTACATGTTGTGAAAGCGGCGGGGTGAAAGCTGCACTGTTCTTAAAGCTCCATCAAATAAGCTTTGCCACAAAAAGTTATTTAATGTTTCACAGCAGGTACAGTCGCTAGTTCCTGATATTACCCGAAGCGGACGATGTCATGGAAATGTCTGGAATCGAAGTTTGCAGTTCAGGAGACTTGTGGTGTAATTCTGGGTCAGATTACGCAGTTAACTGTATATCTGGGAACTCCACTGAATCACTCTCTCATGGGTAAATAATGGTTTAACTTTCAGATTATTGTGAGAACAAAACTTTGTGTCTGTGACGCAGAGATGGTTTTGCGCACGATGCAGAGGCGCGTTTCCTGGTTTTCTTTTTGTTTTTAATGGTTAAGGGCAAGTTTATTCTGTGTTATTTTTTATCATTATTATTTTTAATAAACTACATGAGCAAATTAGTTCGTGTCCTGCTTGTGCCACGCAAGAAAAGTACTATATTATAAAATATTTTCAAATTTCGGACAATGCCTGTGGGGCCTGTAGGATAAATATGGCAGTATGGTTGTGTTCGCGCCTGGTGCGTTTTCATGTTCTCACCGATAATAAAACGAATTTAATTGAACTCTCTCCCCCTCGGTTGCTCGCATCTGTGACATTAAAGTTTCACTGATGAAATGAAAAGATTTACTTTTCCCATTTAAAGACAATATGCATCATACAGCGAAATAAATCTGCGGAGACATATTAAGAGTTCACAGGAATTATAGGACGGGGCTCTATAAATGCAGACTCGCATAGGAATAACCGCGTGGATGACTCATATTTGAGTGTTTGAGCCAAACACTCTATTCAAGGACGTGGGTAAAATTCATACAAAAGTGATGAAATTAATCATAAACAATTATATTATTGATTCCACCAGCAGTTAAAGAGAGAAACAGAGCCTAACGCGCACCATCAGCGTGACCGCGCGCGCACACACTTAGTCCTTTAGGCTTTACACAGAAGTCATTGCCATCAAGTGTGTGTGTGTGTGTGTGTGTGTGTGTGTGTGGTGTGGTGTGAATGTGTGTGTGTGAGAGAGAAGCCTCTGTTTTACGCATAAAGGTCAGTAATTCATGCCGATGTTCCTTCAGTATCCCGAGTGTGTGTGTGTGTGTGTGTGTGTGTGTGTGTGTGTGTGTGTGTAAGAAGGGGGGCTTTACTGAGGCAATCGGGACCTCGCCTCTGCCTTCTGCCGCTGGTGTCTTTACGCTCAAGTCGGAGCTCCAAACCCCTCTCCATGGACGCACGGCATGGCACGGTTTTGGCACTCACGCTGGGCTTCGGTGAGTCCAAATTCGATCATGTCGCTTTATTATTTTTGTTATTCAGCAATTAGCCATACCTTATCTAAGCACGAGTATAACGCGCGCGCGCACATGCACGACCATGCCTTTTTGTAGAGATAGTATTTTGGTGACTTGCAACATGTTATTTATCACAGGGATATATCATGAGAAAAGCATCTTTTAAGGTTTCATTCATACACTTTCTGCCTAGAAATAGAACCAGTAAATGCGACTTTTAAAGTTCTAATGCCATATTCTATTAGCTGCAGGGACTTTGTCACAGTCCAGATTAGGCTTTGGTGAATATCCGCCCCCTCCTCAGAACGCAAATAGATGCGTTCGGTTCAGTAGAAACAGGGGGAGGTTTAGAGCACAACTACTGTGATTTATCTCTGAGCCCCACCACTCTACACCATCCGCAATTTACTCTTTTCTCTCTCTCTCTCTTCCTTTTTCTCCGTCTTCCTCTACGATGATCACGTTGGTGTGGAGAGGCGGCGTGGCGCACCGGCTTCACGGCACACTGGTTTCTAGTAGACTGGATAAAGAGCCAGGGGGAGGGACAGTCCGCAGAGCAGCCTGGAAAAACGCAGGAAAATAAAAAAAGAAGAGTGTACCCTATACCATAAACTATAGCACAGACCCTGGATCCTTGTATCTGTTCTCAACATGAGACAAAAGAGGGACATAAAGATATTTGTTATAAAGTAGTGTGTAAGTCACCAAATTAGCTCACGTGTACAGTTTAAATGGAAGCCTGTTGGAATAATGTTCTTCTTAACAAATCATTTACTATGATGCAAAACACATGTTTGAGAAATAAGTGTGTCTATTAAATCATCAAGAAAATGCAATTTGAGTTAAAAGAAATTCTTATACAGATAAGACTGTTAATGGGGAAAAAATTCATCCCTCTATTAAGGTGGGCAGGCTGAAAGGAGAAACCCACAGCATCCTTTAAACTCCTACTTTAGTTTTATAAGTTGTTTTCTTTCCCCTTCCCAGATATCTGCTTTTTGTCACCCTGTTTTTGATTTTCTTCCTCTCAGCCTAAGGCTGTGCCTGTGGCTGTTGGCCAAGCACTCCTTTCTTTCCCACCTCAATTTGAGACAGACTGTTTTATTATGTAGTGTTAAGGTTTCGTCGATATCTGAGTGACCTCCAAAACTCTCCGTTGGTGGTGTTGTTCACTAAAAAAGACCCGATTTGCATGGAGGGAGAAAGAGAGGAAAGGAGGCCAGGGTTAGACTCTCCTCAAATAACCTTAAAAGTTACAAAGTCCCACCAAAAACAAGACAACACATCGACATGAGAAGCTGAAAAAAGATTGAGTGGATGCTCTCATTCTCTCTCTCTCTCTCTCTCTCTCTCTCTTACTCTCTCTCTCTCTCTCTCACTCTCTCTCTCTCTCTCTCTCTCTCTCTCTCTCTCTCTCTCTCTCTCTCCCCCTCTCCCCAGTGTCCTCCCCCCTCCTACCTAGTTGGGTGTGCTGCGGAGCTAGCAGGGTTGAGAGGGCAAGTGCTGACCAGCCCTCTTTCTTTCTCTGTCTGCTGTTACTAGGTCACCACACACACACACACACACACACACACACACACAGACACAGACAGACACACACACACACACACACACGCATGCACACACACCTCTCCTTGCGGTCAGTGTTGCCACCAGGGAGAGGGGTAATTTAAGCCCTCCTTGATGTAGCCTATTCATCACTGTCCTGTGGTCCGCGCTTCAAAATTAAAGTCTGATCTACAAAGTTAGAGTGAAATGAGATAAAAAATTGGCAGAGGTCACCGAGGGCCAGGCCAGTCAAAACACAAAGCCACGGCTCAGCTGGGCCGTTATGAGGTGCTTTAATTATTTCTCTCTATAGTTTTGTGGGTTACTGGTTGTGATTTTAGTTTTTGGGGGCAACGGCCAAATTAGTAGAACGACTTGTTGGGGAGCCTGGTGGGTCAGTGCCAAGAGACTTGTAGGGAGGACCAGTAGTCCTGACTAATGCTTCATTAAGATGAATCAGTAGCTATAGATTTATATGTATTCTGTATTTTGTCATTACCAGTTAGACAAAATACAATAAAGCAGTTTATATGATATTATAAACTGGCACCTCTTCATATATCCTGGTTGAAATGTGAGAACAACAGAAATAATTTAACGAATGAGAAAATAAACATGTTGGTCCATGATTAGTTTAACTCTATAGTCATAATAATGAAATCAAAGCATGCAGTAATGCTTGCGTTATTGTCTTAATTCAATTAAAACCCTGCAAATAACATTGCAAAATGCTATGTAAAAGGCACCCGATATGTAGACAATTATCAAAATAATAGAAACTCTTTCTTTTGACACAAACCGCATATTTGATGAAGCTCAGAAAGTACTGAAATGACCATGAAGCATTGTTATTACTCAAAATAATACTAAATGGTCCGTGTTAAATGGATTATGCATGCATTATTTGTGATTTTGGAGTGGTAATACTGTACAAAAAGTACTGTCAACACCAACTGCAGACAGAGCATATGAAAATCTATTGTGTCTCACCATGGTTTACAGCTGGAGTGTCTGAGACCCAAACAGAAGTAATGTGTAATTTTCTCTAGCAGACCTTCTGAAACATGTCACCAGTTCAAAATCATGTTCACAAGCAACTGTTATAAAATTAGCAAGTGTCATAGTATCTAGCTGATAAAAAAAATCTTTTCTAGGATGTCTCAGCTTTTTTACAGACGCAGTGAAATGGCATTTAAAGCACCTTTAGCTGTGTTGTTCGATCAGGTAGTGGATGAGGGAGAAATTAATAAGGCCAAGGATTGTTCTATAGTGCAAATTGATCTGATGAACTGACATACGTCCCTGAATACAAGACAAGACAAGAAAAAATATTTTTTAAAAGACAAAGAGGAACGATTTTTGACAGCTACATGCTCAAAAATGCCCTTTAGACATATCCTTTACATATACTAAGATATAGCAGAACAGGCAGGAGAAGAACTTGCATTTTTCATTCCACTGCATCTCTAAGTGAGAAGCACAAATCCCGTGTATTTGGTTATACAACAGTCATAAACTGTAAAGTAAATTCACAGGCTCAGATATTTTTAGGAGTAGGTATTTCTTTGGAAATGTTTGTGTCTCATGTCTGATGCAAGTCTGATGAGTTACACTGTTTATCAGCGTACAGTGTGACGGCGCACTGCTGAGTGAGTCACTGCTTCCTCCTCACTGTGTACATGTGTGTGTTTTGCGTGCATGTGTGCGCGGAAACCACGCTGACAGCTGCAGCTCATTACAGGCACTATTACTGATGGGGACTGCTGGGGGAAATTCCTTCTTCCACAGAGCAAACCACCCTGTTTACCACACACACACACACACACACACACACACACACACACACACACACACACACACACAGGTCTCGCTTATTCATAAACCAGAGATGCAACATCTGTAACTGAAACAAAAAATTAAATAGAAACATTTACCAAACATTTACTTCTCAGTGAAAAATGAAGAAAAAAGGAAGCTAATTTCTATAAAAGCAGGTGACACATACTCCATCCTTCCAGTTGCTGGAGAACGAAAGACATCCCTCACCTGTGCATAAAGTATACTCTTTTACATGTAGTACACAGTAAGTTGTGTAGGTGTGTGTTCACATAAACACACACACATACACAGCCACAGGGTGAGCAAACTTAAGAGGAGATGAGATCACCGGAGCACTCTAAGCCTTGCTAAATTGGCAAACAGCAGCGTCACACACACACACACACACACACACACACACACATACACACACATACACACGGAGCCACAGAGTATACAGTGTCCAGTGACGTTAATGAGAGGGCTGAAAGCCAGACACACATGTGCTAGAGTCATTAGGGAAGACTTCATAGCTACACTTCAGGCCACTACACTCCATTACTGTACTTCATTGGTTACACTGCTTGAAAATAGTGGTTTCTCAAAGTCAGGTTCAGGGACCACCATGGCTCCTTGGAGAGCCCTAGGGAGTTCCTTATTAAATAAAAAATAATAATAATAATAATGATAATAGTTACCTGTTTTTCTTTATCTAATTTATTTGAAGCACCATGTCGCAACAACACAAGGATCACTATTTGCATGGCTCTAATGAGAAACATACAAACATCCAGACACAGGAGTGTTTTCCTTTTTCCTAATTATTATTTGCAGTGCAGGAGCAGTGGTTGTACTAGCAGTAGTAGTTTAAATATAGTTGTATTTGTAGTAGTTGATGTGGGGGAGCTTTTCTTTACATCTCTATTTTGCTTTTAAATAGGTAGTAAACTTTTTTCAAAAAAGTAGTGCATGAAAGAAAACAAAAGGAGGACGCAAACAAACAGCTGTGTACAGTCCAAAGCAATTGAATGACAAGTAAAATATTGTATGCAAATTTCCAAGTGTGTTAGAACATCCAAAGCTCAAATTCAAGTTTAACTGTACGATTAAAAAAAAGACAGAAAGATAGAATTTCACTTGATCAGACATCACAAATGATTGAATATTAGTCTGCTTCAAGATTAAATAATAAAGCTGCCATTATTCATTTTTTATTATTACTATGGCACAAAGGAATAACCGAAATCAAGCTTTGGCTATATATACATCAGGATGATTCATTTATTGTTGGTTTTGGTTATTTAATGGAAATTACAGTTAAAAATGAAGCCGTATCCTTTAAGTACAGCCATTAAATGATTTTAACATGGAGCCCAAATGCAGCAAGCAAAATACACTTCAATGTTTCTGAGGTGGAAAACAAGAAAGATTATTCATTCAAAAATATATATCACATGATGAAGAATTACAGTCACAATTTTGTTCTGATGGCCAACTACTGATTGACAATTTAGACATTCAGGTACATCAACAGTTTTGTAAAAAACAATGGGTCCTGGGTAGATATCTGGTAAAATATCTAGATTAAAAGTGTGCAGCATTTCAACATCTCTGTGCATCCTACCTGGGGTAACACACATTATTTGTTACTTTATTTTGTAATATATGTTATATTAATATGTATAACCTTTACTTGTGTTCACACGTGTCAGAAGGTGGCACATTGTTTGTACCATTTCATTATAATTATTGGTTTATCCAGAGTCTTAACTTGGTCCCTTGTGTTACAGTGATGGTGAAAAGAATCTCATTGACACTTTAAAAAAACAGACATGAGATTCTTCATTGGCTTTCTTACAAGGTACAGTATAGCAGTAAATGGATGTGTCATCAGCATAAAGACAAACAATGAACTAGTGGTCATTATTTGTAATTGCAATTCTAGGACATAGCTTATGAAAAAAATCTGTCAACAAAGATTTATTTTTAGCATACTCTGCCATAACCTAATAATGCCATATTGTGTCTCTGTGTTGTCATGACCAGAGAAATAGAGAGATAGAAAGATGGTTCACTCCATGCTGTGATGTATCTGTTGCATTAATCAGCCTCTTAAATTGGAACAGGCTGCTTTTATTAATTATGTTCAATGTGAGGATGGTAGGGCTTCTTGCAACCATCCCTCCCTCCTCGTTTAGACACACATATCACTTCAAGGAAGAAAATAAGACAGTGGAGAGAGGCAGAGAGCTTCATTATGAGCAAATGAAAAGTGTAAACGGGACGCGGGGCAAAAGGGAATGCAGTGAAGGAATAAAGACGGGCATCTCAAAAATAAAATCAGAAGTGACACGGTGGCATGTGAAGGATGGTGGAGTCTTATCGGAAATCTCTGACTTTAAACATATCTATAATTAGTGGGAAAAAGTATGGGGTGCTACTCCCACCTGCAGATACTACATAGTGTAACAGCATTTCTTTTCAAAATTCTTTTTTGATATATGCAGTGCATTTTAGCTTTTATTCTGAAGCTATAGATTCACTTAAGGCATTGCTAAGCTGTTTGTGGACGTGCATTTATTTAATTAGCAAATTTTTTTTTTTATCAGTAAAAATGTAGGATTTTTAAAAACATTCTCGCCAGCAATCTCCATTCTTATCTGTCCAATTAACATTAAGCAACAGTGACACCCGAGGTAGAACGTTTCAGTATATAGAGACAAAATGATGGGATATAGGATATAACCTAACAAGAATACACTATATACAGTGTGTGGTAAGGGATGGCTATCAGCAAATTAAAATAAAGCCCCAGTGGTCTGTGTTGCTGATTTGAGAAATTAAACTGTGTCTCTACTCACACAATCTGAGATATTCTGCCACACCAGCATCAGAAGGGCAGCTTGGCTTCTTGTATAGACAGTGTAACGGAAGACCACAGCAAATAAGGCAAGCACCCAAGAGGGATTAACTAAAAGAAAGGAATTTTATTTAACAGAGGTCGTATAAATTTAACAAAATGTGAATTCTAATAAATAAAACTGGCAGAGAAACACACTACCAGGCGTAATACTACATAAAGTATAGAGCAAATCAAACCTCCAACATAGCACCAGGTGGTGCCAGGGGAGAAGGAGCTCACAGAGTACCAGGATGGGGCGGGTCTTATAGACTGGAGACAGTGGCCAGCTGCCTCCAATTCCTTGACAGCCTCCAGCTCCAACCAACCAGGTACCAGCAACGCTGCAAGACAATACACAACACAACAACAACCCAACACACAGACCCTGGCAGAGGCCCTGAGGCCGTCACAACAGTCTGACGCAATCTGGAAGTAACCAATTGTCTCACCGGTCAGTCGGGCTCTTGTTTGTATCCAAATGTGCACACACCTGGAGCAAAGTCTCTTTAGGAGTTTGTTTTGTAAAGGCGATGAAACACTATGTTGGAGTTCAATAAAAGGCTGAACAAAGTATATGGGGCAATCAGGACTTAAAACAGTGTGTGCCCCGGGGCACATGCATGCTTTAGAGTTGCCACCCGACATAACCTGATTGGTTCACAGCAGCACAGTTTAGTGACAAATCGACTACAGACCCAGTTTTCAAAAGACAAGTAACTGAGTGAAACTTGATCATCTCCAGCCTGTTACACTGGAAAAACACCACTCCAGATGTGTTTAGTAACACAATGGTTTATATCTAACATGTGTATCAGTGATGGTGCGATTCAAGCAGACTGTGTTTTACTTGTGTAGACATGCAAGCGATCATCTTGTGTATCAGAGATCTGTGTACGGCATGCAGATGATACAGAACGACCAAAAACTTGGAACACACTCCTGAGCTGTGCACACAGGACACTTAGACAATATGAAGCAGGAGGAGTTCTGGGAAAGCTAGGCATCCAGAGCTTTTTAGAGTCAGTGAATACTGAGGGCAACAAATAGCTTTCTTTCAGCTTTTGGTGGATCTGTTGATGTGTGTGTTGAGGGGGCAAATTTCCATATTTCATATATTGAAGGGGACATGACCCCCCCATCCACTGAGGCAATTACGTGCTTGCTGATACCATTTTTTTAATACTGGGTGGTTTATGAATTTGACCCACCGATGTGAGTTCATATCTGGAGTTCAGACTAATTGCAGTCTGCAGTCACTCAGGCCACTAAAATAGCAAAATAAGGGCAATGATGGTAATGGAAATAATTCATTCAATGAATAATCTGTATTAAAAACCCAGTAGAATAAATTAAATCATTCAGATAAGTACATAGACACTTTTGAGTCTAACTAATCTCACACATATTTGTGTAATTGTATTTTACATATTAAACCACTGTTTAACCAAAGACCAAACAGAACTACATCTTTTAGCTCACACCACAGCCTCTGTGCTGATAAAAAGAGCTCTTTTACAAAGTCATAACTGTGTGCACATGGCTCTGGACTTTTTTATAGTCATTCAAAGGTGGTATTGTAACATTCATTCATCTGCACTATATTCATTTTGAAACATTCAAAGAGAGCATTTGGCTGCTAATAATAAGAACATCCAGTCTGAGCTGACTACCAAATATTGTGAAATTAAATCATAACAACTTCTTATGTTGACCAAAAAATAGAGTCCTCTTGTCATACAGGAAGTCCCACAGCACTTAGAGAGACACTTCAGACACATTCTTCTCCTTACCTGTAGTGCTATTTATCAGTCTAGACTGTTTTAGTATAAGTTGCTGAGTGTTACAGGTTTCAACCTTAGAGATGTAAACATTAATGGCGTCCAACTTAAATGAGCTCTAATGTTAGTTAGTGGTGCCAGGTGAGCTAGTGGTAGATGCATGCTCCCTTCTGCACAGTGATACAGATGATGGGTGTAGTTGGACAGAAAAAAGAAATAGTTCCTACTTAATATGGCTCGCAACAAGATCTGTGGAGTTATTGGGTTATGATTTCTGCAAAGAGTCATTGTTGTTGAGTTTTTTTCAAATGTGTTTTTTTATTTATTTATCTATTGGCACACGACCACCACAAGCTGCATCTAGTTCTATTATACAGGAGAAAAGGCAGACATCTCTACGGCAACTCGCACCAAAACCATCTTGTTTGATAGGTAGCACTACAGATGAGTAGTAAAAGTTTGTATTTTTGATTTTTGACAGTGGACTGTATCTTTAAATTTTAAAGGGTTATGCTGACCTCAGTATACCCAGGTCTAGACTCCAAAATATGTGAAACTTCTTTTTTGGGGATTTGGGGATTGATGTTACATGTCCATTATTATTGCATTAAATGAAAATCTACCATCTGATTTTTATGCTGTATTATGACAGTGGCAGAAAAAATATATTGGCATCATGAAAATTTGTACAACAAGATGCATTTTTTTTTGTTAAGACTAACAAGCATTAAACATTATGTTAAGCCCCTCAACTCTCTGATATTCTTCAGCATGCTTGCAGTAGTGTACTAGACCTGGTACTAGCAGCGGCTGAGTCGAGTCAGGTTGAGTAGAGCTGAGTATACAGGTTTGTGGTGCTGAGTGATCTCAGCAGAGAAAACACAATTATTTGTTATTATTATTATTTACTAGCACTAACTTAAATTCACCTGTGTATATTGCACTGAAAAAACAACCCAGACTGAGGTTTTGTTTGTCTACCTGGCTGCTTGCTTGAGGTATAGACTGGATCCAGGCCTCAGTTTGTGGCCCTTCTTTAAAGGAAAACTATTTAAGTAAAGTAGTACAGTGGCCAAAGTTTAACAAGTAGGGCTGTCAGCTGTTTACAACTTCAGTTATAACTGTTTGCCTTCTCTTACTCTTGCAGAACAAAATATTGGCGTTGTAAATTTCTGCTAACCATGGAAACATTACATTTGTACGTTTCATATGTGTGGCATAGATTACTGTAGATTGCATGTATATGAGCTTAGTTTCTCATGAGGAGTAGGAGGGAATGGTGGATGGGCACGACAGCTAGGCAAGCATCAGACCACAAAAGCGGATAGATAAATAATAACAGCAGGTAGGGACATTTCCAGCTGTATTTGTGGCAAAAAGAGGTGTATTTGTAACAAGAGTTTTGGACATTTCCAGCCATGTTTGTGCCAATAAATAAGTTTTTTTTTTTCAAGAGTTTGGGACATTTCCTACTGTGTTTGTAGCAACAAAGACATTTTAACAGCAGGTTGGGACATTTCCAGCCTTATTTGTAGCAATTAATGCCAGTTTTTTATAATGACAGTTCGGACATTTCCAGTTGTGTTTGAAGCAACCAAACTGTGAATTTAAGCCACAACATATTTTCCTTCTCCCTAACAAAGTGTTTTCTCAACTACAGCATCATCCCAACATTAAAATTGAAAACTGAAACACAAATAAATGTTAAGTTTCAACATATCCGATCATTGTGAAACATACAAATGTAACATATCCATGGTTTGCAGAAAAATACAATGCCAACAATGATTCTGGTGATTGGGTTGCTCCCAATAAATATGGTCAACCTGGGGATGTTTTAAACAGGCCTCTTGTCTGAGCATCCATACTGTCGATCAGTTGGACCTCACGCAATATGGCTGCTTTCCGATATCTCAGCAATACTGTTGTCAGTGTAATGTAATCAGAATAAATGAAGCAGTGAAAATTAAACTTCAAGTTGTACTAAGGCAATATATAGCTACTCTCTGTCTCCTCCCTCATTTCCACTGACCATTGCATATACTTAAGTGACACGCATAGATACAGGTGATTGGCAGAGTCAGAGGGGAAAAAAGAGAAATTAATCAATAGATTACATTTCAGAATGACCATCCTGCAAAACAGTTTGGTCAGGCAGCAGATCTCAGTGTCTGTAATATTACAATAGAGTGCTGAAAGAAAATTTCTTTTTGATAGGCTTTGATGGATCAGGTGAAACACCGCATCATATTAGCTCTTCAAGCTTGCTACCATTAGCACCTTCACTGTGATCCACTATACTATGATATTGCTGGCTATATACAAACACAGCACCAGGTTACAGAAACACTCAGGAGTCAAACGCTGTATATTTCAGGATGTATAGCGAGTGCGTGGGAGCCACTCCACACTGAGAGCTTCAGTGGATACAAATCACAGGCCGATACTCTTGTCACGTCAGCCCGAGCTGAGCCCAAAGCCACTTCAGCTGCACCCCGTGTTTATCTTGCTGTGACATTCTCCCTGCTGTTACGCCTAAGCCTCCCTCCCTCACCCACTCCCACCCCACTGCTACCCTGTTTAAGATACCTACTAAACAGAAAGAGAGACAGATGAATTTAATGGTGGTAGAGGGATGCAGAGGAAGGGAGGCGGAGGAAGAGAGAGAGAAAATGATCACACATTTGTCCTCTGTGACAATACCGATGCTGTCTCACTTATGAGAGGCCCTGATGTGACACAAGGGAAGTTCGATTCTGCATACATATGTAAAACAGTTTCAGTGAAAGAAAACAAGCTGAGTGTGTATGTGTGTCTGTGTACTGTGGAGGTCTGTCTTTTTATATTTGTGAGGTTTAGGATAGCGTATTGAATTAGTATTGGCTAAGCTATATACTGCTGTGGACTGGAGTTAGCAGCAAAATGTATTTTAGCCACTTAAAAAAAGGCCCACCCAAAAAACTCAACAAAGTCTGATCCAAACATCTGATCTGTGGCTTAATACAGCGTGCAAAACAGTTGCACTTAGACCGATATTGGTCTTTTTCAGGTGGCTCAAATATGTTTTGCAGCTAACTCTCTTCCACAGCAGTACATTCCTGAGCTTGTGTGGGCTCTCCTGCCTGCTTCTTCAAACCTGGGGCTCACTGACCACCATGCTCTGTAGGTGATACACTGACCATGGATAAGTACCCCATACAACCTGCTTAAAAAACAAAACAAAATATCACTCAAAGGATATCAGCATAAGAAATTTCTCTGCTGAGTGTTCATGGTCAAAATGTTTTATTTGTTTTTCCTACAATGTAAGCTTCATGGCAACCAAAGCATGATTAACGCTTGTTAAGGCAATTCAAAGCATTTAAGGTTTGTGAAAGAGTTATTTCAAAAGTCAAGGCTGACTTGAAAGATGAGTTTTCAATATTAAAACAAAATCAAACCACAGAAGCCAAACCAAAATTTTGAAAATGTGTCAAACAGTAAATCAAGCTGGGTCTTACTTAGATGAACTCGTGGTAGTTTTCTCCATTTGCTCTGATGCAGGGCTCACAGTGTCAGACTTTAAAAAACCCCTGCTCCAAAACATTCAGGTGGCAACACACAGAAAAACTATAAAAGATTGGGGAAACAGCAAACACGGCTGCTTCCACTGCCTCACTCAGTGATGTGATCAGCAGGAAAATGATGTGAATCATACACTATGGCCTTTGCCGTCACCTATGGGAGATTTTTAAATAAAACGCAGAACGACAGTTCTCTCTTCAATCATTGAAACTGAGGGAATATCTTTTGGAAGAATGCTGTCCATCCCTCCACTTGAGTTCCAGAGATTTGGAGAATCTAAGACAAGCAGCACTGAGATGGCTCATGATGGCTCAACACCTCACTGGGTTGTTCTTTAATTTCTTGGCCATCACCTCAATGTAGTAAATTAAATAAGATGTAGATTATTTATTTGTAGGAAAAGAGGTTGAATAATAGTTATATTTTGAAATAAAATGCATCCTATTCTGCTTACAGTTACTCCACAAGAGAAACATTTGTCAGTGTGTGTGTGTGTGTGTGTGTGTGTGTGTGTGTGTGTCTAAGGGTGTGTATGCTTCCCCCATTGTCCATACACCCCCTTCCTAATATGAAATCATCCTGACCTCAGGTTGAACCAACATCCATATGCTTTTCCACGCCTCTGCACAAGCAGCAGATAGGATACTGCGTTAAATGCGGGTACCCCAGGGTGCTGTGGCCACATTGTCTCCCTTATGAACTGGCGTTTAGGTGCCCTTGGGCCCTGCGAAGATGCAAACTTACTTGACGTCCACGTCTGCTCCACGCCTGCTCCATGCCTGTCTGAATTAGCGGTTCACTGCCGGACAATCTGCCCTACCTCGAGGGAGGCCAGAGGGGAGGTCAATATGCTCAAATGATTTTCCCCTTCTGCAGAACACAAGTAGTCCTAGCTTTAGGATATTTAGTGACATGGAAGATTGTTTACTGGCGACATTTTCTCGACGTGTCCCCTGCACCTCAAACGCTGAGATGTGGATTTTCAGCAGAGCAAGTGATGACTGATGGTCGGGGAAATAGGAAGCAGCGTCCTCGACAGTAAACAGATGCTGACCAGCAGATCACCATGAACAGGCCTCCGAGGTTTTGGACTCTCTCAGGGATGTACTGTATGTTCTGTGAAGAGTCTGAGCGTGTGTGTGTGTGTGTGTGTGTATATATACCAAAGGAGTTTGTGAGGGCTTTCCCTCTGAAGTGTCAGCCTCCCAGAGAGAGGATCAAGTGCTAAGCAGGGGACTCAGGAGCTCAGTGCCTGGTGTGTTTTTATGTTTACGTGTGTTTGTGTGTGCATGTGTGTGTGTTTCTTCAAACCCACACTTGTGGTTTTAAGGATTGGGGAAGTGATATATCCGTTATCTGTTACTGTGGATGACCACAAGCCTGACCGGAGTCTGCCCTGCACAGCTAAATCCACACACTGGAAGGATCATTTTATGTGTGTGTGTGTGTGTGTGTGTGTGTGTGTGTGTGTGTGTGTGTGTGTTTGGGTGTACAAAGGTGCATCATAGAGCAGGGCCTTTCTCCTGAGGGGGACGTGCAGAGTTGAAAGGTCAAACACACATGTGGGGGGTCAGTGAGCAGCCTGGCAAGCGGAACAGAAGCGTCATACACACTGAAACACACGGGTAAGAGTGTGTGTGTGTGTGTATGTGTGTGATTGTGTGTGTTAGGCAAATGACAAGAGCTTTAAAATACGACAAACATTACAACAGAATCAAACCATTTGCATCCAGCTGTATGTTGTGATTGTAAGCAAATTGTACTTTAAAAAAAAAAGTTAAAAAATGGGAAAGGGGTGGTGGAGGGGAAGGAAAAATAATATGCCTTCATCCAAGACAGGGTCATGGTCATAAGAAATCCAATTCATTGCACTCAAATGGATGTTTAAGGATTAAAGGCCTTTAATAAAAATACGGTAATACAGTGGTTCTCACCCTTCTTTGCTTGTGACCCCTTAACATGAAGCAAGGTCTGCCTGCGAACCTTTATCACATTGAATTGTTGAATTGAATTGAATAGCAATTCTCCCTCATTAGACCACTTCAGTTGATTTTTTTTTAACAGATAAAAGAACAGATAAAAGACTGTTCTTGTCTTTCACATGAAATAGCAAAGGTTAGAGAAAAGACTGAAAAAATAGATTAAAACATTTTGGTTCTTTTATTTCCTTTTTACAGTAATCATCTCATAACCCTCTAAGATCCATCATATTAACCCTTCTATTGGTCCTCACCCTTAGGTCAGAAACCACAGGGCTAATGCATTATAAAAATACACCAATGTGTACACCTTCCTCAGGGTGTCTTTATGCTGAATGAAACCAAACTAATATCTGATTTAGGTTTTGGAATTAGTTTTACAGTGCACAGTGTTCATGTCAAAATGACCCTATTTAGTTATTTATTTTTCTAAATGAAAAATTATTTTAAAATTGGTTCTTTATTATCAATCACCATATCCCTTTTTTTCTGCATTAAAAAAAGCTGTACAGTCACCAGCAAATGTATGTCCTTCATCTGGTGTTGACCAGGACAACTTAACAGTGACACGTCTTCCTACACAATTATTGGATTTACAAAAACTTCTCCAGCTGACAATATTAGGGACAAAAATGGTGCTCAGTATTTGAGCTACACAGAGATGGAGAGGTCAGAGACCAGAGGCACTGTCAGCCACACATTATACTGACTTATTACAAAGTGGACAGAGATGCTGTCCTTAGCTGCCAAAGAAAAACCTTACATTGGTTTCTTCTGCTCTTTTTACAACATGCTGGATGTGTTGACATATGAGGCCTTTGAGATCTAGATGGCTCTGAAACCAGAAAGCTCCAGAGGAACTTCCCATTGTTCAAATGGCCCAAAATTCCAAAACACCACTGGACCAAAAAATGTTGTATTCACTGAAAGCCCATTTCTCCAACAGCCCGTTGTCCCAAAAACAAACGCCCATTGCTCTGAAGTTCCGTTTCTCCACAAACACACACTCCCTGCAGCAACCCAATCACCAGAAAACATGTTGGGAAACCATGGATACATCACATTCGTCAAAGATGCTGTGATGACTGTGTGTTTATGTTTAAGCACAAAAAACACTTGGCTATGGTTAGGAAAAGGTCATATTTTAGCTTGAAACACTCGTGTGGTGGCACAGCAGTCACTGGGAAAGCAGGGATGGTTCAGTGAAAAACACCTGGGTTCAGTGGCTCAAACGCAGCTGGGAAACTAACTGCAGGGAATGTGTATTTTTGGAGAAACAGGACTTTGGAGCAATGAAGGCTGGTTTTTAGGATAACGGGCAGTCAGAGAAATTGACTTTCAGTCCAATGGGACATTTTTCTTACTACTGGAGCCTCCACATTTTTGGCCTGTTAGAACAATGGCATGGCACCCTTTGTGGAGGAGTCAGGCAACACCAATAGGCCTATGTGTTCTAGAAAATGTAGATGCAAAAATAGATAAATAAATGAATACAAAATTATATTATGCAAAATGTTTGATACTAAAAAAAAGAAAAAGGTATGTGAAGTATTCTTAAGTCTTATGTTTTGATTTAAAATTCCACCAATTATGTCCTGGGTCAGTTTGACCTGTTGGATACCAGTGAACACTACACGAGGGTCAGTCATCATGTCTGATAATTGCAGTTGTCGGCCGACATCTTTTTATGTATAGCTCCATAAAGTGTCCTAAGACAGCAGCTGTAATTCTGTATTACGGACTTAAGCACATGAAAATAATGGTTGTGCATGTCACACTTTTATACTACTAATATTGGTCACATAAATAGGTACTATATTAATAACTGTGACCAGGTGGACAATATGGCTGAACATTTTATAATAACACTATTCAATTTCTCTGTCTTTACTCTATTTATAAAACACAGCAAGTTGACCCCTTAGCCTACACAGTAGCGACAGAAGCATGACTTTCATTTACACTTGGGATGAGACGATCGCCTCTGCGGAAATAATAATGATGTACAGTTGGTGTGATTCTACCGCTCCTAACGTATTGTACCATGGTGTATGGTGCTGTAATAGGAGGTGGTGCTTGTTGGGGGGGTGCCGAGCTACCTGACAACGTAGGGAGAAATGTGTTAAAAGCCAAACCGTGTTTGTCATTGTGTTTTCACAGCTACGATCTAAACTACAACAAGAGTCAGTGTTTCGGCGAGGACAAAAGGGCGGCTCAGATTGGTACTACGTGGCTACAATCTCATCTTTCGCTCTCTCTCTCTGCTTCTTCTTCTCCTTTGTCTTGCAGGTAGGTGCAGAGATTTGCATTCGTTATGATCCAGTGCATTTTGACCTAAAGAGGAGACAACAAACCAGCCTGGTATGAGAGACTGTTATACACACACACACACACACACACACACACACACACACACAAACACACACACTTAGGTGAAGAGAAACACACTCATTTGTTAAACAGAGCGAACACATCACTCTTTGCTAAGTAGAAGTTTCACTCATCTCTCCCCCCTCGTTCTCTCATCTGTCCATGTCATCCCTCACTACCCCACTTTCACATCAGCCATCAGGTAGTTACACACACACACACACACATACATACACACTCCTTCACATCAGCCATCAGTTTGTCCGACAGACATAAATGTACATCTTCTCATTCACGCACAGACCAACTGCTTTACATCACACGTCACCTAAGAGTCACACACTCACTCACACACACACACACACACACACACACACACACACACACACACACACAATTCATCACACATCAGTTATATCTTTTAGGCTGAAGGAGAGAGGGGGTGTCAGCAGCAGGAGGGGTTGACAGGAGAGAAGAGGAAGTACACAGGAAGTACATTAGTTATCACTCCCATGTCTTCTCCACCTTTTCACTTCTTATCACCACCCGATGTCTCAGACCCCAGTCGAGCTGCTTCTCCTTCTCATCCCACCCCTTTCCTTTTCTCTTTCTGTCTCTCTCTCTTTCTCACACACACGCCTCTAAAAATGACTTCCGTGCTCCATTTTAGTGTCGGGCCCTGGGATCTAGATGACACTTGGCAAGCCGTAGAAGCCGCAAGACAACTGGATGAAATATTTAAATGAAAGACGGCAGGGGTAGAAGAGGTGAAGAAAGGAGGGGGGGAAGACAGAGAGAAAGGAATATAGGACAGAGGACGAGGAAAGGAGAGAGTGACGATATTCAGATGGTGAGCAGAATGTGAAGGATTTCTTTTCTTGGCAAAGAGAGGGCCGTGTGACAAGAAGTGCAGATGAATTTGCTTTCACCTACAGAGTAGCCTGAAGAGAAATATACCAATATAGTATGAGATCACATTGCTTTGTCTTGGAATCATCAGCAAGTCTCAGTATGTGTCATAGTACTTTCAGCACGGTGCCAGCTCAGCTGCTTAGAGGAGGACAAGAACCTTAAACATAATCAAATGAAATGGAACTTTGTTCCAGAGTGATTGCAACTTTAGAATTACAAAGCTCAATCTGACTTTTTTTCACGCTAGCAGCTCTGTGAAGGCCCAGACACACCAAACTTACATCAAGAACTAGTGGTGACAAAGGTCGACTGTTGCATCGCCTCACGTTGTCTGTGTCTGTGCCAAAAAGTTGCACTTGAACACACCACAAAATCTACAGCCAACAGTCAACTAGCATGTACTTCCGTGTCTGTGTGAGAGGAAATAACTCTCCATAACAGCAGATGGCGATAGTCTGTATTCGTCATTCAGAAAAGGAAACTGGAAGAGTGACTGGACGGATTTAAGATGCTAGTTAGTAGTTAGCATATTACCAACTCAGCCCGATGTCGAAAGGACAGATGATATTTACCGTGCACCAACGAACAATAAAACAAACAATTATGAACCGTTTTTGCAACAGAACTCAATGGCTAAAAAAAAATAACCTTATCTAATGTACATTTAACAGGTCTTGATTTGAGGCACTCTTGATTTTAGTCGTTTTTAGCTTTCCTTATTTCTGTTTCTCTTTTGTGCATTGAACTGCCAACCTGAGGCCAAAAAGCAGCACTGTGCGGGACAAACTGCAAAAACTAGGGTGGTAGATGTTCACTGATGGCCCAACTTTGACCAATGGCTGACAGTCAGCCTGGTGTATCAGGGCCTTAAGGCTTTATTAAATACTAAATTCTAAGGCTAGCTGACAAACCTTAATGTGCCATCATGCTACTAATTAATAGCACTAAACACAAAGTACAACTCAGGCTGATTTGCAGATGTTTGGCCATAAATAAAGCTAAAAATCTGAGCTGATGATGGTGCTAGAACAAAAGTCAAAGGCTGACACTTTTGGTCAGTTGGTCGATTGGTTGGTCGATATGCTCTTGTTGGACCGAAGTCTTATTGATCAGATAATCACCAGTGTTACTTTTATAAGGGGCTGTGTGTCCATCAAAGCTTTTTACCCCAGTTTGAAACACCAGCTGATGTTCTGAAAACACCCAGCTTGGAGTACTAGAGCCTTTTATAGGTGCAGCAATTTTTCAGCAGAGACACTTTGGTTGAGTGTGGTCACTATGATTCAGAATATCCACAGACGAAGAGATGTGGACGCAAGGTAAAATACTTGATCTGGCCCTTGCCTTGGATGAAGGAAAGGCTGAGGCATGCAGGGAGAGAGGACGAACCCGTCAGTCTATGTGGCCAGCAGTTTTCATTTTCCTCCATTGCTGCTGTTGTTCAGCATATGTACCTGTAGGATGTAGAGGTTGGTCTTTGTGTTATTTGCCTTTCTCCACTATGATGATTGGATGGTTGGGTGAAAAGCAACGGTTACAAGTGCAGCATTTCACACAAATTTGAACATTTTTCAACTTTCAACCAGAAATTATTATCAATAAAAGTAAATGAATAAACAAAAAATCATTAGCTCAGTTAGATCCTCCACTATCTAGTCCCTCATTTCAATTTCTGGAAACCATGAGAGCTTAAGTATAATTCATTCATCAGTACGGGCACAGTCGTGTTAAACAAGAGAGACGAAAACAAGTGGTGACTTTGAGGCGGTCATCAAGTCCAAATATGTGTCCATTCCTCTATTATGTAGTGTCCACTGTATTCCCTCAGTCCGTCAGGGTCCACTGATCAACAGGATCAACAGTTCTCATTAAATCAATCCAAGTTGTGAATATTGTCATGCGGAATCCATTGCTAGCTGAGTTCTAACTTTGTTGATCAAATGGATTGCAGTTCTTCCAAAGTAAACAATATTTTCTCGTCTTCCTGCACCGTGTTGTTGGATATTCTTTTTTTCCTTCAGTACTTTGCTGTCTATAAAATAAAAGTTTCCCCAAACATTTCTGTGTATTTTTCACCCTGAGACAGACCCTGGTGTACAGCATGTGCTCTCAGTTTGGAAGGCCAGTGGGCTCTGTCACATATCTTTCCAAGCACTGTACATATGTTGAAGGCCTTTTTCTCAAAATCATTATTTGATGACAGTCATTATGTAAAGTTCTGTATTTTACATAATATTTGGAGTGCAAAAACAATATTTATATCATTAGAAAGATTAGAATATTCTCTGTTCAAAATGTCTTTTCGGGTCAGTGTGACTAAAAATTGGTAGAGCAAGTTGCAAATGAGTTAATCATGACTCAGTTGTGACAAGTTATTGACATTGCATGGTATTATTTTTAGTTTTATGACATAATGGCTCCACAATCTGAAAACAGAAAAGGTGTTATCTTCAAAGTCATTCTATAACTTCATTCAACAAGTTCCAACTGTAAAGCCAACCAGTGCTCGGTTAGTATACTCGACTAATGAAGTCCCGCCTCTTCCTGCCTGCCCTCACTGCTTTTGACATAGTTTTGCAAGTTTGATAGGAACTCCTGTTTCCTATATGTAACTCAACATTCTCCACACGGACTCTGTGATAAATATAAGTTTAAAATTAGAGTGATCTGATGTTCACTCTACAGAGCTTCCACCAGAGTTACTATCTGGCTTTAACTCATCTTCTGCTGTAGACACAAAATGAAACAGTGACTGCATTCAGAGCTCAGACACTGACAGCGATGACCCGAGCGTGTCCAGGCAAAAACAGTCATGTAAATTGGGCAGGGAAAAAAAACACCAAAAAGAAAAAACAGCAGACAGGTGGGACAGTGATGCGTTGAGAAAAAAAAGAAAACATAGAACAAGGACACAAAAGAATCATCAGAATTAGGAGACAAAAATTTTATGACTTTGTCGTGTAGTTTTTAATTCAGTTTATTCAAAATGTGTATCTTACATTATTGCTAATTTAAATAACTTTTACATTCTGTTTTTTTTTTTTAAACAAAGCAAGACTAAACTGTAGACTGTAGAGAGTCATAATATTCTAAACAGAGAATGTATTCTCGGTATCAGGAGGTTCTACCCACAAAATCAAAATGTAGAGGGATTTTGGGTGCCTGTCATTTTGACCACTACACGAGAACTTTACTGTATTCCAGTTTTTTCTATCTATGATGTGAAAGCTTTAAACCTCAATATCTCAAAACCAGGATCGCAGTAAGAACAATATAATTCCATTTATGTTTGATTTCATCTCCCTCCAACACAAAAGATACAATAAAAATGAACTGGTAGGTGTGTGTATATGTGTGTGTTGTTTACTCAATCATCCACACTCGCTGTATAAGCTCTCTTTAATTATTTTCTTAGCCAGTCGTGTGTGCAGAGCTGCATGCTGGCTGTACAAATGCTTATTTAAGGTGCATGCATGTGTGTGTTTGTCACTGTGCATGTGCAGGGCCTGTGTGTGTGTGTGTGTGTGTGTGTGTGTGTGTGTGTGTGTGTGTGTGTTCTATGTGCACTTAATTGTACTTTACTGTACATCTCATGCGTGCATGGGTATGTGTTTGCAGTATAATTTATGCGTCTTCATGGTGCATTACTGACTTGTATGGTTCCCCTGACTGTTGAGTCCTGCTTGCAAAGGACTGTGCTAATTACAAAGCTGGACATCAGGCCTGCCTGTCAAGGAAGTGGGGGAGTTTGTTAGCTTGTAAAGGTAACAGATTTAAATGTGCAGCAGAAAAAGTGAATAAAATTTAACTGTGTCCTGTAGTGTTTCAATAAAAAATTCAATAAAATGATGATTTGATATGCAGTGTGTTATTTCTATCTTATATACAGCATTGTTTGTCAGTGTTGTCAGAAAGTGCTCCCACTTTTGGTACCATGAAGGCACCACGAATCCCAGATTTGGAAAGATGACGTCTGAAATAAAGTCAGGTTTCAGACCAGCTTCAGGTCATACTGAGTAAGGTGAACAGCACTAGCACACTGGAGAAAAAAAGTGCAATTTTAAAATCCAGTTTCCAGTTATTGCAGCAAGGAGAAAGACAGGAAAAAGCCATGTTCTTCATTATTCCCCAGAACAGATTCTGCATGTAGCAATGAAAATGCTAACGTATTGCCATCCAGTAGTTCAGACTAAAGTATTACTTCAAATAAACATTCTGTTTCCCAGTGCCGGACTTTGTGAGTAAATGGAACGGAGAAGGAACAGAGGGGTTTTCTCCTGTGCTGATTGGGTGCAGATGTGAGCTCTGGTCTGGGTTTGGTTAAAGTCCTGCTGCCAGGAATATTCGCTACAATTCAATAAATAGAGCTGTTAGGAGCAAGGCATTTCCTTGTCACCATGTCAAGGTTTCAGAGCGGATGTTTCACATTGGGTGTATCTAATACTTAGCCTATACACTCAGCTGAATGTAAAACACTGTAACTCAAGAATGCTGCTATTAAAACACTGCAGGGGCAGATTGAATGACGAATGTGAACTTGAATTTAGACTTGAATTTACAGCTTTGTGTATTAGAGTTCACATTGGTATGGGTTTTTGATGGTGATGCGTGACACTTTGGATCTAAGTTTTTTATTACTTTTGTATTTTTTTAGCAATATTAATGGAATATATTACTCATGGGTAGAATGGGACAAAAAAACTTCAGTTGAAATGTAGATAAATTAATTGATTTTAAATTTAGCCTAACTTATTAAGGGCATAAAATGCTCATATTTTTTTATTTTGATTTAAAAAAACAAAACAAAACATCACACAGAAAGCAATAAATACATACAGTACTTTGAAACATGCATGCTATAAATGCCACATACAACATGACACTAAGAAGTTTAGCATTTTTACCGGACAAGTAGCAAACACCAAGAACATATTGGTTTGGATCCATTATTGTTTTAATTCCAAGAAATTTCTCAATCTCGGTTAGAAAAGAAAGCTGAAAAGTTATGATCAGTGGACATTACCACATTAAATGACACAAAGTGCCATGATGTTTTTGGCATTTCTGGCACACTGTGGAACACGAGCATGTGTTTCAGGGGTTGCATACAATTTCTTAATTATCTTGCAGTATGTTGTGTTTCATACAAAACTCAACCATATTTGGTCACCTTGGTAAAAATCAAAATCATATTCCCAGCCATTGTTCATCGTGGTCTTTACATTCATAAGCAATTGGTTGTAAATGTAGTGAATGCATTTATAATAAAATGATTGTGCCTCTTAGACTTACTAATTTGAAGGTAAAAAAAAAAAAAAAAAGCGCGTTGGAGGGATATGAAAGTATTCCTGTAACTGCTGAAAATAATTGAATGTTCACCTTAACACATATGTGTTTTTGTAATTCCAACACTTCTTCAGATGTCATATCTGCACACATAAATTTAAAGTCAGGATTTTGGGAAATAAGTGCTACCAATTCATGTTGTCCAGTTGAAATATATATTTACTGATGCAATGCAAAGACTTGCAACTGTTTTTTTTATTTATTGTTTTTCATCTTAGTTTGCAATTAAGAACCTCTCCAGACTGTACTATTTAAACCAAATCGCAAGTCTGTCTTTTGTAAATAATAATAATAATAATAATAATAAAAACCCAAATAAAGTGTGCAATGAAAATAAAATGCTGCACGTTTGGCGGGCAGGTGGAGTATGGGAATATTTAAGGGTGACTTCATCCTCCGTATCCGCCTCATTTCAAGCACATACACACACACACGCTCAGCACACTCACTTCCTCTTCTTCTCCATTGCTCCTTCGCAGCTCCCTTTTACTAATCTGCCTTTGCTTTTCCTCTCCTCTTCCTCCCCCTCTTTCCTTTCCTCCCCTGTGCCCATCTGCGAGGCGATCAAATCATCGTATGGAGAAATCCTGGTGATCCAAGAGGGCCAGGCAGAAAGGTCACGGAGAGAGTCCGTAAAATGGATGAAGCCTAATGATTAGCTCAACCTTTACCTAATCAATAATCATTTATCCAACAATATCACCGGCAGCCATAGCCCCATTTGCCATTAACCTCAGCGGTGAGGAGAGAGGCAGTATTGTTTCCTCTGGCAGCTTTACGGCACTCAGATGAGTGGTAGGGGCCGGGATGGAAGCTTAAGGTTGGATCTCGATGGCTCAGATCCTATTAAGGGACTGTAGGTATTTTAGCGTTGCAGTGTCATATAATTACCCTTTTGAATGATTGACTGTGACACCAGCTGTTGAAATGGCAGAATAGGACGGCCTTTTTATTAAAGGATATAATGATAAAAAGGTGTTATACGTGCATGATATTAATTAATAGATGTGCCATTGAAATTATATTTAAAATACATAAAAGTATAATTTGCTGCTGTCTAACCAAACTTTGAACCTTTTTCTTTATGCCATTTTGCTTCTTTGTTGCATTTTGAGAAGGACAGTAAATAATATCTGTGTAATTCATCTTTTATCGCTATTACAGCATTGGGGAAACTGCAACCTAGACTGCGACACGGAGAGCATTTCTTCACAAAGTCCCTCTTTCTCTCTCACACACACTTGCAGCAGCAGCAGCGGCGGCGTCTGTCTCCTCTGTGTCTCTCCATGATGCCATCTTCATCATAACCTCTCCCTCTTTATTGCCTTTAATGACTCCCCCTCTCCTTTCATTAATTCTTTATCGATTCTCCCTGACGTTGCCTGAATTATTTTCCAATTACAGCAAATAAAAGAAAAGGAAAATCCATTGCAAATACATGCCTGTGTGTGTGTGTGTGTGTGTGTGTGTGTGTGTGTGTGTGTCTGTGTGTGTGTGTGTGTGTGTGTGTGGGGGTATGTACCCACACCAACATTTAACAAACTGTACACAGAGATACCTACACATATCTACGAGCAGTTATGGTTGTTGTTTAGGCAGTGGTACCATGTGGTTCATGGACTTCTGGAATTTTTTTTAATTTTTTTTTTTTAAAGTCAAACGCACACACACACTCACACACACACAGACAAGGCAGAATGTGACGGCAGAGAAAGAGTGGTAAAAGGTCACAGGAAGCTAATGGCTCCAGCTATCTTACATGGAATAAGTTCAGACACTTTGGACAGGTTTGTGTGTGTGTGTCACAGAGGAGTTGGGGCCAGACGTGAACGGAAAACAACACACCGGCAGGCTCACACACACCCACAGAGAATTCACAAGGACACACACACACACACATTCATATTACGCATAAAGTGTTTGCGCAACAACAGAAAGTACAGAATCTTTTAATATGCTGTTTCGAGGGCATGAGTGATGCTCCCGATACCAGATAGAGTCAGTCGCAGAATTAGCCTCAGAGGTCCATCAGATGGCTCTAGTTAATACCCACAGGTCATTAATTACAACAATTATTCACCTTCATATCGCAGACACATATCGACTCCTGTTTTTACGCCTCAGCCCGGATTGTCTGATGATGCACCCAAAAAGGCTCACTGGGAAAATAAAGGGTTAGGGTGTATTAAGCATGTGCATGTTTTTGTGAGTGTAGTGGAGTTGGAGATAGATTTTTACCTGCATGGGAATCTTGAATTGTTTATGTGCTGTACAGTGCGCCGGCCCCTCTGTTGTCCAATTAGATCATATTACTCTGAGGCAGAGTCAGATAAAGCGATGGTTAATGATGTAAAACATGATTCAGATGAGCTTGATACAAATACACAGCACACAAACGTGCATGTGAAGGTTTTTCACTATCACTCACATTTGTCTCATGACTTAGAAATGAGCAGCGAGAGGAAATTAAATTAACTTGTATTATGCACCTACCTGAGAAGTGTTTTGTTATTCTGTTGTTCACTCTGTTTTTGCAAATGAGAGCCATATGTTATCTGCTTTGTATATGTGCCTGCCTGTCTGCAGCACGATATGTTCTGACCTCTTCCTCCAAAGTGTCTGCATGCTTGTATTTACAATATGTCCACCAGCATGCGCGCCTGCCTTTGCAAGTGTGTGTCTTCCCTGAGTGTGTATTTCTGCATGTGTGTGTCCTGACCTCTCCTGCCCTCTCTCTTCCATCCCTCCTTTGAGAGTGTGTGTGATATACAGAGCTCTAATTGTCAGGTCTGGCCCCCACATTCCTCGCCTCGACCAGCCTACCAACACTGTGTCACTTTAACAACCGCGAATTATCACCGCGATGGAGATCTCGGCTTCACAGTGGCTCTATGCGAATATAGATACATTTCCTTCAATAAATTGCCCCCTCCACCCACCAGCACCGCACAACCACACACAACTCACTACCTGTCCACAACCCTCCTCCCTCACACTCGCTGCTCTTTGACTGACGCTTTTACCACAACATTATTGCGTCTGCCTCAAGACAGGAGAGTCATCGCTGCACCAAATGTAGCTAAAGTATCAACCTAAAAGGGGATGAGATGAATCTAGGCCCTCGGTGTCATTTGAACCAGGGTTATTGATTCACACAGAGCTGAGCGGGATCAGAGCGGGTAAAATCGGCGGCCCCGGTGTCAGCAGACAGAGGAAGAGGACAGGGCATAAAGAGGACGATAATACGTATACATGTCTGGTGACTGGGGATCATTTCTTCTAATAACATCTGTTCTTACTTAATCACAGCTCAGGCTACAAGCTGTTTCATCTCACACAAATGTATCAGATCCTTTTTTTAGTTGTGAGTGTATCCAAAGAGGATGTGTTTCATGCACTGCTTTTATTCCTTTTGTGGCTATGAAATGAAATTTTCTCTTGAGACAATAAAGTCTGAGTGAAATCAAAGGCAGAAGGTTATCTTTTTTTCTTTCTAAAAGCATTCTCAGTCACCCTTTAACCATCAAGCAGAATACAGCAACTGATATCCTAAACTTCCTAAAAGACAAAGTATGTACAAATGGTGAAAAAAGTCATTACCAAAGTGGGCCATTAGATCCCAGCCTGCCATGTGGTTCATTTTTATATCAGCGCTAAACAAAAATAATTCCAACCACCCAATCGGATGCAGCCTAAATACTTCAGCATGGCCGTGCGAAGCAAAGCAGTCATCTTCTCCGGCGGACGGGATGCCACGTAAGTGTTTCAGTCTGTCTTTATAGAAGTCCAGGCCAGCTCCGCTACAGGCTCAGCCAGGACCGGGGGTTCAGTGTAATGAAAGGCAGATTGAAAAAGGCTCTTGATTGATTTCCTACATCTTGATTTGATATCCTGAATTAATTATTTGAACTTGAATAATATATAAAGGAAAAATAAATGTAGAACACTCAAGGGAAACAAGGAGAGGGCTTCATTGCTGCTGCCGCCGTTGCTGCTGCGGCTGCTGCGCAGATACTGTATCTCTTGGTCAATCTTATGTTGCTCTGGAGGAAAGTGTGTGTGTGTGCTGTGCATACTGTACATGTGTGTGATGGTACAGCCAGCTGTGGTGCATGTGTATTGGGGTATGTTTTTTGCTCGTGTGTGCGTATGTGTGGGGCAGGGAAAGAAAATCAAGGTTTGTGTGGTTGTCTCCTTACGGTGTCACTCAGTTTTCTCAATATATTTCCAGATTGTTAGAGTATAAAACATTTTCTCATCCCATTGCTGCTTTGTCAGTGGCCTGTCATGTCTACATGTTACGCGCTAGGTATCCTCCTGTGTCTGCTGTTGTTGTTCCTGGACGCTGCAACCAATAACGGGACATCAACAAAAGAGATGGTTTAGGCTACAAAAGCACCTGGTTAAGGTTTAGACAAAAAAAACATGGTTTGGATTTACATTCATAAGGGAAGCAAACACCGGGCTCCCTGGTGAAAGTCGGCGAAATGTCATATTGCCGCATCAGGTGCCATCTGGCTGACTGGCGACATCTCATAACATCACGAAAGGTTCCATCCAGCCGTGTTACAAAATGATGCCACCCGGTGGCGTATCATACCACCACAGAAGGTGGCTTTTGGTGTCTGACACCCAAATTACTTACATAGCGGCAGTATTTGATGGTCTCAGAATGAGAACGGCTCATCTGTTATGAAACTGTAAAACCTGGGTGTGAGGTTATTATAGTGGATTTAGGAGAAAGGGACTAGTCAAAGTCAAATGTTGGGACTTTGTCATACCATTGTACCTGTGGAAACAATACACATAATTCCTTGCAATGCCAGCGACACTATTGACTTATGGCTAAGCCACGCCCCCCTCCACTCGCTCGGACAAACTATCAACATTCAGTGACCGGTGCTATGGCAGGTGTCACAGTACACGGCATTTCGCAGGAGGCAATTGATGATTTTTGGGGACATAACGATCAGATGTCATTGAGAAGTAACCAAAAGGGCCTAAACTACGCATTGGAGGGATATATTAATCATTTTATTGTTGAGGAGGTCGATGAAAAGCTTAAATTACAAGCCAAAATCTACAGATCACAGTGTACGCTTGTGAACCGCATCTCGTTGCCGTCACCATCAAAGACAACAAGTTACAACTGAAGTTAAGGTTTTTGCCTCAGAATATGAGGAAAGGATAACGGCGTTTTTACCATCTTTACCAAGAGTGTCTCTCCGTTAGTTTGGTGCTACAGTATTTACATTGTATCATTCAGCATAACGTTTGCCAACCTTTGTTATCTCTGCGATTACAGATAAGTTAATGAAGCTAAGCTCCAGAAGTTAACGTTAGCTTAACTAGAGCCCTTTGGACAACAGCTAACAATGATGCACAAACACCAAAGTACAAAAACTAGAACAAAATAGGCTAATGAACTCCCAGCAAACAAGGAAACATGATGAACAACACAGCTAGGAGCTAACGTTAGGCTAACTTTAGCTAACGTTAGCTAGAGATGTTAAAGATAACTTTATATTTCTTTCCAGCAAAGTGACAATATGTTGCCTCAAACACGATGTTGACTTACCTTAGAACAGATGTAGACATCATTGTTAATCTTATTCACGTTGAGTTGATGTTGTGGTCTAACGTTACCACACAACTTTATCCAAAGGAGACACTTTTCTCAGTTGAGATGTGGTTTAAAAATACACCCCGTCGCCCATCCTTTCAGGATACCTTGTGTCGGAGTTGCAAGTACCCCATGCGCAATCTCCGAAAAAGCTCATAAAACCAAACGAAACTGACTTTCTGTAATGCATTTCAATGAACGTCCAGGCAGAGAATGTCCGAGTGTATGGGAATGGCTATACGCATTGTGATTGGCTCATCGCATTTGAGGGCGGGACTTAGCCATAGGTCAATTGTTTTAGGTCAAATGTTTTAGGTCATCAGATTTATTTGTGCAGGTTACAGCTATCTAAAGCTGCACCTATGAATATTATTATATCAACAATAACTAAAAAAACACACATAAAATGCTCATGATAACAAATCTGTAGAGAATTATCACCCAACTCTACAGTTCCACTGAGCTCTACAAGCTGTTTGAAGCAGGATTTATAGTTGTGCGCAGACCCTACGCGCGTCACCTACGCTGTTGTGAACATTTTTACTTGTGCAGTGGTGTGGCTGTGTTACTCTGCAGTTACACCTCCGTAACGCTAGTCAGTTTTGCCGATCCGGTCTGCTGTACGAACTTGGCTGAACCGGTATTTGTCATTTTGACATGTTCTAGCAACTTAAAAAGTAGTCTACATCAGCAACCTGTACTGACACAGCACCAAATAAAACTTGTATTGTATTAGTAATCAGCAATATGACAACATGATAAACATGTTTGTTTAGAAATGGACTAATGAGGACAACAGTAGCATGACAACATGATGGAGATCACATTTCTGTAGAGATGGGAGGGGCAGACAAGAGGAGACATGACAGAGTTACTGTGCGTTCCAGTACCTATTCTACCATGCCGCATAGTATGCCAAAAAAAGATTTAGTATGTCCCAATACATAGTAAATCAAATGCAATATGCCAAAACTCCCAGTATGTTTCACTACATCTGGTCTGTTTTGCAGGCCAGCATGCTTTTCTGGCTATTCTGACCCACGATCCTCTGTCACATCGACTGAGCTGCAAACAAGATGACAGCTTGACAGGTCATCGAAAGCTGTTTGACAGCTGATTGACAACTGTCAGAAGTTGCAATGAGGGATGACAGTGCATTCAAATAACCAATGACCAGTCGAATATTAAAAACAGGAATATTGATTGTTTAAGTGAACAAAATAATCATAAATATTACAAACAACAATAGGACATAACCATGAAAATAATAATGGCAGAGAACTGCAGATATAATTTCACTCTTGCAAATATGTTGGAATCTACAGTCAATGCAGTTATAACTTTAAAGTTAAATTACATACATTGCAAAGTAACAACAGCAGATCTCCATCTCTGATGAATTTGGTAAGTGGTGATTGTTATATCTCCAAGGTAAAAGCAAGAGGGTCAAAGTTCAGGGTGTAATGTTACAAGACAGTAGTATGCCCTGATTGTGTGCATACTGCATGCAACAGTATGTACTTTTTAAGGGCAGCTGCAGTACCCACTAAAAGCAAGAAGAAAAAGTATTCAATTCGGAATGCACCCTTAGTCCCTGAAGAAAACTAAAACTGCACCAGTATGGCAACATTTTAGATATGAAGCACAGGAAAAAAGGTGTCCTAACTTGTGTCAGCCGATGCAGTGCACTGTTTTAGAGCTGAACCCGTTTCTTTTTATAGGCTACCTGTCGCTTGCTTTAAAAGCACTGCAATGGATGAGAAACGGCTAATTCATGAAGCTGAATGAAGGAATTATTTACTTGATGCCTCCTTATTTTACTACAAAATCAACATAGATGGCTTGAAGGAGCTTGCCATGGAGCTCAAAGTCTTTGCTAAGGTAAATGGCCATCACTAATAACAAGCTAGGTTACTTGTTGTTGGCTGTATTGCATGTCATTTCCAGTAAATATCAAAATTTAAAAAAAAAATCTGTTTTCTGTTAATGTTACAAACATAGGAAGGTAGCAAGTAGGCTTCTCACCCATCATTTGTCTGGTTACATATCCAGTCTGATTTTAATTGTATAGCTGATAGGTCCGTGGTTTGTTGTTACACAATGTAACATGATAATAGTCAGACACTTGTTTACTGTAAAGACACAGTGTCACTTTGTTACACTCCAGAGTAGCTGCTAAGTCAAGTGTGTAAAATTCAGTATACCGGCCCCATCCAATTCTTAATATCAAATTGGTTCAGGAAATTTTACATCTGCCCAGCCCTACCCTGATGAACACATTGCACACTACCTGCCCAGAACTAAACAACACACAACATAGTCGATCATTTTACAGCTAATAAACCAGATATTTCCCTCAGGAGTTGGTAGAGAGATGTCGAGATAAGCCTGCCATAACCACGAAAACATAATGTCACAGTTTCATAATCATGAAAATGGTAGAAGCCACGATATCTATGATGTCCTGATTCCTGCCTTGTTGCCCCATGGGAACAAATATTGATAGTCATGTTGTTTGTGTGTGCGGTGAAGTCTCCTCTCCCGCGTCATGTAACACATGTGCGTGCACCAGTTTGTTTTGTGTGTGAGTCGTGCCACTCAGCTGAAGCACTGAGAAGGAGAGCTGTAAAAATGTCAAAGTAAACTGACACTAAAGCCTTACATCCACCAAAAAGGCAACTTAAATTGGCAGTATGGGAGCACTTTTGAAAATTTTGATCAACAAAATGACCAGGAAGCTACTGTAGACACCGGATAACCAACTTCCAAAGCAACCGTGGAAAGATGACTAACATTTGGATTATGTTTCAACATAATTATCCACCACTGTTGTATGCCAAAGTCAAGGTAAAACCCAAAAAACAAACAAACAAACAAAAACTCAAGTAGCGAAAAGAGCAAAAGAGTTTAACCCCCCTGGGAGTAGTTCACAACTTGTTAATCTTTTACTGTCGGAAACTTGTATGGATATCATATTAGCCTGTGTTTTCTGTAGCCTATTAGCATTTAATCATTATAGCTTATTTTATTTTACTCTATAAAAATGAACTGAATATTTGATGATGATGATAATAAGAAATAATATTGTTATATATGACAACAAATTCTGTGATTAATAATTGTGAAAACTGTGAAACATCATATTTCCTCTGTCAATAACTGTCATATCAAAATCCCATATTGCAACATCCCTTGTTGGTAGAGTTCAAAACAGAGTTAAAATGAGAGTGAATATTGGATTTAAACATATTCAGGTGATCAGAAACATGACTTCAAATGTTAATAAAGCTCTGTTTCCGCTGGGGGCGGCACGGTGGTGTGGTGGTTAGCACTCTTGCCTCACAGCAAGAGGGCTGCCGGTTCGATCCCGGGCGTGGGAGCCCTTCTGTGCATGTTCTCCCCGCGTCAGCGTGGGTTCTCTCTGGGCACTCCGGCTTCCTCCCACAGTCCAAAGACATGCAGATTGGGGACTAGGTTAATTGATAAGTCTAAATTGTCCGTAGGTGTGAATGTGAGCGTGAATGGTTGTTTGTCTCTATGTGTCAGCCCTGTGATAGTCTGGCGACCTGTCCAGGGTGTACCCTGCCTCTCACCCAATGTCAGCTGGGATAGGCTCCAGCGCCCCCCCCGCGACCCTCAAGAAGATGAAGCGGTTAGAAGATGAATGAATGAATGTTTCCGCTGGATATGTAAGTAGGTTATTGTTCTGTCATATGTTTGCGATAACTACTTTATAGGGTGGTGCTAAGTCACTGTTATGTCACAGCTTCTTCAACCAGATCCAACACTCCTCAGCAAGTTACCTGATTGACAGGAAATGTATTATGCATTTACATGTGTCACCTTGGGTTCTCGGAAGGTGTGATTTTACCGCTTTTTGACATTCATAGTCTAAATGTTTGATCATTCAAAATGTATTAGGACATTTGAAAAAAAATAAATGTTAGTTGCAGCCCTAAATCAAAAGTAAATCCATCAATCGGATTCAAAATCAGGATTTCTGTATGTAGCAAACTCTTCACGCTGCATAAAACTACTTACATTAATCACACTGTGTGTGTGTGACACCAGACATCAGTTCTCTTATTGATAAAACAAGAAATCTAGTTTCTTCCAGCAATAAAATATTCTAAACTACAGTATCATCCACATATAGCTCATTTCCTAGCACAGGTGCCGGGCTCAGCTCATTCTGTTGTGGCATCAGAGGAAACATTAAACACTCTTCCTGCTCATCTTCTCCTCTCAGCCAGGAGAAAAAGGATAAAGGAAAGGTGAGAGATGCTAAGGGAGGGAGGGAGGGAGGGAAAGAGGGAGGAAAGCTATCAGCTGGGTTCAATTGGACGACTATACTCTGCCTTCCCTCACTCCCACCTTTTTGTTCTACCTCTTCCACTGCTGACACCCAGATTATCATATAAGAAGACGACTGCCACGCAGGTGCTGATTTACAGGGCGCTTGAACCAATCAATCTGAAAAGTTAAGATTAACAGTAAAGGCTTCAAGCTCCCTCTTCTCTGTCCGCTCACTCCCCCATTCCTGCCTCCTCTGAGTCTTACTCACGTTCTGTTGGCTCAATTTCCCTCCCTCTCTCCCTCCCTTTTTTTCTTTATATTTTAATCTAAGCGAGAAATGAAAGGGGAGGCCTTTAAATTTCATAGCCTCCAGAAAACTCTGGCAAGTATTCATTGTCGTTCTACTTTTCCCTTTCAACCTCTCGGCTGGAGGCCTCGGCTCATGACATCTTTATATATGACGCCCTGCTCTCAAATTGCCACTGACGCCTTTAGATGAGCTGCACTGTGATCTCGGAATATGAAAACACCCCTGACAGATTTTTCTTATTGACACACGCTGTAACAGAGATCAACCCGTGCACCGCCAGCCGAAGGCCTCACTCATCCCGGCACATTAAAAGCACCTACACTGAATGTACCCACAACTAAAACAGAGATAATTACTCCCCGGGTATTTTAGGATAATTGTTATAACTTATGATAAATACTTTTTTTTCTTCTTCGACACAACCTGTTTTACGGCGAGGATCAGCAATGTCATAAAGAACGAGGCGCAGCTCTTAATCATCGGGACAAATACACCATTAACTTTTGAATTCATTTCCTGAATCTGCATCGGCTATGGTAAACTCTTCCTCATTACGGAAGCAGATGCTTTAAAAGCCAGACTGGATGGGATCAAAGGCCAGTGAGTGAGAGAGCGACTGGCTCCCTCACTCGCCGCTTTAGCTCATTTTCATTATCATCCACTGACTAAAACATCTATCGCATTATGCATTATCAGTTTAAAAGCTCCTCTTTTCTCCGGCCTCTTGAACACCTTTTCTGTATTAGAGGATGTCATCATGGCCAAAGCGTGGCAGAAAGCCTCACGTCAAGTCGATCAAATCATCGCCACTAATTATGACAACTCTGGGAGCTGGTTTGATGGTAGGAAAAAGGGAGAACTCACACAAAGGGAGTGAACTCACTGAAAGCATGTGGATCTGCACACACATACGGAAACACACAGTTGTTAACTATTTTCCTTTAGCAGCCATAGAGTCAAGCTTTCAGGAGTGTATATGTGTGCGCCTGTGTGCTGGGCAAAGGCCGGAGAGCCGAGGAGGCTGATGGTAATCTATTTTTCTCCAAACAAGAAAGATTGCTGAATCCCTGCATCCTGGAGCAGGGGGGGCCTGAGGGGGGGAAGCAGGGGGGTTGCGTAGTGATGCCGGGGATTCAGGTATATGGATGGCCTAAGGAGGTTTCCATCATTCATAAAGCGCGGCCGCCGTACGCGCCCTGACGCCGAATTGATCTTGCAAAAGAAGCAGGGTGGCAGAGCGACCACTTCATTAGTCTCCCTGAGCTACAAATCACCTGCTAGTGCTGCGGCACTCAGAGGGACCGGTGTTACCTACGCTACATTACTACAGCCTCAACAGTCTAAAGTGACCGCCCATTCACTCGGCCATTATGAGTGAGTTATGGAGCAATGCAAAAATATTCTCTATACATCCAGTATTACTGTGGGTCACAGTCAACACTCCTACGATAAATGTGCAAGCTTTAAGTAAGGCATAATCCACAAAGTAAAAAGCCCTGCAGCTGGAGGCTCATTTTGTGTTTCTGGTATCAGTTTGTGTAACTGCCTCCTCTGTGAATTTCTTTTTTTTAAAGTATGAGAGCAAGAAGGAAGTGAGATCACTTCTTTGAAACAAAGTAGCGTGTGCAGTGTATCCTTTGATTATATGTTTATTGTATTCTGTGGTGCATGTCTATCAAAAGAGTCAAGAACAACACATGGAACACCATATTTAAACTACAGGTGTCCCTATGGAGTAGATGATCTGATTAGATTTTGGAGTGTACTGCTGCATGATTTTGCATATTATAGTGAAAATAGTGAAGCATTAGGCAGCTCAAGTGCCTTTTGTTTTAATCAGCTTTTTCATCAAATTGTGACTCAATTAGCCCCATTTCTTCAACTGAAAGTGTTAGAAGTGCAATCCAAGCTGCACAGGATGGTCTCACAGGAAGGTGTCTGGTCATCTTAAACATGGAGATTTTCCAGTACGTATAATTGTCGCACCAATAGTCCTTAAATGTTGTGTTTTTAAGCTTTTTACATATTTTCCTTTGAGCAACCGCCATCATTAGGGTCTATTTTTATATTCAGTTGTTTCCATGTATAATATCACTATTATTTCATAAGTGTTACCTTCACCCTCCTTCTCACCCTCTATTTCAAGTTTCATTATCAAAATCCTGCATCAAGTGACCCTGCCATTTACATATGATACAATATAACTGCAGTACTCAATACAGCATAACAGTAATTAGAGTTATTTGAGCATCCAAATTTTTTTTATGGAAAGGATTTCACTTTAATCAAGGCAATTACTTCTATGCCAAAATTTATGAAACTCAACACTGTTGATACACAGGTTCTTACCATAGACTGTGTAAAATAATGGATGTAGCCTACCGTTCACCCATTAGCTTGTGGACTCCAGTTTTAAAGCCTCAAGTTCACCTTTTCTGCTTTCTCCATCTTGGTTTTGTGGAGCCAGAAGTGACCATATTTGGAGAAGAGGATAGGGCTGTGGAGCAGCAAGGGGTGGATCTAACTGAGAAGCACTATCTTCAGACAGCCTGTCACTCACAGTGCCCTTAATGATGTGTAACAATAAGCCTTAATAAAACAGAAACGGGTTACTTGTATTAAAGCTAACCCCCTGTACAGCTGTCACAAATGGGGAAATTAACTTGAGAGACCAAAACTGTTTTTGTACCAGGCTGTTAACATGTTTATTTCTGCTGTAAAGTTGGGCATTTTAACATGAGGGTCTATGGGGATTGACTTGCTTTTGGAGCCAGCCTCAAGTGGCTGTTCAAAGAACTGCAATTTCTAGCACTTCTGAGTTGGCTTTGTTTTTCAAGCCTAGAGGTTGCTGCTTGGTTCTGATGTTAATTCAGCTGCCACATAATACCTTTTGTTGTACAAAGTACTGTCTTTAATCCAAAACAGCACTATGAAACAAAGGCAGTGTTGAACCAGTTGTTTGAGAAAAACTAGATTGCATCCACGGGTCTCTGTTTACCATTAACTGTGCACTATGGACATTATCAACATGATTGGATTCCAGAGACAGGTTTCCTTCCATTCATGGGCTTAATCAATGAGATTTAAAGTGGTAGGTGATATTTGCTATGAACTTATAAAGAATAAACTCGAAGGCCTGTGCTGGTCACCCCTTTTATAACAGCCACATTTACAGAATATTACAAAGAAAAACACCATGGAACAGCCGGACCATGATTTTGCTTCTTTTGTTGGGGGCTGTACAATAGATGACTAAATTATACGCTATGGCCACATCTACACTAATATGTTTTCATGTTAAAACAAAAACAGTCTGCATACACAGGGGCATTTAAGCAGTGTTTCAGATATCATCTCCATCCATAATAACACGCCTGACGATGCATATCACATGACCATTCACATATACAGTACAGGCCAAAAGTTTGGACACACCTTCTCATTCAATGCGTTTTCTTTATTTTCATGACTATTTACATTGTAGATTCTCACTGAAGGCATCAAAACTATGAATGAACACATGTGGAGTTATGTACTTAACAAAAAAAGGTGAAATAACTGAAAACATGTTTTATATTCTAGTTTCTTCAAAATAGCCACCCTTTGCTCTGATTACTGCTTTGCACACTCTTGGCATTCTCTCCATGAGCTTCAAGAGGTAGTCACCTGAAATGGTTTTCCAACAGTCTTGAAGGAGTTCCCAGAGGTGTTTAGCACTTGTTGGCCCCTTTGCCTTCACTCTGTGGTCCAGCTCACCCCAAACCATCTCGATTGGGTTCAGGTCCAGTGACTGTGGAGGCCAGGTCATCTGCCGCAGCACTCCATCACTCTCCTTCTTGGTCAAATAGCCCTTACACAGCCTGGAGGTGTGTTTGGGGTCATTGTCCTGTTGAAAAATAAATGATCGTCCAACTAAACGCAAACCGGATGGGATGGCATGTCGCTGCAGGATGCTGTGGTAGCCATGCTGGCTCAGTGTGCCTTCAATTTTGAATAAATCCCCAACAGTGTCACCAGCAAAACACCCCCACACCATCACACCTCCTCCTCCATGCTTCACAGTGGGAACCAGGCATGTGGAATCCATCCGTTCACCTTTTCTGCGTCTCACAAAGACACGGAGGTTGGAACCAAAGATCTCAAATTTGGACTCATCAGACCAAAGCACAGATTTCCACTGGTCTAATGTCCATTCCTTGTGTTTCTTGGCCCAAACAAATCTCTTCTGCTCATTGCCTCTCCTTAGCAGTGGTTTCCTAGCAGCTATTTGACCATGAAGGCCTGATTCGCGCAGTCTCCTCTTAACAGTTGTTCTAGAGATGGGTCTGCTGCTAGAACTCTGTGTGGCATTCATCTGCTCTCTGATCTGAGCTGCTGTTAACTTGCAATTTCTGAGGCTGGTGACTCGGATGAACTTATCCTCAGAAGCAGAGGTGACTCTTGGCCTTCCTTTCCTGGGTCGGTCCTCATGTGTGCCAGTTTCGTTGCAGCACTTGATGGTTTTTGCAACTCCACTTGGGGACACATTTAAAGTTTTTGCAATTTTCCGGACTGACTGACCTTCATTTCTTAAAGTAATGATGGCCACTCGTTTTTCTTTAGTTAGCTGATTGGTTCTTGCCATAATATGAATTTTAACAGTTGTCCAATAGGGCTGTCGGCTGTGTATTAACCTGACTTCTGCACAACACAACTGATGGTCCCAACCCCATTGATAAAGCAAGAAATTCCACTAATTAACCCTGATAAGGCACACCTGTGAAGTGGAAACCATTTCAGGTGACTACCTCTTGAAGCTCATGGAGAGAATGCCAAGAGTGTGCAAAGCAGTAATCAGAGCAAAGGGTGGCTATTTTGAAGAAACTAGAATATAAAACATGTTTTCAGTTATTTCACCTTTTTTTGTTAAGTACATAACTCCACATGTGTTCATTCATAGTTTTGATGCCTTCAGTGAGAATCTACAATGTAAATAGTCATGAAAATAAAGAAAACGCATTGAATGAGAAGGTGTGTCCAAACTTTTGGCCTGTACTGTACTTTGCATGCACATACTGATGTAAACAGAAAACAGATTGCCAACTGTTGCTTACAGAAAATACTGCTGAGACAGTGAAAAGTAAGACCAGAGTTTTCTTTGCTTGGACCAACGATGTGGTGGAACTGTTGCTGAGAGTAACACATTTCAGATTAGGAGTTGTTGCAAAGCAAATATGGTGGCAAATCAGAGTGGTACGGAGATGTTATCCATTGCTGGAGGAAGCCATTACAATAGCAAATGAGTAAATTTACCTCAACAAGAAGGATGAAATCACACACTGTATGTTGGCCTTGCAATAATGTTTTGGCTCGACACGTCATGACTTGAAGGCCCTATTGGGAAGGGAATGTTGGTGTCTGTGTTATAGTTTTCAAAAGTTTCTGTTTTCACCTGTTCAGACTAAAACGCAACCACAGGGTTTTTAAAAATGGGGTCAGCAGCAGTTTTGCAGGTGTCCGTTTTAGGGGCTCCAAAACGCAGGAGAAGTGTGAACGCAAGTTATAAATGTAGCAATAGGTATGTGTTATAAAAACCAAAATGTATGAGTGTGGATGTAGCGTAAGGTGTCATCATTAACGCAGCTACATGTGTTTGGTCAAATCACTTCTCAGAAGTTTTGAGAGCTGACAGGAGTGGATGACCCAATGAACACGCCTTCAATCAAGAAGCAAGTGGCATTACGGTTCATCAACAATACCTATAGGTCACCCATACACACAGTAACAGGCTACATATTATTCTGTTAGAGCAGCAGAGGACTCGTGCATTTAGATGTTTTATTTCAAGCTGACTGAAAACAAGCACTTAAGCTTTCATGGGTGAAAATCATTACCTTGATTAGCTAATGCAGGTCATAGGTGCTGCATTAGTATACATGATGGTGAAAACTTATCAGACAGTTTTTAAACTGTCCTGACAGAAGCCTTATCCATTAGGTATTTCAAGGATGTTAAAACCAATGCCACAGTAAAATTGTGTTACCCACAGGTGTGGAAAAAACAGAACTCTTAAGAATACTAACATATTTAATAGGTGACTAGAGAACCATCATTAGCAGCTGATTTAGATACTCAAGTATTGTTATCCCACTAACTATCAAGTGGCATAAAGTAGACATTAAAGGGGCAATAAGCGAAATTCATCATTTCTAGATTGAAGGAATTAAAAACTTGCTATGTGAAGAACTAGAGGTGTAATTTCATCTGGAGTATAGCATGACCTCACAAACCCTCTCTCTGTGCTGATCTCCAGCCCATTGTTTACAAGCCGGTCCGGCTGCGCGTTCCTCTAGTTCTCCTCCTCTTGGAGCCCTTGGCCCTCCCTCCCTACAGCCAGTGAGTAATGGCAGCGGTTGTTTTCGAAATGAAATGGCAGGGAGCAGAACGTCCACCTGAAGATGACCAGGATCTGACATTACCTCTAAAGAAACAACGGTTGTTGGCGAAGAAGTTGTCGGATAAAGAAAGGGACAGAACTCGGATTAACATTGGCCTTGCATTTCCAAGGTGGAGAGCACTGCAAGAGCTAGAGGGGCTACAATCTGAATCGGAGCTAGCTCTTCTTCTCCAGGACAGGTACAACATAAAGTCAATTGTCTGTTTTAATTAGTGTTACAGTAACGTTAGGCACATGTCGCTATGTCGATTCAATTAAATTTAATATTACAATTGTAGCATGGGTTAATGTCTGGAGCTTCGGTCCCAGCAATGGGTCAGGCGTTTCGGTTGTGTTAGATGAGTAGCCCAGCAGCCCAGCTAATTTGCAATTAGCATTGTAAAATGTAGCCCGGCGGGCAGTCTGGCGGCTGTGTTTAGCTATTCCCCTGCCTTCTTCAATGATGATGGTACCTGTAATAAATGTAATATATTTGCTGAAATGGAGGCGAGGCTCAGTGACTAGAAGAGCTGGTAGAAGCGCTCCATAGCTGCAAGCTACTCCAGTAGCCGTAGTAGCTCTAGTGCTAACTGTGGGAGCTAAGGGCTCATGGTGAAGAGTTGGAACGTTAGCATAGCAGAAGAGTAGTGCGAAGGCTAACGTCCCCACACCAGAGCTCGCCGGAGCCGAGAAGCAGGCTCCCGGAATGTTAGCATAGCAGCCGACTAGTGCAGGCTAACGTCCCCACGCCAGAGCTCGCCGGAGCCAAGAAGCAGGGCTCCCGGAATGTTAGCATAGCAGCCGGCTAACGCTTATGTCCCCACGCTTCTCGGCTCCGACTCACTGAGCCTGGCGGAGAAGCGTGAGCCCAGCTCCCGGCTCAGTTGGAGCGTTAGCGTGGCAGCCGAGTAGTGCTAACCCTAACAGGAAAGCAGGGAAATAGCTAAACACAGCAGAGACCAAGAGTGAGTGAAAGACATTGCTAACTGCGAAACTAAGTTGGCTGTTTAGGTTTTATTTCCTCGCCCCTGTGGTGAGCGAATCTGCCTACAGTGAAAGCGGGGGCTAACCGGTGCTTCCTCCTCATGCTCCACTTCACTCAGCTACTAACACACCCAGTTAGCCTCCGCTAGCGTCCCAGCTAGCGGCTCTCCGTATGGATCCAACCGGAGCACCACGCCCTGGTTTGTTATTCAGGTTAATGTGGGAAAAAGCAGCGGGTATATCGGGCAGCTGAGTGAAGCGGAGCCTGCGGAAGAAACACCGGGACCTTCTGGATGTGATAGTCCGTGGAGATGCTGCGCTACTCGCCGACACAGATGAGGCGAGTGGGGGGGGGGGGTGTTGCAGAGCAGAGGCAGAGGGAGGAGTGGCTCATGGCACTCTTTGTTTTGCTCTACAGGCAGTGCACAACAGTGAACCTAGTGGTGAACGATTTCGCTTATTGCCCCTTTAAACTGTGTTAAAATAATGAAAGATTATACAGTGGCAAACCTGGTATCACATCATCATGACATGCGTTCATGCATTTTTTTCTATTTTCTTTGGAATTCTCCTTATGCACCTGATCTAGGGATGGCTGCAGCCATGTGCTACTTCTGTATGTCTACATGTCATACTGGGAGACCAAGCATGTTTCGTACATCATACATACTTTTTTGAGATGTACGTAGTGTGCAAGGTTCACAGAGCCCCACCAGTTTCAACCCACACTGCGCACTGGTCCAGAAGCAAGGTTAACAACCTGCAGCAGCTTCACCCTCACTCTTTATGCTGCTGGAACTGTAGCCCTGCACCTCTAAACCTATTTCTTTTATTACACCCAACACAACCAACCCAACCCAAATACATGCAATGCATATGTTGCAGACCTGGTACATATTTACTCTATTAACAAGGTGGTAAGCATCATCAAAGGATGAGCACATGATGAAAATGTTATTCGTCTTCCAGTAAGCCATTTTTAATTAGGTTTTCTTTCTAATTTGCCCACACTCTCTCTGTCTTTTTTTTTCTGACTAGTAATGTCGTCGATTACACAAGTTTCATATAAACATCAATGACATTAAAATAAGTTCCCATCCGTGATCCAAATTTGATGCGTAAACAATAAAACTCTCATATTGAAATCTGACATTCCAGCATCTGGTTTAAATATGTTGCTATGGGAAACAACATTAACTATCAGAGAAACAGGGGCAAGTTTTTTGTTTTTTTTTTTCCTGTTTTGATTTGGTTGGTTGAAGCAAAATCCACAAAACTCAGTCTCTGCAGATCCCTGAACATGTATGCCACCTGCAAATCTATTCTATGGACTGAGACAGCTTAAAACTTCACTCACAATTGTAAATAACTTTTCCTCATGCTGATAAACTATAGCAATAACCATGGAGTATAGCCATGATATTTGCCAGCCCAGTATCCCTAAGAGTTATAGGTGACTCTGCACCTCTTGATTTACATTGACACGTGACAATGTTTAGTGCAAATGCAGAAAGTATGGTGGTTGGGATAGTGAATGAGAGTGTAACACATCCAGCTTTTATGCAAGAGGCTGGAGTTGGGCTCACAAACTAACAATCTAACTTTGATTTTTATCCATAATTATAATATTTCTCCAACCCTACCCCAGTGTTTTAGTCTCCTAACCTTGACTAGATTTGCCATAACCCCAATTTCCCTAACCCTCACCATTACCTAGCTGCAGAAAGACAGACTTTTCAAAACTTTGGCGCTAAATGTTAAAAAAAAAAAAAAAAAAAAAATGTCATTAACTGTATTCCACAGATTTGGGTAAATGTCAAACATCAATGTAGTTGTCTACTGAGGGTTGCATTTGCAAACATATATGTGTGATAGCTCTTGGGAGTACATGAGAGCATTCATATTGTAGTCCACCCTGACTTTGCATGAGGAAATTACAATTACAGTATTTCCCACTTTATGACACCCTACAAGTGTCCTAGTCTGCCATTAAATGCCAAAGTGATAAGAACACCTACCAGCACAGAACAACAACTTGTGAAAGACGGCCTCAAGTGCAGCTGCAGCAACAGCTCCAGCTCAACTTGTTGAAAAGAATGATGTCTTTTCTTGTGGCCAGCATATTTTGCTAATTCTTTGCTATGGGAGTGCCAGGTCTTTCAAGGTATCATCATACAACAGTTCATATGATATCCTACAAATTAGTCCCCCAACATTATGTATTCAATGTAGATTTACGTTCTTAATGTTGAGTTACGGAGTTTAGGCTTAGGCAAATAAAGTTACTGTGGTTTGGTTTTGGAAAAGAGATATGGTGAAGATGTACCTCAAAATGACTCAGAGTTCACTCAGAGTTGTTCAGACAGTTCCAAACAGTGGTCTGCTGGGGAAAGTCCTGAGGAAAAGTCCTGTCTTTTGTGACCCATCCATCACCCCAATCTGCGTCGTTATGGGTACCGCTTCCTTCTTTACTCCCGTCAACATATTGGTTACGTGATCACGGCCTCCCTAAATACATGGGTTAAACATGAATTACTGGCTCATGATTACATGAGACATGTACAAATTTTGGTGCATTACATTTTGTAGGAAAACATCCAAATAGTGCATGAGAACAGCCTGCATTTTTGCTCTCTGCATTCTGCTCCATTTAGCGCTGAGCACTGAACTCTTGGCATTCTTTTCTGGTTGCTGAGTGTTGAAAAATGTTCACCTTTTTGTAAAGTGCTATACTCATCACTGTCACTTTTAACTTAGCCACCCAGTCACTGTGGATGGGGGGACAGGACAAATAGCCAACCACAAAGACCAACTGTCACATCTTACATGTAAGAGTGCTGAACAACAGTGGAGGAGGAATATGTTAAAATACTGTACAACTGTAATATGTGTCCTTGCTCACAAAATCTCAGGAACCCACATAGACTGGTTCTTTGCATTCGAGGGTGGATCATCTAAGTTTAAATTCAGTTTAATTTAAATGTTTTTTCAAGGGGTGTATGTTTATGTACTTTGGATTTAAAGGTTTTCTTTGTTTTTTAATGCTGTATCAAATTGAGTATTGAAAATCATGGAATTTCATTGGTATTGGTATTAATTACAAAATTTCTGGTGTCACAGCGTGCCTACTTCTACTATATCTACAGCTAAATAACTAAGGGTTTGATTCCACAAAACCAGAAAAATTTCCCCTTTAACACCACAATTCTTTAAAGATTTTAAATTCATAGTAAACTTCCATATCAGTCTGTTCTACATCAGTGTTTGCTCAACACAGAACTGCAGCAGGCCTGTTACCACTTTGACTTACACTACCAGACCACATAATTAGTCCAATATTCTCTTTATACTAGCAGGCTCAGAGTAATGATGCCAAGCAGTCATAGGAAAGATGGAGCACTCACTAAGGACTTGGTTTGTGATCTCTGAGGAGGCAACTTCACAGAGGCAGTGCAGAGCGAAACAAAGTGCGACGGCCTTCCATGTACACAAATCTTGTCAATGGTAATTGATTGCTGCTGGTCACCCGCACAGGACCCGGGACGAAATCAAGTGGCTTCTCCATAAAACAATGTCAAATATTGATGATATTTCTCTTCCCTGCCTCTAGAATGAATAGCCTCATCCTCCCTGTAGTTTTGATGAATGTTTGTTATTGCCTTCCCCTCTTGTTGTCTTTCTGATGTCATTTTGCTGCTTGCTGGAATGGAGCAGTGGTATTTTCTGCTTTTTTTGCCACTTCACTGCAACCAAAACCAGTACAGACGTAATGTAATTACTGACCTAACTTCAAATTGATAGGAACTAAATGTAAATAAAACTTTTGTTTCCCATGGTGAATTTGTGTGTGTTTTCAAGGGTAAAACCAAATTTTGAATAACTTGCTGCCATGTCCTTGGTCTTGCCTGTGTCTTTTAAAGGCTGATATCCCTTTTTTGTTATGACAGTCTTCTCCCTCAAACAAGACACAAAAGACATGGTGCCATGCCACAAACACAGTTTTGCCACCACAGAGGCAAAATAGTGGAGACATTTGACTTGGAAATACACAAAGTGAATCCAGTGCCTCGCCGGCTCCTCTCTGCCTTTTTTCCCTGTTTCATCTGTCAACATCTCTCTCAAACAAACTATTCTCCCCCCTCGTATTGTCTGTTTAAACTTGCATGCCCCCCCACAGCCTTCCACACTCTATTCCCTCAACTGTCAGTGCGAGAGGTCTAAAAGCTCGTCTGGTCCACTGTTTCACATCAGAAACGGTTTGTGTGTTTGTCAGTTCTTGGTCTCTGTGAAAATGAAACGAGAGAGACAGAGATAAAGAAAGAGGGGAAAAAACAACATATGGAGTTTATGATGAATGTCGGAGGGGACAGTATATGTTCTCTGTGATGATGGGGGTGTGGGGGATTTTCGAAGACGTACTCAATATGACACACACACACACACACACACACACACACACACACACACACACACAGACTAGAGGAGACACACATACACACACATTCTGACAGTCCCTGTCTGACTGGTGCATCTTAACAAATGCATCAGAAGGATAGGCATCAATTATTCAATCCTCTTGGTTTGGAAAAGTGTGTATCTGTGTGTGTTTATGCACACACTGGGGGGTTTGGGGGTGGCATGGTGGGGGTGGTGATGGTGATGGTGGTTGGGGGGGTCAAACAACTTCCTCAAGGTTAGGCCCATTTGGAAAAGGAGGCCAGGCTAAACGCCAAACAGTGGTGATATGAGCGCAGCATTGGTCCAAAGGGAATTTGGACTCCGGCAATGGAACGATTTGCAACGAGTACTGCAGAGTCACAGAGAGGTTTGAGGGGGGTGTGGGGTGTCTCAGAGATGGGGGATTATATTGCACTGATCCTGCACCAGGGGACACCATGAAAGACAGAATGACAGTATAATGTCAGAGCTTTTTTAATTTTATTTATTAAGTTTACTAAACATAGCTAAAACTAAAAATATTACATTGTAAGGAGCAGCATATTCTTACATTGCCATTCATGGGTGTACTCTCATCTGACAGTATTATATAAAATCTGTTACATCTACATTCTTGGGATTTTCAGGAAAAAGTCGTATGATGTGACTACACTTTCCTTTCAACATCAGGCTTTGCAGTAAAAATGGTCAACCAGTGAAGTATCCAGACTCCTTGTCAGGAATGGGATTCACACCTACACTCTAAAAACAAGTGTTCTGGCTCAACAATGCAACAGTTTATGTCACTCTTTTTGAGTTATGACGACTTCTAAAGAAATCATGTTCAGCCAACAAACTACATTGAGTTTGGGGAAATAGCTTTTCTTTTATAATCAAAGGTATTTTTAATTAGCACTTTAATAATTATTGGGGGCATAAACACAAGTTTTTAAGTTGATTAACCATAAAAATTAAGTTATTCCAACTAAATTGTTTCCATATCATTGAAAAGGAATTTTAAAGAGTTATCTACTTAATTACCATAATTGTGAATACAAGTTTTTATGGTGACAACATTAAGAAATAAAGTTGCTCCAATTAGATTTTCTTTAGTAGTTTTTAGCTCTTTCATGTTTTTGTTTTATACATGATCCATGCACAAAGATTGCTGTATGATTTTCTTTGCCTTTTTTTTTCCTCCTTAAATGTATCAGGTATATGCATCTTGTGTTATGCGTATTGTGTTGTGCTGACATAGACCCCACAGCTATATATGTTATAATACCAATAATACAAATCAACTTTTTTTCCAATTTATTTTCTCATTGTCTTCTGACTTTATTAAATTCCAGTGTGTCACAAAAGTATTTAGTTAGTAAAGCTTCTCTTTGCCACAATCTGGGGTTGCAGATAAAGGTGAAATGACTATAAAACATTCTTACTACACCAGGTAAGGGAATGTTTTATGTTTTATTTAATTAAAGCTTATTTAATTACAAGCTAAAACAAGACAATATTCTTAACCAAATTCCAAATACTCAAAAGATTTTGCTCACTGTAGGAGACTTTAATGATTGCTTTATGGAGGAGTATAAAATTAGAATTATTAAAATAAATTAAAAAAAAAAAAAAAAAAAACTTTTGTAAACATAAACTGTAATCAAAAGCACATATAACGTATATTTCAAGTCCAACTGCAGTACGAGTTTATGTAGTGCTGGAGTATATGTAACGCATTGTGGCCATTATTATTTTGCTTTAAAAAAAAACCAAACATGTATAGCAACATATAATGGCAATACAGTGTTTGAAAATCCATTGTGATCCATTACAATCACAAACAATTTTTTTTCACATTAGGTGTATTATACCAGATTGTGATAACAACTATCATGTTCTCACATTGTGCTTATAATGGCACATAATGAGTTGTGAGCATTATTTTTAGCAGTGTAACCTTTATGCATTATTTACCTGTCAGATGGTATATATTAAGACAATTATAATAATTATTCACAAGTCCAACCATTCAAATAGTTTCTTCTTTCTCACATACACGCTGTAGGACATCACACACACACACACACACACACACACACACACACACCTAAACACACAAGAGTGATGCCCTGAGACACATGTTGCTAGGACACAAGCCCCAAGAGTGGTAGCAAGCTGTCTTTGTGCAGTGTATATGTGTGTGTGAGTGTTTAAGTATATGCATGTATTTGTGTGTGCCTGTGTATGTGTGCATGTGTTTGTGTGTGTGTGTGAGTGATAACCCGCCAAGGAGACTCAAAAGAGGCAGCTAATGGACTCCAACCGCGGAGCGCTTGTCACACAAACATTTCTGCTGTCAAAGCAGTTTATCACACGTAACACAATGAGACACACACACTCCCCCCAACCCTACACACACATTCGCACACATGCACACACTGTCCCAAAGCAGCCATTTGTCCCAGCTTGCAGAGAGTGGATGGGAGGGGAGCAGAGCAGAGAACAAAGGAGAAGAGACAGTCAGAGAGAACAGTTGTGTTTTCACAGTTGTTTTAGCAAATTTGATGTGACAAAGTGAAAAAGAGGGCTTCTTGGCACCACACTGCTTCTGACTGAACACATAGTTGACCGTATGAGGATATGGGCGTGCACATGGACGGTTTGACGGATATTAATCAGTATTAGCCTTTTATTATATATCATGATATAATGTGTTGTACCTCCAGATAGACAGATTTCACATCATCAAAACAGTTTTTAGTTTTATTGCCATAATCCAAATAAATATTAACATCAGTCTTCAGAAAATATTAGTTTAACCTTAATTACATGTACACATCTGTGTAAAGGGTGTGTGTGTATAAAGCAGCTTGCGTTGATCAGAGAAATACAAGTGTCTATAATTAATGTCCAGTTTAGGAGTCAGAAGTGCCTCAGTGGCGGCACTCACAGGACAATACTGAGTAAACACATACTGTCTATGCATATACACAGAAAATCTCTCTCTCACACACATACACATACACAAATTCAATGACACATACATTCAAAAAAAATGCATAATCTCCAAAAATGTTGTATACTTTAAGACACAAACTTCATGTCCACTCAAACTGAAGCCCCATCACTATTTATTCCATGAACTGCAGCAACTTGGAAAAATCCTGGTACAGCAGCACAATAATGGAAGTGGAGAGCATGTTCTAAATCATCAAAACACATCCACCTTCCTTTTTTTTAAGTTGTTAGCACCAAAGCTAAGTGCATTTTGACTGATCTTCATTCATTAATAAAGATATGACATGCCTTTGTGTCCACTATTGTTGAAAAGATACTCCATATAAGTAAGCTAGTAAGATGCTAGTAAGTCTGGTTTACCTCCACCGTCTGCCAGTATCTCTAGACCATAACAAGAATTTGGCTCAGTTGTATTTTATTTTAGTCTTCCCTGGAAGCATTACTGAAGTTCAGTCTACTACTGCGGTTGAGAGCTGTAATTCAGACAAATAAAAATTTCCAGTATGCAGAGGACAGTGTGGATTACTCAGCATTTTATAACATATTATCAGATGATAATGTATCATGTTGATGATTACCTGTTGCTGATCCCTTCCTGTCTGCCTGTTCTTTTTGTTCAGCTGGATTTTGAGTCAGGTCCATCAAACAGCCTGGCAAAGACTGGCAAATGTAGGGTAATGAGGCTACTTAAGGTGTTGAGCCTGGTTCAGACCAATGATTGGTGATGAGACAGAACTGTTTCAGAACGTTGCAGAGAAAAGTTGCAGCGGTGTGAACTGGCTGGCCTGAGCTTGACTCAAGCCAGCTGATGGTGTCACCTGCAACTCAGCTGGTTCAAATCACTGGCACCTGTGTCAACAGCCAATCGGCTTGTAGTAAAATCCGATGGTCACGTCAAATTTACCACAGACGGTGTGTTCTCTTGCTGCGGCAGATACTCAGTCCCCACCGAGCCCTCTATGTCCATCCTCATGATGTGTTGGTGTGGTGGGTCGCTACTGCTGCATGCTGTGTGTGCTGATGCTCCCTCACACGCACATTCTCATGAACTGATTAATTGGTGCTAGTTATTTATTACAATCCATCTGATGCTCATTTTGTTTCTGTTTTTTGCCATTTCATCCCTACTACAAATGCAACTGTAGCCAGTATCTCACCATCACTATACCCATTCATATTTTAAGAAGCTACAAATTATATTCAGCCACAAAATAAGCCTGAAAAGCTGGATATTGGAATGGAAGTACAGAAAGTTGTTGCATACAGATGATACACCATCTCATCTAGTTGCATTGGTGTGAACCGGTAGGTTTTTAGAGCATTGTGGAATGGCACATTGCAGGTGGTTGACTGTTTCAATTAATCTCAACTAATCAATCCCAGAGCCGGAATCTGTCTGATGACAACAAGCATTTTGGGGAAACAGACAGTATTTCCAAGGTTTTGCTGTAGCCAACATATATCTAGGCCAAGACTACTTCTTCCATGTACCTGTCATATTTGCTGATCTTTCACAGAGATCTGCATATGAAAGCAGATATATATTTTTTTTTAAAACGTCAATGAAAAGCTAATGTTGCCACACAAAGTGGTTTATCACTACAACTCAATCTAAAAACAGACGACAAATTGAACCAGAACACTTCCGATACCAAAAATCTTGGCCTGTTTCCTACAGATTCTGCATTTATATGCATATATAATAGGGATTATTACCATATATACATAACAATGCCTGTTGGTGCAAATCACCCACACTTTACTTTGCAACATTAAAGCACAGATGCAGCCAATGCTGCAGAATTACTTGTTTATACAAAAGTTCTTAATAAGCAGAGGTGGGAGAAAGGGTTTTTGATGCACTTGATGATAGGGCCACTGGAGACACTGAATTTTAGATGAGCTCATAGCTTTAAATGTAGCTGACCAGTCACCCATCACACAGCAGACTGCTCCCCAGCGATGGTTCTTATCAGAGTGAAAGCTACCATTGACTTTATGCTACATTCAGAGGCACTTGTGGTAAAACTGGTTGATGATGAACTCCAACAGGTCCCACACAATGTTGTAAATATGGCAAACCTTTTAGAAGTATGCCCCCTGAGGGACAGGCTTTCTTCCTCTCTATGCAATAAAAGAATGCTCCATTTGAAGTCTTGGTTTCCACAGTGTACTCTGGCTCTCGAGAATGGCAAGTCTAAGTATACAAGCCGAGGGAGAATCTTGCAGCTTTACTTATACCATGGTTGAGGATATTTTTCTTTGCTGAATCTCTTCCAGCGTCTAATTGGGCTCAATATGTCTAAAATCTAGGATAAAGTTTTCAAGAACAGATTGACAGAGATGTTTTAAAATGAGCTGCTGGCCAGTAGTGAGTGAAATCGTATTTGTATACCTTAGAGCACATGTCCCCCTGATCTGGGATGAGTTTTTTCGGAGTTTGAAACAGGTTTTACTTCAAGTACCATGAGGATCTTATTGAAATTTGACACAGACTAGGAGGTTGATAAATGATTGCAAACTCAAGGTATTGCATCTGCCTCGATCTCAAAAACAGATTTCATTGGACAAATGCTCATTTCTGACAGCAAAATGTATGCATAAAGAACTAAACATAACTGCTGTACCTGCTTGGTTTCTGCTTGGTGAATAACTCGCTTATAATGTCTGACTTGGCATCAAAACACATTTTGGCCAAAAAGAACAATGATTAACATAAAATGAACATGCAGACAAATCAGTTTGTGTTGTACTTTGCACAGAATGTGGAATTTTGGAAGATGGTTGATCATTCAAATTTTCATTGGTGCAATAGCAGGCAAGGCAATGCAGCATTTTGGGGATTCTTGGTGTACAAAAAGTTTGAGAAGCCCTGATATAGGATCTTAACAGCACCAGCAGATGTACACGAGAGAGAATTATCTGCATCGAGTGTTTGAAACACATCTAAGTAATCTGCACACTTTTCCTTGATTTGCTCTCATATCTCGGTTTTCCATCTCTCCCTCCTTCATCTCCCCTCCTCTCCTTCTCTCTCCCTGTATCTTTTTCCTCGGTTCCCCCTCCCCCTCCCTGACCCTTCATCTCTCCACCCTCTCTCACACACACACACACACACACACACACACACACACACAAGCGCTCTTTCCATGCCTTTCTCTGCATGGCTGGGCTAATTGAGTATCTAAACAAACTAATTAATCATGGGTGTCCAGCGAAGACGGACAGGTCCAGAGAGGTGATGTTCATCAACTGCCCCCATTTTGTTTCCTTAATCCCCACTTGCAGTTTATTTTGCTGAATGCGCACATTCACTCCCCCCCTCCTCCCATCCCACCCGCCCTCCCCTCAAATCTCTTTGCCACGGCCAAGGTTATACCCGTATACACACTCATTCACTATTTATGATTTTGCATAGAGGATAAGTGCCCCTCCTCACCCCCCCAAACCCCCCCTTTTCCTCTTTTCCTCTTCTCTTAGAGTCAGGGTATCTGGGTACATTAATCAAAAATAATGAATAAAATGATCAGCCTGACAATGTGGCGTAGCCTCCCTCGGTTTCAGGAGGATAACCGACCAACTTTATTAATCAACATTTCCTGATTAATTGTTACAAAGTGTCATCCATAAATTTCCCTTCATTTTAATAGTACTTTGGCCAACACTAACAATATCCCCCGTGACCACAGATTTATTGAGGCCTTGGCCGATTTGAGAGAGGGGAAAAAAGAGAGAGGGAGAGAGAGACAGATAGAAGAGGAGGTAAGGAAAACAACATCCCCTTTAACAATGCTTTGAATGCAGGACTGAGACTCTGGGTAGATTTGCAGCTCCTGAACACTTAGTCTTCAGAATTGGCCTAATGGCAGTTTGGTAGCTACAGTGCGGCCCCATGGAGCTCTCTCTCTCTCCCTCTCTCTCTCTCTCCTTCCCCTGATAAGGTGAGGCGGCGGAGTAAACCATTACGGGTGACAGTTTCACTTTTCTCCCCCTAATTACTTGTTCCTGCCCATGTGGCATTTCTTAGAAAAATTTGTTGAATAATGACCGGCATTAAAATGGAGGCTCTTAAGAATTTATATGCACCGGCTTAATTCATCATGTACTTTCTTTATCTCCTGTGTAGATTTATATCCCGGCGTGTCGCAGGGCCCTCTGCCTTGTGACAGGGGCCGTCATCTCCTTAAGGGCACGGCATGTATATCAGTGACTGCGCCCCCCACCCCTTCCACCCCCCAACCCACTTCTGCTTTCCATCAGTGGGCCTTACTATGCAGGTATAGCGGAGACTGCCGGGAACGTTTGTTTCTCTTGTCGTTTGTCTGTTAGGGGGATCAGAGCTGTGTCATAGATTTCTTTTTAGGTGTGCTTGTTTTGCAGGAGACAAATCCTCTTCACTCCAAGGAAACTGCTGGCTGGAACATGCATGTTTAAAATGTTCTGTTTTCCTATTCCTCAAAGCTACTTTTAATATACAACCATTGGACAAAATCGGTATCTGGGCGCATTGTTGTGGCCTACATCTAAGACACTAACCTTGTGAGAGCAGCAGAGACAGCTGGTATAAATGGGCTAGCAGGGCTAAGCCCTGCCTATCTTTTACAATAAAGATGATAAAATTATTAAATATTAAAATATTAAAATATTAGTTATTGAACCTTAGAACTGATTGTATTTGGTGGAACCTATAGCAGCAACAGCACTAAAATAGTCACAAAAATGCAGGATTTATCTAAATGGGCTGATTTTTTTACAGCCCATACTCCTAGAATCAGCTTCCAATCATTGTTGTCACATCGTGAGTGACAGGTGTTGTGACAAGCCCCCTTGATTTACTGTCCAGTTGGGCTAAATTCATTCAGCCCAGGCCACTGACTTTTGGCCACTGACAGTGCGTGGAAGTACAGTGAGGGCCTGCCCGGTGTTACTGTAGTGGGAGAGTGAGCGTTGAGTCTTGCGAATTGCTGAACGAGGTGGATTATTTTAAATGCTGTCTATCGAGCGGGATCTCATCCAAAAATCATCGGACTTAAATGACTTGGTGATTAACCTGTTTGCATCCCAGAAAGGCCGTTGATGTGAACTTCTCTTCAAAGGTAGGCCCAAGTAGGGCTGGGCGGTGTTTGCTGTGACGGTAACTTACCGCAGTAAACATGAGCCGCAGTACTACTTTTGTATTAGGCCTATACCTTCATACCGCAGTACTCCCGCTATGGCGGCAGAACAGGGCCCGGTGGCCAGCCGATGTGCCTGCCTGCCTCACGAACCTCCCTCGCTACGCGATGGAACCCAGGCCCATGGGAGACGGACGCCCAGCGGGCCCTTGCTACGTGATGGAGGTGGCCTGGCCGACCGCACCAAACTCAGGCCCGCGGGAGAAGGGGGCCCGGAAGCCGCTGGCCCTCCCTCGTCCCTCTAAGGTTTATACATACTATATAACGTTTTATAGGCCTACACAATAATAGATGGATTAGCAACTGTTTTACTTCTGACAATAAATAGTTTCCATCCTAGACTTGTATAGCTTTTTAAATTGTTTTATTTAAGGTGTAAAAAACAGAGAGAAGACGATACCACAATATCATACCGTCACCGCATCCCCCCAAAATAATACCTGATATTGATTATAGGCCATACCGCCCAGTCCTAGGCCCAAGCCCTAACCTCTTATTAAAGGAGCATTACTCCTTTCCTTTCTTTACTTTTCCTGTCTGTGTGTACAGCGGAAAATAGTCAGTGTGTGTGTGTGTGTGTGTGTGAGCGAGCGAGCAAAAGAGAGAGAGAGAAAGAGAGAGAGAGAGAGCTTTTGGCATCAGGACATTTTTGTAGTTAGCCTAATTCAGTAGTTTTGTTGTAGTGCATTGTTGCTGTAACCTGGTACTGTATCTCGGTGTGATGTTATTGATGTATTGTTACTGCAGCTGAACTATTGATCAGTATAGGCCATAGGCCTAATGCGTTAGCTCTCCCTAATTAAGTCAAAGGCCCCCCACAAAAAAACAAACTATGGGTAAATGATGAGTACTGATATGATGAGTCACTTAGAAGGCACTGATCAACCTGTATTTTGCATTTATACTACAGGCTCATTTATGCTTCGTGTTAGATATGGAAACAAAGACAGGCAGAGCCTGCTGTCCGTACTCTGCATGCTTTTCATCTGTATTTGTGCACTTTCCTGAAAGCTTGCAGATTCAGACATAATGGAGCAGTAACACCAGAGATCATGGAGGCAATGTAGCAAAGTTCAAGCAGATATACGTAGATACAATGAAGAAATGTAAATAATGGTAGAACATAGCTAATTGGTAATATTGTAAAAAGAATTATCCATCTACATTTCAGGATGTAAAGGCTACCTCTGTTTAAAGGTACAATATCATAACCTCCTTCACCCTTGCCTTATTTGTGGTTGTGTGAAACTTTTGATTCTGCCCCCCAGTGCCTCTGGGCTATATTTATGCTATCATAAGGGATGCATGTTAGTGTGAAGGCATTAACGTTGGCAACCTTTAAAATGGACATATCTATTTTTATATGTAGAGGACATATAAATCTGTCTATAAATCTGGTGTCCAGCATGCTTCAACCAAAGTGCTTGTTGGATGTCAAACCAAATCTGACATATCCTCTCCATATGCCTTTTTGGCATCAGAATTGGAGGAGTTCATCTGACAAGCATGTCCACTGTATGCAATTGAGCAGGTGTGTGGAGGTGAGAGAGTAGGTAGCATTTGAACTTCTTTTTCAAGCTCTTTTTCATTTGCATGACTAGAAACAAGTGCAACAAATGAAGGTCTTTGAGGAATGGTTGTCAAAAAAGGTGTGCCATTATCTGAACAATTAGCATATGCTTCCCTTCTCCATGACAGAAGGCTTTTCACCCTGCCTTAGAGTAAGCCAATCCAGAACACCTTTGCCTTCAGATGTGGTCAGATGACAGATGTTGTGTGACCCACTTTGTTTGAAGCATAACCTACTCTTCGGTCTTGAAATATGATTTACATCATTTTCATAGTCATATAGCCATTCAGTGGCCCCTGGTGCCCTGTCTGAAAGCATCTGCATTGTTGGTTTGTCCACATATTCATTCAGCTGTTTTCATAAAGGTATACTATGCAGGAATTATTGTTTGTAAACACAACAGTTAATGTTGGACCCTCCTCCCTAAACTACAATGCAATACACTACGTAATGGAAAAGCTACATTAGCAAGCTAACTAAGCTAACTACCGGCACCTACCTGTCCAACAGAAAACAGGCCAGCTTCCTTCAGTGCTCGCTATATATACAGTACAGGCCAAAAGATTGGACACACCTTCTCATTCAATGCGTTTTCTTTATTTTCATGACTATTTACATTGTAGATTCTCACTGAAGGCATCAAAACTATGAATGAACACATGTGGAGTTATGTACTTAACAAAAAAAGGTGAAATAACTGAAAACATGTTTTATATTCTAGTTTCTTCAAAATAGCCACCCTTTGCTCTGATTACTGCTTTGCACACTCTTGGCATTCTCTCCATGAGCTTCAAGAGGTAGTCACCTGAAATGGTTTTCCAACAGTCTTGAAGGAGTTCCCAGAGGTGTTTAGCACTTGTTGGCCCCTTTGCCTTCACTCTGCGGTCCAGCTCACCCCAAACCATCTCGATTGGGTTCAGGTCCGGTGACTGTGGAGGCCAGGTCATCTGCCGCAGCACTCCATCACTCTCCTTCTTGGTCAAATAGCCCTTACACAGCCTGGAGATGTGTTTGGGGTCATTGTCCTGTTGAAAAATAAATGATCGTCCAACTAAACGCGAACCGGATGGGTTGGCATGTCGCTGCAGGATGCTGTGGTAGCCATGCTGGTGAAAACATGTTTTCAGTTATTTCACCTTTTTTTGTTAAGTACATAACTCCACATGTGTTCATTCATAGTTTTGATGCCTTCAGTGAGAATCTACAATGTAAATAGTCATGAAAATAAAGAAAACGCATTGAATGAGAAGGTGTGTCCAAACTTTTGGCCTGTACTGTATACGTAGATATATATGTATATATTTATATATTTTTACCAGTGCTGTGTCCTTGATTTTGGTACCTTCTTTTTGGATGGATGCTGCTACTAACCGGTCACTACCTTTTTATAAAATTTTGACCTCCACTGCATGCTGTTATCGGCTGGCGGCTACACATCCAAAAATGTCCCGACAACAGCATAATCAGAGGAAAATTAGAAATTACAGGGAAAGGGCAGGTTCTCTGCACATGCAGTAAATACAGCACCACACACTTCTAGGGGGTCATTAGTGAGGAATGAAAGGGATTCATTTTGTTTGAGCCAACAGGCATACATCTTGCGCATCAATCCTGCATAGCATACCTTTAATTTGTCTCCAATCTGTAGCTTTTAATTTAATTTAATGTATTTAAATTAATTCTGCTGTAAGAGTAACAAGAATGTGAAGAGGTGACTTTTGTGAATGAATTTCATGCAATGTAGTGCAGGTATAGAGATAGTCCCTTTGACTAAAGTCATCAAAGTGGATCTAAAATACTGATACTCAAGGATCCACATTTAACATGTGCATCCATATATAATACAAGGGCCTTCATACATGTATAATACATGTTTGTATTTGTGTGTACATTATACCCCCTCCTCCCTATTTAAGAATGCAGAGTTTTTAAGTTCAGGCATTAGGATGATTTATGAACAGTATCAGGCGAAGCGTTCTGAGAGCCACCTACAGCCTCGCCTTTATTACTGTTGTTTTTTTACTATTTCCTTAGGGTAATTTACTATATGCTCTCTGGAGTATACCCACATAGGACAGCTTTCCACTTTCAAGGGCATCATGGTGGGCATCTAAGTTGAAGTGCTCTAATGTCTGAATGGATGCTAGTGACCTACAGATCCCTCCATTTGATGATTGTTCTCCATTTCTAGTGCTGAAGTATTTTTGACTGAGAAAAACTTCCATGCCAACACTTCAGAAAAGGGAAGAGGGGTAATTTAGACTGGTGAAGACATCGAGTCACCCCTTGTTCTATTTAACATGGGCTACACTCTATAATGGATACTCCAGGAGAGTATCCCCTAAGAATTATGTCCATATTAGATGATTCTGCACCTCGTGATTTACGTCCAGTGCCAACATTGCCAATGCAGAAAGTAATTTCCCCCATATGTAGTGAGGTGGAATTGAGAGCACAAGGGTTGGACTGGTAGATGTGTAGTGAATCTGAGTGTCATGAGGGGGTGTAGAGTTTGTTTCCAGTCAGAAACCTGCAGTTAACATTCAACAACCATCATCTTCACCTGACTTTAAGAAGTCTTTTAGTTGCTTAACTACATCCTACTCTCTTCAGCACCTGAAAATACAACATCAAAATGACTGAATAGATCCTTTGTTGCCACTGTTCAACTAACACCATGGCTTCTGCCCTACCAGTCTTCCATCACTTCTCCTGAGTACCTAGCCAATACTGCATTATCACATAAACACAGCAACATACAGGTAACTGACACATAACATATTAAAAATGCAAACCTAAAGCAAACTTGTCATGTTGCAACCAACTGTTGCATAAAGCTGAAGCCCAAGTCAGGATTGTGTCGGAGATTAAATGTAAAACTACACTGTTACAAGAAAAGTCCCAGATTAAAAATGTTACCCAATAAAAAGTATGTAATTATTATCAGGGAAATGTATCTAAAGTATCAAAGAAAAACATCAATATCAAATCTTAAGAAAGATGCCTGCTGTGAATGTTATACTATTAAATATTGTATATCATTATTAGATTATTGTTACTTGCACAGTAATATGTAAGCAGGATTTTACTGTTGCAATGAACTGAGGTGGAGCTAAATTATTCCATATAAGGCTGTAACTGCAATCTGCAATCTGGAGGTGTAACTGCAGAGCCACACAGACACATCACAAGTATAAAGCTCACAGCAGCGTAGGCCACATACAACATGGGCTCTGCGTAGCACACTAGTATAAATCGGTCTTAAGAGAATGCAGGTACCCACTGATAGGAACTGAAAGAACTCCTGCACAAAGCCCCAGTAACCACATATACTGCAATTGCACTAGTAATAGTAAAACATTTTTAAGGTCATCAAGAATTCCTTCAGTGAGTGAAGACTGACTTTATGTGGACCAACAGAATACATGTTTGGCCTTTCATATTCAAATAATGTAACACCTTCTACTTTATCCCTAAATGTTAGCTATCCAGTGTCCAAACATATGTCTCAGGACTACTTCTATTTTTCTTATCATACAATTAAAATGATTTATACATGCAGGATTCACCTTCCTTTCTAGTTTTTTTTAGTGTACCCAGTTCACAAAATCCAGGCTCAACTTGAGACCATATAAAGCATACATGTAAATTATATAAACCATCCTCAGGTGAAACCAAGTACAATATGCCCTGTCCAATTAAAGAATCTCTCCAGTGAATACATTCGTCTCTATGCTGAATGTGAGCTGTGATCCGATCAACCGACATGTTGGGCTTTTCACTTCAGGTGACATCAGGCCCTGTGGGCATCTCTATGCTAATTGCATGCAAATTACATAATAGCTGACACACTTTTGATGGGAACATAAAATGAGTGACATTATAGTGGTGCGCTCACTATCTATTCCTAACACCACATCAGAGCAATGTAGTGCAGCTCTGATTCGAGGTAACAATCACGGTTGCACCAGAAAGTTGTCACAAACATTTTGCTCTTTAATTAGACATTATATGACCCTATCTTATGCTAGGTCATAATTACTCTCATCATGCAGTGTATTTGTAGTGTGCTTATACATTTTTTCTCAGAATGGCTTACATGTAACAGTATCATGATAAAATAAATAAATAAAAGATCCTGTGTATGATTTTTGTTGATATGAACCTTCGCCATGACCTTTGACCTTTTAAAACACCCAACCACAACGTTCTATCATTTGCCTTTTGTAGGGCAAAACAAATCTAAATTCATGACTTGAAGGGGAATGTTCCTCTGCAGTCTTCCTTTATGAAAACAACATCCTATGAATCGATCCTGGAATGAATGATGGAGAAAAATATGATAATATACCGCAGGTAGTGGAAAATGGTTCTATAATTAAATGTAGTGATAAAAACAATTTATCTGGAGCACTATTTAGACGCATACACAAACAAACACACAAATAGCAGCGCTGTATGTATCAATCAGGTATGACAGCGTTTAAGTGTGAGGCTGTGACATGACAGGAGCTTCCTGCCAGGAGGCTTGTCTTTCTAATGACAGCCACTGCTCTGGAACGGAGACAATCTGGGAGGCACACACACATACGCACACACTCGGCCTTTGCCTCGATCTCTCTCTTTGATAACTATCACTGTCAAGGGGAGACAGAGCCCAATGTATGACAATTTGTTCATTATCATAGTGAATAGATTTTCACAGGCTCCCCCGCCAGTCTGCCACTGGCGGATAGATGAATATCAAACAGGCCTCTCCTTTGTCCTAGGGGCCAAATTTAGGAAATAACATCTCATCCTACTCTCTGCCTGCCTCTCTCTCTCTATCCTCCCCAGTAGGACCAGTGACACCTCAAGTACCCATCACTCAACTAAGTGTGTGTGTGTGTGTGTGTGTGTGTGTGTGTGTGTGTGTGTGAGAGTGAGAAAGAGAGAGAGAACGAGAAAGAGGACTATGAGTGTGTAATTCTGAGGAGAAATGGGGAAATGGCTGCATTTAGAGACAACACTCAAAAACTATGCACAACAAGACAAAGTCCTTACGGGCCGTAGAAATTCAACAAAAGTGTGTCAAGGATATAATTTAAATTCTAAAATGTCCATATTGTCACTGTTTGAAGCTGCTACAGTGGCTCCACATGACATATTCATTCAATCAGACTTTTGCAGAATCATCAGCATGAAGGTAATAATTACTATAAAGTAATATTGTTTCTTTCCAATTTTGGTCACATATTAAAAATGCTTTAAAAAGTATACACTCACTAGCAGCCCCAAATTATACTTTTCTGTCTGCAGTAGATAGACCTTCAGCAAATCATAATGCATGCAAAAATTAGAATGATAATATAATTTCATAAGCCAAAGTGTATAGGCTATTTCTTCATTATACGGGTATACATCATCAAGCTAATAGCAAAGTGTGGCTAACTTTGAAGAAAAGAAAAATATTTTTTAGGAAAAACATTTTAGGAACTATTCTTATTTGCTTGCTGGTTGACAGTTAGATGACAAGAGTCTTTAAGTCTTCAAGTCTGTAAGGCAAACGTATGGATACAGCTAGCAGCTAGTTAGCTTACATTAGCATATAGACTGGAAATAGTAAAAAAAAAAAAAAAAAAAAAAGCAATGCCTACCTGGCTGTGTCTCAAGATAAATCTGCCTACCATCACCTATAATGCCAAGTTAAATTCACATATTATATCTCATTTGTTTATTTCTGCAAAACCTGCAGTTTTACATCAGTGTTATATGTCTGACTTTCTCTTAGCTTGGAGCAATGACTCCAGGAAGTTACTCAAAGTACTTGAATTAAAAAATGTATTAATTATCATAAAAAAAAACAATATATAATGTTTGAGCTTTGGGTGTACTGGTAGGGTTTTTGATTTTTTTTTTTTTAACCTTTAAACACAGCCATGTAAGTGGTGTCCATGTATGTACTGCATTGGTACAACACCACAAATTGACATTTTTTTCTTTCAACAGCAAAAGAACTTTGTTACATATAGGCAACATGCATGTTGTAAGGTCTAGGTAACAAAGGCATGTGGTTGGGTTTAGAAAAAAAATGAACAGGGTTTGGCTTTAACAGTCTTACAGGAAGCAAACACCGGCCTCCGGGGTGAAAGTCGGTGGTTGTTGGATTCATCCACCACCCCTTCCAATCACACTACTGGGACTTTCGCACCCTTAATTGCCCAGTCCCCTGATGCCACAGGGCACCTTTAAAAAAATAATGGCAACCGGCCGTGTGTCGTGCCAACGTGAAAGCATGGCTTTTTTCATCAGTGTCTGACACCAGAAGTTACTGCCCAAGCGCTGGTATTTGACGATTTGGGAATGAGACTGGGTTGGTTTGAATTGTAATCATGTTAATAATGTTACTGCATGTCAATTCCTGCTTGTATCCCACTGGCTAGCTAATTACCGCTGCTCTGTACTGTGCTTATATGGCAGTTACTGCAGAAAACCGACCACTGTGGCTCAGGACAGCGTCATTGCAGAAGCACAAGACCTACCCTCTGGTTAACACTGTTAGCTCTGTCAGCACTGTTCAGGCTGTTAGTATAGGTAGCTGCTAGGTGCTGTCTCAGCCACTTCCAGGTTATTATCTGTGTGCAGGCAATCCCAGCCCAGACTCTGAATCATATACTGTATGTGAATGTCGCATATAGTGCTCCTTAAAATACAATTATTCAACAAAATGTCAAACTACTATTTCAAGTTGATTTATTAACACAAATTTGGTCTCATTTCATGCCCTACCTTCTATAAAGTGTGTAGTCACAGTCAAGTAAGGATGCATATTTCTTAAGTCCCTGAAAATATACAAAAGTGCTTTTGTAACAACACCTCAAATGCATTTATCAGTAGCAGAATCAGATTCCTATAACTAAATACCATGGTGTCTCTGTATCGTTTCCATCAAAGAAACAGAAGGGTGCGTATGCATGCTCAGTTCTGTCCATTCACATAATTAAAGCCTCTGCTATAGGACAGCAAACAGGATAGAGACCCCAGACCTGTCAGGACCTGGCAACACAACTATACCTGCTTTTCATACACACTGGCAAAGACAAAGTCAGACAGTTGCTTTAACACTCTCTATCACACACACATATAATACAGAGAAATAAAAAAGGGACAGGAGGACAAATAGTGAAGCAAAGAAAAGGATAATGAGATCTGATTTAAACCACAAGTTCATCACTTCTCCTCTTATCTTTACACTTCATTCCCTTCTTTCCTTCTCTGCTTTATCCTCTCTGCATTGCATGGACCTATTTATGATTGTTGCTCTTTCAGGTACACACTCAGCTGGTATAAAAGCCATGCCAACAATCCCTTTTACCTACAAAGTTTTTTTTAGTATGAGATAATTTATGAAAATGAAAATGACTTTTTGCTCATTTTGTTTAATGTATGCACTTTAACAATTAATAACCCAAGCGCTGGGAGATTTTCAACTAAAGGCCATTAATTTGTATAAATCTGCCAAGCTCTGACAGCAAGAGATTTTTTAAACTGATCTGAGGGAAAGTGAAATTATTCTCTAGCCTCGGGTTAAATATTACTTTTCTCCAGGACTTCTCCAGGTCCGCCGGCTCCTCGCCGGTTTCTGACCTTGTCATTGATCTACCTCTCCCTCACTTGCTTTCTATCTCCTTTTCTCTCACTGCGTTATCTGTTTGCATTATTTTTGCTCATTTCTTTGGTTATCAGGGAGAGGTGTGTTTTGTTTGTGAGTGGCCTCAAGGCCTTTTGAAACAGCTCCTTCTGAATCAAAATGTTCCTCCTGCCATGGCTGAAGGAGGGCCAATATTTCCTCACACTTTACTGAATAAAAATACCATGTATTTAAGTGCGTTCTGAACTGATCCATCGGACCTTTATCTGATCCAAGCTAAGTTTATACAACTGAAAGTCTGTATTAGAGAAATATTAGCCCCTTTCACACTGCCAGATTTTCTGCGAATGTTGGGCTGTTTTGCTGGCAAGCTGCGAGCGTTTAGACACACAGAGCCTGATTGGCGAGTTGATCCGAGACGCCCAATTTTCCGCCTCGTAGGGTAGTCATAATGGCAGAACCCTTTTAGTTTAAAAAGACCGAGGCGGCCTTCTGCAACGGGAGGGGCTGTTGATGACTTGTGGGAGGGGCTGTTGATGACTTGTGGGAGGGGCTGTTGATGGCGCCGCACGTGCGACCCACTGGTGGTGGATAAACAGGAAACAGCTGATAGCAGGAATTAGCGAGCAGCTAGTAGCAAGAGGGAAAGCAAACCTGAAAGACACTGTAAAGATGAGCAACTGGGGAGACAAAGAATTGTGCGCCCTCCTTGTCCTCGCAAACGAAGAGGCCGTTAACCATCAGATGATGGAAATGGTGAAGAACGGGCCGACTTACGAGAGAATCACCGAAGGACTGACTTCCCTCCCACGTCACTGTTTACGTCACACGCTGAGCTACACATTTTGTTACTTGCTCATGCCCCCCATTGCCCTGAAAAAGGCACATTCTGTGTAAACAGAAGTAGGCAGGCGGCATTGTGCTGCACTCCCTGATTTTGTTTTTATACTGCCAATGCTGAAAAAAGACTGATTGGGCTTTCCTGCAAATTTGCACAACTCCTATCTAAAAAGGGCTAACGTTGTTATGATTACAAAACTTATGTTGTGGCCCATGTCTTGGTTACTAGACACGAACTCCGCTCTGGTGTCCAAGTCAAGCAAACTGAATGTGTACTGTTTTCCTTTTAAATTTTAATTGTGATATTTGCAACCTTGTAAATGAGTCCTTTTCCGTTATGTTGATTTGTTTCTACCGAAATGCATTTACTGTAACATATGCATAGAATGTAAATGTAATAACTTCCATATAAACATATATAGTATGTCTAGATATCATATGAGGTTAGTGGAAAACCTTGTTTATTTGTAAGAATTTTTGTTTGTGTGAATTGACCTTTGAATGTGCGTCATGGCCTCTGGTAGCTTATGGTCTAAAGGACAGATTTATATGAATATATGTCCATTTGATTACCTGTTGATAATTGCTAAAGTTCACCAGTGATGCAGTCTATAGCAAGTTTATAAACATATCTACATGTTTTCTTCTAAACAGCAGGATTCCTGCAGCTGCTTTCTAGGAAAAAATCCTTGAGCCCACCTGGCTGATACATTTCAGTTTGTTTGGAATGAACAGAGGACGAACTTTGCAGTTACTGCCAGAGATGTGACAGCCACCATTGCTCAATCAATCAAAGACAAGAGCAACAACGACAGACATCCAGACTATAAAAGACAAAAGACTGCGCCTTAGTGAACACACTGGCCCTCATTTATGAAACGAAGGCACGTCAGAGATCTGGGCATAAGGTCATTTCCATGCAAAGCTCGGCATTTATCAATGTGAATGTGGACGGAGTCTACAGTCAAATCTCACGTCAGGTCTCAAGTCATGCACATTAGTGTGAGTCAGCGTGGACTGGTGGTGCAGCATCGTAAATCTGGCTGAGTTGGAGAATTGTTATTAGACTGCCATCAAAGTATTTGCTGCCACATATTAATCATTTAAAAAGTATAGCTTGCAGTTGCCTTGCTCTTGCTTTCAGGCTAACTGCAGGATGAACACCACAGGTGCCTGGCTCTACTATATTTAACTCTTTTTGTTCTCTCTCTCTCTCTCTCTCTCTCTCTCTCTGTTATCACTGACAAACCAAAGCATGTTTAGGTCAATTATCATTAAAAAGAACTATATAAAGCCTGCAACAGTGTAAATATTTCAATACTCATAGCCTATGGGTTACTATATCTTTACCATTGTCCGGCTCGGACACAGGTGATCTGTGTCTCCTTTGCCACCTGTGATACCCAAAATGGAAGCAGACTCAATGCACACGGCCAATAGCAATATTATATATTAAATATAAAAGCTAACATTATCAACATACATACGCTATAGGTCGGTACATATCATGGATTTCTGAAATAAATGTGTCAACCTCGAGGCTGTTGACCACAGCAGTGTTTTCCTTCCATACAACATTTTTATGACTTCCTTTGATGCCACCTTTGAGGCTGTCAGATAAAACCATTTATTTAAATTGGACCTGGGACACTTCTATTTCTAGCTCAGAGAAGTTTCTCTTCTTGGCTGTATTAGGCATCTCTATGTCGTAAACACTAAGGGCGAGGCTTCTAAATTGAGAATATACTGTGGCGGGATGTGTATATGATGATTGCTTTCAGCCCTATCATTGGATGATTTCTGTGCTCGGATCTGGGCTGGTTTGTACTTTACTGTAGATTGATAAGTGAGGGTCACTGGCACTTAAGACTCAGGATTCAACACACACTGATTACAGTTAAAATAAGTGATCATCTGTTTTCATAAAGCAACTTGTAGATAAATACCGTCATCTGAAACTTAAGCTCCTTGTAGCGTCATGTCCATCCCAACTTCTGGGCTCATCTCCCAGCATCCCAGTGTTGTGTCTCTTAAAGCCTTTTCACCTAGCTGCTGCTGCCGCCGGATTTGTTATCTAGATCAGAGCCATTTAGAGCCCTTCATTCATCATGTACGCCAGATTTGAAACAAGGCAAACAGAGGCAACTGCAACACTCACTACACCCGCCAAACACCCACACTGTTCTAGGTCAAGGTCATGGATTCATTCTTGCACCCAACTGCTGAAAGACATGTTCATGGAAAGACAAACAAATTTAAAACTTAAGCGAACAATAGACACAACAGTTACAATACAATGAAAATAAGAAAGTCAGCTCTTCTTTTTATTGATTACTTAAATATCCTGCTTTACTTTTTCATATTCAGAGACAACACATGATTCCTTTTTAAGTTATGTTTATTGACATAATAGTTTTGTGATTTTGAGCCTCTTAGCTCTTCAGAAATCAATACACAAAGTAAATAATGCTTGCAGTGGCATTAATAACACAATGGTTACATTTTAAAAAAATAATAATGAAGTAATAAGACATCCCTCTCATTCAGAGGCGGACATGCAGTACTGGTCTGCAGTTTTACAGTGGGCTATTTACTGTTAATGGAGGCAAGTCATGATAATAAAAATGAATCTGTTGCACAGCAGAACTTCCACTGTCCTCCAATGCATCAACACTATTTTTTTTCATTCAGTTTCCTAATTTCCGTCCATCCTGCTTCATCCTCCATCCCTCCCCTCCTCCTCCCGCCCTCTTCTCCTAGTGGTAGTTTTTTAAGTTCAGATTCTGAGAGCATGTCTTCATTAGCTGCATTAACATTCACAGGCTGTAGTAAATTCTGACAGTGAAAAGGTCCCCGTAACCTTTAGTTGTGCAGAAATTTACTTCCCAAGAAAATTACAGCTGGCACTGTCTTAATTAATGCCCGCTTTCTTCTCCTGAAAACCCTGAGCCTGTCAGCTGGAGGAGGAGATGAGGAAGAAGAAGAAATTAGAAAAACAGAGAGTGGAAAGAAGAGAAAAAGAGAGAAGTGGGGAAAAAGAGAATCAGGACAGAGTAGAGAATACGGAAGAAATTTCACTCGACTAAATGGTTTTACTTACAGACACGGGGTAGTGCGGGAAGACGAGACGGTGCATAGGAATAAAAAGTGGGGAGTCGCCGCAGCGTTTCACAATATTGCTGTTTGTTGTGGTGTTTATGTGCGAGTGTGCAGTTGTTGTCGCACAAATGCCAGCTATTCCCCTAGTAAGTAGATTCAGTAGATTCAAATCTACACTATCTCTCGCACAACTCCCATCTACTCTCTCTCTCTCATTCTCTGCTTTTTGTCATCCAAAGTGGTATGAAAGAGAGAGAGCGGCGAGGGGGGGCTTTGGAGGAAACTAATACATATTTTATCCCGGGCTATCTCCTGGGTGCAGATGCTGCTTTGTTCCAGGCCCTCAGAGGAAGAGAATGGCTAAAGAACCAGAAATCCATCTTCACACTAGGGAAGCACAGCATCGCAATCCTGCACTGATTGGGCCACAAACAAATTAGAATAAATACCAACATCCGTCTGCATGGCAAATACAGCGCTAAACACTGTGTGTGTGTGGTGGGAGGAGGTTGTGTGAGAAGCTTTTTAGCTTTTAGTGGGAGAAAAGGATCACGCTCAGTGATAGTCCCCGTCCCTAATTGTCCAAGCGAGCTACTCTCATGGCTTGATCATCTTTCTCTCGCTCAGTCTGGCCGTCCTTCTCCCTCTTTCTACCTCTCCCCCCACCTGCGCTCCCTCACCCTCCATCCATCTCCGCAGATGCTAATTAGAGAAGTGAGTCACAGCTCTGTTGATAGACAAATGTCAGCAAGAGTCTCCAGTCGCTTGGTAATTGCCTGAATCAAAGCCTCCGGGAGAGCAAAGATGATGAGGAGACAAGACATTGTACACTCTGAGGGGTGTCCGTCCGCCTGTCTTCTTGCATCTACAAGTCAAATCGTCCTGGAAATCACAGACTTTGCAACATTTGTAGGAATGGGAGAATTTTGTGAGGCACTCTGTGTTGACAAACTACATGTGAGGTGTGCACCTGGGTGGAATTTAAAAAACAAAATGTGTGTTGCCGTGGTATACCCTAATGGCTCCACAGGCCATACCTGCTGACCAGATCTGCCAGTCCTAAAATCATCCCCACCTCATACAGCGATTGGCCAGGTGTGTGAAGGTGAGAAAAAAAGAAGAAAGGTCTGATCTTTTCAAATTGTCTTCTGTTGTTCTTCACACTGGATTAAGGCAAATTGTAGTTTGGGTTTAAAACATGACTGATTTAAAGCCCCTACAAGGAACTTTCATTTTGAGTTGATTTTGCCGACCCTGTGGACAAAAGTGGTAGTGTTTTGCCGGAATGAAGTCTACATTTCCCATGAGCTCTAGCACGTATTGTCGTAAAGACGCTTACCTGGCTCGTGCATGTGTTTGTTTTGGGCATGAATGAAACAACAAGATGGGAAAACTTTGCCCCCGCTCCTATCGGGGATCCCAGCTCACCTCTGCCGCGCCCCAGCTCCACCTCTCCGGCGTAAGCGCCACCGCTGCCGGGGTAAATGCAGCGGTCGGCTAGTAAGGATGAAAGCCTGTTTGGCGAGCACTTCCACGGCTTCTTGGACTGAGTATGGAGCGGTGCCTCGCCTCTTTATTTCTCAGCACTCGCTGGACCCTGTTGACACCTGGCTGGTACCTGTCGTCGGCCCGGATGAGGTGTTCCAGCCCCGTGGCCCCTGCTCTCCTCGTCCCCGCTGGCACAGGGTGAATCTGCACAACCTGCGGCCTCTGTGTGTGGCTCCCTGGACAGCTAATGCTGTGGACCCACCGGCTCCTGCCAGGAATGGGCTGGTAAATGCTAGATTGCTAGCGAACAAAACGTTTATCCTGAAGGATTTCCTGACTTCCTGAGGATTGGATTTTCTCTGTGTGACTGAGATGTGGCTGACTGTTGGTGAGTCCAGTGCTTTCACAGAACATTACCTGATGATTGCTGAAATTTTAACTCCCTGCGGACGTCGGGTCGAGGAGGAGGAATAGCGACTATTTATAAGAGTCACTATAAATGTAAGCAGCTAGGTAAGAAATACGTGTGCCGTCTGAGTGCTGTAAATCGTTTCATCCTGGAAGCGACCTGGGACGGACCCGGACACAGTTTCCTAAAGGTATGGATATACACTATATAGAAATAGCTTATCTTCACACCGATGGTCTCATTTGTTGTTGTAAGTCACGCACAGACATCAGCAGAAACAAGAGACTTTTGAATATCCAGTTAAAAGTTCCTTGTAACGGCTTTAAGGTTAGGGAATGATCATGGTCACAATTTTAAAAAAATACTACTGGGTCAAAGAAATACTTCATCCCAAAAATGACTCTTTGTACATCAGTACCTCACCCCCTGTTATCTTGACTTTGATGATGATCATTTTAGGGGTATAGTATGCCTCTAAGGTTCCAAAAAAGAGATCACGGTCAGGACACAGCTTGAAGTTACATGCTTGGAAACCCATCCATCTAGCAATATACCAGTTAGCATGGCGCCCGTGAAAAGATAACGCACAGTCTCATACAGTGTTTCCATTTGCTCTGGAATGGCTGAAGTTAAGCAAGTAGAGGGCATAGTAGTCCAGTGATCACCAAGGGGCCAGGGTGGTTCCACGCCAGACTTCTGTCAACATGTCAAAGTGTCTTTGAGGAAGAAACTTAGCTGGCCAGCTTGCACCATTGGTGTGTGAATGTACAACACATTCTCACTTCGACCTCGTCACATATTGACATTTGGTCATGGACTTTCCGCGTCCACATACAACGTGCAAGGTACCAGAGGTGCGTTGGTTGTTGACGTTCTGAAGTTCTGCCCGTTACATCCATCTCTTCTGTTTTCACAGGAAATTTACCATTGACATGCAGTCTCTTTAAAAATAAATGCACTACTACTACTCTATACAAAACTGCAAATTTACATTTTTTTCCTTCAACAACAAAAACACATGGTTAGGTTTGGGCAACAAAAGCACATGGTTGGGTTGCGGAAAAAAGAACAGGGTCTGGCTTTATCATTTTACAGGACACTAACACCATTCTCCTGGGTGAAAGTCTGTGTTTGTTGGATGCATCCACCACATATTCCCTCCCAACCTTTTCATACTTTTGCCCCCTTAATTTTGGTTCTTGTCCTGCCACGTTTCCCCCTGAAACCATTGGCCACATGTCATGCAGACATTAAAAGACTGCTTTTTTTGTCAGTGTCTGATGCCGGAAGTCACTGCCTAAGCGCTGGATTTCAACAACTTCAGAGTGAGAGCGGGTTGGAATGTGTGAATGAGAGACACATTGGAGAAAGTGTTAGGTAAATGTGTTCCATCCATTTAACAATGTCATGGTACTCCCACCTCTGGACTTGAGGGACAATGATACATTTATTCTGGAACACAAGACATGGAGATAATGCTCCAGACATCTGAAGAGATAACCAGTCCAGTTTAATATAGTTCCTGGTGAGGACAGTATTCCCTTTCTGTTGTTCCTTTCTCCTGTATTTTGCCATTTTCACAATTCTTCCCCTTGGTTTGAGAAATAAACTAATACATTGCAAAGGACTCCCACTTTCTTCACAACAAATGATTAAAGTATGAAGGAAACTTTATCATAACACATAGGCTCATTTGACGAAAGGAGCAAGTCTTGCACTTTGCGAGTTGCTGGTCATTATTTTGTAACACATCGAGAACTTTGGGGGCGTCTAACGTCAAGTAGTTAGGACTTTATTTTTAACAAATGGGCAGCAAGCTTCAGGCTACTTGTTTAGCAGTCCACATATGACATCTCTATTAGAGGAACACTCTGACCGCTCCGCAATATTCTCATGTCTCCTAATTATAAATGTTTGACTCTGGCCTTAGTTAGAACCACAAGAGTATCTTCTCTAAATAACATCTTGTGCCATCAGATATCTTCATCTCATTTATAAAAGAGCTCCTTCTCTTCACCCTTGCTCTTTTTGTGTGATTTGGTGACTTTATGCAACTTGCACACATTACCATCACTCCAGCAGCACATTTAGGTATACCAATTATATCAGCTAATCAAAACAATTAGGAGTTAGAGGGGATCTGAGGGTTCCATGTCAAGCGGGGAGTCAGGTTATTAAAATAGGTGCCTAATGAATGTCAGTTTAACTAATACCCAATGTGTTGTTTCTGTGTGTGTGTGTGGGGCAACTTTGACTTGCAGCACTGTTGCAATAGAAAGATAACACAAACTTTTCAGTTTTGTTTTCCCTGTGTCGATGCTTATCAGCTGACTTGAAAACCTCTTTACAGCTCAACAAAGTCATGTGATCCCAACAGGACTGCGTGTGTGTGTGTGTGTGTGTGTGTGTGTGTGTGTGTTGCTATAAAGTGTGCATCCACGCTCATAAGTCTTTACAGTGGAAGAAACTTAGATTATGCCTTGCCCCTGAAATATCTACACCTATTCCCTCCCTAGACACATGCTCTCTCTCACACACACACGCACACACACATACACATTCTCATCCAGCTCTGTGTGTTACCTGTGATGATAAACGGCTCCAGATTTTAAGATTCCCATTTCTAATTTTCTGAGTGGAGAGGCAGGACTGTGGCGATTGATCAAATTGGGCAGCGAGTTAAGCTCGACCCCCACCATCCACCCCCAACACCACCACCACCACCACCCCAGTACCTCTACCTTCCTCTTACTCTTTTTTCTCCCCCTCTCTTTTCCCTCCTTTTCCTGCCCAAAGACCCTCTTAAAATATTAAACCAGAGTTATGAATGGTCACTGCAGCCCCATCTATTAATATCTCCAAAATTGACAAGAAATGATGCATTTCCATTGGGTAGAAGAATTAAAAATTTGGTTTGTCCAAGGAGCCAGGTTTGATGGATGCAAATTACTGTCTTCACCACAGTTACTTCATCGCTTTGACATTATTCCTTGACTGTAAATCACTGACTGACTCACACTAATATTCTATGAAAAACAGATTAATAAAGATAAATACATTCACTTACAGTGAAAGAATAAAAACTAGCTATGTTAATGTTGCCACACTCATACTACCTTTGTTTATTGCTGTGAGTATGTTGATATTTATAATTGAAACTCAGATATTGTTATCTGATAGTGTGAATATTTGCAAGAATCTGATGAGAACGGGTTGTCTTTGCGCCAGCAGTGTCAATAATAATACCACTTGGTAATGTTTAAAAGTTGTCTGTTTCCACTTTAGACAAAAATTCAGCCTGATGGATTTGGTACTGTGGGAAAGTTTGGGATCTTTAGGAGAAATAAAAATAAAGTCTGGCTGTGCAGCATGTTTCTAACTGGCTTAACGAGTTAAATAACAATGCAGTTTTCCATTTTTATGTTTATTAGAAAAAAAATTAAATCAGTACAAGGTGTCAATAAAATACTTCTTGGGACAAAAAGTACAATGATAAAAGATAAGAAAAGGATTAAGGGGTGAAAACCTTGTGTTTAATATTTAAAAACATAACACATGAAGTATCTAATAATTACAGGTAACAGTAAAATTACTAGGCAACAAGGCAGACACAAATATTTTTAAATTATGATATACTTTACAAAAAGAAATTACAAAATAAAAAATATAATGTACTTATGACTGTTAATAATACATTAGATGAAGTGTGGTCAGAAGGTGTACCTTTATAGCTATTAGCTTTGAAACAGTTGTATTTTTAAAATGTTTACAAAATACTAAAGAACTGTTTTCAGATTCTAATGTGATATCCTTCTTACAATCAAAACCAGAGAAGAACCTGATCAAGCTCTTATCTCCTGTCATATCATCAGCTCATCATCAATTCTCCTTAACTTTTTTTTTTAAAGTATTATGAATCCCTGCAAAGGTAGTCTCTATATACAGACTCTACATTCAGTCTGTAGGCAAACCCCGGAGAGCTTGCTTCTGGAAGGAGAGCGGAAGAGTCCTGGTTGTAGGTTGTAGGCTGTTTGTAGTCCGCGTAATATTGACCAATCATGTTTGAGCCGGCTGCAGTTGTAGCCTAACGAGGCAGAACATAATTGGCGTCACTGCAAACTCTGAATCCATCGTAATGGTTCAGCATATTTACATATATATAACTGGAAGTCGGAAACGGAAATTCGCCTCCTCCGCCCAAATCAAACCGGAATGCCAAAAAATCGGGGGTCTGCCCCCAGAGACTGTATTGCCGTCTGCCGGAAGTCAGATGCCGAATACAGCCGATGGGTTCTGAGAATGCTGCCAAGGTAATAGACAATACACCTTGATAACACTACAGTCAGGACAAAGCATTGAAAATGCGTGAGAAAGCTTTCTTATTACAAGTTTACAGGCTTTAAAATATGACTTTTCTACCAAATACTACGTTGTCACTTTAATTACAGTGTAGTTACAAGGTATAATACAGTTTATCATAAAAAAAAGTGTCTGCAACACTGGCTCCTTTTCATGACATGGCTATTGTAAAAAATAATTAAAAAAATAAATAAATAAATAAATGTATAAACAAAGTCTGTTGGTACCCTGTTATTAATCACTGTATGATCCAGGAAATTTTTAGTGGTCAGTGTAATTTAGCTCTAAACACAGATTTGGTACTGCTTGGTTTGTTGTTCTTCCCCTTTACCTACCAATAGATACCCAGTAGCTACTTCAGCCTGTTTGTACAAAATATATACACCATCGTGTGTGCTGTAATCTAAAGCTTTACCAATGAATTAAATATCAGGCCACACAAAGAATTCCCAAATCATACCAAACATTTCTTTCTTTGTTCTTAAAATAAAAGAAGATGTAGAAAATAGAACCTAAAAAAGTACCTTCATGTTTTGCGATTACTACAACCCAGTGAAGTTTTTATATCCTCCCTCCTCCTTCGTCTGTTGCGAGGCATATTGATTTGTACCTGCTTGTGTCGCTTGGATTATACATTCATACACAAGTTCTCAGCATGCAGTCATTTGTTGAGCATGCGTCTCGCACACAGGAAGCTGTGAGGACAACAAAAAGCTTTAGTTTCCCAAAGGGGTTGGAGGGTGGTGGGGGTGGGGGGGACTACAGAGTAGTGAAGGAGGGAGGGAACCAGAGGGGGGAGATGTGTGACACTGTAGCGACTGAAGCGACTTTGTCTCAGGAGAGGAGCTCCTTCGATCTGATTATTTGGGAAGGACAAAGTGCTTTTGTTGATGAACAGTCGCTGTGATATCTGGGAGTTGGGAAATCGATGGGACGCACAGAGCTCTGGCTCATTGATCCTGGCCCCGGCATTGACAATCCATGGCCTGGTTAGCTATGCGAGAGAATGAGGCAAAATGAGCTACTTGTGAAAGTGTTTCTCTCTCTTTGTTGCGTGCTGTAAATGCGGCGCTGTTATTGGTATCATTTGTATTGACAAGCTTGGCTCGGGAATGATTAATAATCACCCGTTCCAAAGTTTGAGCACTGTGTGTATTTGTCTGCATGAATGTGTGTGTGTGTGTGTGTGTGTGTGTGTGTGTGTGTGTGTGTAAGTGCGATACAGGTAGGGAGTTTTATGCTAATATGCATGTTTGCCTCTTTTCATTCCTTTTCACTTCCCTCTCTCAGTCTCTTTGAAAGTATGAGAAAACTTTGAAAAAGAAAGTAAAAATAAAAGATGAATAAAAGTAACACTGCATATTTTGTAGCATATTTCAATGCAGGAAAGACAGACAGAGAGAGAGAAAGAGAAAGAAAAAGAGAGAGAAAGACTCAAATCACTCAAATGAGGGCCTCTCATTATTGGGCCCGGGCGTTGTTTGTCCAGGCAGCTTTTTCCTGGCACCTTGTTAGAGATGTCCACGGCTGGTAATTGGATCCGTCTTGCCATTAGAGTGGAGCCTCAGCTGACAGACGCTCAGACCGGAGAGACGCTTAAATGACAAATGTTCTCTCTCCTTCTAAAACCTGAGTGTAAAGCTGTGACGTCTCGTTATCGTCTCTCAGACGAGGTTTGAGGGCTCTGGCAATCAAGCGGGCTGCTTAAATCTACGAGCCTACAGCGCCGGGGAGGTGGGGAGGGGTGACTGACGCCTTGAGAGAGCTTTAAGTAAAAAAGGGAAAGTGTTTTTTCTGTGTGTGTTTGGTAAAAGTAGCAAGAGGTTTACTTTTCTTTTTAATCAAGGGGCATCTTCACCTGTAAAGTGAGCAAATATGAGTCAAGGCTGAAAACATTTACTGCCATGACTTCCACTGTGTCCCCTAAAAACACATCACTGATGCGTATTTTTACAAGCACAGCATGGATGGATTACTGAACAGGCCTTCCGGGCACGGGCCCTGGATCCCCAGGTGTCGGGGCCCCAACTGACCTTCATCTGCAAAATGTCACTCAAATTAACACCTACTGGGAAGAAACTGAAAATGGCCACAAGGAGACACAAAATGACCAAAAAGGACAAAAACATACCCCAAAAAGAGAAAAAACAACCACAAGGAAACACAAAAAGATGTATAAAAACAAAAAAGAGAAGCTAAACAAAAACATGGACGTGACACGATCAAGTGTATGAAGTAGCATGTTTCCACAAGAGTTAGTTTGTTGATGTTGAACAGTGCGCCACAATCCACGACTCAGCATAATTGTCTTTAGCTAACTGTTAATGCTAACAGCCTTATGCCTTACTCCAGCCTTAAGGCCTGAACATACTCGGACGGAACATACGCGGAACGGACTCCGCGAGGAATGTCCACAGTCATTCGGGCTTTCAGAGTCGAGCACACTTCTGTGTTGTAGTTTCCTGTAAAAATGTCCGTGAAAAATCCCCGCAATGTGAAAAATACATGCCGAGCAGTCACTGGTGCGTGGATTGGAATCCACGCGGTCGTAAAATCTGAGCTTTGTGCGAACAGGGCTTGTGGACGTCTGCTTTGAGTCCACGCGGACCTCCACGGAGTCCGTTCCGTGTACGTTCCGCCCGAGTATGTTCGGGCCTTTTACTCACCTGCTGAAGTTAAAGGGACAGTTCTCTGCCAAATCAAAATACATATTTTACCTCTTGCCTGTTGTGTTATTTATCAGTCTAGACTCTTTTGGTGTGACAAGTAGCAGTAGTTGGAGATAGAGAGATGTCTTCCTTATCTCTAATATAATGGAACTAGAACTTGAAACTAATCTTTTTATGGTGCTCAAAGCACAAAACAGCAATGTCTATTTCCAGAAATTATGATTCGCTTACTCAAGTAACTCCTCTAGCTGACCTCACACCACTGAGCTGGCTAACATTAAAGCTAATGAGGGGAGGACACCATTCATGTTTAGATCTCCTGCTGTCACGAGCACAAGACTCTTGTCAGTGAATGAAATGTACTCTTCTTTCTGCACAGTGACACGGTTGGTGAGTGTTGTTCAGTAGAAAGGAAATAGTTCCTACATGAAACTGCTCACATCAAGGTCTTTGGATTATCTTGAACATGATTCATCGTGATTTCTGGAAAGACACATTACTGTTGAGTGTTTCAAATGTTTTTGGCACTTTTAGCACCACAAGCTGAGTCCTATCTAGTTCCATTATATTGGAGAGAAGGCAGACACCTTTGTGGCTGATATCTCCAACACTCTGCAACTCACACCAACTGTAATCTAGATGAATAAATAGCACTACAGGTAAGAGAAAAATATGTATTTTTGATTTTTGGGGTGGAAAAGGAACATTCCGTGTCACAAACTAATCACAAACTATGTTCAAAACAACTTAATATTCTGTGCATCACTTTTTAAAAATCTTGGTTTCTTGTTTGATGTTCACCCAGACTTAATAATAATGGCATAGAAATGAAAATATTTATTGATCTTGGTACTATCATACTGACAAACCATCCTCTCCTTTGCTCTAAATAGCAGTGTCAATTCTCAAACATGAAAAGAAAGACATGCTTTAATTTCATGGTTCAGGAAATTTTCTATTCATCAGTGAAATGCAACGCGCTGCTTTTGTTTTTTGTTTTACTGAATGCAAATGAACATCAACAACGAAAGGGCTTTCCAATTAAGTATGTTTGACATTCGTCTAACATGAACTGGTACAAGAGCACACTACCAGATTCTGTACAACCATTTCCATATGGCTCATGAATGAATCCCAGAGTGTTTTAATCAAAGAAACAACTTTAAGACGTTTAAGTGATAGGCTGTTTGTGTGTGGACCACTTTGAGCTTTTAGTGATTCAGGTGAGGTGTTTTAAAGTATTTCACACTTAGAATGACTTTAAGAGTAAGTTATTATCCATAATGTGGTGCATTAAAGTGCAGTCTGACATATCACAGTGTAACTCTGAATTGGTAAAGAGAAAATGGAGATTTTGTAAACTTCTTAAGTTGTCATTTTTGAGGGAGTGTATGTCCTGTGAGCAGTGAATGCAAAAAGTGATTTAATAATTTTATAATAATTGTCTGACAATCATCAAATGCGCAAGCATAGCATCCCTGTGAAGAAGATGGCCATTGTTTTCACTGAGTTCTTTTAAACTGCTGTTTGAGGGAAAGCGGCACACACATCCCTTACTTTTTACCAGAATTGGTACATTCAACTTATTTCACCTTTGAACCAGAAACATACCAACCTTCACTGGGAGCAAGGTGGTAGATTTTTTTTCCTTTACACATCTGATTTAACTGAAGCTTAGATAGCACTGTGTAGTTGAAGGAATACACTGAAAATCTTTGTCATAGACTGTATAATAAAGAGAGCACCCCGAAAGTAAAGCCGAAACATCTCGCCCACCTCCTGGTGGCTGGCTTCAGTTTACCCCGTTCCCTTATAGCAGTTGGGACATGGGCCAAGCTAAAAGATCAAAAGGCTACATGGCAACTTTTTTTTCTCCAAACAATGGTTTCTGACATTTTAAGTACCTCGTATTTCACTGGTGTTTGTTCAAGTTGTGTGTGCCAATCAGTTTGGTCACAATCAATGGCACTGCTCACAATTGCTTGGACATGGGATGGATATGGGCGAGAACTCAATACCGTGGAGATCTCTCCTGCACAGAATTTAACTCCAAATAATGTCACCAACTCAAATTGGTGGCGCCCATATCCAGGACATTTTGTACAGTGGGAGGAAGCGAAGACACGTTGTCCATCTTTTTATAAAGTCAGTGCTTTGTATGATGAAGAATTCAAAGCAATAGTGCATCATTCATGTCACTTATTCATTCATGCACATTTTGATATGATGCACTTTGGTTTGCATTCTTTTGTTATTTGTGGTGTGGATGCCAGATAAGGCTGTTATCTGGACAAGTCAAACCTTACTCAGCACTTAAATATGCAAACTAATATTCAGCTTTCTGTGGTCTTGGCATGGGCTGGCTGGACTGTTCCAGCAAGTGGCTTTCACTCTCCTTTATTAGTAAATTTTATGAGCCTGTTGCGAAGCCCTATTTCCCATTCTGTGTTGCCTGCTCTCCAGAGCAACCCAAAGATTTGTAAATTTGATGATCAGACTTTCCCTACAGTCCCACAAGCACCAGAACATACCAACTACACAGCTAAATGTGCAGCACTTTGTAGCAATACTGCACCACTAATACGCTCTTCCAATTATATTCTGAAAGGATACTAAATGTTGCCTGGATGATTAAATGCTGATAAAGATAACATAAGAGAAGAACCTGTCCTTAACCTTCACCAAGTGCTGTCCGTGCCGAAACACAACCATACTAAAATTGTGAAACATACTCACTATCAAAGGCTTTTTATTTTATTTTAGTTTCATTCTTCTTCTGCAAAACAAAGAGTCTTCAAAGAAGATCAAAAGCATTTGAATGCAGGGGTGTCCGAGTGTAACAGATGTAAAATACTTTCCACCACTACAAAAGTCAATTTCCTGGCAGACTTGCATGCATTCCAAATAACACACATTTACCGTGTTTGCAGATGGGAAACTGTGGAAGATTAAATGTCTTGATTCAACATATTTTTACTTCCAACTTGTCAAATATGGTAGCTTTGTCATTTGCCCTACACTTAAGTTTATCACACTGTAGGTACCCCTCTTGCATCAGTTGTGTTCACTGTCTGTTTCATTTTCTGCTCATTGCATGATACAGTGTCTTTTATGTTAGACCTGTCTTCATGGTAAATGGAGGTCTACTTTTGATTTAGGCAAAAGCACTTGATAAGGTTAAGAAAAAAATCGTGGTTTGGATTAAAATAACTTAACAAGATGACAATAAGGTCACGTGCCATATGCCAGTAATTACGTTACGTGATTAAAAACTCAAGCTGACTTTTGGTTTTAAACGTGTAGTGTTGGGTGTAATCACATAACATTTGTTAGTAACACGCATTACTGTTCTAAATTCAGTAATCACATTACAATTACTTGCATACCATAAGTTCATCAGTTTTTTGCATAATGAGCAGAAAGAAAAACAATTAATCAAACATGCCAACAACAGCAATGTCTCTGAGGAGTTTGTTCAAGTTTGTTTGGCCTGTTAAATACAGTTCATATGGCCTTTAAGTGGATGTCTTCTTCCTCTTAAGTCTATCATCATCTAATCGTGTTAGGACAGCCCATTCTCATTCCAAAGTCATCCAAAACTGCCACTTTGTCAGTGGTTTTGGCGTCAGACACCTGACACCAATAGCCACCTTCCTTAGCAGTATGATACACTGCCGGGCAGCGTCAGCATGTAACAAGGCCAGATGTAACCTTTCACATTGTTATGATACACCATCAGCCAGCCAGGATGGCACCTGGCGGTATGATACACTGCTGGACAGCTGACGTCCCAGCATTGGCAGTGCATCCTGGAATATCAACAGCAGATGCAGATGGATACAAAGTGCATTATATGTTGACGTGAAAAGCCACTGTCAAAGAAGCGATATGTGACACTTGGGATAAGAACGTGTTGGTTAGGAAGGTTAGTCTCCTATTTTTTTGTTTAGCTCTATTGATATATATTTTGAGGCAATTAATATTTGTTCTAGGTGGTGTTAGGAAGGCCAGTCTCTTTTGCATTGTTTGATACAAAGTGTGCCCCAGGAGTGATACCTGAAATCCGAAAATGAGTTTGCATTTTCTGTGTCCTAAAAAACAGGTGGTTGCTAACAAGTAGCTAAATGAGACAGAGGGCTCTAGTTTCCCGGCGCAGCGCAGGGTGGCGAAGGCTGGCGAACCCCGCACAGAGCTAGTTTAGAACAGCACAACCCGAGGCGCGCCCAGTTTGTTAGTTTGGCAGACTGAGGTGTGCTGAGATGAGTGTGGCGGCGCAGCAGGGGGAGGTGTCGACAGATCCAGCTTGGCGCAGTGACAGTTTCGTGCCAAAAGGCTTTGCTGAAGGTGCGCTAAAAGCTCGCCAACTGAAACCAGGTCTATTGTCAGCGCAGGCGGAGCGCAGCCGGTGTAAGCCGAAGTTTGGCTGACCGGCGGACAGTGCGCACACGTCACCAAAACCTCACAGGCAGGTTTCCAGAATATCAGGCACATTAACGATGCAATAAATACCCAAAAACCACTATTCAATGCAACTATCTGCAATCAGCACATAAATGTATCTCTATATCGACTGTCCCGTCACATCTGATGTCAGATCAAAGGGGATTGGCACCGTTTGGCATGTTTGGCACGCGTAATGGAAACCCAACCTGATTTGATGAACACAGCTGCAAACTAATGAGTTCACATCCCTCTCAGCCAACCACAAACAGCCACAGCATCAGATAGGGAGTATATATTCAGCATCTGTCATCTTAGAAAAGTCAAAAGAAAAGAAACAGAGTGAGACTGCGAGAGAGAAAGAGAGAGCGCACACATGAGAGAAACGCAACATTGATTTACAATTGTGGTGACCTCCTCCCAGGCTACCTTTGCATCATCAGCCCGTGGAGGTCTGCTCGCGGTTCCGTATATTCGGACACTGCGAGCTTGGACCTCCCGGACCAAAACATCAGTTTCCTCCTGGGAGAAGTTTGGCTGTCTGACGCTGCTGCTCTCTTCTGCCATGGCGAATTGAGTAAACTCTCATTACGCCTTCGCGCGGCGCATTTAAGAGTGAGGAGAGGGGCTCATTTGACTGGTGTCATGTATGTAAAACCCACTCCATGCCTTCTCTTCCCAACTTGCGCCGGTAGGAGGGACGGAGGTGGGATAGAGGAGTAGCTGCGCCAGGGCGCATGGTGTGCCAAACTTGCAAAATCCGCCTGGCCACACCCAGTTGGCCTCCGCCGTGCCCGGTCTGTGAAACTAGAGCCCAGAATGTCATCATGCCAACTGTGGCTTTGAATCATGTGACAGTGGTGTAGTTTGTTTTTAGCTCTGGTGATCACATTTGGGCTTCAACAATCTTAAAAATGGTGTTCATTTGTGAAGATTATCTAGCTGAACAACATTTGTAAGTACTATAAATGTTTGTTTGCCGCAGAGCTTATTTTCTGCAATAATCCAAAATCCAATGGAAAAACTCCAAAGGCTATTTGATAAGGAACCAGGGCAAAGCCAACTTCCACACTGGCCTAGAGAATAATGTCATCTACAGAGCACTCTATTGATGTAGTTTTATTTTGAGGCAGTTAGAGCCTGCTACAGTCTGGATTCTCCTGAGCCAGGGTTCAACTCCCTTGATAAAAAAAGAGATAAATAATGAGAATAAAGAGAAGATATCAGCAACGTGAAAAATATGAAGTTCATGTAGAAAAACGTGAGACAGATGAAAAGCTGTTGCAGATCATTTTTACATATTTACTCAATAGCCCAATGTAGGAACATGCAGAGAAAATCTTTGGCAAGGATTCTTACATTTCTTTTAACGCATGGAACCAATTGCATGTGTCAGAGCACAAACATCAGTGACTTCTCCAGATATGATTATCTTGACTTAAGTCTAAATATGGTGTGTACAGTCATAGATGACAACAGAGGTTGTATACATTCCCACTCCAAATGATCCAGCCTGTGAGGAAGTACTGGTGGTTAAAATGAATTAAAAAAAAACAAAAAAAAACCATTCCAAATGGGCTCACATGATGTTCGTGTGAAGGTTTGAGAGACAGATCCGTCCGAGGAGCAGGTATCCAGTTGGTCCTCTTCCTGTTGTTCGTCTGTTGTTATTGTCTCCCCCAGCCAGCTATGGTTCAGATTAGCATAACTGACGGGCTTGTTTACATCTACTGTAATTAAAGTGGGTGCTGTAAGCCATGAGTCATGCTCTATCTGCACTATGTCATCAAATGAGAGACTGAGATGCCTGTGGAGAGAAGAAAGACAGAGACAAGGAGTGGTGTGATGACGAAAAGGAAGTCAAAGATAAGAACATCATGGTCAGAACAATGAGCTCAACTGATCTCATGCATAAACAAATCTCAACCAGCCAAACTACACAAACACTGTTCATGCACCTGATTTATCTTTGAATGTTGAACCTTCATTAAACCCCTAAAAAATATAAATAAGGGCAAAAGGTTGAGTGATTTATTCGATTGAGAAATATAACATAAAATAGCAAACAAAAAACATGTTAACTTTCAAATTGGTAGATCCCTTTGGAGTGTATTTATTTTGGCATAGCACATATTCAGCCATCTGAATTCAAGTTAATTCACATTACAAAAGTACATATTTTTTGACCGCCTGCTGTGATGTTTGGCCATTCAGATACTGACCACAACAATGTATGTGGATTACTCCTGCCCAGCTAGAGAAGAGTATGTTTCTGCAAACCATGAATACGCTAACTTTTGACATGGCATACGTATCATATTAATGGCTCTGAAGTGACATAGTATATGAGCTGACTTTGTCATTTTGGAGGTGGAGGGGATGGTGGATGACATCTAGGTGCCCTTCAAGCTGTACACCACTGTTCGAGATCAACAATCAACAAAACCAGTTGTGCTTTATTAAATCATTGCTGTGTTCCCAGCAGCTTTTTATGTACTAAACGTGGGTGTTATGTTGTGATCCATTGCTGTTTTTTCAGCAGGGATTGTGCCACAAAAAAACAGGTATTGCAGACCAAAATACATTTTTTCCTAACCATAACCAAGTGGCTTTTGTGCTTGCTGAAACATAAAGTTTCACTTTACCTGCTGCATAATAATGTGCAAACGTAACAAATCTGTAGTTTGCAGAAATGTACAGTGCCAACACTTTTTCTGGTGAGTGGGTTGATTATCCAGTGTAACCAAGACATGGATTCTCATAAAACACCTTGCTGTTGAATTTCTTAAATGTATTTTTATTTTTTATGCTGTGAGCAACACGAATTAAATTCCACTCACCTCCATTGTATTGGGATGGTGGCAGAGACCCCAGGTATCTTAAAAAAAAAAAAAAAAGGCAAATTAAATCAGAAATATCTGCATGACTACATACCACTTCTTGTGATTTGGTAATAGCCCTGTGAGTGTTATAAAGATTTTGTGTTGGTATCAAATTTTAGATTCATATTCATATTCATTTTGGGATTTATGTCTCTTCTCTGATGGTTTTCTTTTTTGTCACTGACCTGTGCGTTTCAAAGCAGTTAAACTTTGAAGCATGCAAATTCATGCTTATAAGTTTTGAGAAGTCATCCCAGTGGACCGTCCCCCCCCACCACCCTGGAAGGCTTTTCCTACACTGCCACATCCACATATGCACACGTGCAGCCTTCAAACATTCACCCTCATACTATGTTTACTAAGAGAGGGACCCACAGGGCTGACAGAGAGGGAGGAAGGAAGCTAACAGTGAAACATGCATTGCACATACAACTGGCTTCATTTACACACTCACACACAGGCACACTCCTTCCTTCCTGTAGGAGTGAAAATCAGTCCCACAGGCGATGAGCACACTTGTGTGTTTGCATCATGCACAGCTGTCACACTGAACTTTTCCAATTACGAGATACCTTTTTAAATGCCTGCATTTACTACATTGAGTGAACAACGAGCCACTATACAATGGAGTTTTAAATAGAATCTTATTCGTCAAACAGTTAACATGCATACCTTTTCCTTTTTTTTCTTCTCTTCCTCCATCCCTCCCTTTTCCATCCCTCCCTCTCTTCTCTCCCGTAGACTAAAGGTAATTCTTGCGTTTCACTCCTTGTTGTTGCTATTATCTGCTTTATTGAGCACAGTGTCCACTGTGCACAATTCATGGCCATTTCCATAAAGCAGAGGGAAGGGGGGAGATATTAGAGGAGCAGCAAATGACTCATGACTTAAGAAGGAAGAGGGGAGGGCAGGGGGATGTTGGGCCTTGGGGAACCCAGGCTCCACTTTACCTTCATTCTACCTGCATCTCTTGTTCCATGGCTTCTATGCCACCCCGTATGGTCGCTGCATGTCGATTTTCTCTTCTCTACTCCCTTCTTCATCTGCTTCACCTCCTCCTTGTGGATGCTACCCCCCCTTCCCTCCATCCCCCTTTCTTTCTCCTCCACCTCATCCTCCTCTCTACCTCTGCATTGCAAACTCCAACATTAAATTGTGATAGATGAAGAGCGGAGGGCATTCATACAAATCAATGACTTTAGTGTATGTGTCATTAGCCTGCACCACGCAGCCAGCGGTCAGCGTCATAAATCACGCCATGATCGGCTGTCTGCCGTCCCGCGCCGCAGCTGCGCAAACTGCATGCATTAGCCCACACCGGTGTACCGACCCGAGCTGCTTACTTTAAAACAAGTAATAAGGCGAGGGAGAAGGAGAGGTCCTCTGTGGAGCTTCCAGTTCATGAAGGATAACATGGCATCTTTAGTGACTCAGTGAACTATAGCTGATGACTCAGCTGCACTGCATTATGTGCACCACAACAGCCATGTAATGATGTTTCAAGACATTTAGAAATGATTGCATTGTATTTATTTTTGAGTGATTGAGGTGAGACGGTGGATGCATCATCTGCATGATACATATGTACATGAAAACATATTTTCCCGAAAATTTTGAGTATCCACACATTAGATTAGAGCTCCTTAACTTTATTAGGTTGAACAGGCAATGTTTCCATCCTCCCTATTATGGATATGGCTAAGGCAAGAAAGGGAAACACACAAAATTCATGGCATCATGCTAATTCCATAGTGAAGGAGTTAAGTAAAAACATTTTAAAGAAACACTTTTCTTGAGAAACTCAAGATACATAGTCTACAAAAACACATCAAAACAAAAAACAATGTTGAAAAAAGGACAATTAGCTGAATCGCTGGAAGTATTCCATGTACAAGCATACAGGAAATAGTCCCCCCCTCACAGACATATTGGGAGAAGGAGGAAAAATTAAATTCAGTTACAGGATGCCCATATGGCCATATCTTTGATATTAAAAAATAATTCAACAACTAAAATCAGTCGCAGGCCCTCTGCTTACCAATAATCTGAAAAAATAATAAAGTACAAAATAAATTTTAAAAAGAAATGTTAATGCGGCATGCTTTTGACTACAGTGTAATAAGCTTAAGCAGCTGCCTCGTGCTGACTTTTCCTCTCCTGTCCACTGAGGCTTCCACTGTTGTGTAGCTATATAAAAGTTTGACTTCACAGCAAGAAGATTGTGGCTAAAGGCATCATTAATCAAGACCAGTGCTCAATTAATCAAAAGAGGAGAGTCCTAGTCCTGCGACCCTGCTATCCAAACCAGAACCTGGGTGTCAATACTAGCCTCAGGGAAGCAGCCAGCCAGAACCACTGCACCAGTCCCAGTCAATAGAGAAGCCTGAAGATCAAGCTGTCCTCCCACACTATTGTCCAGGGGTAGCAGTCACTGTCGTCGTCCGCAGTAGGATACGTCACGTTGCCCAGTTGGAGACATGCAGAATACCAGAGGGAAATATCAGAGAAGGTGCTGCCGTAGGTTCATAATAAAAGCAATATTATTCAGAGTGCTGCTTATAAGAAGCAAACTTTTGTGACAGGGTGTTTTTTTTCCTTGATGAAGTGGTGGCTGCAGGAGGTTGTGAAAAGCTAAAAACAGAAACATAATGAGGTGATTATGTGGTACTGCAGGAATGATACAAGTTGTGCTTCAAACAATTTATGTGTAATGATGTTTAATATAAAGTGCTGTAAGAAAGTATATGTGAATCATATGAGCAAAGGCTATGTTAAAGCAGACTGAACTACAACCTTAATATAAAAACATAATTGCCCATTTGTTGTTCTAAAACTTCTCTGCAATTGATACAGATAAGTACAGTACATATGGATATATCAATTGGAAAAACTGTATCATCTATAATTCAGTTTGACTAAAAGAATATATGTATATACATATGAAAAAAATTTAAGTAGCAGAAGATGGATGTAAGAGGAAGGCAATGTCGTTAGACATCCGGCCTGTATTTATGAAGAAAAGTTCATTTTTTACACTTCAAACAGCTGCTTTTCTGTCTTTTAAGTCAGTTTATCAGGAAAAAATAAAGTTTGTTTACTCAAGCCCAATTGTATAAATAAAATACCCAAGCTCTGCAGAATAACTAGCCAAGTGCATCTCATGGGAGACACTCTGCATTTCATCTAAGGAAATTAAAAATAATCATCTATTTATGAACAAAGAAAAGACATGTTCTTCCTTTCTGAGTTTGTTTTACAATTCTCTGTCTTGTAAGAAAGTCAAGGAATCAATTATTTTTCCCCCCTCACCCTCTTTTCTTTGTGAAATTAAGTGTAAGTCACTCATTTATTTGATATCTAGACATAATTTGATCTCTAAAGACTTGGGGAAGGCTGCTGATGAGAATGTCTTGTTTTAGCTCTCAACATCAAGGCTTTTCCAACAAAAGCCCGGCTCCATCAAGACCTCATTAATATCTGCCTTCATTTAGAAGCAATTGGTGACCATGGCCGCGTGACGACTAACCTTGTTAGGGACTTGAACAGTTGATTTAAGGGCCAGTGTTCATGGCTCCTAATTTAACTGACTTAAATATTTTGTGTTTTTTCCCCTCAAATTCAGCAGAAGTGTTGCAAAAATGTAAAAAGGTTGCTGCAACCTGCCTGCAATTGTGTTAATTCTTAAAATATCGTCTGCAGGATATTGGCTAATTTGTCATTACTTTATCTGTTTTAAACTTCATGTCATACATTTATTTGTTTTCTTAGTATATGCTTACCTTACCCTAACCCTCCATACTACCCTAAACCAATCCAGTAATTAGTCAGCCTCCAACACAAGCTGTAGATATTTAGTAAAATTGACTTTGAAACTCAGATTTTTTTTTGTCAATTATTTCCTATGGTATTATACACTACTATAATTCAAAATCATTCAAAATAAAATGTGCTTTCAACTCAACCCAAAAAGCCATCATGTTCTTATATATGTCTCTTAGTGACTATCAGATTGTCGTTGCCATTTTTTGGTGAATATATTTTCTTAATCTCCAGCTTTGTCAGAAAGCATGCATTTGAATCTATCTCCACCACTATCTCTTTCCCTCACTACCTCCCTCCCTCTCCTCAGTCCTGGGGTGATATATGGCCATTGACACCATTAGACAAAGGTATTATTAGCAGATTAGGCAGAGCGGGAGAGCGGGGATAGGGACATGGACCGGGGGCCATGTTTCTAAAGATGCCAGGCCCGTCGTTGGAATAACCCAGCAGCCCCCTTAACCACCGTCCCAATTACAGCTGCATCGCACTCGGCACACACAGTGGGTCACGGAGGACAGTGAATAAATATTCTCACATTATCTCTACTGGTGGAAGGGAGCAGAGCACAAGCAGGCCCACAGGGGATATGGCTGCTCCATTGGCCCTCAAACTGGGAAGGTCTGGGAAACACAGAAGAAACGTAATGTGGGTTATCAATGAGAAACAGATTGTTAAAAGCAGAATGGACCTGGTGTATTAAGAGGACTACCAGCTGGTTTGGAGTAGTAGGTTCATAAAGCTGAAATATTTAACAGACTTTTTTTGTGAAATGTTGTAATTTAGAGGTGACGTACACCCATTTTCAGAACTCATACATGTTAGTCGTATGGTCTAAGACAGTCCAAAACCTTTCCTCCAAATACAAAAACTAAAGTGCTGAAAGTTAAATTTGTGATGTCATCAAGTTTAAAGTCTGGAGCTGCTCTATAGATAATGAACTGGGATAGATGTTATAAATTACACTGTGAGCAGACCCAAGGAAATGTTCGGAGTATATGAGTTTCAAAACCAGGGCTTGAAGTTCTCCGGCACGGTGCCAGATTTCCGGTGCAGTAATATTCTGGTGCAGGAATATTTTTTTCTCGTGAATATTTTATCATCTTGCCGTAGCAACAGTCATTTAACCAGTTGTTTTTAAGCAAAGCAAAGTGATAGTTCCAATTACCAATGGTGTATCACATTACTCAAGGTAAACAAGGAGTTCTAGCCAATTAGAGGCAGAGTAGGACGGACCTTAAGTTTTCACAGTCTCTCATTGAGTCACGCCACGGACACACCAGATGTGGAACGGAAGCGCAGCGCCCAGCAGCGGAGGCAGTTTTCAGTCGGCGCCCAAGTTAACCTATCTGACTGTCCACACAGGCCGCTGAGCAAAGCGGAGCGCCCGCAGAGGCTCGCGCACTGCAGCGCTTCAGTTCGGCATCTGGTCTTTTTTCACGGGAGCCACGAGCCCTTCTGTCAAGCTAAATAGAGCGGATCGTACCAAACAGGAAGTCGGACACAGAAAAGACGAGAGAATCCGGCCAATTTTCAAAATAAAATAATTTTTAAAAATAAAAGCCGGTTTGATTATGGTGTTGCTTGTCCATCTCTAAATATTTGTTCAGTTTGGTCTAGACACGAAAGAGATGAAAACACACACACACACACACAGAGAGAGAGAGAGAGAGAGAGAGAGAGAGAGAGAGAGTGAAATGGCTACAGGTTGGGGGTTGCAATTCACACATACAGAAAAGTGTTGTCACTTGCTAATTAGCTCAGTCAGATAGAAGATGCTCCTTGGTGTCAGAAGTCATGAGTTCAAGCCTCAACTGATGTTTAATGTACATTTTAATGCAGACATTCTTGTTGTCTTCCTATTCTGCCTCTTGTTGCTCAGAGTTGCCTAAAATTGCCCGGCCCCAATCATTTTGTAGTAGCTGATCAAAGCTGACCAAATTTTACTTTGTTGGTGAACTGTTCATATTTCATCATTAAAAACCTTGAAATTGTTATTCTAGCTTCTTGATGTAATACTTGATTGATGCTCTCAAAATGCACCAGATTAATTCATTTAGACGTCAAATGTTTAAAATTTTCTTCCTGGGGGGGCATGCCCCCGGACCCCCCTAGCACAGAAGGCACCTCCCTCCCCTTCATGCCGTCTAAAAAAAAAAATTCAGGCACAGGATTTTTTCTTGCTTCAAGCCCTGCAAAACTGAGAGCACTACAATGGTTTGAAATGAAGAGCAGGATGTGATAAATCCATGCATAAATTGGAAATAGTGGAATGTGACTACATAAAAGCCTAGATGAGCCTGCAGGCAGCAGGTACTATCAGAAAATTGTCACTCATGTTGGATGTGATCCATACAAAATTATGAAAAGTGATTTTCCAATAACTTGACTATTAACAAGATGTGGACCTTACAAATTACCTTGTCCTCCAAACCTTGTTGTTGTTACCAACATTACAAGCAGATAAAAGTGTACAAGAGTCTAGCGGACTGTAACTGTTTTGTATGCGGTTGGGTCCATGACTGAAACAATGCAAGTCTTGTTTTTGGCCGGGTGAGTAAATGTTTGAGTATAACTGTCTTTAATATTTCAACTCTACATGAAAAAAACTGCTGTCAGGCTAACATTAAACACTACTAGTCCATACCCATTGAGTAAAGCATACCATACCATGACTTAGTCATGCCAAAAATTAGAAAAAAACCCCCCAAACATTCGGCCACAAGGGGAGCCACAGTGATCGGTCGCATTTTAGCCATGTTTACGCATTTTTCTGTTGTTATAGCGCCACCCAGTTGCCAATTAGAGTTAAATTTCTCCAGTCACCTTGAGGTGTCCTGTTCTACATATCTACCAAGTTTAGTAAAACTTGATATTGTGGTTAGGCCTAGATAAGAAATTAGCTCTCTAGCGCCCCCATTTGTTTGATCAGGTCAATAATGGAGGGGTCCCCTCAGATTATGTGTGGTCATATGCCTACAAAGTTGTGTGGTGATCGGTGAAACCCTTGAGATATTATACACCTTTATGTGATGAGCCACGCCCTCCGCAATATTCATTGCCTTATAGAAGCTCAGTTTTAGTAAGTTTTCCAACTTTTGCCAAGAGGGAACTTTAGATATTGCTCCCTAGATTATGTTCCTAGGAAGAGATCGATTTTAAGTGTTTTTCAAAAAATTCAAAATGGCAGAAAATCTATATGACCGGAAGTTATGGGTTCTTGAGGCAAATTTGTTCCTCATGAGGAGAGGCATCTCTGTGCAAAGTTTCATGTCTCTATGACATACGGGGCATGAGATATGCCCATTCAAAGTTTACAATTTCAGTCGGTTGCTATAGCGCCCCCCTTTGGCCAATTGATGTAATATTGCTTCATTCACATCCTCCCATGACCCTCTACCACTGTGCCAAATTTCATATGGATTGACCAAGTCAGCGAGGAGAAAAACGTGGAACAGACACACAGACAGACCCACAGAGACACAGACAGAGTTTTCATCATTATATAGTAAGATAGTAAGATGTAATATTATCTAACTTTGGCTACTATTTTCTGCCTACCTGGTCAACCTTTCCCAGAGGTCTGGTGAAATGCCTTTAAAAAATTGGGTTTATGCTTAAAACAAAAAGAAGTTGTACTCATTGTAAGTAATGTGATGCCATTGTCATGGCATCCAGCTCAGAACATGTTTTTTTAAAAGATTATTTTGGGGGGCTTTTGCCTTTAATTGATAGGAGAGAATTAAGTGTGAAAGAGAGAGAGAGAGAGAGAGAGAGAGAGAGAGAGAGGAGATGACATGCAGCAAAGGGCCGCGGGCTGGAATCAAACCCATGGACGATGTGGCAAGGACATTGTCTTTGTACATGGGACGCATGCTCTACCCGCTGATCTACTGGGCGCCCCAGCTTGAAATACATTTAACACAATCTCAACATTAACATTTGACATTTCTTGACTCCGCTCCTCCAGATTGAAGACAGAGGTTTTTGATCCATATCTGCCCTTGTTTTGTGAGGTTTTTTTTTATACTTTACTTCTCCCCTTTACATCCTGCTTTTTGGGAGACATAAAGAGGCCTTGTTTTGTTCCCCAACCTGACTGATAGGAATGGCCGTTAACAATGCAAATTAAAGGCATTTGTACAGTGTTGGTAGTCTTAACCTTCAGTTACTTGCCTTCCATCTGAACAGTACATGGATGTTTGATGACATATGTAAATAAGCTATAGAATAAAGCTCATTTGGGTATGAAAAAGAAAATACGAAAAAAGAAAAAAAAGAAAATCAGGCTCCTGTTCATTGTTTATGGAGCAGCACCAGACCTTATATTTGATGACATCATGAGTTTGAGTCTTACTTCTCTGGTTTCTGGCTTTGAGAGAGAGTTGCACATGTTCACAAATATTGATTGACCTTTTCTAGGCCATGGAAATAATACATTGGGATTCTTAATTAAGTTTGTGATCCTCTTTAATTTCTTTTACTGACTTGAGTATTGCTGGACCACTACATTTACCGTGGTCGGTCGACTGTATGTATTGGTATTTATGGTCATCACTCTGTGGCGGATCACTACCTCTTTGGTTGACAATGCCAGTCACGTCTGTTCAACCAAACACAAAGGGGCAAATAGGCCTTGGTGGCACATGTACATGCCAAAGCTTTCACTCTATTCCATTGATCAACAGGTAGCGGTAACATCCCAAGACATGCAACAACACGTCAGCAAAGACAGGGAAGATGAAGACTGCTAGCAAGTTAAGATGGATATAAACAATGCTGGATTTAACCACATTTGACAAATGCTAAAAAAAAAAAAAGCTCAATGATACACTTAATGCATTTTGGTGCTTAACGATAAATGTTTACATAACATAAAGAAAAACCTCCAAAGGGTATCTTTAAGGAAATAGACGTTTCCGCTCAAAGAAATATGTCAGGCGCTACAATGATACGGTCTATTGATTATCAAGGATTTGAGTCCTACAGTAGGACTCACTGAGAAAGATTAATATGACTATGAAGTACCTACTGTATGTTTAATGCAACCCAGTAAGAATATTGAAAGTATTGGTATGTTACTCATGGTAACATCAGGAACAATATAAGTGTATTGTTCAACCTCAAAGAGGTGATAACAGAAAACATGAATATGAGAATACACAGTCTTATTGTGCTAAATAAATTTATATTCTTTCCACTAAACATAATTTCACTAATATATGATCCTTTGATGACACACCAGGCTCTGGTAGTTTTGTTTTTAATTATTTCTAAAGTGACATTTTGTACATACAAGGCTTTCAGCTGACAGCAAGAGTGTGAAAGTCTCTATTTCTTTCTTTCTTCCTCCCGTGCTCTTTCTCCCCTTGTTTTGCTTTTATCCTTTTAGTCTTGAAAGAGCCTAATGAGTGTGTGCAGAGGGCCTCTCTCTCTCCCTGCCCTTAAATCAGTAATTGGTTTCAGCGCAGAGACTGTCAGGAAATTAACACATCACACAGTGACAGCTGTTCATTTTTTCAGCGGCATTCTTCGTCATGTGAATGGCCGCTGATTTGCCAGAGAACATCACAAATGAGTGGTTGCTAATCAAGGGGCCGCTCTCAAGGGCAGAGTACTGCCCTCTGCTTCCATTCTCTCTCTTTGCCGTAAGTAAGCAAATAAGTAAGTAAAGAAATAATTGTGGCATGCTGTGTGTGTGTGTGTGTGTGTGCGTGTGTGCGTGTGTGTGTGTGTGTGTGTGTGTGTATGTGTGTCTGCATCAGTTCACAGGTGGGTGTACATTGGAGAGACAGGCTGTACTGTGGGTAATAATGTTATTGTGTTTACAAAGCTTTACATAAGTGATTCCATATATAAACAAGTTAGTTGTCTGTGTTGCTGCAGAGAAACTGTGTCTTGAATTTGCAGATGCTCATGAACAATTAATTAGTTGCTGATATTCTGGAAGTCTTTTCACCAGTGGAGGGAGAAGTTACTTAATGGAGCTCTATATGACATTCAGAGTATAAATTTCATAGCAAACAACTACTTGCTATATAAAGTTAAGCAGGAGTAAAGTAATGGCATCTCTGTTTGTTGTTGAGGTAGACAGTATCTCACTGGCTAGCTAATCACCACACGTGGACTGCATTCATACGGCGGTTTGCATTATTATTTCAGAGATGTAATGGTTAAACATTGTTGGCTCTGTCAACGCTGTTGTCATATTTAGGGCTGCCAGCACTGCTAGCTGCTAGCTACCAGCCACCTTTATGTTGAGAGCCATGTGCAGACAACCTCTAAATCATAGATACCTTCTGAATATCATAAAGAGTAAAAGTAGCAAAACAACAATTTTAGAAATTCTCTGTTACAAGTAAAAGTTCTGTATTCAAAATATTAAAAGTCAACACATTCTCGCCTGGGTACGTTGGTCACTGATGATCTGGGGTGTCAATTTTAGCCTGTTAAATGCATTTGTTTGTTTTCAAAATACACTTCCGTTTTCACAGGAAATGTAGTTTGCTCACACTCTCTTTCAAAATAAACACACTATGTCAGTACAACACCGCAACTTGATGTTTTTATCCTTCAAATACAAATGCACAGCGTTATGCTTTGCCTACACCCACACATCTGATTAAGGCAACAAAAGCATGTGGTTGGGTTTGGGAAAAAATAAAAGGGTTTGGCTTGACAGTCTTATGGGAAGCAAATACCGGCCTCCTGGGTGAAAGTTGGTGGTTGTTGGACCCACCTACCACCCCTCCCACCTGCACTAATCAGACTTTTGACGCCTTAGCTTTCGTTGTTCTCCCACCACGTTCCCCCCGATGCCACCATTTAATGGCGACCAACCATGTATCATGTCAACATGAAAGGACGGCTTTTTTCATCAGTGTCTAATGCCGGAAGTCACTGACCAAGTGCCAGGTGTTTGACATAAACCAGAAATAGTTGGGACCTAACCAAAAGCTGTTATTGTAAGCCTGGAATCAATATGAGTTTGTCAGAAATTCATATATTTATTATCTATCAGGAAACACCAGCCTCAGGATTGACTTTTTAGATCATTTTTGATCACACGTTTTACAGTTGAGCACACCTACCTAAATGACGATTTTCTGTCATTACAAGTACGGATATTCACACATTTTATTTGGATGATACTTTTACTCGTTAAAAGCACATTATACGTACTGGATACTCATTTCAACATAGTATTCTTCTTAACCCTACCTGTTATTAATCCATATTGGCAACTTGATATACTTGTAAATACTTAGTCATCCAATACCTTTCAGCAGTGTATGTTTTGCTGACATGAAATCAGAGGGAGAATAAATACTAACATCCTTTAGAAGCAGCTATAATCACCATTCATTGGATCAAATGACTGATTCATTTGTGAAAGGTGCTGCTCAATTGATTCAGTCTCAATAACACCTCTACCTTCATATTTTATTTACATTACATGTACAAAAACTGAAGATAAACACCATGCAGAGCAGCACTTCCCTACTGGGTGCCAGCTGGTGCAGGGTACAGTACACCCCAGTAAACCAAAACTCAAAGTTCCAGTGCATCCCAGGATACTACAATTGACACTATTTTATTAATAGATTCCTTTTTTTGTTAAAATGTAATCTAGATAGTGCCAATCCTTGTATCCTGGTGTGTGCTGGAACTTTGACTTTTGGATTACTATACATGTATTCATTTGTTAATTCAACCTCATTCATTCTCATGCTGTCCTACTGACAGGGAAGCTCCTCATTGATTGGGTCTATTTGCGTGATCACTTAGCCACTGATAAGACAGGCATTGTATCATTGTGATAGCATCAGTGGAACACTTGAGTTCATACCAAGGTTGCATGAAGAGCTCACTTTGTAAGGTGACTTTACATTTAGATGTGTTCAGTGGTTAGCATGATCAGGAGGTAATCTAACTACATTGATCTGAGGAGATAAAACTGAGAAAAGATATAAAACTTGATTACCTGATAAGAATAATTTCCAGAATCTGAGAATGTACGCTCAATGTGTAATATTTTGTTTTGATCAAATTCTTCGATGTATTCTTTGGTAGCCATTTTGCTTAATTTATATATACATGACAATATCCTTATTTCCCAGAACATGTTCTGACAACTTTAAGAGAAGATGCACAATCCACTTTCATTTGGGGCACATAGTTGGAGTGCTGTCTCACTCCAAATCCAACCTGTTACAGTATGTGTCTGTGTCACATTCTCAATGGAGAAACTTTGAGACAGCCTAAAAAGTAAAAAAAAACTGAAAGTATGCACATGTGGTCTTTGCATCAGGCTAATTGATGTATTAAGAGGACTGCATCAAGTGCGTCCTCTGGTGGTTTCATTCCAAATGAAGTTGCTTACTGGCCGTTTTTACCAAAAAAGCTCTTCAGACTTTGGCCCTTGGGTACATAGAGAATGTATATTACAGCCGCTGGGCCTGCAAAGCATGTGCATGAAAGTCCCTCCCACGAACCCTGTGTAAACAAGAATAGCAAAATATAATGTGAAATATGGTTTTTCAAGGAATTATTAACTTGTTAAATAAATAAATGGAGCCAGAGGGCATCATGTGATCGTCTGTAAATCGTATTATGTGTTTGCCTGGGAACCAGACGAATCTGCGACTCATGTTTTATTTGGTCTGGCAGATGTGTCTGGTCCTCCTCTGCTTTGGACATATTTCCAGCAGCCTGAGATGTGTCGGGCCAGTTTCAACCAATCTATAATGGGGCATGTTTGAGATGAAGTATGTAAAGGGCAGTGTTGTAGAGGCAAAAACAACCAAGATGGTTACAGCTGGTGTGGAACTTTCTGTTGAAGTTGCCATTGTGTCAGTATTGAGCAAGCTGGACAATATATCTCCATAAGAAGAACAATCAGCACTTAACTTAAAGCTTTTCCTGAAGAGAAAGATGTGTTTAATGTACTCTGAACAGGATGTCTAAACTTTATTAGATCAGCTCCTAAGAAACCTGTTTATATTTTAACATTGATCAGGTGGGGTTTTTTTTTTTCCTTTGCGCCAAGTCCCACCTTATTGTCCTGTTATTGGCTCCTACTGCTGTGCTGTGATTGGCTGTTCACAATGGGAGGACCAGGTCACTGGTTGCTCAGCACTACATCACATGTTGATAACCTGCTGATACACCCCTTGGAAATCAAAAATGACTAAGAGGTTCCAAAATAATTTGCTTGTGTCACATGGTCTGGCAGTGTTAGGCTGGTTATGTGTCTATTACACTGCACTCAGCATTTTGGAAAATAGGCTTTCTCTATGCAAAAGTCAAATGAGAAAATTAGTATCAATCAAATGTCTGTTAAATACAGAGCTGGATGTGATTAGCCTAGCTTGGTATTAAGACAGAGGCAGAGGGAAACAGCCAGACTAGTTCCCTTCAGAGAAACAAAAATTGCTTTTCAAGATCTCTGAAGCTCAAACACTGTATTGTATCTTGTTCTTTCAATCTATAAACAAAGATAAACAACATTGTGTAAAAATGTGAATGTAGATTCATGGTTGTAGGTAGTTTCATGCTGTTATTATTGCCAAAATGATGTACCATTACTTTAATGTTGCCCTAACTCCTTTGTGAGTTTTCCTTTCTTTTGTCACATTGCTACATCACACTCTGCTTATTCCACTCCTGAAACATGTGCACATGGTGTAAACCACACATGAACACATACAAGTTCTCACACCACCTTCTTGTTTTATTATCATTATTATTTTATTATCTTATATGTATATGTCTTTTTATTGTTTAAAATCTGATGAAAACTGTGTTCATATGTGGACTAATGTGAGGTAGTGTGCACTTGTGTGTGCATGAGCACATGTCTCAAACAGAATGAGAGAAAGTGAGAGCGAGTCCAGGACATCTTATAAATCCCTCAAAAACTACAGCCGGATAATAGCCCAATTAACCTTTTCATTCTTCCCCACTCGTCAGCGAAATCCTTGCCCTCATTCTCTTTTTTTTCCCCTAATAAAATGAACTTCTCTTTCTCTCCTCTCATCCTTCTCCACCTGCCCATGAGATCAGAGCCAAATGAAGGGTGCTTGACCCTTCACACAATAAGGATTCCTACAGACGTACAAAAATACCCAGGTTTTATTCCTCTGATGTGATTTTCTACCCTAACATCTCCTCTCTTTGTCTGCACTGACCTTATTTATGAAGGTGAGTACAGAGCGTGGAGGGGTACAATACAAGGTTAGAGGGGTCAGGGAGAGAAGATCCCAATGTGAGGACACTTAAGGGATGATAGTCAAGGTTGTCTTGGGGGTGGCTGTATTTAGGGTTCAACACCCTATGCTGCAGCATGGACTTTGTACAATACAACCTGGATTGAGCTTTTGACTCAATGTGCCTGTTCAACTTCTGAAGCTATTTTGCCAACAGTGGAATTTATCAATACTGTACTGATTTTTATCATCTGATGTTAATGTCTGTGCAGTATTGTTTGTGTGAACAACTACAAGATATTACACCTGTGGCCATGCTTGCTGCATGATGTCCGCAAGCATCAGATTAATACCTCAGAACCTAAAAAACACCAAGCTGTATGGCTTGGATCCACCAAACATCTCTTGATATTCCTCTTATTACTAACCGACTGGTCTTCAGTCACCTGAATGTGCTGTCATCATCATTGTGACTTCTGATAGTTGATTTGATCAATCTTTCTGTGCAGAAGGTTGCAGATCAGAATAGCATGCTGGCTTGCAAACTGCAAATTCAGACCAGATGAATGTCCTGGTATTGTTTGATATACTGTATCTGACATACTATTTATTGGGACATACTTTTTCTGGCATATTATATAGTATGGTAGTATGGATATTTAAACCCACAACATATTTGGACGAGAGGTTGGAACTGTAGAGGAGCGAGGGGAGGATGTGACTAACAGCCTGTAACGAAGCCTCACAAATGGCCTGTCACTCAAGTGGCCCCGCCCTGAAGCATGTATAGCTTTGAGCCGTATTAAAATGTAAACGGGTGAGTTATAAAAAAAATTAGCCCCTGTACAGTTTTTTGAATGTTGAAAGTAGCTATAGAGACCAAAACCATTTTCAGTACCAGGCTGTAAAAATGTTTATTTCTCCTGTAGATTTGGGGATTTTAACATGGGGGTCTATGGGGATTTACTCTGTTTTGGAGCCAGCCTCAAGTGGCCATTTGGTGGACCGCTTGGTCAGGTTCAGTGTGACTCGGTCAATGTTATGTCGCAACAGGGCGTCCATTGACTGGGAGCCTGTGTGATATAGAAGGTACTAATATTATAACCCTATTTCTATTAGCACAGGCACAGTCCTCCAACTAGCCCTGTTGCCCCTATGCCACTTGCTTACAAGGGTTTAGGATACTGAGACCAGGGGACAGCCCATATTTATAGTGTGGCCGCTGCATACACACTGAACAAAAATATAAACCCAACACTTTTGTCTTTGCTCCCATTTTTCATGAGCTGATCTCAAAGATCTAAAACATTTTCTATACACACAAAAGACCATTTCCCACAAATATTGTTCACAAATCTGTCTAAATCTGTGTTTGTGAGCACTTCTCCTTTGCTGAGATAATCCATCCCACCTCACAGGTGTGGCATATCAAGATGCTGATTAGACAGCATGATTATTGCACAGGTGTGCCTTAGGCTGGCCACACTCTAAAATGTTCAGTTTTATCACACAGCACAATGCCACAGATGTCGCAAGTTGTGAGGGAGCGTGCAATTGGCATGCTGAATGCAGGAATGTCCACCAGAGCTGTTGCCTGTGAACTGAATGTTCATTTCTCTACCATAAGCCGTCTCCAAAAGCGTTTCAGACAATTTGGCAGTACATCCAACCGGCCTCACAACCGCAGACCACGTGTAACCACACCAGCCCAGGACCTCCACATCCAGCATGTTCACCTCCAAGATCGTCTGAGACCAGCCACCCGGACAACTGCTGCAACAACCAGTTTGCATAACCAAAGAATTTCTGCACAAACTGTCAGAAACAGTCTCAGGGAAGCTCATCTGCATGCTCGTCTTCCTCATCGGGGTCTCGACCTGACTGCAGTTCGGCGTCGTAACTGACTTGAGTGGGCAAATGCTCACATTCGATGGCGTCTGGCACGTTGGAGAGGTGTTCTCTTCACAGATGAATCCTGGTTTTCACTGTTTAGGGCAGATGGCAGACAGCGTGTGTGGCATTGTGTAGGTGAGCGGTTTGCTGATGTCAACATTGTGGATCGAGTGGCCCATGGTGGTGGTGGGGTTATGGTATGGGCAGGCGTATGTTATGGACAACAAACACAGGTGCATTTTATTGATGGCATTTTGAATGCACAGAGATACCGTGACGAGATCCTGAGGCCCATTGTTGTGCCATTCATCCCTGATCATCACCTCATGTTGCAGCATGATAATGCACGGCTCCATGTTGCAAGGATCGGTACACAATTCCTGGAAGCTGAAAACATCCCAGTTCTTGCATGGCCAGCATACTCACCGGAAATGTCACCCATTGAGCATGTTTGGGATGCTCTGGATCGGCGTATACGACAGCATGTTCCAGTTCCTGCCAATATCCAGCAACTTCGCACAGCCACTGAGGAGTGGACCAACATTCCACAGGACACAATCAACAACCTGATCAACTCTATGTGAAGGAGATGTGTTGCACTGCGAGGCAAATGGTGGTCACACCAGATACTGACTGGTTTTCTGGCCCCCCAGACCCCCCCAATAAAGCAAAACTGCACATTTTAGAGTGGCCTTTTATTGTGGCCAGCCTAAGGCACACCTGTGCAATATTCACCTGTGAGGTGGGATGGATTATCTCGGCAAAGGAGAAGTGCTCACTAATGGACTGTTCTCCATGCTGACCTCTGGCAGGAGGTTCTGCAGCATCCATAGCAGAACGTCCAGATTCAGAGACAGTTTCTGTCCCCTGGCTGTAAGAACATTGAACACTCACATACGATAAATAAACACTCATCTATGGACTGTAACAGCCCCCCCCCCCCCCTTTTGTTCAGTGTATTTGGGTAGGCACGTCCTTATGAGCTGGCAACGTTTATGCAAAATTTAGTAGGGAAATGTGTGTTCATGATTGGAGGACTGCACTACCCACTGAGTCCAGTAGAGGGCTCCGCCTTTGGTAATAGAACTAGGGTTACAATATCGTAACCTCCATTATGACTAGGTATAAATAGGCTCTGAGATTACCCTAAAGACATGACGTCCTCAAAGTTATTTTCCTCAGTTCCTTCAGACACACAGATGAATTGAACAATTGTTTTCACAGGCTGTGTAGTACTAACCATGTTGGCATATTAACTCTGTGGATTGCCTCTTTAACAACCAAATCATACTCTGCTGGTGTGTTATGGTAATTTGAATTTGTTACAACAGTATTGTTCAATTGCATTGTTATCTCCTGGTTGGGTTCTCTCAATTTTAAGTGGTCATTAATAACAGGGCGTGAACACACATACAGACACACTCAAGTTCACACACACACACACACACACACATGCTTGTAAACATGGTGAAAAGTGAAGTACATCAGTGACAAATATTACAAGGTCAGTTTGTGTCATTCAGTGTGCAACTCGTTGTATCGCCCAGTCCTTCATTGTCACTTGCTCTTCCTAACGTCCAGCTCCTGTCCTCTGCAATCCATTCAACTCACTCAAGCTGCGCCACCAACCAAAATAATTACCTCATTAATGCACCATAAAATCAACGCACAAGTAAAAGTTTTCACAGGAGAAAATGACTGGGGATTTGTTATTTTGTTATATTGGAACATGTTTTCTCCACGAAAATTCCTGAAGCACAATTTTTTTGTACTTTAATTTGGCTGTTGCCGGTCATTGTGAGATCATCTCAGTCTATTTTACTAACTCATTTAAGTGTAACAAGTTGAGAAGTGCATTGCCAGAGGCAGCAGACTTACAGTACGCACCATATGTTTCAACAGGTGACAGATGTCAAATCACATCCTTCACCGAGGCCTGGATGTAAGGATGAACAATAAAAAGATAGAGGAAACACTGGCATTGGGAAAATATATCAGCCTTTTCACATCATTCCCTCAGGACCTTGCACTGTGTGTGTGTGTGCTGGAAACTGTTAGCCTAGGTGATACAAAGATAGTCTGTTTAGGCCTGTGTGTGTGTGTTTCCGTTGGTATGAAAATGTGTTTGCATGTGTGAGTGACACCCCAAGGGAAGAAAATACAGTTATAGCGACAGAAAAAAAGGAGGAAGAGACAAAGAAACAAACTGTGATATTTCTTGATTTTGACAAGCGCCCTGCCAAGGTGAAATTGCGTCTGATGCTCGTCTGTGGCGCGACTCTGCCTCTCCCCATGTCGCCCTGTACATGAAGTTAGTGTTGTTTTCAATCTCATCTCTTTTCAAATGTGGCGCAGGGGCCGCAGAGAGAGGTGGCTGCCGTGCCTGGCGTGTTGGGTGAAATTGGACTGCCTCTCCCCATTATTGTAAACATCATCCCACCAGACAGGCAAGCGGGTCGCAGGGACGCAGGATGAGGGGGCCTTGCCTGGGAGAGATCTGCTAAAACACATCCATTAAGGCCCAAACTATTTTTGATTTACATGTTCAGACTCTTTAAAACTGTCACATCCACCCCACCACGGCTCCTACCCTCCACTTGCCTCACCGTCCCCACACACACACACACACACACACACACACACACAAACTGTTTACGTGTGACGCCGAAAGAGAACAAGTGATGTTTCTTTCCTTTCTTTTCTCCTCCTGCTCTCTTGTTCCCAAGCGAGGAAAAATCCCCTTTCTCTGAATCAAGGGCAAAATAGCACCAGCCAACCTCCGTAGTCTGGTAAATAATAGGCAGCCAATCGCATGTGTTAGTTTCTACCTCATTACAGTGTATGCAGAACTTAATGACCTTAACGTCTCCTGCAATCATCTGTCATGGCAGCAATTAATTTCATACAGGGCCCATGATGGTGGCAGACCATTTAAAGTTTCTCAAGTCATACTGTAATTTATATCAGGGATGGGAGGGGGAAAAAATGCACATATGACAAATACCGTATAATGCTAAGTAGACAACAACGGAAAATATTCATTAAGAGATTCGAGGACAAAAAGAATGAGATAAAAAAAGAGGTAGAGAGTAAAGCCAAGGTTGAATCATAATTAGGAGGATAATGTGGCTTAAAAGTGAGAATATATTAACCTTAACTCTATCTGGCAAAACAATATGAGAACAATAAAGACTTGAGGATATGAACAATAATTATGATGGTCTTTCTGTAATATGGCTGTGCAATTTACTTTTTAAAAAAAGAAGGTAATGTAGCTTTGGGATGTTAAAACAGCAATAAAAATCGAAAACTGCACTTTATACAATCAAATGTATTTTTTCAATTATTTATTTCTCCTCAGTCATGTTGCATTAAATGGTAACCCTGCATCAGAAACGGTTGCATCTTCTCTTCATAAAAATCTCCTCAGTTGTTGCTCTGGGCCGGCTAAAAGCTCTCACTACATCTTCACTTCCGCTTAGATTTTTTTTTTGAATCATTGTATTTTCATGAAAGTCCCATTTTATGTGAATTTATTGATGTTATGGCTTCTCCAACAAATATCTCAGCAAGGTGTGACTGTCGCCACTGGGCAGACCCATAAAGAATGGAGCAGTAACAGGCTTTGTATGGACGGAGCGTACTGTAAGTCATGTATGATCTGAATGATAACACTGTACAGCTTCTCACAGGGGATAATATATACTGCAGGAACTAAACAATTATATGTACTGTTGTCTTTGTGAGCATTTCTACTCATGTGATGCATTTATGTGTGTTTCCAAGAATTATGTTGACCTACTCACAAAATAAGATAAAATGAAAACAAAAATAAATAATGAATATTTTAAATGCTACAAATGAACCAAACCATTTTACAAAAATGCCTTTGTAAATATTCTTCATTCTGTAGTTAACAGCAACAAAGGAAGAAAAACGGCAAAGAAAATAGATATTCCATAAGTGCTCTTTAAGTACATATGATGTGGAATATTACCACAATCCAAAGATCTATGATTAGGTTCTTTTTTTGCTAAATAAGAGTATATTACACCATTTATCAAGCAGAGAGGAAATGGTGACGTGTCTTCTGCCTTCCATTCATCATGATTACAGCGGCATCAGTCCTAGTTTGTGTCTTTGGTCATGATGCAGTTGCCTTCTCTGGATATGTTGGAGTCTAAAGGCAAAAGGAAGGGAAATCCTCTGTGGCACATTGACTGGCACGTCACAAGGTCAGTGTGGATTTCATAAACTGGTCCGGTCATAAACTCTGTGTGTGTGTGTGTGTGTGTGTGTGTGTGTGTGTGTATATATATATATATGTGTGTGTGTGATGTTAAAATCAGGTAATTATTACTTGCCATGCTTTTGGTCAAAGCGCTGCATAAATACATTATATTCTACCGGTTGCATATGTGTACATTTACCCTTTGTCTCTTAAGGAAACCCCATATTTTTTCATTTTATTATTATTATTTTTATCAAACAGATTAGGGATGTGAATTAATATCAATAAATTAGTTGGATATGAACAGCTATTGCTTTCTAAAAAGATACAACATCCAAGTTTTTGCAGTATTTCTAGTCCCTCCTTCCCCTGCTGTCACCTGATTGGCACAATTTTTCATGAACGTCCTATTACTTCTTCTTATGCCGGGTTCAGACTACACAGTATTTTTGTCTGTTAAGATCTGTATCAGATTAGGTGATTATAGAATCATAAATTCTCACCGCGACTCAGCCGACAGACATGACAGTCTAAATGTTTCCGACCAATCATAGCTTGCCATCCTTGGTGACCTGTGCGGTGTCAAGGGGAAGGAGGCGCTAGAGGATATTTCCAAAAACAAGAATGCAGTCTTAAGCTTTATTTATGACACTGCCTATGGGGTGTTTGAAAGAAAAAATGATGGTGACCTCTCCTCTGTGTCACAGTTCTGTGTAGCAGCACCAACATTATTCCTTTTTTGCTTTGTCATATTTACCATTGTGCATGTAAGTGTTCTCTGCACTGTCATTGGTCAGTGTCATAGTACATGTCATGGAATTTGTCAGTGGGCCAGAGAAGGCAAAAAAAAAAGTAACATGCTGGTCTTTTTGTGAGGATACAGATAAAGAGCTGGTTGTCGTCCACTGTGATACACAACACAGGATATAATAATTCAACTGTCACGCCCGAGGTCTGTTTTCATTCCAGACACCCTACATCTCTCAGATCGTGTTGCCTGAATCTCACCTGATGTGCCAGATTGTTTGTTACACACAACCATCTGAAAAGCTATCATTAAAACACTCTGGAAAAGCTTAGGCACTTTCTAAACATACGCGGCAGGTGATTGGATCAACCGACTATCACTGCCTATCCTGGGCTAACTTTAACCAGTCACATCAGCAAACCATATGACTTTCTTCACTACCAGTGGAGCCAGTTGGTAAATCCAACTCTTGCCAAAGTCAGTCTGGAGCAGAGCGTAAACATGGATGCCAGTTCTGATGAAGCTGGTGCTATTACAGCATCTACGCTAACCTCTTCTGGAGCCGATATTGTTGTTAACAGTCACCTCTCTGTGTCATCACACACACCTGCACCATATCCTCCAGTAGCTCCTCACAGAGCACTGATTAGTCACAACCACTGCGATTCTGACACAAATACGTTACTTGAAGTCTGACAAGATGGATTCTCACGTGATCTTGTGATATCACGAAAATCTGAATCCAGTATTAGAGTCATAACTCAGTTAAATCAAAACACACACACACACACACGCACACACACACACACACATTATATAAACACACTTATTCTTCACTGGTGGCAACATATGTTCATCAAGGATTAACCCATACATTCATACAGAGAATATATAAAACAGGAACATCTTGTAACTTGGCTCATCATCCTCAGAGCCAAGCTTTTCCTTCATTAGCAGTAGTATAAGTGACTGTCCAGCCTGTTGTCATTCCAAAGTTGTTGAATGTAGTGCAACACACACCACCGCGCTGGAAATAGCGCAGTGGGCTGAAGCAGAGCGGCGCCGTGCGTCGGCCGGCACCAGTGTGGGTTGGTTCATAGAATATAATGGAGGCGGGCGTTTTGACGTGCGGCGTACGGTGGCGGTGTGTGTTGCACTTATCACTTCTTCATCAGTGGGCGGCATGTGTTTGTAACAGACGATGGAACCTTTTGCACTCTTAAGTGCAACAAACGCCCGCCTCCATTATATTCTATGAACAAACCCACACCTGCGCTGCGAGAAAAGCCTTTTATGTATGTCTCGGCCGCCGTAGTTTCATTTGCAGCTTTCAAAGGGGTATCTGGATGCTTAACGTTATTAAGTTTTTCAAATTTTAAATAAGACTATTTTGATAAGAAACTCACCCGTGAAATCCAAGTTGTTGTTGCCTCAAAGTTTTTCCTCTTCTTCTTCCGTTACTAGCAGTTGGGAACCGTTGGCAACTAGTGTAGGTACAGCCACCTAGCGGGCTGGGGTGGGAAATACAGTGTCAACGGTGCTGCTGCGCGCCACTGCCAATTGACGGCCACAGCGCTGCGCTGGCGGCAGTGTGTGTTGCACTCTTACGCCGCAGGTCAGCCATGCAAACCCGGTTTCACTCCAAAATCATTGAAAACTGGTGCTTGGTTAGTGACTTCCAGCATCAGACACAGATGAAAAAAGCTGTCCTTTCACGTCAGTATGATACCTGGCTGTGTCGCCATTATTGTTTAACGCTGACCAACAGCAGCAGGGAGAAAAGCGACGGGAAAACAACAAAAGTTAAGGCAGCGGAAGTGAATATGGCAGGCCGAAATGGTGGTGGATGGGTCCAACAGCTACCGACTTTCTCCTGGTAAGCCGATGTTCACTTCCTGTAAGATTGTAGAGCCAAACCCTGTTCTTTTTTCTAAACCCAACCACATGCTTTTGTTGCCTAAACCCAACCATGTGCAGGTGTTGGCAAAATTTAACTGCATGCATTTGTTATTGAAAAAAAGGATCAATTCACTGTGTTGTACCCACAAATTTATTTTGAAAGAGACTGTATGCAGGGTGGCACGGTGGTGTGGTGGTTAGCACTCTCGCCTCACAGCAAGAGGGTTGCCGGTTCGATCCCGGGCGTGGGAGCCCTTCTGTGTGGAGTTTGCATGTTCTCCCCGTGTCAGCGTGGGTTCTCTCCGGGCACTCCGGCTTCCTCCCACAGTCCAAAGACATGCAGATTGGGGACTAGGTTAATTGATAACTCTAAATTGTCTGTTGTGAATGTGAGTGTGAGTGTGAGTGTCTCTATGTGTCAGCCCTGCGATAGTCTGGCAACCTGTCCAGGGTGTACCCTGCCTCTCGCCCGATGTCAGCTGGGATAGGCTCCAGCCCCCCCGCGACCCTCAAAAGGATGAAGCGGTTAGAAGAAGATGAGACTGTATGAGAAAATGGAAGTATATTTTGAAAACAGACAGACGATGTGTGACGATAGTTAAGTTACAATGCTGCCAGTAACGACGTAATGTAAGGAGCTGGAAAGTCCCTATAGGATGGGTAGATGAAACCATGGACTTTCACCTGGGATCCCGCTGTTTGCCTCCCATATGACATGCCAAACCATGATGCTTTCTTTCAATCTAACCACGTGCCTTTGTTGACGTCCTGCCATCCAAGAATGTCAACAGCAGTTGCAGGGGAATACATAGCACGTAGTATGTAGATATGAAAGGCCAATGACAAAGCAGCGATATGTGATGACTTTGGATGAGAATGTGTTGGACTGTCACCTGTTTGGGTGTTTTAAAGTTCAGCATTCAGACATTCTGCAATGTTTATACATTAATACTTCTCATCAGTTTTTAACCAGACTTCTTTTTCAGAGCTGACTGATGTTCATAGGTGTTAACGCATGATGTTTGACACCAGGACCACAAGACAAAATACTAAGGAGCTGAGATTTATGTACTGTCTCAAAAGTGAACGCAAAATATCAGAGAAAGCTTCTTAGATTGTTGTTAACAGCTGTCACATGTTTTTCTTTGACATCTCAAACCAACTGTATTTTCACCTGGACCTAATCCAATCACATGCTCATCTTTATATTAATGCAGTATGCCCCTGTGAGCAATTACAGCCTTAATTGCACCATTTTAATTATATTTTTAGCAGCCAGCTTTACATTTGTCCAGTCAAGCCTCCTCCTTACATACACAACCTTTAGATTTTCAAGACAAACCATACAATATCTCCTGTGCTATTTCCACCTGAACAGAAACAGTAACACAGCTTTTATCTTTTAGTCAGTTTAGATTTACTTTTAAAGACAAAAATACTAAATAAGGGTCTAAATCCTGCATAATGCTTTGATGAATTTTGTTCTTGTTTGAAATTTTATATATAAAAGTTATTGTTCATTTAGCAGCTTAACGTGTACATATTCATATGAGGGTGAATTAAATAAAAAAACAATAGAACTCATGATTTCTAACACCTCCTGGAGTAATGCTGAACACAGATGTTCTGTTTGTGAAATAAACAGTTCCATAAAGCAGCTTTGTGTTACAACGCTAATGCATACAATAGTAACCAGACAGTAAATAACATGGGGCAGTGTGTCAGCAGAGGTTAAGCAGGGCTTTAAAATGTACGTAGTAGTGACATCAGCCCTTCGGCAACACCTTTAGGAGTCCAGTGCATTACTGTGACATCATTTTTACTGGGTGACACACTCAAGCTGGAGTTGCACTTAGGATTCAGTTCAGTGCTCAAAGAAAAAGAGTCGTGAGTAAACAAGAGGTCGCTCCATTTCTTTAATACCGAAAGGGAAAAAAAAGGATGTTAGGAAATGTGTCCACACAGCTGCAGGAATACAGATGCACACAAACACACAGCCCTCATGCCGCACAGTGCCGATTCCCCCACATCTCTGGTTTTGATGATCTTCATCTTGTCATCCACTGGCCAGAGTTCAGCCTCCACTCGCACTAACAACCACATGCACACACACAGGTCTGCAGCTAGTTAGAGGTATCTGCCTGCATAATGTCTGGTGTTAATCCGACCGATCCCCTCGCTGCCAACACATTTCACAAGTATGCATGATTATTATTTGTCAACAGTAAAAAAAAATAACCTAAAAAAAAAAATCCTTTCTCTCCCTGCTTTTCTTCCTTCTCTCCATCTCTGCCCTCTCTAACACATCCAGCTTTGTTCGCAGAGGGATTGTTGTGTAGTGACAGATTCAAAACACAAAAATACAAATCAGGCCTTTGAAATCGCCTGAATAGAACTTGCCAGTATCAATCAATTTGCCCGCCGCTCGTCCCCTATGGACTATGACAAAAACATCTATCTTATCGGTGCTGCTCACGATGATGCGGCCGCAGCGTCTTCAATCTGCAATGCAAAATTAACCCCGGTTTAATACAGACGCAAGCGAGGAAAGAAAGGAAACGGGAGTCAGTGTGTGTGTGTGTGTGTGTGTGTGTGAGTGAATTTGATAAAACATCGGTGACAATAGCAGAGTTCAAACCCTGTGTGTCATTCCATTACTTGTTTCTGCCGTCCTTGAAAGAGACCTGAGCTCACACACATTATAACAGCGAGTTATGAATGACAGCTGAAGAATCAAACTGCACAGACGGGAAGGGAGTGTGTGTGTGTCTCTCCTTAAGCAGAGTGTGTCTGTGCAGATGCAAAGGAGAAGTGTATGTTTAGCCTGCAAAAATGACTTCCTCTTTGATGAAGAGGGCGGCAGAGGGTTTGCCGTTGTGTGGAGAAGAGAGGATTTGAAATTGTCTCCTAGTGATTGTGATTGCCAAGCGCAGGGCCAGGGCCATTATATCACTGAATCTTTGTTAAGCAGCCCCTGAGAGTGGCTGACAGCATAATTAATCTTACCATATGAACAAAGGGACCCACTCAATAGTACTGAGGACGCTTATTAAAAAAATACTAAACACACGCTCAACCCACCCCCCTCTCTGTTTCGCCCTGGCTTCCTTTTTAAAAAGAAGGAGACACTGAGATGGTCGTAGCAGGAGAGGTGGCGTCATTATCTTTTTGTTTATTATTATTTTTTTAAAGGGGATATGATATGAGGTGGAGGGTGGGTGTTGGTTGGTTGGAGGAGGGGGCAGCACCTGGCAGAATGATGGATCATTCCACGCGACAGTGAACGATATTAAACAATAATAGTGTTTATGTGATACCGCCAACCAAATAGTTTTAATTAGAAATTTTAGATTAGCGCAATCTTTCCCCTCACGTGAATATTCAACAGCAAGGGGATGAGAAGATAATGTGGTTGTGCAGGACCCCACCACACACACACACACACACACACACACACACACACACATACACGCACACACATACACACAGCACTGTCCTTATCACTTGCTGGTCTGGCCTGAAGATGAAAAAAAAAATCTAAAAATATAATTTTGTCAAGAAGGATCTGATATCAGACTATAGTTGCAGATATTTTGATATTGTGATATTGAAATCATTTACATTTTTCTATAATAATGCTGGGTAATACACTGATGCAGTGTAAGCCCACTTTATTTAGTTACTCAGCCTCTATAACAGTATGGATCAGTAGTACTGCTTAAATTTGTATCACAACATTAGTAAAGGTATTTTCTAATATTCATGAAGTGCCAAAAGTATCCAAATCCCATGAAACAATCAAAAAGATGTTCAAAGCATACGTTCCATTGTGTTTTTTAAATGTATAAAATTTTAAGAACTAGTTTTTCTTGGTTAAAATCACTTTGACAATATTTGCCCTACTTTAGGCCACAAAATCCTCTTGCTCTTGCAAAAAAATGTTATCATGTAAACATGAGCATCATTTCTTTTCCACAGCTTAAAGGATTTCCCACTTCTTCACTCATCCATCCCATCCTCCCTCCTTCCTTCCTCCCTTGCTTCCCTATTTAGTAGGAAGTAATTAAGTGCTAAGGGGAAATGTGTTGGAGTAAAAGTAAAAGTTGACAAAATATAAACACTCAAGTACAGTACAGATACTTCCAAAAAGTATGTAAACACTGTAACAATGTATTATTACTTTGTTACATCACAACAGTGCCAAACAGATCATAAAACTGATTGTCCATGTGCTAAGGCCAATAAATTGTGATTTCTGTCTCCCAATGACTCACAGCACTTTTAATTGCTCCTTTAAAATGTCAATTTTATTCCATTAGCACAAGTTTCAAGCCCAAATTAGCTCTTTACCTAATAGAGCTTTTAAAGGAAACGTTAATTTTCCTACCTCCTATCTAAAGTTTATTTTCAGGAGCATGAAGGGACCTCTGTGTTGAAAAACTGAATTGTTTAATTTGAATTTGTTCAAACTGAAAAAGAATATTAGAAATATTTCACTTAGTATCAAGTTCCCCCATGTAAGGTCCAGAACCCATAATTGAGAAACGCTGATAGTCTCTTTTTATTTTGACGTGTCATACTATGAAAAACACAGGTGCTACGAATAATTTTAGTGAACTGTTTGTCATTAATGAGGGGGGGGAGGGGTGGTCCAAAAAGAGGGAGGCATGTCAAATAATATTTTTAACACTGTAGAGGGACTTATATTTTCTATTTCTGTGTAGGTAAGGGACATACAGCTTTAAATCGTAGAATTCTGTATTTATTTTACCGCCAATTTTTAAAGAAAACATGCCTTCCAAATCCACCTGGACAGGTTAGGGGGCATGATTTCTTTAAAAATTGCCAAAATTACACCATTTATCATAAGCAGAAACTGTAAAAACAGAGATTAGCGTCTGAAATCTGTCAAATTTGCGACATTCATTGAACACATTATTTGGGACATATACTTCCATCAAAAAAAAAAAAACTTTACCAAATCTGAGCTTAAAATAGTGTTATTTGATCAAAATCACTTTATTCTATGTGTCATTTCATATCTGGCAAAAAATAAACCTAACACCTAACCAGCATACACGGTAAGAGTGAAAAGCCTTTTTTAAACTTCAGGACTTTGTCTTCAATTTTTAACTTTCAAATATCAAAGGGTAAGTTTTAAAAACCTACCAACGAATTTATGCTGAAGGGAGGATCATGTATTTTCCACAAGTCTCTCAAAATATTTGTAACTGTGGGGAGGGTCAAAAAAAAAAAAAAAAGAAATTAAAATGAAGTCACACCCCAGCCACCCCTCTCCTCTGATAGGTAAAGAACACTCCCAAACAGCATATCTATGCAGGTGTCCAGGCAGTGTGCCACCATGCACAATACCAGGACCCTGAAACTGAAGCAGCTAAATAGAATTCAGCCATCATCAATTTCATTATTTACTGTGCTTTTCCTACTGTGACACGTCAAAATGTCCTCTGTGTTGTTCCTTTGGGGAGACCATCTCTGTGGGGGAGAGTGACCACACAGACATTTTCAGTGGTACTTAAACTGTGGAATACATTATGCCTTAGCATGAAGAACTAATTCAGAGGAAAACTCAGAATTAAATATTAAATCAAGTCATTAATCAAGTGAAATACCAGAGATGTATGGAGCTCTATTTTCCAGAACTAAATCTACAGATAGAGTATGAACTTTAAAGTCATTTGGTGACACAGTTGGTCTCACACAAGGAGCACTATGTGAACACCAGGTCAGATCGACAGAGATGGGCAGTCATTTCTTTTGAATAATATCCATTAACTTCAAAAATTCTTCCAAGAAGGTCAAAACTATGCTTTAACCAAACGTGTCAGGTCTGAGTTGAGCATCTTTTCTTTTCCTCTCACTTTCTTTCCCTTCTTCTTCTTCTTCTTCTTTTTTTTTTGGTAAAATGTCAAGTTTGGTAATATGTCAAGAGGAACAAAATTCTCTATCCAATTAATGGTTGAGATCGCTGCTGTAGAGTGAACTACTGGGGACTTTCATGTACAAAATATAATGAATGTGACGTATTGCTGAACACAATATTCACATTCAGATAAAACTCCACAATCAACCCAGTAAATTGATTAAAATAAACAAACAAACAAAAAATCACATTTTTGATGACATTGTGACTAGTGTTTGATTGAGGCTTAGATGAATGAGGGTCTGCTATATTTTTCAGGAATTATTTTTAATATAATTCTGATTCATTTGTGAATAGACTACAGTGGCATTAACCACAGCCCTTTAAAACAAATCCCCTTTATCCACCCTCTGCCTCCTTCTCTCTCTCTGGGGCTAAACTGGACTCGGCCTGGCTAAAAGAGGGGTGGAGTAGTCTAATTCATCAGAAACAGGTCACACACACACACACACACACACGCGCACACACACACACACACACACACACACACACATGCCTGGCTACGAAATCATTTCTGCAACCACAAAATCACTTTAATATATTCCCAGTGCTACTTTTGAATATTAATAAAATATCAATTATTAATTTTGCCTTTGGCATGGCAAGATATACAAGTTTTAATTAGTGTACTGTACTCTTTCACAATTAAAAAAATAATTGATGTCCATACATGCGGGCATTTTGCTGTGATGGTCTTTCTTGTTGTTGTCAACAGAGGAGGCGGTGAGACGGTGCGGGCACTCTCGCTTCTTCCTCTTGTCCGCAGTTCAGATGCACTTCAGGCCTGAGGCTATCAAGTCCTATTTTGATAAAGTGCAACATCAAAACAAGATAATGAGACAGATTCGGGGCTTTCAAAAATGGAAGGGGGGGGGGGGGGGATCCGCAGAAGGAAGAAGGGACACTGATGAGAAGGAAGGGATTCTGTTTATGTTCAGTGTTGCGATGTGGCTGATATTTAGATGTCCAATCAAACCGGACTGACCTCACCAATCGGCAAAAAGATGGTTATCAGGACAGCTTGTTTGGCTTTTAAAAAATAATAAACATTAAAAAAACATGCAGCACATGCTATTTCATTTATTTACTGACCAAGAAGAAGTTTTTAATATTTCATTATGTGTACAGATGCAGGATGAGAAGGCCACATGCCTTTATTTGACCTTCCAGCATGTTAGTTAGTGATCCTGCCTCTTTCTATCTGTGTTGCCTTTGAGTGTGCATTTTTTCTGTGTCTGTTAAGACGGGTTAGAGTGCGTGTATGTATCCTCTGCATGGTGAAGTGGCAGATGGAAGTATGAGAAGCAGGAAATCTGCTCCTGTCCATGTCAGTTCTGCTCCACAGAGCTCTGATAACTGAATAATAATCCTCCAAGTCTGTCTGCTGCTCTCTGCGCTCTCATTTCCTTCCTTCTACATCTTCTGATTGTCTCTTAAAGGTTTGTTCTATCCGGGGGTTTAATTTGTGCCAGATCCTGCCTGATCCATCAGATGGAACAATATGCTGCTTATGTAGCAGGTGCTACAGTCCAGCTCAGTATAGTGTTGCTTATGGTAGCTGTCATGCTTGTGTTGGCCAGTGTGTTCTGGCTGCTGCAGTTCTGCTGAGCTGTTTTTCTCCCTTGAAGCACCAGTTTCATCCCTTACCAAGCTCTCTAACCAGTATACCAGATTATATTCTACCACATCCACTGCTTCAGCTGATGCATTTCTGCCCTGTTGTTCTGGAGTTTGAGCCAAGAATCTCACTCTGTCTGCTATATTCTTTATTAAGATATATCACCCTACACTCTAATCTGTCCCTAACTGGCTATGTAAGTTTCCCCATTATTTCCCAGTCTCTAACTAGCTTTGTACAAACAACAGTTAAACTAACCATAACATTCAATATCCAGGAAAGAAAAATGTAGAAAATATTTTGTGAAACAGCAGACTGTCATGTCCTCAGAGGACGACTTCACAACACAACATTCTAATTTGGTTTCAGCTGAGGCAGGTCACTTGGAGTCAAATAATTCAGCAAGTCAACAAATATAATATAGACACTGTTACCGCTGCTGCTATGTTAGCTGGTGCTACTGCTTTGGAGATGGTCTCTCAGCACTGCGTCTAACCTGTTTAACAGCAGTAGGACGTTTGCTGATCTGGTGGGGAGTTGGGCGGTTGGGGATCAGACCTTCGGCACAATCGTTGCCGGTGATGACATTTGACTCTCCAGTCAGCGTGCTGCACTTGTTGTTCTTCTTCCCTGTGTTTATTGGCAGCTTGTAAATCAACTTTAAAGGTGAACTGCCACCAACTGTAAAAATGTTTTGTCTGTATCATGCAACAAAACACTATTTGTTATGATATGGTGGAGTAATGTCATCCTGAGTAGAGAATGAAGTAACACTCCCTCTAGGTGTCGTAATCCAAGCTTCTCTGTGGTTTGTTGTGGTAAGCCAGTCCAGCCTCACGTGTATGCTCGTTTTGGTGCAACCCCACTGCTTTGTACTGGGCTCATACAACAGTTACCACTGATATCAGCAAGGTGAGGACATGTCGCACCCACCCTGTGGTTCCTCCAATAAACACTGTTAGCTCTGTCAGCACTGTTGTTTCGCCTTGTTTACAGAGTTAGCACTTTTAGCTGCTAGCCACGAGCTCAGCCACCTCCACATTGAGAGCCATGTCCAGAGAACTCATACGTTCTAAATTTAAAAATGTAAAAAAAATGTCACTGTAGGATAGATAATGGAATCTACACATAAACTCGGTGCACAGTGTGTTCTTGTTAGTCACCAGGATGTGTGGGTGATGATTACATGGGCCATTACATTCATTTACACCAGACACACAATACTGTACAACAGGGCAATGGATATGTAAAAACATACTGTATATTTACTCACTCATATTTACTCATATAGGTGCACAGTTTGCACATTGTCCATGACATGTTGAAGTGATAACATAAAACTGTAAACTCAAGCACCTGAATGCAGGGTCTGTATTTCTGTTTTAAAACACACACACAGCCTTAAGTTACATGAGATTTTAGCACCATCTCCTGCTGCTCTGTGTTTTAACCCACAACCCTCTAATGCAGCTGAACTCTTGTATAAAAATTACACTTTCCTCTTTACATATTTTCAGTGTTTAAGGGTCGTACGTACGTGTGTTTTATTCATTTGTTATTTGCCTGTTAAGGGATTTAACACAGGCTGCTCTGACACCAAGTGCTGGGTGAGTTTACATGCTATGAGAAACTTCTTAGACTTTTGGGAAAGATCAGCGGTTTTGTAGTATGAAATGCACTACACAAATAAACATTGCTTGCCTAGCCATCTTAACTGTGTTTGGTTTTAAATTTATTCATATTTTTTCTAGTTTATGAAAGCAAAACTATTTAGTTACCCACCGCTTCACAGCTGCCCATGGACACCTACCATAAAGCCACAGACAGCTGGGGCTTGGCATCTGGTCATAGACCCAGATCCATAACATGCAATGCTTGGCTCAGGCCTTGTAGTTTGCTGATGAGCCAGCAAATAAAGAGATAATAACTCATCATAAAACCAAGCACACATACCACTACCATAAGGATCAACTTTCAGTCAAAAACAGACTGAAAATGAACCATTTTCTGGTATGTTTTAAATTGCTACTAATTTGTTGTTGCCAAAGAGCTGACCTCACCTCCTCTTTATGTCCCTTTACCCCTCTGATGGTCTGCTGTTAATATCCTTATCTTTGTCTGAACATCTCTGTCTAGGGTAGCTGATTTGGCTGAACTAGAAAGAGAAAAGGTTATGATGTGGGCTTCACAGCTTCAGTGTCGTCCTGCAGGAACTGGTGGTAGCTGTTCTTATCCGTGGTTTCTTTCTGTTTCTGCCGTCAGTGGAGGAAGTTGATGTTTTGGTGACAAATTGTTTTTCCTTTGTTGATGTTTTTAAATTCTAACTCTCCCTGTAAATTTAGTTCAGCTGGGTTCCGTTCAGTTATATGGAAGTCAAAGGGTGTCGATTTAGATTCAGAGGTGAAGGTGTAAATTTAAGGCTCCTTCAAAGAAATAAAATACCTTATATTAGTGTCCTGCACCGGGTAACCCGCATAAAGCTGTGTAACCGGTGAAAATATGTGTGTGTGTATGTATATACATACATATACATATATATGTATGTATATATATATATACATATATATATATATACACACACATATATATATATATATATACACACACATATATATATATATATACACACTGAACAAAAATATAAACGCACCACTTTTGTTTTTGCTCCCATTTTTCATGAGCTGAACTCAAAGATCTAAAACATTTTCTATCCACACTAAAGACCATTTCCTCACAAATATTGTTCACAAATCTGTCTAAATCTGTGTTAGTGAGCACTTCTCCTTTGCCGAGATAATCCATCCCACCTCACAGGTGTGGCATATCAAGATGCTGATTAGACAGCATGAATATTGCACAGGTGTGCCTTAGGCTGGCTACAATAAAAGGTCACTCTGAAATGTGCAGTTTTGCTTTATTGGGGTCAGAAAACCAGTCAGTATCTGGTGTGACCACCATTTGCCTCACGCAGTGCAACGCATCTCCTTCACATAGAGTTGATCAGGTTGTTGATTGTGGCCTGTGGAATGTTGGTCCACTCCTCTTCAATGGCTGTGTTGCTGGATATTGGCAGGAACTGGAACATGCTGTCGTATACGCCGATCCAGAGCATCCCAAACATGCTCAATGGGTGACATGTCCGGTGAGTATGCTGGCCATGCAAGAACTGGGATGTTTTCAGCTTCCAGGAATTGTGTACAGATCCTTGCAACATGGGGCCGTGCATTATCATGCTGCAACATGAGGTGATGGTGGATGAATGGCACAACAATGGGCCTCAGGATCTCGTCACAATATCTCTGTGCATTCAAAATGCCATCAATAAAATGCACCTGTGTTCGTTGTCCATAACATACGCCTGCCCATACCATAACCCCACCGCCACCATGGGCCACTCGATCCACAGCGTTGACATCAGCAAACCGCCCCCCCACACGACGCCTCACATGCTGTCTGCCATCTGCCCTGAACAGTGAAAACTGGGATTCATCCATGAAGAGAACACCTCTCCAACGTGCCAGACACCATCGAATGTGAGCATTTGCCCACTCAAGTTGGTTACGACAACGAACTGCAGTCAGGTCGAGACCCCGATGAGGATGACGAGCATGCAGATGAGCTTCCCTGAGATGGTTTCTGACAGTTTGTGCAGAAATTCTTTGGTTATGCAAACCGATTGTTGCAGCAGCTGTCCGGGTGGCTGGTCTCAGACGATCTTGGAGGTGAACATGCTGGATGTGGAGGTCCTGGGCTGGTGTGGTTACACGTGGTCTGTGGTTGTGAGGCCGGTTGGATGTACTGCCAAACTGTCTGAAACGCCTTTGGAGATGGCTTATGGTAGAGAAATGAACATTCAATTCACAGGCAACAGCTCTGGTGGACATTCCTGCAATCAGCATGCCAATTGCACGCTCCCTCAAAACTTGCGACATCTGTGGCATTGTGCGGTGTGATAAAACTGCACATTTCGGAGTGGCCTTTTATTGTGGCCAGCCTAAGGCACACCTGTGCAATATTCATGCTGTCTAATCAGCATCTTGATATGCCACACCTGTGAGGTGGGATGGATTATCTCGGCAAAGGAGAAGTGCTCACTAACACAGATTTAGACAGATTTGTGAACAATATTTGTGAGGAAATGGTCTTTAGTGTGGATAGAAAATGTTTTAGATCTTTGAGTTCAGCTCATGAAAAATGGGAGCAAAGACAAAAGTGGTGCGTTTATATTTTTGTTCAGTGTATATATAAATATTCACAAGTACCGTTGCAGGTAAAAATGAAGTACATGTGGGTAAGAACAAATTTTTATTATTGTTTTTTTCAAAATAAAACAAATGAAAGAGATATCCAGTGTATATTTTGACATCTAAATCACTATCATCAAGCTGCTATTCCTTTTTTTATTGAAAGTCAATAACACAAATCAAATCTATGACCATGTCGTCACATTCGTTACCAATGTGGACGACTCCAGAGATGAAACTTTGCAGCCTGAGGATGAGGTGGCAGCCTTCATCAAGCACAAGACACCCAAGGAGGATCCTTTTGAGGTTTTATGGTGGTGGAAGAAGCATGCTAAAATGTTTCCTAACCTGGCAGTGACTGCGTGGAATGTTTTCGGAATCCAAACACTGCAGCTAGTCAAAGTTTCCTCCTCTGGATTTGTAATTTAAGAATAGAGAGCCCTGGTCCATGGGAGTAACTGTAGCCTGTGTGTGTTTGTCGCGGCCCTTTTATTAACAGGTGTGGGCAGGTGTGACTTTGACTTAGATATAATGACGGGAAATGGGTCGGTTCTGGTACTTTACGGGTATGGGCCAGTGCAGGTTTTCAAAAACCCGTGGACGTATTTGTACAGTGTGCAATGTTTTCAAGACGTCAGCATCTGAATATAAAATAAGAGGAAAATAATGACACCCATTTATTCCTCCGGTATGACTGTATACAGTATGCGTGTGCATGCGTAATGATGTAGCGGCAGGAGGCCTGCAGCCTCCACTGATTGACAAACTGCCAATAACTGTACACAAATTTCAATGCTCTTCTTCAGCTGGAAAAACATAAAAAAACAGGGAGTAGAGGGGGGGGAAAGGAAATCTAGAACTGGGGATTTATGACACAGACACATCCAAGAGAGGAAGAAGAGAGAGGGTAGACAGGAAGAGGAGAGTTTCACAGACTCCTCTAATGGTGTTGGCATGAGATTTGAGGGTTTAATATTGCATGCACTTGGCTTTTTCTTTTTTTTGTGCAATTGACCAACATGACATGCCTAACTGTATAAATGGGCTGCTTTATGATGATAAGATCACTGGCTAATAAGATATTTATGTGACATGCTGACGGATCCATCTCCTCCCTTCCCCGTCCTGCCATCTTCACGCCTCGCTGAGCCGGTGAGGATCAAACGCAAATTCTCCAAATGGGGTCGTTAAATGGAGAGGAAATTTAATAAATTAATACTTTTTTTCAGAGAAGGAGCTAAAAAAGAAAGATGGGAGAGAGAGAGACAGAAAGAGAGACAGGGAGAGTGGGAGAAGAAGTTTTTATCCCTGACAAATAGCCCAAGTGACAGAGTGTTTATAATCTTTTCTTCTTCCTTTTTGTACCTCTGTCGTCCATTTTGTCTTACCCTCAGCTCCCTCCCTCAAGCCCCCTCTGGGTGTTTACACAGAGGTGTCTCTTGGGAAAGGTGTCACACCTATCATATTGTAGTTTAAATGAGGATCATGTAGTTTTATCATCGTGACAAGGAGGAGAGATGGAGCAAAAATATTACCAAAATAGATGTTTAAAAAAAAATCTACAAGAGAATATATCAAGAGTGGTGCTGTGAGAATATTGTTTTGTGACCGAGTGTATGTCAGATTATTTGATCACATCATATACATCAGCCATCACAATCCTTTGTCATGGGAAATGTTGGTGTGAATGAATATGACATAGTCAGGGGCATTTCCAGTCACCTCTCTGTCAGCTCTGTCAAATTTGTGCTAAATTTATGCTCTTATATTCATTTTGCAGGTCTTGGTGCTTGGTGTCGTGCTTTTTCTGGTTAGCTTTGGATGGTGGTTGCATGTGGCTGCAAGTCACTCATCAAGCTGAGGAAATAAGCTCGCCATTCTGTAAACTCTACTTCTGCCGACTTCTAACCAGCTAGCTGCTAGCTAGCCAGGTCGATGTTTTCAACTGTAAACATCAGTAAACATCAAGGAAAAGATGGAAAAGAGTGGGCACCAGCTAAACTAGCATCCTATCATCCTAGACACTGTACAGGCATTGGAAAAAACTGGATGACCTCTGTGCTGCACCAGTTTCCAAAAGTATATCAGCAACTGTAATATCCTTTGATTTACTGGAACTTGGCCAAATCCTGGAAAGTACCATTTTACCAGGAGGCTCTTTAGCCCCATTTCCACCAAACACTTTTGGTATGGTACCTTTGGAACCAAAAGTGACACTTCAGACATTGGAACATACAGTAGACCCTAGTGTTTCCACCACAAACAGTAGTCTTAAATGTGGGCAAGGTTGTTGTCACTCACTGCTCTGCCCAGCACTCACTGTATTTCCTCATTACCAGTGACACAGATGGAAGTCAGCGCTTGGTTTATTGTCCACAGAACAGGGCTGCACACAGACATTTTCAGAACAGAATAGAACAGGCTGCAGTGAGAGTCTCTCTCCATGGGATATTTAAAATTAGGGGATTTGTGCATTTAGTCCTTCTCAGGCAAGCTCAGGGGTTCAGTGTTGCCCACAGGAACGGTGTTCCATGATGCCGTTTTTTTCTCCGAGTGAGGATTGGGATAGAATGGAATAGAACTAACTTTATTCATCACTGAAGGGAAATACAACTGTCCAGCAGCTCATAAAAGACAAAAAACAAAAACCACACTTCCCCTCAACAACAACAACAACAACACAGTGGGATTAAAAAAGACATAAAATAAAATTACTTAAAATAAATGCAGTAATAGAAATTCAGAAGAGTGACTGACCGCTACTGACCAATCAACGGACTGCAATGTTCACAACTCCACCTTTTAGTACCAGATCTGTGTGCTAGGTACCCCAACAGAAGGGGTACCAAAAATGGTAACGCAATGGTTCCATTGGTACCATCCACAACTTTCCGCAGTGTAAATGAAAATAAGCGTACCGAACTGAGCTGTACCGGGCTTTTTTGTATTTGCTGATCTGACAGAGCAGAGGAATCTGGTGAAAGAAGGAGAGGAGGCATGTGTTTCACGGCAAATAAGGACTTGTGTGATGGTGGGAATGTGAGGTGCTGTCTTGTTCCTGCTGTGGTTCACTACTATTCACGTCTCAGAGGTGGCTGCCATGGGAGGACCACCGATGCAGCCATCTTGTTGGGATCAGGATGTGTGAACGGTTAAATCATTCCACAACCAGAACCAAAATTATCCAGAAACGTGAACAAATGGGCTATAAAGCAGCACCCAAACAAGTGAAGAGGACAAAAAAAGGACGAAATTACAATACACAAGTTAAAGAAGCTGATGGGTTCACATTTCACTGGAACTGTACATTGTATAATTAATTACATGCTACAAATACATGATTGATTGATTGACTAACTGATGGACTGATTGATAAGCAGTTTGGAAGTCTTTAGTCGCAAACATATTACAAGCAGGAGCTGTAGCTTATAGTGGAGTGAATTCACAGTATTCTCATAAGGAGTGAAAACTGTAAGATCAACACATAAAGTGAAGGGTTCCCAAGCAGGCTTTGTCAACAGTGTACACAATAGTCTGTATGCTCCCAACCCTGCCACATATCACTGTATATGCTCATATACAAACACATCCTCAGGAGTGGAGATATCCAGAGGGCCCAATTAGCCAGAGACATGGAGTGAGAGAGAGAGAGAGAGAGAGAGAGAGAGAGAGAGAGAGAGAGCATGTATCACTGTGACAGGCTGTGCTTTTTGTCAACTGCCAGCCTTCATGTTTGACTACAGGCCGCCTGTCAGCTCCTGCATGGCATCCATAACAACTCGTGACATAGGCTACAGAAGACACAAGCAAATGCACACTTGCGTGCACACACACACACACACACACACACACACGCGCGCGCGCGCGCGCGCGCACACACACATTCTGAGTCAACATGGCCATGCTAATTAGCCTAATGCTGGTAATGAAGATGCCTGACAGGCTAACGTCTTAGGAGTGATGCTTTTCTGGAGCAGTGTAAACACAAGTATGACAACCTCTGACCCCTCCTCCCACGCACACACACCCTCACACAAACACAAGACGCTTAACACACACTTCTGGTCACAATTTAGACTAGCAAGCCCCCCCCCCCCAGACACAAAAATACCTCCTACACAGCCAGCAGCAGCTCTCAGTTCATTGGCATGGCATTTAGCACATCTGGCTCTGTAGTCATTCAATGGGATTCAAACGTTTAAAAACAAAGGATTCACAGCATAAACACACATTCTTCACAGGTCGTGGCTCTACCTGTGATACGATAGGGAATTTCATGTTTGTAAGGGCTAAACTACCGTAAGAATCTTGGTGCAGTTCAACTAAAGATTTGATAATATGAGATTTCTTTCTGTTTCCTGTACTCAATTCCACCAGTGTAACGTGACTGAAGATTATTTCCAATCAAACTGCAATCTGAATGAAACCAGTTACTCTGGCTTGAATAAAATTCATGCGTGAATGTCATCATTGGTGGCACTCTTGCATTGTTAATCATGATTTAAAGAGGATCATTGTCTGAGAAGAGGACATAAAATGCTCCATCAAGGACAGCATTCAATCCCAACTTGATGCCACATGCTTAAATGTATCTTTATTACCTCACAGGGTTGGGTTCTGCCAGTTCTATTTTGGTTTCCGGGGGAAAAAAAACATTAAGTTCCAAGACCAACCAATTTCTTATCAGATCATACCTCTTCCATAAGAAGACCACTCTGTTTCACTACTATAAACATGTGTATGTTTTTGTAGATCAGAATGACCAAAAGAGCAGTTAGTCTTCTCTAGATAAATGATCAAGCTGATCTGGTCCAATCAGGAGCATCAAAACATTGATATTTTGAGCAATTAGGACGAGGGTCAGTGGATAGCAAATAGAGGTTGAAATCATAAATAGCTAAATGTATTTAAATGAGTTTAAAACCAACTACACCACTATGTTATATTCTGTAAGGCCAAGGATCTCCAGAGATTTCATTCAAAAAGGTTCTTTTACCCCTGGGGGAGGAACAACGCGTTTAACCAAGGACACAGAGACTAATTTGATTTTTTTTTTAAAGAAGGAAAAAAAAAGACTTTGACCAAAGTAAGAATTACTAAAAATAGGAGCACCTTGGTAATCCAGTTGTTACAATGTGTGTCACATTGTTGCAGTGTTCTTTGATTTGAAATCCCTACCACTGCACTGTCAAATGATGGTGAAAATGTCAAAAACAAGAAAAAAGAAAAGAAAATACAGATGTGAAGAACAGATAAAATTTACTTGTGCATGCTTAAATTAATTCAAAACTGAAGATAACATCCAAAAAGCAAGAGGGGGTGTTAAGGAGTGGGGCAAAGTAATATTAAATGTCCATGACCTGAGTGTCTGTGGAGGTCCATGTATGTGTAGGCTAGCCTGCTTTTCATGCCCTCCTCCTCCCAGGGCTCCTCTCTCTTGACCATTTAGGGCACCTTCGGAAACACAGTCGGGCAGAGCTAACCATTCCCCTCAACATCCCTGTGTCATGCTCATAGCACTCTGGGCTTTTGTTGTTTGTTTGGTCTGCTTTGGTCTGTGTACCGTAAAGCTTGTCAATGTGGACATCAGCATGCAGCCCATGTTTTGTGACCATGCGGACAGTAGGCATAGCAAGTGCACCAACTGCGTATGCACCAAACTTGCTACGGTTTTCAAGCCTGCCACAGCCAACTCACAGCGGTGAAATTAGTTTTAAGTTGGATATTTGACAGGTATTTACTTCAGTGCCAGGGAGGGAGGATGGTAAGCTCACCTTCCAACCCTCCCATTTATTGCTGGGGTCTGAAGCAGACCGTCAGTTGTACTATGAATAGAACCGCAGGCACGTCCATGTGACCGCAGCTCTCCATGGATGTCCAATGCAGAAAGTATGTCCAAGCCTTCAAACTCCCTTCTCTCTTTCACTCTTTCTGGTGATTTGGAAGAGCGATGTCAAGTTGGGGAGCACTGCCCTTACTAAGTTTTCCTGTTGCCTAGGTGTGACAACACTGCTGAGCCCTTTCTTCGAACCAATTGAACCCAAAAGAGCACAGAGGGAGATAGATACACAAAGTATTTTGTCATCACCAACGCCTGGTCTTCACCTGAACCACAGGCCGCAGAGCTGCACTGCTCCCTAACTCTGTCATCCCCCTCTTGTTGTTGTGTCTGTCATGCTGTTGCTCTCCTTTTGCCTTTTTGCTACTAACAGGTACTTGTGCAGTGCCAAGGGCAACCGGTCCACCTCCCCAGCCACCCCATAGGCCCAGTGTGTCATGTGGCTTGCAGGGAATCAATAAATCCACAGGTTCAAGTAAACTGTAGTCTAATCAGGGAGCACAAACAGATCAACACAAAAGTGCATGCAAAGAAAGGAATAAAGCAAACATGCAAAGAAAAACCACGAGCAGGATAAGAAGTGCATGAAAATGAGACAAACCTACTATTCAACATCACAAATGTCTAAATATGTGACACTAATCCTACATAGATTCTATGAGGAATTCAAATAGAGACAGATTCAATTAGCAGAGTCAATACTGGGTTCAGATATAATGAAATGCTTTCAAATTCCAACCATATCTTGCTCACCATTCCCCCTGCCTACCCCAAAATAAGTACCTATGAACAGCTGCACTTTGAAGATGATGTCCTTTACAAATGAAGGATAGATCAGAACTACAGCAAACAAGAGTAAAGCCATGCTTCCAGAAGTTATAAAAGTATGTCATGCTCACATTTTCATGACAAAAAGATTACTGATCTGGTACCTAAGGCAAGGCAGGTACTTTGCCAAAATAATCTCCCAAGTTTCTAATCTCCCATTTTGCTTGTCTGCTAGTAAGTGGACCTTGAAGTACCACCTGGCACTTCTGTGGAAGATGCGAGTACCATAGCAGTCAGGGTAAGTAAATAAGAATGCTAGCCTGCAAGTAAGAACTCACAAAACATGCCAGCTTTCTAATTAGTTAAGGTCCTACCACTGATTTGGTAGAATGTGTTTTTGAGGAGTCAGTTGTCATAAGATTTGACCAAGACATAAAATGACAAGAATAATGAGGTTATGGCTTCATGTGCCTTACTGACCATCACGGTACATTTTACGAGCATGTGAAGGTTTTATAAGATCAGAGCATGAACTCATTCAAGAACACAGAAAGGTAGTTCATCAGGGCAAAGGCACCTGTTCTAGTTTTTCCTCTCAACACACATACATGAACAAACGTGCACAAACAAGCACACACATACTCCTTCACACACCCTCTCTTTAAATCTCGGGGGAGCTGCCTGTGTACTCTATATTTATTATCAGGGGTGGCACTGTTGATAGATGAGATACCTACTCAATTACAAGGGCACAACATTGCCTTTCCAACCTGATAGGGTGAAAAACTGGCTCCTTTCTTCTTCCCTTCGTTTTTTTCCATCCCTCCATCAAGAAGGGTGATATACAACAATGTTGGGGGATACATCTCTCCAACAGCTGAAATGGCCTGCACCCCGAAAGCCCATCACCATACAAAGGACAGACACGAACGGGTCAAATGGGAGAAGCAGTGACTTCCTTCAGCATGGTATCCATCTAGGAGAGATTTCTTGCTGCCTTGTACGTAGTCACGGCATAGTATATAAACAAACATGGCATACACACACACACACACACAGACACAGACACAAGCATGGGCTGAGTGCAGCTGCAGCCAGGGGGCCCACAGCAGCATTAATCTCCATCCAGCTGAGATTTGTGAAGCTGGGAGATTGAGAGGAGGCCGATGATGCCGGCTGTTTCAAGGCGGACATTTTGGAAGCATGATGTTGAGCTATGTTCCTGCAGCCGGCCGGGGGGGAGGCATCGACATATAAAATGGTTGTAAATTTGCATTAGGCTCAATCCATCATCATAGGATGGGGGAGAGGGAGGAGGGGGCAGATTGGGAGAGACACAGAGGCAAAGTGAGAGACTGTGAAAAAGCAGGAGAAAAAGGAGGGAGGAGGAGGGCATGGTGGCGGTGGGGCGGTTGTAGAGGAGGTGGTGCACCATTGAGCAGGCTGCGCCACTGTATTCTGTGGTGAGGCCGGCCCTCTCCTCCTGTCTGACAGATTCCTATTTAAGTGACTGTGAATGCAACAATTCCACAAATAATTTGTCAACCCGTGCACAGCTGAACTGGCTCTGAACCCGGTTCCCTCTCTCTATCCTCCTGCTCTCTTGCTCCTCCGCTCCCTTGCCAGCTACACACACATCCACAGGAGCAAAGAAATATAAGAAAATGTACATAGTCGTACACATACAAATTAGTCCCTTATTCTCCCTTTGCTGTCTCTAAATGAGGGTGTTTTTTTTAATGTTTGGTCTATTTGTTGTGTCTTTAATGTAAGTGTGATGACATTCATAAAAGATAGACTTGCTTTTCTAATTGGAGTTCTATCTAAGAGAGGTCCTAACACCTGTTTTGAATGTTATCAACCCATTAAATGGCCGTTTTCAGTCGTTCTCACTACCATTACAATGCTTTAAACGGCAATGTATCCGACACTGTGTAACAGTCATGGTTTTGATAGATCACAGTTTTCTTAGGCTTAGGCATGAAAACTGCTTTAGTTAGGCTTAAGAAAAGATCATGGTTTGGGTTAAAATTTGTAAGTGTGTTCGGTATCTCAAGTGCAGTACGTAGACTAACTTACTTTACATATGTGACATATATTGAACATTCATGACAGGACATTAGTTCAGTAGATTATGTCAGTTATGGAAGTTAAAATAAGTCGACATTGACGTTTGGGTTCTCATGGGACACAAACAGTGGACTCCTGGGTTAAAGTCCTGTGTTTGTTTGAAAATCCTTTCACTGTGGCTTCCTTCCTTTGTGAACTTTGTCACTCTTCATCAAAGGGCAACCTTCTGGACTAAATGAAATACACATAAATACCAAAACCTGCAGTTCCTTGAATGGCCACTTGAGGCTGACTCCATCACCTGTTTTAACACATCATAATTAATTGCACGGCTGCTTTAAATGAAAGGTGTCCACTGACAAGTTGTTACCACAATGACAATGCTGGTTGGGTAAAAAAAAAACCTAAAAAGTCTTGCTCAGTGTTTAGATGTATGAAAAGACCCTGAAAATATGGATGTTCAGTTTTTCCAAGGAGTACGTTTTGTTTAAATGGTTTTAAGTCCGTTTTACGCTACCCTGCTAACCAAGCTAGGAGCTAGCATTAGGTTTAGCTCCACCCTCTATTTCAAATATGGTCACTTGTGGCTCCAAAATCCAAACCAGTGATTGTCAAAATGCCAAACTTGAGACTTCAAAACATGTGTACACAAAGCAATGGGTGACGTCACAGTGGCTATACCCACTATGGTTATACAGTCTATGCTCTTTATACTACTTCACTTGATTTTCTCCTTTGCTCCCTTCATTATTACTATTACTAGATGTTGCCACCTAACAATATAAATAAATATAGGAGGTAGAGTAGGGCCATATCAAATCTATGCTCTGAAAGACAATTGATAACATCTATTTAATGGGCTGATATTGTTTGAATCAGGTGGTCCTAAAGGATACTTCATAGGTTTTACTGTAAGGTAAGAAAGAAAAAAAAGAAAGAAAAAGAAATGAGAAAAATCACACATGCAGCTTTCCATACAGGGCATGAGGGGTCACTGAATGGTCTGGTAAGTATGGCCACATACTGAAATGTTGATTACATGCATAACAATAGATAAGGGGAAAGGGGGTGTTATAACAAGTAAAAGAAAAAATGGAAGTAGGGGATGATCTCAGACCACCGATGATGTTTTTGCAGCAGATATTTTACACCATACGGTGGGCGCTGGAAAAGGTGGAATATGAAAAGGAGAGAGAGAGAGCTGAGGGGAAATGGAGAAAAAGGCCTTAAGCAATGACTTCAGAGGGCATAGCAGAAAAGGGGAGAAAAAAAGTGTTCATTCATCATTATTGTCATGGGCTTTGGCAAATGATAATAATTTGTCTTCATCCCTATTTTTAGACAATGAGCCACAATAGCCATTTTGGCCAGATGGGAAAGAGGGCCTGTGTGAGCAATACGCTACATTTTGTTTGATGTCCTTTATATGGAATTTCTTAATTAGGACTCTCTGCCACCAGTGTCTGTTCCTGGACTACTATTTTAAACATGCATGCAGTTCAATGACACATTTAGATGTATGGATCTATATATAGGGTGTGTCGACTCTCATTTCTTTTGCAGCATATTTATAAGGCATATTTATATGGATAATATGCTGGATTTCTCACATACCAAGTGTGTAATTTTACTTATACTTTGCAGAGATCAGGACAAAAAAAAAAAAATAACCAAAGGATGACTGTCAATCATAAAACATATGTAGATAAAAAGTAAATCAGTGTATGAATCAGTGAGTAAATTACTAGATACGGACAATTGTAAAAATTATATAAGCAAACAACAACACACAAAACCATGAATACTTACAGTAATTGAGTCCCTGGGGCCAACTGATTTCCCAAAAGCATAAAGCATACCTATAATCAAACAGCTATGATGGACAGAAGAGAAATGTTGGCATGGGACATGAAAGCATTATTAAAAGTCAGAAGGTGTGTTGTGTGTGCTACATGACGGCCTGTTTGTCCCTGCTGAGCCTGTAGGGAGGTCATGGTGTGAAGCAGGATGGATGAAGATAAATAGCAGTAGGGCAGGACATATGGAGGAGGTATAATTGACATCTAATGTGCACGGTGACCCTGTGACTCGCAGGTTGCCACCAGGCCACAGCATAAACACACTGAATATAGATGCTTGCGAACATTGCAGATACATCACAAATTTCTTACTACCGCTTCTATGGAGCTATAATATAGGACATTCAATATGTGTTATGTATGAACATAATCATAGCTGAATAAAAACAGCTAAACACCTTTAAATAATTCTTTGTTGAAGTAGAATTAAGTATCCCTCTGTTACTCCTCATCACGAGTGCATTCACTCACATTTTTTATCCTATCACCTATTTTCTTGTAGCCCCATTTAGCCATCATAATTTTAACGACCATACCATTGCAGAAAAAACCTATATTTGTGAAAACCAAATGGAAACGAAATATAGTACATCTCCTATATATACAACTTTGCCCTAAATAGAGGAACCTAAAAAGCAAACAAACATAGATACCTCATGTCAGCCAGCATTTCATTCAAGAAATGTTAATATGGTTATATTGACCATGCACAGAATGTTTTAACCCCCCACAACCCACTCTGCAGTTATACCATCACCTTGAATTGCTGTAAACTTAGGAATTACTATCTTCAGTCTGTGAAAGTGCTACTACCTAGAAAGAAGAACATGGGTGGTAAACCTAGGCAGAAATCTGGAAAAAAAAAGGAAAAAAAGCAACGAGAGAATATAAAAATACACCATCCTCCTGCAGCTCTCCCTTCTCTATTCTAAGCTTTTCCCACCAGACAACTACAAGCATGAGCACACACTTCATACAGTAACTCGGTGTTTCCCATAGATTGATTTATAAAATTATTTATATTAATTATTATTCACTGTTCCAATTCTTGCCCCGCTCTGTTTATCAGACCACAAATGAGACAGGAATTAGCTAGCCAGCCACCCACAGTCCCTCCATGCTTCTCAAACTGTTGAGTGCTTCCCAGGGAAGAGAGCAGCAGCTCCAGAGACAGACCTTTGCTTGACAGCTGTAGCAGCTCTAATTTGGCTAATATGGCCAGTGACAGTGCTGGGTTTAACTTGTGTAATGGCAACAACAGAAAGTTTGCTGATCCGGCGGCGAGTCAGGGCTGTCCGGACTCCCAGAGCAAGAGTTTGTGCTTGCATGATCTTGCTGTTGCTGCAGCCACTGACTGGGTGTCAGACTGCAGAACTGCTGCCTGCTTTCCTCCCGGCAACGTGGTCTTTAGCAGCAGGACTGAGACAGAGGACACAGTGTCATTTGAGGTTTTTGCTAACATTAGCTGCATAAACGTGAACTTGAAGCCACAGCTGTGAGTCTTTGGCTCCGGTTAGCAGACAGCTAAACTAACATTTTCTTTCCATCCCTAAAACACTGCCCCAATATTTACATGTGTTTTGTTTTAATTATTGTCTTTTAGACTCTCTTTTTGATTAGTCTGTTTTTTGGGTTGCTTAGCAGCATAGGCAGTTTTTGCCAATACCACAATAGCTACATGCTTTGCAGAATTCTGAGACATTAAATCAAGCTTTCACTGAAGGGACATGCACGAGCATCTGCATTTCTACAACAGCCAATATGCCCTCTCTTTAAAATGACCTGTGACCAGACTCTCCTTTTACAGCTAGATTTTCTAAAGCTTGAAAACAGAGCTAAGAGAAAGTGCAGAAGTCTGGATTAGTCTCAGACCACTTAAATTACTGCTAGATCAGATTTTTATCATTGGATATTTGCCCAGTGAAGCCAAAATCAAAATATCTATCCCAGCATTAGGTTTTCATGTTGTTTGGATGAAACAATATATCTGAAGTGTAAACTTAATAGACAAAGAAAAGAGCCACCAACTGAAACTCAAACTCAGAAAATGCCTGACAGTTGATCACTAGAATTATTATTTTGAATAGAACATACTAAGTATCATCTCACAAACCTAAAACTCTAAATGGTACTGGATGTTTGTCTGAAATCTGAATTGATTACTCTGAATTAAAAACACTGGCAGTTGGGCTTTAGGGGGTGTGTTTCCATCTGTGTTGATGGGGAGCATATGGTGACAACAAATGACAAACTCTGGTCAACAAAAGCCAAGTTATTGTTACAAAGTTAATATCCTTCCACTCTTTATGCATTATTAACCATCAGCATCAGTTGGATTGTTTAGCAGGATTAGTGTGGTTCAGTGTAATCAGATTGGGATCATAATAATGTGAGTGAAATAGCATGCACATTCGGTATCCTTCTGTTGTTGATATTAAACTGCAATGGTTTTATTTTGAAATTCATCATGGGTGCTTTTACAGGGTGATTCAATAGGGGGTAAAAGCCCAGTTCACCTTACATTGACTCAGATCTAATCATTGCAGAAACAGATTTCTGGTAGACTCAATTAAAACTTTAAAATGAGGTGATCCAACTTCAAACCCTGCTGCAATTTATTCCATTTATACAGCAATACATCTTAAAACCTATTTGAATTTGAGAACCTCTATAACATGACAGCCCTGAGCCAGCCCACTGTCATAGAAATACATGAAATGAACACAAACTTTTACCAGTGCATTACAGGGTGGTGGGCATGAAATGTATTAAAATTATAAGTGGCAACATATGGCACAGTGGTGCAGTGATTAGCATTGTCACCTCACAGCAAGAGGGTTCCTGGTTCGAAACCAGAGTGGGGGATGTTCTTATTGTGCATGTTCTCTTAGTGTCAGGGTGGGTTTTCTCCAGGTACTGCGACTTCCTCTCACAATCCAAAAACATGCAGCTTAGGTTATTGGTGACTCTAGATTGCCTGTAGGTGTGAATGTGAGCGTGAATGGTTGTCTGTCTCTTTGTGTCAGCCCTGCAATAGTCTGGCAACCTGTCCAGGGTGTGCCCCACCTCTCTTTAAGTGTCAGCTGGGATAGGCTCCAGCCTATCCAAATACTGTAGCTTTACCATCAATCTCTAGTGACACTTTTTTTGCTATTTTTTTTAAATGTCGTCGTCCTGCCCCACAGTTGTGACTTGCTTGATCTACATAACACTGCCTCTCTGATTTCCTGTGATACTGCAATGTTTTGTCTGTATGTGTAAGCTTTCAGAGAAGGTGCGCCAATACAGATGATGTGAATGCATATTACGGACAGAAGGCTCCATCTGTGTCTGTATTTATCTAACGTTAAGCAAATATGAGACTTGAAGACCTTTAATCCAAAGATCTAGTAAGGCAGTAAGGTTTACAGCAGTACTTTACAAATGTATAGTTAAGAGTGTAGATCTCTCCTGAGAGAGAGGGTCAAACTTCACTCCTGTACAAGTCATAGTGATGAGTTCTAAAGCTGTCATCTGTTGTAAGGTGCTGTTATACAAAACATTATAATGACTGAGATGTAGATTTTAGAATTTTTAATAAAGCTTTTGTCCAGCACAGACAATATTGTTGACTGAGAATTGTCAACATGTCTTGTCTTTAGTACTTTATTTTGTTTTACGTTGAAAAGAAGAATACAGACAGCAGTAGAAAATAATAATTCTCTTTATTCTCCTCAACAGTGGTTAATTCCTCATGCTGGAATTGAAACACCAAGGCCAATTGTTCCCCACTGAACACAAATCCATCCTCCCTACACGCTATAAGAGTGACATATCCTCTGTAACCCACCCCTCTCTCTCCCTCTCTCGGTCTCTGTCCATTTCTCTCTCCTCCAACATTATCCTATCGGCTGTATCACTCCGACCAGTAATTTATAACACCTCCACTGTAGTCTCCCATTCCAGGGATGTACCAAGGGCTCTTAAGACGCTATTGATTTTTATTTGATTAAATGTCTTGCTGGTTTGCAGCAAATTAGCAAGAGTTTAATCAAATCACAATCGATATCTACTTAATAATCCCCCAACACACACCTCACGCAAACTAAGGTAAAATTCACAAGTGAATAATAGGGAGGAAAGAGTCAGGATAAAATGGCCGTGTTTGCATGGATATAAGGTGCTTGCATGTTAAATAGTGGACCCATGTGCAAATGTATGTTTGGTTACATTATAGTGTGTGCCGTTGTGTGGACTATACTATTGCCAGGATTTGCTGTGGGCCAGCTATAGTAACCAGCCAGCAACCACACATGCTATAAGGTATTTTTCATAACCCCAAAATTTGGTCAATGATTTCAGAGACAACCAAAAAAAATAAAAGTTTTGATGAACTCAGTACTTACCATGGTTTAGATAAAGGAATTATTATTGTATGACAATTAGTCTATACAACGGTTGGGGAATTACCACTACCAGCAATTTAGTGAATATTTTGGTTAAATGTTTCCAGTCACTAGTTAAGTACTCTGGATAATTGTTGCCCTGTCATTGATAAGATCAGGTTCATTTGCTTTAATCTGCGTGCCAAAACCTGGGATTTTGCGCAGCTGAATGTTGTCCACAAAAAATTATTATGGTGCACAATTTAATGGCACACTCCAATAAATTGATTGGAGGTCTTGCAAAGGTTTCAGATTATCAACTTTTTTGTTACTGTATCAACACATGGTGACCAGGTTTTAGGCGAAATCTACAGCCATGCCAGCAGCTCTTTGACTCTGTACTCACAGATCTGCTTGCTGCTGCACAGCAGTGCTTTGAGGTAATGTCAGCACTCTAAAAGCCCAGATACACCAAACTGACTTCAAAGAACTAGTGGCAATAAAAGACGACTGTTGCGTTGCCTTAACTTACCCGTGGCTCGGCCAAACTAGCTACAGCTGATGGCCAACACCAACTGACAAATAAGTTCTATACCTGCGTGAGAGGAAATAACTCTCCACACCAGCAGATGGCGGTAGTCTGTATTTGTCAATCAAAAAGGGAAACTCGAAGACCATCTTGACACCAATTAGCCAGTTGGCACATTAACAACACAGTCAAATCTTAAAACAACAGTGCATATTTACTGTGCGTCAGTGAACAATAACACAAGCCATCATGAAACATTTCTAGTAGAGAGCTCAATGGCTAAAGAAAAATAAGCTTACCTTGTCTAACAAGTTTGTTTTAATCTCACTCCAAGTTTTTTACTTTCCTCACTTCTCTTTCTCTTCTTGCTCGCTGAGTTAAACTGCCAATCAGAGTGATTTCATTCACCTATGGGCTCAGCCAGCACCAGTGCCGATTCTACATGCTGAATTGACCAAAAAAAAGCTGACAGTGGCCGACAAGAGTTACAACTTAACATGCTCACAATGACAATGCCAGCTGAAGCTGTAGTAGAACAGTTTAATAAAAATTCAAAGAGGTCCAGTCACTAAAATTTACTACCAGAAAAGGTCCAAAACCTCATGATATCTAAATTGCATCCTATAGCCCACCCCTACATCTAGCAAATACAATCAACAGTGTACATTTCCATTTAATTTCAATAATATTGCCAATGTCCAAAAATACTTAAAGGGAGAGTGCACCCAAAAATGAAAATTCAGCCATTATCTACTCACCCATATGCCGATGGAGGCTCTGGTGAAGTTTTAGAGTCCTCACATCCCTTGCGGAGATCCCAGGGGAGAGTGGGTAGCAGCACAACTCCACCTAATACAGGCTGATGGCGCCCCAGATTAAAACGTCCAAACACACATAATTGAAACTACAAAATATCTCCATACTGCTCTCCCGGAGTGATCCAAGTGTCCTGAAGCCCCGACATATAAAGTGGTTTGGAAAAACATCATTTGAACTCTGTTTTTAGCCTCATTGTAGCCTGTAGCTCTAACTGCCTCTCACGTGTCGTCAGCTCACCTGTGTGTGCTTGCACGAGACCGTGAGGCATGGGCACGCCTTCATGTGTGTTCACGTGCTTTCGCTGGTCTTGCGCACAAGCGCACACACATGAGCACAGTGTACAGAGAGGCAGTTAGAGCTACAGGCTACAATGAGGCTAAAAACAAATGACGTTTTTCCACACAACTTTTTATGTCGGGGCTTCAGGACACTTGGGTCACTACGGACGAGCAGTATGAAGATATTTTGTGGTTTCAATTATGTGTTTTTGGACGTTTTAATCTGAGGCGCCATCAGCCTGCATTAGGTGGAGTTGTGTTGCTATCCCTCTCCCCTGGGATCTCTGCAAGTGATGTCAGGATTCTAAAACTTCACCTGAGCCTCCCTCTGCATATGGGTGAGATAATGGCTGAATTTTCATTTTTGGGTGCACTATCCCTTTAACATGCGAACACACTGAACTTACAGCATTTCTTTTGAAAACAAATGGTTGTCTTTGAAAATAAAATGTATTTTTAAAATAAATAAAATTAATCCTAGCAGAGGAACTTTAGGCCTACATGTCAAGTAAAAGGTAACACAGAATCTTCTAAATACGATAGATAAAAAAAAATCAGTGTACCTCTTTTAGAAAATTGCAAACAGAGCTTTCAGTAGCCTCCTCTCTTCTCCAGTCATGGTCAGGGTGTGTAGTGCTGCTTTGGTTAGACCAGAAAAATCAAACTCAGACACAGTCTGTAGACACACAATAGCAGGGTTATTTGCTCCGTGCTCCATGTTGTCATCGCTCTCCTCTCTCATACACTGTTGCTCTCTGTAAAGCGAACTGTCTATGGGCATGGTCAACAATCGATTTGATTGACTCAGTGGAGTAGAGCTATTGCCATATTTACTGGATTAGCTGGGCCTGCAGTCTAAAGCCATGATGGTCAGGAAAAACTCTCTCTCAAGATTATTCAGTCTCCAAAAAATTAGCAGAAATTCGTCACACGTCCAGATAGAACCGTCTCTCTGTCCGGGTATTGTTGCTTTGGACAAATTAAAATTCTGACCTGATGGTGAGGCTGAATGAAAATCCAAGGGATCACCAAAGTTACTTAATGTCACATTTCATGGCAAATCCACCAAATATATATTTTAGTCTGGAACAAAGTGGTGGACCGACAGGGTGACATTGCAATCCACACCATGCCACTAGCATGGCTTAGACTATAGAGGAAGAAAAAAAACTTTGTTGAGTCCAAGGCTTTTTGGTAAATTATTAAAAAGGTAAGAGGCCTAAAACAACATGTTTCTCTGGACTTTAACCATAATGAAAAGTGATGCAGCCCTTCATAAAATACACTCAAATAAGTTAGTAAGTAAGTTAAATGTATTTATATAGTGCTTTTCACAGACATAGGTCACAAAGTGCTTCACAAGGGCATTATACAACAAGAAGGAAAATATAGAAGACAAAGTGACTATGTGAGCGATGTTGTTAAATGTGCACAACTGGCAAACTATTTACACAAAAAACAATACACAACAACAACACACAAAATACGAATCAAACACAGATCTGGTGCATACACGTTACCCAAACGCCTGTCTAAACAGGCGCGTCTTTAGAAGCTTTTCAAAGAAACCACAGAGTCAGCAGACCACGGGAGCAGGCAGAGCATTGAAAAATCTTGGTGCTTTGCCTGACCGTGTAATGCTCTGAAAGTAAGAATGAGAATTCTGAGCTGGATCCTATTCTCAACAAGGAGCCAGTGAATAGATTTTTGTATAGGGGTAATATGAGACCATCTATTTGATCTAGTTAGTAGTCTTGGCGCAACATTTTTGGATTGCTTGCAGTCGAGCAAGAACAGACATACTCAGTGAAAAGAAAAAAGCATTACAGTAGTCAATGTGAGATGGGATAAAAGTGCATACAATACGATTTGAGACATCTCACATGTTCTCCTGGTACACACACACACACACACACACACAGAAACCCTCTAGAAAACGTAGATGTGCACCTCCAACCCCACTGTGAAACCCCCCCTTTAGACATCAATCATTTTTATTGGCCATCTGTGAGAAGGCCTTTTTGAAACAGTGAAGTATCACTTTCGACATCACTACCGATATAGTACAGAGTGAGAGGCAGTGACTGATGTTTTGGTGTCGGCTGATACACGCCAGCGCTTTCTACAAAATCCATGTGGTTGGATCATTTTACCAAATATTTCAAACATTATCAAACCTTCACCTTAAATGCAAAGAGTAGAGTATTGCCCTCAAAATACAATACTCATATGTGCCTTTTTCTCTTCTTAAAGACCTGCTTTTTGTGGTTATAGATGAGGGTTTCAGTAACTTCACTGTGTGGTTAACCACATGTAGAAAAGCCATAACCTGCTTTATAAAAGCAGAGCTTATTGGCCCTGACAAACCCTTGTGTGTGTGTGTGTGTGTGTGTGTACACACAGTTTTTTTGGGCGTTCAATACTTTAATTTTATTCAAATCTAACCCAGCAAAATTCAAAAATACATACTCACTCTTAACTCACTGAATACAACAGGACCAAATCAACTTGTCACAATGTGGTAATGTCCAGTATTGAAATTGTGTTGATGCACACAGTCCAGAAGGGGACTTGCTTGTTACAGAACAGCATTCACAGACGCAGGCATTATCTTCAAGCGTACAAATCTAAATGGTCATCAATATATAATATTTTCCCTGCTCCCTCACTGCTCTCCAGTGTCACAGCAGTTCATAAACCCATCTTTGTCTCTTATAGCCAGTAAACACAATTTATCATAATCCCTAAGATTTCAACAAAAGCTGTCTTCAAAGTAATGAAGGTTCAATGTAATTAATTAAACGTGCATTGCCCATTCCAAGCACTCTTAATGGAAATGGAGAATATTGATATTGCAATCGACAGATATGATAATGCGTTTAAAATTTGATTTTAGCCCTTGTTTTGTTGTAATTATGGTACAATCATGTGCTATAATGTGCATTTATCACTTGGTCCGCATTTGCCACATTTGTGGGCCTGGTGATAAACAGATTACCCCTCAGCCTCAACCCCCGATCCTAAATCTGGACTCAAATGAAGAAGAATGTTTGTCAACTGCAACAGATGCACATGAATTTGTTGTGCAGGTAATGAATCAGAAAAGAAAGTGTTTGTTTGCTTGAACTGTCTCTGTGAGGTTTACAACTCAAGAGTTATGGAATAAGAAGAGTTACGAAAAACATTAAGCATGGACGGCAGGACATGCACAGAACAGGTTGGTCATGAGTTATAACGATGAGAACATCCTGTTTAGGATGTTTTGCATATAGAGGTACCATCCAATATTAATTTCGTCAGTAAAACCTATGATGAAAATTTTCGTCAACAACTTTTCTCCATGACCAAGACGAGGCGCTGACAAGCTAAAAATAGATCTTTGATGATAAAAACTGTGATGGAATGTGTGTTTTGTTTTTGTTGAAGAGACAAGGCTAAAAGGTTGTAAGCGATATGAGATTACAGCACCAACGAGTTGAACGCCAGTAAACAGTCAGCACCAGGATGTTTTGATAGACTGCAAAACACTCACAACTGAGCAGTGCGAGCTGTAATTCGGCAGTAAATAAGCAGTAGTGTGTGACTGGATGGTGGAGCTTTTGAATGGATTGGTGAAGTTTTAGTTGCAGTGGTGGCTGAAAGCTTAACAGGCAGGTAGGAGGCTCAGTTATCTGTGAGTGCTGTGCTCTGAGTAAACAGTCTGAACTCAGTGGAGTTTTCTCTGACAGAGATGAAAGTTTCGTTTTAACCACCAACTAACTCTGTGTGTGGACATGAGATTCAACCTCCAGACTAACATAGTGCGGATTTAGGAAAAAATCAGAGTGAAATAATGTTATTTCTCTGCTTCTCAACAGTGAGATTGATAAATCAGAGTTTACAGTGAACCAGGGTAACAGTGGTTATCTATATCTTCATTAGTTATTTATCAAATCAACACAATCAAAAGGCAGAGCAGTGATGCAGTCAACATCGTCTCACTCTGAAGTCACCGAAAGCCGCTGTTTGACTTCCAGCATCAAACACCGACGAAAACCCCCCCCATCCTTTCATGTCATAATACGTGGCCAGTCAACGCAGTATAAGGGGGAAATGCGGCAGGACAAGAATGAAGGTTAAGGTGATGAAAGTCCGAGTACGGTGGGTGGGAGTGGTGGTGGATGGGTTCAACAACCACCAACTTTCACCTGGGAGGCTGGTGTTGGCTTCCCATAATATCGACCGTGTTCTTTTTTTCTAAACCCAACCACGTGCAAGTGTTTGCAAACTGTTACCATGCGCGTTTGTTGTTGAAGGAAAAAAAAGTCAATTTGCGTTGTTGTACCAACGTAGTGCATTTATTTTGAAAAAAATTGTATGCAAACTTTACATTTCCTGTGAAAACAGAATTGTATTTTGAAACAGGATATTATTACATTTACAATGTCACATAATGTGTTACCCTCCGAAATAAACTGTGTATTGTTTTCATTTTTCATTCAACACTGACTTACACCGCTCCACCTCCGCGAGAGTGCAACCAGAAAAAACATCCCCTGAAGTTGTGTGTTGTAATGTCTTTCATTATATGCTACCTTCTATAGAAGGGTGCCACTGATCATGTGTGTATCATGTCCAGTGTGTATCCATTCATATACCTACACTGTATCCCGTTCTGCTTTTGTGTCATACAGTAATGCTGCCTGAAAGCAGGGATAAGGAACTGGCCTCTGGTTTATTTTTTCCTCTTCCCGTTAATCAGCACATATGTTACTATATGTTGGATGTGTTTCCATTCACATTTCCTACAACTGCAGAGCAAGGCTGATACCCCGCATAACTCGTGCTCTCTCCGGTGCTGCTGTAGTTGACTGGCGCACCGGGCACCGGCAGGTGAGTCTTCCAGCTCTGGTGTATTCATTTGCACTCCTCATAGTGACTTGATCTCATCCCATGTGTGTTAACATTTGTTTATGGTGTTTCATATCATTGGCCCATAAATATTTATCCATATCTCATAATTATCAGACTTTGATCCTCTGCCGGACCCTCCCTGTGTCCAAGGCTATTCATTTATTTTAAATAGTCTAGACTGTTTAATTGGTCTATATCATCACACTATTATTAATATAAGCAGGGGATTTTAATACAAAGTGCTAACCACTGTATGTGAATGCATGAATGGGTCAGACCTGCAGCACTGGATTTGAAATTAACTGTAATAGACTGGAGCTTCTGTGCTTTGATTACCTGTTGAGAAACAACATGACCCTCATCCATTTAAAATACCTAGTAGCTCCTCTGAGGTCATTTTGGTGAAAGTAATGCAAAAGTAGTGTAATAAGTAACTTATTACTCTACACAGAGAATAATTTTGTTAAGTAATTTATTACTTTCTAATGAAGCTAATTGGTAATATCTTATCAATTACATTTTGAGAGAAATGTCCCCAACACTGATGGTGGCTTCCATCAAACAATAATAAAAGTCTTGTGTCTCATATTTTCTCTGACTTTGTCTGTCTTGAATCAAGACTGTCATCTTTCATTAACCTTAACCAAGAGCTGTGAGTGCCATAACATAGCCATTCTAATAAAACTTAATAAAGCTGCATTTGTATATGTTGTCAATGCACCTTTACTCATATGTTTAGTAAGTTTTGTGACTTGCCAACAACATTTTCTCAAAAAAATTATCAGGGCAGTATTATGTTTCCTCCAAAATTTACTTGCTGTTGCAAAATAGTCTTGGAGATAGGATGGCAAAAATCACACTTAACAAATAAAATAAAATGGGGTGTCGGTGGTTAGTGGATAGAGCAGGCGCCCCATGTACAAGACTGCTGCCACAGCGGCCGGGTTCGACTCCAGCCTGTGGCCCTTTGCTGCATGTCATTACCCCTCTCTCTCCCCCCTTCACGCTTAACTGTCCTATCCATAAAGGCAAAAATGCCCAAAAAAATAAATAAAATAAAATAAAGATTGCAGTCTACAGTCTGTAAAATATAAGTAAGATTTACATGCACTTACTGAGTAGGAGTAGCCTATCTTATTAAAAAATATAAAATAATAATAATAATAATAATAATAATAGTAATGGCATTCCTAGTTCAGACATTCTGTAATTCTGCTGAAAAGCTGACCAAAAAAGCCTATGATTCAAAGTAAAGAATAGTTTCTAAAAGTAAGAACACTCACTATGATCCATGATCTAACAAAACGTTTTAATATGTCTCAAAATTATAGCAAGCATTCTCTTAAACTGCAAAGAGTTAAAACTTTCCCAGTTATATTTCCTCTTCTTATTTTTTTCCTTCCTCTGCAATAGACAAAGCCAACCTCAATTTGTGTCAAGTGCCGTTTTAAGACCTTGGGATTAAAGCTATAAAGTGGCGTCTGTCAGGGTCTTTGACGCCCTGGGGCCCCCCGCTAACATCTGAGAGCCAACGTGCCGTTGTACGGTATCATCTCCCATCATATCATGTCAGCGGTGAGGAGACGGGCCGATGAGACAGGCAGCCTTCACAGGAGCTGACAGGGCTGATTCACGTCAAGAGCGCTTCAACCACAGCCGGGGTCAATCGAAGCTGACTCCACGCCTCTCTCAGCCAAAAGTGGATATCCATCCCAATGTGCATCACACAAGTGTTGCAGGGAGCTGGAAGACTGATGCTTGGCAGTTTATGATGAAGACAGGATGATGTTAAAGAGTCTGTGTGATGGGGATGAGATGAGAAGGGAAATGGAAAAGAAAAACTCTGATGTTTGATATCTTATGCCACACAGAAGATAGGGGCCAGTGTCTGCTCCCATGACTGCGAGAAACAGATAAGTTCATGAGCAATCTGATCCAGTAACAAGAGGCTGTAGAGCTGGAATACCACACTATCAATGACAATGCATCCCCATTTTGACAAAGCAAAAATTTGCATTGATGAATTGCGAAAACAACATTAGCAAGATCTGCAGGGGCTGATTTAAATAAAAAACAGTGCAAGCAGCATCTATGGATGCCTGGGGGTGGGGCCCAGTTCATTGCTTAGGAAGGTGCGTTGCAGCGTATGATGCCAAAAAAATCCTATATCCCGATCTTCCACATGGTGGGGCCCATAGGGCAAGCGCACAAGAGAGTTACGGCAGCTGAACACCAAACAGCTAACTTCCGATTTAGTGATCCGTTAATTTAAATGGGGATAAAAATGATTCAATCATGCAGCTTTAAACAGCTTAGTTTAAAAATTTATCAGGAGCTATGTTGTTTGTTGTTGTTATTTAAATATTTAATTTTATTCCAGGTTCCCTTTCTTTAAAAAATAAAATTAAAAAAAAATAAATAAATAAAAAAAATTCTGAGAATATGTCTATGAAGAAGAGGCACAAGTGAAATCGGGGGCCCCATAAAAAAAATAAATAATTGGGCATACCGATACCCCTAGGGGTAATTTGAAGTACTGCAGGGGGTGAGATTTTTTTTAAATATATTGATTTAAAAAATATCAGTCATGCATAATTCCTAAATAGTACTATAATAAGTTAGAAAAAATGGAAAACCTTAGTTCCACAAACCATATTTTATATTGAGTATTGCAATTTCCACTGCAATAGTTAACTGGCACAACAAATGCAGTCACGTTGACTTTTGTTTATTGTGTACTTCTACCTAATATGTTTTGCGTTGGTCAGGGGGTACTTGGCTGAAAAAAACACTTCCACACATCACAGAAAAAAATTGAGAACCATGGCTCTAGGGCAGGGATCAGCAACATTTACTACCAGAGGACCCATTTTTGGTCCAACAAAATAAATTAAATCTGTCTGGAGCTGCAAAATATATTTCAGCTTTATAATAAAAGTAACACAGCCTTATTAGGTCTAAATTAGCTTATCAACATTACTAATAGGTCTGATCATTATTATGTTTTACCATGAGGTGGCTACTCTGCAGTAAGGTATTCATGAATATTTGGTACCTTGCAACGAAAGTCTATCTATCTATCTGTCTATGCACTATTAAATTCTAAATTTTCCTCCAAGACTTTTTTTCTTTCTAAATTTTGAATCCATGGCCAGCTTCACTAAGGAGACTCAAGACAAGCCACCACTTTTGTTCTGTAACAGTTAGAGAAAAGGCACCAGGCCATAGGCATAGCTATGACTCACATTTCAGTTGACAAAATGTAAAAAAATAAAATAAAATTTGTTGCAGGCCTATAGGTTGCGCATTTTTACAAGTGGATAATGTAAGAATCACTTTAGGCCAACAGCAATGGTAAATGAAAATTGAAATTATAAAAAATAATTGTGATTCATTTCCATGTAAGCCAATTTTTTATCAAAGCTATAGGGAGCCCTTGGAGAGGGGCTAAAGAGCAGCATGCAGCTCTGGAGCCACAGGTTGCCTACCCCTGCTCTAGGGTGTCCTTCCAGAGAAGAAAACGTGACACAGGGCCATACAGGCCACTCTACATACTGGGAAACTTTGTGAATGCTGGAGCCCCACTGCATGAGGCTGGTGCCCTTCTCTTTTGTCACCTTTGCCTCTCAGACAGCCTGAGTCTGTCACTGAGTAGAGGCATAAGTTCTTCAGATAAGCCCAAATTGTAAAGTTAATGTTTTATGGTGAAAACATTTTCAGCACACACAACAACCCTCATTTTTTTACACCCATGTAAAACTTGCTTCCATTCACCTCTCCTTGCGTCTTTACATTGACTTTGTATGGAGTTACACCACACCCAAAATGTGCTTTGTCTTCAAAGTGAACACACCTCAATAACGTTTCACACCCACACTGATTGATACCCTCGTGCAACAGTTGTATGATATGTAACAAATTAGCACCCAATGAATGACATTACAAATGTAATACAGAATAAGTAAAAGAAAATCTTATTTGGGTAGCGTTGAGCTGCAGTGGGACTGAAACCTTAGAGGGACAGAGAAAAGACTGACACACGACAACGGCCCCTATAGCAGCTGTCACCGCATCACTTCCTCCTCCTGTTTTTCCCCACTCCTATCTCCTTGCTTTTCTCTCCATGTGTCTGCTGGCTTGCCTCTCCTTATCACTCAAGGGTCTGCTAATTCACCAGCAAGGTTGCACTGATAAGCTTTTCTCTCTGAGTCTTTCCATCTCTCTCTCTCTCTCTCTCTCTCTCTCCATGGATGGACAGGTCCCAGTGTCCTCTAACATGTGTCTGTCTGGATGTGATGGTGACACGGGGACCTGAGGGTGACAGCCCAGCTTGGCCTTGAATTAAGGAGCATTACAGATACGCTGATAAAGTGACACTGTCAGTAGTGGAGAGGGGAGGTGAATGAAAAAAAGGGGAGAGAAGGGCTAGAGAAGTGGAGAGCAGTTTGATGGAAGAGAGAGAAAGAGAAAAGGAAAGGAAACATCCCGTGACTGTGACTGACTGGCCACACATACAGTATATTGAGGATGATAATTCAAGCTTCTCTCTCTAAAGTATCCAAATATTTTATTTTTTTTTCCTCCTAGTAACTGAGTACAAAGGGGCAAACACACTGATAGCAATAGCTGATGTGCCCCATTTGATGTGTCAATTGATTGTCCTACAGTGTATTACACTATTTAGGTAAACTATTATATTTCAGATACCCCCATTGATTTTAATATACATTTTCTATGACACGATTTTCTGATTTTACCTGTTGAACCGTCAACATAGCCCATTCTCATTTCCAACTCATCAAATACCAACACTTTGTCAGTGATTTCAGCATCAGACACAGACACGAAAAGGCACCTTTCATGCTGGTATGATACACTACCAGGCAGCATCAGTTTGTAACACCGGATGGCGTCAGTTTGAAATGTAACAACATAATTTAAAGAGCTGAAAAGTCGTTATAGGGCAGGTGGAAGGGGAGGTGGATGGGTCCAACAAACCCCTAGACTTTCACCCACGAGCCTGCTCCTTGTTTCCCATGTGAATGCTGAGCCAAACCATGAGTTTCTTTCTAAACCTATCCATGTGTTTTTGTTGCACAAGAAAATAAACGTAAGAACAAGGTGTTTTACCAACCTTATAAGTGTATTTTTGAAAAGACTGTATGCATCTAGCAAGCAGAAACTGTACATTTCCTGTCAAAACTGAAGTCTATTTTGAAAAGGAGCAATGCATGTAACAACTATAAATTGACACACAGTCCTGGAGCATCAACAGAAGTAGGAGGATACCTAGTTCATTATAGTTATATGTGAAAGTCCACTGACAAAGTGGTTCATTGAGCGACCTCTTAGATTTCAAGTCATGCCTTGTCTCACTTGACCTTATTTTTATAACTTAGTCCTAGTTTGCAAACATATATCACAGGTTGTTTTTGGCTTCATGGTGAGCTTCTTCTCTTGCTGCTCCATAAAGGTCCTACAGATGCTGTTTGTAGCTGCCCATCAAGAAATGTTCAGTCAGTTACCTGATCTCATCCCTACTGTTAGCTATACTTTGCCACTTGAGCAGAAGACCCGGCATGACTCTAATGAGGAGGGAGCCTTTTGTGTTGTATCTTGATGCAGAAGAGGTGGGAAGGGGGCAAGAAAACTACTTGGTCTTGATTTTGTTGAAGATCATGAAAACACCTGGCTTTGTTGGCTGGAAAGGCAGCAATGTATCACTAAAAAACCACTGTCTTTGAGTAGCACAATCGCTGCAACTGATGTTGTTGGTTGGCCTGAACACCGGTCTCCTGCTACTGTTTGTTGGACCCATCCACCTCTCCTCCAGCCCACCCTGAGCAGACTTTTGTGCTCTTTAAACTACATCCTTTACTCTGGGCATCTAAGAATTACATGGATGGGTTTACATTGGAGTTTATAGAAAGCCTGGTGCATCTTACAGAGGCACTAAAGGATGTCACCAGGGACACCCACTGTCCAGTTGGCCTATTTAGACACACTGGGAGTGAGACCAGGCTGGGCCTGGCTTGTCCTAAAAAGAGGTTCAGTATAAATATATCTTAGCCGTTTCTTTTTTTTCATTTTCAATTTCTTTGTTTAGTGTTATTCATAACAACATAATCATAATTATTTATTTCTTTGAGAATATTGCACTCTCTGGGGAAAATACTCTTACCTTTTTATTCCTTTTAGCTATTTCCAAGCAGGTACTGTGGCTGCAGAAAAAGCAGCTATGGTTGCTGGGTCCTCATTTGATGCTCCAAAATTGAAACAAGGGCAGAGAAGGGGCATGGAATCAGTTTGATGCACCTCATAATGCTTTTGGTGCGTGTTTGACCATTTAAAATAACAGGTGCACTTAAAAAAATGCGCATGTCAGTCGCTTTCAGTGCAATTGAGCCTTTAAGGCCAAATACTCCTCTGTGTGTGTGTGTGTGTGTGTGTGTGTGTGTGTATGTGTGTGTGTGTCTGCTGTGTGAGCTTGCAAGAGAGGAAAGCCTGCATGTGTTTGTATGTGCCTGGGAGCATGTCTGTGTCTGTGACAACAGCCTGAGGCATTTTGTGTGTATTGTCTTAGAAATGGTTAGCATGTGTGAGTGTGTGTATGTGTGTGTGATACTCCTCTGGAATAGCACAGGCTCTTTTCTGCTCTGTTTCCTTTCTGTTTCCATCGTTTAGCCAGAGTAAGAAGATCTGTCTCAAGGTCGCTGCCCTCTGTTACCCAGCAGCCCTTGAATAAGTAAGGAGAGGAAACCTTACTACTGCTGCTACTACTGAAGAAGTCAATATATTTAAGCAGAGGTGGGCAAAGTAACCAAAACCAGTCCATAACACTGGGGGGAAAAAACTTCAAACTTAAAGATGACCGAGACGTACAAAGCCAAGACAGCCCTTACAGAATGACTGAATTCTTCTGACTGACTAAATACAAAGGCCAACGCACTGGACAAAAGCTAAAGAGTTTTCTCCACTGAACCAGGACAGAAACAGCAGAACAATGTTGGATGGAGAGATAGGGGCAGCAAGTACTGAAAATCTGAAGAAAAATGTTCATCACAGCATGGTAAACTTAAGCTGAGCTGTGGCTTTGCTCTGAAACCTGGATCAACCAATCATTTCTTTTGCTCTGATGTGACACTTACGTTCTTGATTGGTGATTTTTAAATAATCTTAATTGAGAAGAACTGACACTATTTGAAGGCTTTGAAGGCAAACAACTAAAACTATCAAGCAGCACACACCACACAGAACAGACTGTACAACTTCCAAACAAATCTTAACTATAACTGAGCAAATAATCATGTGCTGGCCCCTTTAGTAAAATTCTTTTTTATTTTCTCAATGACGATGACACATGCAGAAGCAAAAGTTCTCAACAAAACTGTCTGAGTGAAGACTTGTCTAAGGAAAAGCCAACATGCATGGGTAACTTATAACAAAATGGTAAATGGACTGCACTTGTGTTGCGGTTTTCTAGTCTTCCGACCACCCAAAGCCATTTTACAGACATTCACCCACACAGTCACACACTGGTGGCCAAGGCGACCATACATGGTGCCACCTGCTACTCAGATACCATTCAATATAATAAATGATTGTACCAATCAATGTCTGAATCCCTTTTTTGGTTTTAATCCCTGTAGGTTTAGTGAAGTTCTAGGTTTTAGTATTCTAATTATTTTATCCTGTTTTAGGTTCATTTGGATCTAATTGTAGGCCTATTTTAATCAGCTATTTATTTGCTCCACCCTAATGATTCATCTGCTGTATCAGATTATCAGCCAGTTGACCTTTAGGAAAATAAAACAAAAATAGCATCAACCATGTTCATTCACAATTCACTTAAAGAAAGGAAATACACTGGTTCACTCACTCGCAAAAGTTCCTAGTTCAAATCACAAATCACCAGTACGGTATTGAAAAGTCGAGGGTTGTCAATACTGACCACAGTGGAAGGAAATAGAAAGAAATAGTCCGCACTGACCACAGTAGTGGAAGAATCCCAAGATCAGCGTTCAGCAAGAGAGTCAGTACAATACCTGGTGACCCTGGCGCTGAAGAACTCTTTGTCCTGTCCAGCACTGAAGTGTGTGTCTTTGAGGTTGCTCCTGCGTGTGTGTGTGACAATGTGGTTGTCGATCCTCAGGCCTGGCTCGCCATCTTTGAATCTTCAGACGCACTGGTATAACCATGCACCCAACTCAACAAAAAAACCTGACCTGTTTGTGAGACAGGGTCGGTCATACAAATATATTAATACACTAGGCTAACAAAGAAAATAAACTTCAAAATACATGACTGAGAGCAGTATTTCTCATCATTCACAAAACTGCGTCATACATGTAGCCCACGTTCAGCTCTCAGCCATGCTTGGCTAGTGGCAAGTTGTGCTTAGCTAGCCACTATCGTAGCTACACTCACACGATATAGAATAACTTAATACAGAGTCTGCAAAACAGCAAAGTTTCTGCACTGCCACACACAGTAATAGCATTCTCCATTCACAAATATACTCCAAAGAAAATAACTAAAAGAACTGACATAGGAATGACATCGAAATCACTCACCAAATCTGTTCAATGAATGTACAAACTTACCACGGTAACTCTGGTGCAGTTTTAACAGATAAAGTAAAGTATCCTATCCCGTTTATCTTTGTTCGTGTTTCCTACAAAATTAGTGTTTTCTGTCAACTTATGACTAAATCAGGTGGTCTATATCAGTTTTGTCGACTCTTTTCTCTGGCACAAGTTCTTCAGACAAAAATCCCTCCAGTCTTTTTCTGCTGCCAGACTCGCGTCTGGGTTTCTTAAAGGGGCAGCGCACATATTTTGGTGTTGAATGGATGACAGTTACTGATGGTTCTAAAAAATTGATTATACGTGATATATTTATTCTTCAGTGTTTATTTTTGATATATATCCAGGGGTTACTCATTCTATGAACTTAATTAATATTCAGGGGTTTCTTAGTATTCTATTATTTGGGGGTTACTCTGAACTTAACCTATGTTGCATAATCACTTAGGAACCTTCCTGGATGTCTCCACTCAACCAGCAGTTATAACTGGTGAACTAAACACAAACAAAGCTTTGGTGCATGTTTTCCATCAATGGGTCATACAGACCTGAACCTGTTAGCTTACCAGCAGGTAGCTGGAAACTTGTAACTACATAAAAAAGCAGGAGTAGCTCTACATTTTCATGAATTATAAATAAAGTAAATGTGTTAAACGTGTGGGCAAGGATGGTCTAAACAGACAGTGTCAGCTTAAAATTCAGATGTAAACATTCAGCACCTGCTCAGCTGCTCGCGTTGTGTAAAAGTGATATTCCAACAGAAGAGATGTGAGTCCAGTGATGCATCGCCTTATCTTAATCACTTACCGTAACTTCAGCCATTATTTCTTCTAGTGAAAAGGACAGTAGGAAAGAAATTTAAATTGAGGAAATTAAAGGGATAGTTTCAGTTTTTGGAAGTGGGGATATAGGGGATACTTACTCTAGACAGTGTATCACAAGCAGTAGATGTCAGTCAACACGCCCCGGTTTGGAGAAGCAGACAGGGGTCTGAAACAGAAGCTAAGCTACTGCTAGGAGGGGTCAACACTAAAATTTATATTAACCACCTAGAAAAGTCCCACCTAAATCAATCATTATCAGCTTAAGTGTATGCTCTATTGAGAGTATTTCCACTGCTTTACTTTTCTGTCAGACAGTGATTTCCAGCAGGACAATTAAGCTGTTATATCATTCACTTCAAACCAGACTCCATTGAGAAATACAGTGATTTAAAATTGCTGAACAAAGGTGCCTCTAGTCTACCACTGCCTCTATCAGTTAATTTGTTTGTGTTATTGTGTGACTTTGGCATTTGATAGGGTTTGTTGTGATTTGCCAAAGTCACACAAAAACACAAACTAACTGATTGGAGCAGCAGTAGACCAGCAGCTTTGGTGTTCAGAGGGCTAAAATGAATGTTTTTCTCAATGGAGTCTGGTGGCTTTGACAAGAGCATACATGGGGAAATGAAGCTGTTAACAGCTACCTCATCGAAATGGGCTGTCTGACAGCAAAGTAAAGCGGTGAAAATACTCTCAATATAGCATACACTTAAACTCATATTGTTGTTTGTTTTTTTGGTGGGACTTTTTTTAGGTGGCAAAAATACATTTTGGGGTTTGTGAACCCCATCTACAGCAGTAAATTACTGAGCCTATATGTTGGACTTCTGCCATCTTTCTTAAACTGGGGGCGTGCAGAATGCCATCTTATGTATGTAATACACAGACAGATTAGTACTTCAAACAGCCCAATTTCAAAAACTAGCCCCTTAAGAAAGCACTGAATCCGTCATGTTGTAGATGTACATATGGACTACATTTCCTAACACTGAGTTATGGCTAATCATGTAAAATCACTGTTTGGGTCACGTACGTGGCTTTAAGCTCAGGATTCAGCATGCGTAAACTGTTTATGATATGCACAGACAGGTTCCATAGGCATACATATGTGTAACTTTAATATAGATTCTGAGGTAGGGTGCTGGTGAAAAAGAGCACAGGAGCTCAGTCTGAATAAATACTTATTCACAAACACAGATCCTCTCTGACATGGGCAAGATGTTACACACACTGCAAGGATATATGGATTGCTCTCTACATGCACAAGAGAGCAGCAGCCTCCAGTACAACCATAATTCACATTTCTGGCTGGAGCAATCAGATCACCATTCTCATGCAAAGGTAACATTTGCCTTTATAATGGATTTCTGCCTTTTCCATTATTTTATTGGGAAGCTGAGGCTCCACTCATCACTGTGTAGATATATAGGTTAACATCATTGTGGCATTTTAGCAAAAGGCCACCCTGAGTACCCCTCTGCCCCAGTATGAATAACTGATATCTAACTTCAAGACGCTGCACAGCTGAATTCATCGCCAAGCCAATGTAGAATAAGGTGTTGTCTTTTTTTTTTTTTTTTTTGGATTGTTTTTTTGCTTTTTATTTTGTTTGTTTGTTTGTTTTTGGAGACAGTGATAAACTGTAGAAAATAATTCAACCACAGCTGCTGACAATTACAGTAATGGCTTTCGAATTACAAATATAAAGACAATATAAAATGTCTAAACATCACAGAGTCTTCTCTGACAAGCCATGATTGAAGTATAGCTGGAAATCTTACGTATCAAAGACAGTAATTTGGTGCTATGCTTAATGAAGACTGAATTTAGTGTTGGTCAGTTCAAACACAAGATTCATCATAATCCTAATGTAAACGTCATACAAGTCATGCAATTTGTCCATGACTAACAGAAGTGAAGTGAAGTGTGACAGTTCACCCCAAAATAAAACTTACTTGTAAAGCTATATATAAGTCTAGACAATGTTGGTGTAAGTTGCCAGGTGTTGGAGATATGGGCTGTAGAGATGTCTGCCTTCTCTCCAATATTATTGACTTGAGGTGCGGAAAGCACCAAAACAATACTTAAAAATTCAACAGCAACGTCATTTTCCAGAAGTCATGACCTGGCTACTCAAGATAATACACAGACCTTGTTGTGAGCAGTTTCACCTGTCAACCGTATAATGCCAACCATATTACCAAAGCATGTATCCACTGCTAGCTCACCTAGGACCACTGAGCTTTCTAATTTACAGCCTAAGTGGAGGAGGATGCCATTGATGTTTACACTGTGCACTGTCACAGATGGGTCCATGTCATTGGTCCGATAGCCCACTGGTCCGATATCCCATTAGTCCGACGGTCTGCGGTGCTGAACGGCTCATGGCGGGCGTATTTCTACCTTGATGGTGCGCCGCGACCAGCTCTGGGTCAGCTGGGAAAGGCTTGAGGCAGAGCAGACTCACGGCTTATGTGTTTGTCACTTTCTTTTTCATTTTAACCCACACCATGATCTTTTCCTGACCCTAACCAAGTGGTTTTTGTGCCTCAACCTAACCAGACCTTAACCACAGGGCATCATGATGATTCCTAACAATTTGACTTCAGAACAATGGGTTTAATGTGGTCGGAACAATGGGATGTCGGACCAGTGGGCTGTCGGACCAATGGGCAGTTCCCGTCACAGGCTCATTCTTGAGTAGATGCGCGCCTCCTGCATAGCGATACAGTTGGTGGGTGTAGTTTGGTAGAAAGAAAATAGTTCCAACATGAAACTGCTCACAACAAGGTCTGTGGATTATCTTGAGTAACCGGGAGTTTATTTCTGGAAAAGGTCACTGCAGTGTCAAATGTATTTTTGGCATTTTGAGCACCACAAGCCGATTGCCATCAAGTTGCATTATATTCATTATATCTCCAACACTCGGCAACTCATGCCAAAACAATCTTGACTGATGAATAGTACTTACAGGTTAGGAAAAAATGTGTAGGCCTATTTTTGATTTTGGGGTGAGCTTTCCTTTAACTTCGCCACCTCTACAGCCACTTCCCCTAGCTTTTCTATAGGGACCATCCAAGCCTGTCTTCTACACTTTAGACGAGACAGTTTGAAACATGGCGACAGGGGTACTTAGTATTTCTATGATACAGCCAGATACCAGCTCATTAGAACCAAGGTTATCAGAAAAGTTACCAGTTATATTCTGTGACTTCAGTGATGCAGGATTGTTGCACTGAAGTAGTAACTATCACATCAAATGCATCTGATTAATAAATGCATGCTGCTTTAACATGACCTTTTTAACATACACATATAAAGTAGCTGTGAAGTGCAGGCTTTAAAGGCTTCACTCACTTAGTTCTTCTAGTCATTATGATGTATATATACAGCAGCGACTAAGTGTGTAGTTCCATTATATTGCAGAGAAGGACATCTCTACAGCTGATATCTCTAACTCTGCAACTTGCACCAAAGTGATCTAGATTGATAAACAGAACTATAGCTAAGGGGGAAAACATGTATTTTTGATTTTACGGTAAACTGTCTCTTTAATGTGTATTTCCTTTCTCACTGGTAATGATTTTTATCATCTCAGAAAGAGCTGTTAAAGTTCAAGCAGTCTGGTTTGTAATGCATGTGGTAGGAACTGCAGTTGGTATGTTCTACAGTTAGTTGTTTTGTCACAAAGTTGTCATATTTACTATTCTTTGCAGAATCTGACCGTGTCTCACAACATTTTGTTGTGAGACAATGGATTGTTCTCATCTAATCAATTATGCCCTCAACACTTCAATCTACAGTTTTAATGTATGGCTCATTTCATCACATTGTGACCATGTTGCATATTTCACGAGTGACCTTTTAGTCCAATGTAAAGCTGAGTTTGTGGCTGCGCTTTCACCCTGTCCACTTTCAGTGCTGATGTCTCTTCTTATCCTCGATGACACATCAAATAAAGGAGAATGAGTGGCTGTTCAGTCTCTGTGTACATCGCCCATCTTTCTGATCGTTACATTAGCCTAAATCCCCTCAGCCTTGCTGCCGCTGGCGCTCGAGTAGTTGTTTCTACTTCTGCGGTCAGTCCATTCCCATCTCGTCTCCTCACTGTTTCCCTTGTGCCGCCTGCCACCACCTTTAATGAAGCTTGCTGGCCCCTTTAAGTCCCTCTGTATTTGACAGTAATGTGACACAGTAATATCCAATGATGGGCCCCCCTCCATCCACATCAGTGATGAATAATATATATCTGCCGCCTTATAAACATAATACATTAGTTAGAAGAACTAGATGTGTGTGTTTATGTGGCACCTTTGTGTGCGCAGATTAATTAAAGATGAATATATGCACATTCCTACCATTCTGACTGACACTAGAGGTAAAAATAAATAGGTTATCAATGAATAATTGACTGGAGGATGGGAACGCTCACGTCTCAGTCGCCACTCTAACTCGCTGGAAGTGAAGTGTCCACTAGGTCGTCTCGCTTTGTCTCAGACAGCCGTGTTGTGCAGATTAAGGGCAAGAGAGGGGGCATTACAGGGAGTGCTAATAGGCTAAGCAGTGTTTTCCCAGGCAGAAAACTGGATGGAGAAACCCTCCGCCGCACACACACATACCCACACCCCAAGCCTTCTGGGTGACAGGGAGTGTGTGGAAGAAGCCACTCGGCACACAGTGCTGACTGGCACTTTGAATCAGCCTCAAATGTACTCAAGCTTCACGTCACATTTGTAAGGTTGATTTCAGTCACTGCGAGTCACTGTGTGCGCATACGCCTCTGTCCACACATTAACTTCCAGAGCATCCACACATACACACACCCAACGCTTACTAATACTCTCACACACTCTGGCAGGGTGAGTTTATCCTTCAGTGTTTGACCGTAGTAAAGAAGCTGCCAGTCATTCGCGGAGAAGCTTGTAAATCCACAGGAAGAAGGAAGTAAAAGGGACCAATTACTTTTAGATCTCCGTCCCTCTAATAAGCCAAGTGAGTCACATAAACTTTCACCTTCCAAGACCTCTGTCTGCTTTACTGGGACACCTTCTGTGAGTGTGTGTGTGTGTGTGTCGGTTGTCTGGCTATTAATGTGTGTGTTGTCTGCTTGTTTATGGATTCCCAAGTGTATTTATCTTCATGCGTGTGTTTGCATATGATCTAGTTGCATCAACATGTGTCTGGGTGTAACATTTTTCTGTGTGAGTCAATGTGTGTGTTAGTGCTGTGTCTGTGTGTGTTACGAGCCTGACCAGCAGAGTAAATGGGAATGAGGGAGGGAGCAGTGTATTTTACTACAAAGTCGATTGCCAAATGAAGGAGGTGGGAGAAATTGTCCTGTCAGTCAGAATCAGGCCTTGGCTAAATGTGTTTGTATGTGTGTGTGTGTGTGTGTGTGTGTGTGTGTGTGTGTGTGCGTGTGCGCGCATGAGCAGGTAGGAACCCCATGGCCCCTCTACTGAAGCTTGATCATGACCTTGATGTCCACTTAACTCACTAACTAACTTCCAGACCTGCACTGACCTGCCCTTTATGTCCAGTAGACCTAGTTTTCCTGATAGATGCTGCAACACACACAGTACATGGTTGTTGTTAGCTGTGTGCTGCAAGGCTGCTTTTGTCTCTTTTCAGAACGTCGTACTTGGCTATAGTTTATAAGACACAGGATTATTTGCTTTATGGAAGTGTTTTTGGTAGACAGCATGTGTTCCTGAAGCATGAAATACACTGAATGTAAATGCTCATTCATTCAGATGAGAAACTTAAAATGTACCTCCTCCTCCACCTCTGTATTCTCCCAAGACAACCCGGTCTCTCTCCAAAGTTGTCAAAAACTCTCAGTCAGTGACTTTCAGCATCAGACACTGAAGAAAAAAACTGTCCTTTCACGTCAGCATGATCACCATTTTTGTTTATCGCCGCCTGGCAGCATCAAGAGGAAACGTGGCAGGACAACAATGAAAGTTAAGGCAGTGGAAGTCTGAGTCTGTTGGTAAAACATAATCACGTGTGAAAGAGACTGTATGCAAATTGGACGTTTCCTGTGAAAACGGAAATGTTTGTATTTAATAGTTTATTTGTATTAACAGAACGTCGAGGTTGGAGTGAGAATGTGTTGGCTACGAAGCAGGGTCAACAGTGTGACTGTGTCAGATACATCACTGGACAATGTGATATATGTACACAATAATAGTAAAGCTGAAACAAAGTCAGAGATGTTGGCTTAAGAATTCCATTTACAAAAAGCTAGAAAATATGACTTGCAAATGTCAATATTGCAATGGCATTTTAACTAAGCTATTACAGTAGCTGCAGGCACATTGTTTTCGTCTTTCTTTCCTTTGTAGCAGACAGTGAACAGCAGCTCTCATAGACAGAGTGATGTACCTCACTTCTTCAGTGCTAAATAGAACAATAGGTGTATGGGTCTAACCCTGTGTTCAGATATTAGCACTGCTTTAAGAAACATAAAAAAGAAAGAAGAAACACACAAGCGGCATCCTCCGGAGTTGAAAAATGCAGCTAATGTGAAGTGCCAAAAACTGCAGTTCTTTGCATGGCCACTTGAGGCTGGCTCCAAAACAGAGTCAATCCCCACAGACCCCATGTTAAAATGCCCAGAATGCCACAGAAATAAATATATTTACAGCCGGATTTCAAATATTCATTTTGGTCCCTATAACTAATTTCCCAATTCATGGCAAGTGTATGAGGAGTGAATTTCATATAATTCAACTGTAACCAGTCAATTTTATTAAGGCTCAATGTTATGCTTATAAGGGCATGGCTGCTTTGAGAGACAGGCTGTCTGTGAGGTATCACTGCAGTCTAAGGGCCAGATCCACCCCTCGCTCCTCCACAGCTCGGCCCTCACGTCAGAATGTGGTCACATCTGGTTCCACAAATCCAAGAGTGCTGAACTTGAGCCTTCTCAACAGGAGTCCACAAAGCAATGAGTGACATCACAGTAGCTATGCCTATTATTTTTATACATCATATGGTACAAACAAGTCAAACCTGGCCAAACTTTTGCTGCAACCCAATGAGATGTCTATTATAAACTTGTGCAGTGATCTGATATGTGATAATGCTTCAAATTCACAGATGTATAAGTACAGTAGCCATTCCTAGAATGAAAAAAAGACAACAAAAAAAAACCAAAGGTAAAAGACTTAAACTATATTTATAGAACCATTACTTTATTTGAAGCACATAACAGCAAGATTGGAAACAAATAGAACAACAAGAACAACCTTGACAGTGACCCATCACACAGTAAAATAAGCCAATGAGCTCCTGGCCACAGACTTCTCCTTCTCGCCCCAACCCCCGGCCCAGCTCTTTGAGTTCAAAAAGAGAGCGGAAGGGATGAAATCTGAGTGCCTTTGACACATAGCCCATCCATATCCCTGCTCTGTCACTGCCTTTCCACTCCTATTCTCATTAGGGTAATGTGATTTTACAAAGTGGCAGTAAGGAGGGGAGATGAGGCGACAAACCGGAGTGGCTGCTTGACGTCTCACCGCATCGCGACAACTCATCCCAGCGCCGGATCCCTGATTGGCGGTCCCGCTGAATGCTACTGAGTCGTGAGGAAACGTGTCATTTCCGAACATCATCTCTAGCGATGATGGTGACTCTGTCACACAAATGCACACGCACACACACACACACACACGCAGAGGATAGGAATGGAAGAAAATGGTCAACATGTGAGCAACAGCTGCAATCAAATGCTTCTAAAATTAGAAATTAAATCAGCAGAGAGGAATGAAATCATATGGGAGAAATGCAGAGACTAACACACTCATTAAGAGTTGTTTAACCTTTGTTATCCTTCTAGAGGACATGAGTGCATGTAGGACTTGTGGCAGAGCCAAACCATTTCTCCTTTGTTATGCTATATCTGATATCATTTTGCCAGGAAAACTTTAATGCTCACTTCGTCTACTGCACTGGACTGTATATCCACTAAAATTTACCTTTTGTGTCTCCATCTGTGTCCTTTTTTTGCCTTGCACTCTTTTTATTTGGGCATTAAGTTTGTCAGATTGTCAACTTTGCACTCAATATATCTCCTACTTAAATAGGCAGGTCCATCAGAAAGTTGTTAAGCACCAAGTGTGTACACCATTTGATTTCAATAACATGACCATTTGCTCTAAGTCTACCCACAGCACAGTGTTTACAACAGAGACATCCTGCTGCTGGAATTTTTGTTAGACATTCATGTTCCCAAAGCATGACTCTGACTGACTTTGGTTAACCTCTCCTCCAGCACTACATACCCTCATTCAACAGTTTGCATGATATCCTACACACATGCACATACAGCGGTTTATATGATAGCTGAATTAATGCCCGATGAATGACTTAAGGCACTTCACGTAATGTTATGGATGTTAGGTTTAGGCAAATAAAGTGACTGTGGTTGGGTTTAGGAAAAGAAACATGGTGACGCCGCACATTCTCACTCCAACCTTGTCACAGATCGACGTTTGATCGTGGACTTTTCGCATCCAGGTACGACGCGCAAGGTACCCTGGGTGCGTTGGGTGTTGATAATCTGGGACCATGTGTTAAAATCTGCCTGTTAAATGCCTTGTGTTTTTTTTAAATACACTTAAGTTTTCAAAGGAAATGTACCATTTACATACAGTCTCTCTCAAAATAAATGCACTAACTCAGTACAATACCGCAAATTGATGTTTTTTTGCCTCCAACAACAACAAACGCACGTGGTTCCGTTTAGCAAAAATTCACACGGGGTTAGCTTTGGGCAACAAAAGCACATACTTGAGTTTAGGAAAAAGAACAGGGTTAGGCTTTACAATCTCCACCCTGCCCTACTCAGACTTTCACCGCCTCAACTTTCATTGTTGTCCCACTGCATGTCCTCCTGACGCCGCCAGGTACAATGAACTGTAACGGTGACCGGCCACATATCATGCCAACGTGAAAGGATAGCTCTTTTCGTTGGTGTTTGTTACTGAAAGTTAGTGCCCAAGCATTGGATTTTGACAGCTTCGGACTGAGGCCGGAGTGGGTGATAACATATCTTAAAACGATGCAAAGTTCTGAACACCGGTCTTGTGGGGAAAGTCCTGTATTTTGTGACTCATTAATGGATCGTTTCCTTCTTTACACCTGTCAGTGTTTTTGTTAAGTGATCACAGCCTTCCCAATTCCATGGGTTATACACAAATTTCTGGCTGATAATTACATAACATATGTATGAATTCTGGTGCATTACTTTTCGTAGTAAAATGTATGGACGGTACATGAGAACAGCCTGTCCAGCACCACCATGGGGTTGACATTTGTGGTGTTTGAAATGTCTATTAAACTATGGATGGATTCCCATAAAATTTTGTACAGAAATTAATCCCTTCAAATTTTCTTTTTAGTGCTGTGATTAGGTTTTGCATGTTTTCCTGTTCTTTGGTTTATGACCAGACCTCCACAACTAACAGCCTTCCCATCAGCCTCAGCTGTACTTTATGTATGGTGCTAATTAGCAAATTAGATAATATGCCAACATGCTAAAGTAAGACAATAAACATGATAAACATTATGCTCAACATCATCATGCTGACATTTAAATTTAACTCACACATATAGTATAATAATAACTACTGCTCATATTTGACATATCTAAACCTACAATATAGTTTTTTCCTTCAAAAAGATTCTTTAGCAAATGACACACTAACAAAGGACAATTACAAATATGTCAGTCCTTTGCTTTTAATGATAACTCCTCTTGTGTCTCCTCAAAACATTTACATCTCAAAAACTGCTGTCAACCCATGATTATTTGTCCAAAAATCAAAAAGAAAATTGGAAATATTAAGTTATTAACATTAATTGTTATTTCTATTATTGGACAGTAGATACGGTTAAACCACAGGATAGCAACGTGAGCAGACTTACAACAGACAAAAGCATAACACTCTAGAAACTGTCAGCTGCAACTATATAAAGTGTTTTTCCTCCCTCTTAACCCAAAAGCAGTTTCACACACTTTTAATTATGACAGACGGGACTGAGCACACACAGCACTGACAGCAGCGTCCTCTAATTGACAAAGACATTAAAGAAAAGATATACTAATACAGTTTGTATATGTCCACCATTCTCTGGGGGGTTGTGTATGTGCTGTGCACTGACGTATAGATGCGTCCTGTCAGCGCTGCAGCCATGCAACAAACAAACACACACACGAGCACACACACACACACACACACACACAGATAAACACGTGGACAAACATCAAAATATGTTGTCTCCCACTGGGGTTGACAGCCGATGTTCAAATCGCTGCGAGCATTTCTACATCGCTTTGTGTGAATCACAGCTCAAAGACGAGCACGTTGTTGATTTAACTTTTAATGCTTTGCCCGTCGAGCGAGCACCCACACCCCGCCCCCACCCCAACCCCACCCCCACCACCTCCACCCCACCACCCCTCCACCGCCTCCTTCAAATTAATTAGGGGAGACGTTTCACAAATTAAGTTTATTCATATTGTCTGTTCGCTTGCTGCGACAGAATAAAATAATGAAAAAAAGACCCCTGTACTTTTATAGCCCTACTGTTAGTGCTAACAATGGCTGTCACAAAGCAGATTTTTTTTATTTTTTATTTTACACAGACATACACACACACATACTCCAGCTCCACCCCTCCATTTGCCAAGCAGGAAAGTAAGTGGTGGTGCTGGGCTGGAGCTTGACTTTGTTAATCGTCAGACGACAGCTTAACAGCTTGTGCAACCGTAATTAACGCCGCTTGAAATAAACGTGACGGTTTGTAGAGTGTGTGTGTGTGTGTGTGTGTGTGTGTGTGTGTGAGATGGGGGTTGAGGGGAGAGTTGGAGGAGTGGAAGGGGTGGGTGGTAAAAAAGAAGAAAAAAAAACCCAATGTGGCAGATGTAAAAAGTTGAAGAGAATCAAATAAATAATTCAGACAAAATGCCTCATCTGTCGCCTGCCATCTCAGGTGCAAGGCCCACCTGACTAGAGCAGCGCTCCTCTCCCTCCCTATCTTTCCCTCTCCTCTTTGGCTGAATAATTCACGTAACCAAAGAGGCAAACGGTGACTTATAAAAGCCATTATTATGTTTAATAATGACTAATACATGTCTCCACTCACAGGGATTGTGAGTGGAGGGGGTTGTGTTCGTTGAGGCAGGCAGGCCTTTCAGACTGAGCCAAATGGGCTGATGAATGTTAGAAATGAGCTTTGTGTTTCAGCGTACAGTGGAGTTAGGGCCAGTCTATGCATATTCATCAACATTTCACATCTGCATGTTGATTCAGAGGGCGATACAAAACAAAAGACAGTGTGCAGCATGAAAACAGTGGCCATGAAAACACGGCACTTCATGTTGAGTGACACATTTGATTGATGCATTTGGGAGGAAACGTTTAAAAAAGAAAGGACCAATATGTGTATTTTACTAGACAGTGTATGGATAGAATTATTGGACACTTTTGAAACCAAGTGTTTTTGTTGTGTTGTTGATGTTGTTGTTGTTGGTAGTGAGTTTTTCCCTGGGTCACTCCTCCATTCAACAGGTGCAAAAACAATAACTGTGAAAACTGTATTTGATGTGAGTGCAACAAAATAATATTAAAAAGACATTAAAATTAATATTGGACTCATTATAGTTCATATATAATATTTTGTCTTTGATTACACTAATCAAATGGGACTTTTTAGGAAATTTATAAAATCATAGGCTGTGGATAAAAAATAGAGAGTACACCCCTTTGTTTCATCGTGGCTGTGTCACTGACACATAGCCTATTTTATTAGTGCTTTGCTTGTCAACTTCAAAGAACTGCATCTGTATCTATAAAACCAGAACAATTTACTGTGGCTCACATTTAGTGATAATTGCTACATTACTGTGACACTTTAAAGTTCTTTTTTTTTTCATTATTGTAATCATTACATTCAAAAGTGGAATTATGGTGACTGCTGTGTAGTTTTCTACTTATGTTAATAATGACAAATGACTGCTGGTGAGTCATGTCAGATAATCAAAGCTAAGGATATCAGCTAATCATACTGTTGACTGCCCTGCATGTTTTCACTCTGGCTACTGAGATAATGTTACAATAGCTATAACGTTAGACTGCCAGAACAACCCCCTGCTTAGCCCTGAATGTCCAGAGATCCTAATTAAAGGTGATCTTACTACCTGTTAGCATCAGCTGTTAGTATAGGACAACCTGTGGGGCTGGAAAAACAGTTCCTTCATTAGTAGTGCATCAGCGATGCATTAAAATTAGGGATGTCAGTTTTGGTTGATTTTGCTTTCGATAGGCCGACATCCATTAACCAGTAACTAACTGGTAAATTTCAAGGAAAAAAAATGTGATATACAAGAGGCTTCTCCTTTTAGTCTGGTCAGTGAGCTTTAGGGTTTCAATTCAAAGCACGGTCCACTTAGAGGTGATGAAATGTTAATGTTTTGTGATGTAAATGTCTTGCCTTTTATATCATTTTACATCTAGCCACGTTAATATGTGGAAACATACCCACAGCCCAACCTTTGGTCTCCACTGTTCCCTTGGACCCTCTGCACTACACACCACCCAGGTTAGGTGGGCGCTAAAGTTCATTAGCTAGCGGCACCCCTCATTCAAGGAGTACAGCTGGTAATGGGGCCCCAGTGGCAAAATGCAATCCTGCAGGATCCAAATCCTGCAGAAACATTGTGCCCACCCTCTGGTCTCCCCTCAGCTCACCCTGGTGAGTAAGCAGCTTCATTTTGAGCCACAGAAACCCTTTTTAGCATTGTCAACTATGTTAACACTAAGCTGACACTGCCAACAGTGGTAACAGAGTTAACAGTGATGATAAAGTCAGCATGAGTTTTATAGGTTAAAACTGAGCCGCTTACTCACTGGGGTAAACTCAAGGCAGACCAGAGGGTGACATCCCTAATTACAATGTATGTAGAAGAACATAGTAACAGTTAAAAACCTTCAGAGTCAAGAGTATGTTAAGCTGTCAATACTTCCACTGATAACTGTTTATGAAAGTTAAGAGAAGTTGGTCAACCATTGGCTCAGCTCCTATGATTCACTCATCAACATAAAAAACTGGCCATGAGGATAGGGTTTTGCTCTTTCCCCCTCAAGAATGTATATTTGACACATTAAAAACCTGTACTGGTGCAGTCGGGACCATGAAAGCTGAAGGAAAGCAGTGTGGCATTTTTAACTGCTGCCTCCACCTAGCATGTGATTGTCAGAGCTTTGTCAGCACAAACACTAGATTTTTTTTATTGGCTGGCAGACTCATCACTGTGTTGGTGTTTTTGAACAACAAAATAATGGAATTCTTGGCAACTTTTTGAATGTACAAATAGTACCAGAGTGGTGTGTCTCTATCTAAAGCCCCTTCTCCACTTGGCAAAAAAAACACTAACACCCACTAACAGCTGGCCTTTGTCTCTAGTAGGAATGGTCACAACTTGCATCCATTCCCAGGACAAATGACTCTGCAGGAGTCACAGGTATTTATTGGATCCAGATCCAATTGGGTCAGATCAGCAGTGATGGAAACATGACACCAAGAAGGACATGTAAATTGTCACAACCATTTGGGTGAGATGTAGTGATGAATCACCACCAATTTCATCTGTCTCTGTCCAAGTAGTGCTCAAAGATTGTACCAAAGCTGTCTGAGTTTGAAAAAGGACTGAATAAGTAATATAGAATATAAAAGTAAGATAATAATATAAAAAAGAAGTAACCACCGTGACATTTTCACGGTGGCTCTATGTTGCTACTGTTTACTACCCTGTTTTCCGGCATGGTTGTGACATCAAATGTGACACAACATTAAAAAAGAGAGAGAGGCGCACTCATCTTCTGGTAATGGCAAAGTAATCTATTGTCTATTTCTGGCTATTCCGGGTTTGAATAAAAAACAAACATATGCACTTACTGTGGTGTAAAAGAGTACAAAAACTATCTTTGCCTGATCTCAGAGACACATTTCAGTTTGAAACGCATGTTTACAACAGCCTCCTTTTTGTTTTTAGTAGTTTGTCTCATTCACTAGATAAATGTTAACACAGCTTGTAAAATCAAAAAATGAGAGGCCTGCAAATAGCACTGATTTAATGGGAGAAAGATGGGCGCAGAGGATATAGCCTAGTGTGATTTTATGTTTGTTGCAATAGCTTATATCCTGCAAACCTCACGTAAGTTTCACACTACAAAATCCAAAGTGAAAAATAGTGAATATTGTTGAATATCATTACTGCTACATTACTCTCTAGCAAAAAAAAACAAAAAACATTTGTGCTGAACTAAAACAGCATGGACATTCTAAATTTCAGCATTTAACCATGAAACAATGAAGCATAAGCAATTTGCTTTTCAAAAGTGGATGAGAGGTGCATTATTTTTTGGGATTTTCTTGGCACAGCCTAACTGTTGAAACCTTACTGTGCCCTGACAGGCCTCACAAGCAAAGTTTACTTTCACAGAACTGATATGTAACAACAGGGAGATTTGCCATGCCACCTGGAAAAGAAGGAGTTACAAACGTGATTACAGAGGTACAGAATAGACTACTTTATATTAATGGTTCAAAAGACAATAATTACCTGTGCAATCAATAAATACTGATTAATACATCAAACTTAAGCTCTGCAATTCCATATTACCCTTCTGAGTGGAGTATACTAAATAACAAAATGTTTTAACAATGGCTGCTTTTTTGCTTTTACTGTGGAAGCACTAGACTTGCAGCCTCTCAGGCCTTCCCCACCTCCTTACCAGGGTTAATGGGGTACACATGCTCTTCTTGTTGTGATGAAGCACTAACAGACGACATGACACACACCGCTGTTTACATTTGCATGCTGCAACTCTTCTAATTTCAGATTATCCTCTTTACCTTTCAGGTTAAAGGAAATCAGCAAAAAACAATGTTAAGATTTATGAGAGTTAGGAGTGAGACACAGGGAAAAAGAAGGAATGAAAGAAAAAAAGAAGGAAAGATAGGTGGGCGTAGGTGGGTACAAAATACTTTAGCATATAAATAAACCAATTCATCAAAAGCTTTTTCTACAAGAATAAACACTAATTTTCCTGACGATGACCCTGACAAATGGCTGCATCTGGCTGGTGGATGGAGAGTGAAGTTACTACACGACAGCATGCGCAGCACAGTGTGGTCATCCCAGTGACACCACACTGCTCAGCCAACCAGCCGACTGGTGAGAACAACCCCCCACCCCCACCACCACCGCCTCCACCTGCACATCTCTCTCTCTCTCTCTCTCTCTCTCTTTTATTCCTCCCCTCTTTCTCTGCTCTAAACATCGCTCGGTGGGGCTAATAAACGGCCGGTGTCAAAAGCGTTGTCAGTCCATTCTTTGCTTGTTCGGGTTCATCTGGACTAGTGGGGTGGTGTGAGGAGGGGATGCAGGGATGAAAGGAGGAGGAGGGAGGGGGGGTTGGAGGGGAGAAAAGGCTACATGGGGGGGAGGTAGCGACAGAGAGGAGGTGAGGGGAGAAAAGAAAGTGATAGGGTGATGGAGGTAGAAGAGGAGGAGAAGGAGGAGGAGGATTATGGGTGCAGCTCAGCTCAGCTCAGCTCAGCTCAGCTCAGCGGCCCGCCTCTCCGGGAGGACCGGCGGGACCCATCGGCCCATCACTGGCGCTTTATTGATTTCTACCCAGCGTGCTCTTTGTCAAAAATCAGATACAGTGCGAGCCCTCTGGACCTCCTCACCTTTTAAAAGCACACGGAGAGCCTTTTATGTGCTGAACCGAGGCGTTTGTGCGCATGTAATGGTGTGCGATTGTGTGTTGTGCTCTTTGTCTGGGGGTCAGAGGGCTCTGTGATGGACCAAGAGGAGAGAGATGAGAGGAGCCTCGCCTACTGCGCCTGTTATTGCGCTGTGAGCAGATTTCTTACCGAGACAAATATGTTTTGATGCTCTTTCATAGCTAGCTGTGTGCTGTAATTGTTGGCTTGGCTTGGACGCAGCATGGGCTCAGTTTGGACTAATGATGAGAGATACGTACTGTTCTGGAGAGAGACTCGATTCTTGTCATTTTAATAGTCAGAGGTTCTAAGTGAGGACCAACAAGTCATCAGTGAAAGTGGGTAAAAAAAGAGAGTAACTACGAGATTGTTTCATTATATTTTATTATAGAAAAAGACAAGGGTGGACATTTTGAAAGTGTCCGAAAATAACAGTATATCCGAGGGGGAAAATGTCCCAATCAATGGCATGGTGCTCATGGTATTATAATACTTATTGTGTTTCTGGATGTAGAAGATTAAAAAGTGAATAAGAAAGAACTTAGAAATGCTATAAAAGAGACAGATGTAAACTGGAGGAGCAGGGGGGTTGTAGTGGGCGGGGGCCCACTGTCCAACGACTACTCCGCCCCCACCACCCTGACTGCCCCTCCACCCTCGACACAGAAAAATATTATGCAGCAGCCGGGCTTCCATTGAATCCCAGTGATTCATTGCCCAATTTTAAACTGCCAAGCTGTTAAATTGCATCAGGTCTGCCAAAATTCATTCCAGGACTACGGAGGAGATATGAAAAATTAAATGTCATCTCGGCTACAGTGGAAAACTTTTACCTCTCCTCCTAGTGAGGGCAAGAATATGCTAGATTCTGTTATGATCGATGGCCACGCGGGACTACACTTAACCTACTTAGTGATGTCATGTTAGGCTGCAGCGCCTGTTTACTTTCAGCGAAATGACAGGAAGGCATAAACTTTATCAGCCACTGACATCAGCCCATACTCTCTCTCTCTCTCTCTCTCCCTCTCTGTCTCTTGCTCTCTCCAATTCTTCTCTTCTCTTCAGCTCCATCTCTACGTTTCTTCACAGAAGCATGATTCTATTTTCTCCCCTCATCGACTCCCCTGCATTCATCAATGTGAAACCTAGTTTGAAGTGGGAATGACTATTTTAAAGACAGAAAGAGAGAGAGGGGAATGTGTGTCCATCTTTAAGTTAACCACAGCTTCATATCTGAATTAGAGAGAAGAAAGTGGAGCAGCTCTTTGTCCCTTGGGGACCTGATCTGATCAGTTGTCACGCCTTCCCTTGTGTATCCATGTAGTACATTACTGCCCTGCTTTAGGATTTAAATTTCATAAAATCTGCCTTTCACTGGTTCATACAAAGCCCAGCAGGTGTCAGAAAATGTTTTTACTCATGTTACAGTTACAGGAAGTTTCATGTTGTTGTGACTTCCCTGGTCAATTTGGGATTAGTATTCAGAGTTTCAGCATCAGGCTCAAAGCTACGCTTTTTGTATTTTATCCCATATTTTCCACACATTTTTTTAATTTCTTTCATTTTTTGTTGCAGTATTATATGTTACATATGCTACATTGGACCATTTCTACTATCGTTTTCCCTGTTTAAGGTTTTTTGGGGGAGTTTTTCCTTATCTGCTGTGAGGGTCCAGCAACAGAGGGATGTCATACACTGATAAAACCCTCTGAGACAAACTGTGACTTGTGATATTTGACTTTGAAAATGAAATTGAATTGAACTGAACAAAACAAATGCACAAATGTGCACATATACCACTGAGTGTAAATTCAACTGAAAGTCGTCTGGCCATAGATAATATAATCTCAAACTGGAGTTTAATGTATGTGCTTTTGGTCAAGGATAGGCGGGTTGGGGCATCGGTGGCTTAGTGGTTGGAGCAGGCGCCTCATTTACAAAGGCTCAGATTCGCTTCCAGCCCTTTGCTGTGTGCCTCTTCACGCTATGCTATCCTGTCATTAAGGGCACAAAAAGCCCCAAAAAATAATCTTAATAAAAATAAATAAATAAATGATAGGCAGGTACACATTGGTCTTGAATGTAGGCGATAATATCTCCTCCCCTTATGTAGAAGATAATATCTATCTACATACAAGATAAAGCAATTATTACTTTTTAAAAATTGTTTACCTTGCCTTTGAGAGCTTCCGTAGTTGTCTTGGATGTCACCTTAACGTTAAAATAGAATGTTGCATTAATTATATTTGATGTCATGTTCTATTAATTTGTGCACATAAATCATCTATTTGAGAGTGAGAATTACTAAAACACATGTCCCCTCCCTCAATGACACTTACCAGGCTTCATAGGTGAACATACCTAAGGGGGTTAAGTTAAATAAAAATCTTCCAATAAGTATATTTAGAGTGAAGGTTCTGTAAATGTTACATGGACAGTGATATGAGATAAGATACACCTTCACTGATCCCCAGCATTGAAATTTGATGACGTGAAATTTAAAAGCGCCCTCAATGGTTTGTTTGTTTCTGTTTGTTTGTTGCAGCAATCTATTTTTTCTACATCTTTGGCGCTTTTAACTCATTGCTCGTTATTTGCACCAGACCTACAGTGTAAAACCTCTAAAGAGCACTTCTTAATGATCAAGGCTGTCAATTTGTATCAATTTCAGTGAAAATGTTGCTCGATGACATTAAATGGCTCACTTGTCTCATTCAACAGAATTTCTTTTTTATCCCTTTTCATCCTGACATTTTTTTCTGAGTGCAGCTTGACGAGAGATCCTTCCATGATCGTCACACAATAAACACTGGAACTGTCTCTCCCCCTCTCTCTGTCTCTCTTTTCCTGCTGCTGCTGCTTTACGCACTGCGAGGCGGCGATATTTATTATTACGAATATCATTTGTATTAATCACCAGGATAAATGACTGGTTTGGCTATCTGAATGCCTCATTTAGAGAAACTTGGCTCCCATGTCATGGTTATAAATTACAGGCAGGCCCGTGTTTCACCTGAGGCTCTCTCTCCTCCTTCTCGTCTCCACTTCTCTCCTGCATGTACACACACATGTACACACACATGGGCTGTTAGTGTGTTTCACATACTGGACCCACCGACAGCGACTTGCAGGTGACATTAGTTGAAGGAACAGTGCTATATGCAAACAGGCGTATCATGTTCACACACACTGGTTGTGTTTACGTGCACACAGTACTGCAACACATTCCTAACAATATGCGGAATCCCATAGTGCCATTATGGTTATGAATAACTTGATTAAGGGTTACGTTATGTAATCACTCAGTTCATGTATGATGAATTTAATTCTGATTTACATGTAAATCAATTTCATTCACTGCTATAGCCTTAAATCAAAAGTTTGTCTTAACCCCAAAATGCATCACGGCCTTCAGAGGCCCAGGAACATATTACATCCCATCTAATTCATATATCCTTAACTTTTACTCAAAGGTCTTATAGACAGGTGCTTCAGAGCTAGTTAACCCTTTAATCCCCTGCTTTTCCTCAAACTACAGTAACTGTTTTTAGTACCCTTCTGTTGTCAGAATGTTAAACTTCTTAAAAATCTGTTTTTCTTGTGTAAAAGGAAACAACTAATAAATAACTGTTTTTTTTCTTTTTCTTTTTCGAGTCAAGACTTCTATGGGCAAAAAAACCCAAAACTTTTTTTTGCAATTGAATGGAATAAACCTCCACTCCTTCTGAAACTCACTGAAGCAGGGAAACATTTTTAACAGGCTTTGATAAAAATAAATAAATAAATAAAAAGGCTGGCAAATACTCTCTCAGAATAGGGACCTTGCACAAATTAACTGTGTTGTCCTTGAAATTTTCTATGTTTTTATTATGGATATTGTATTTGCTCTCCTGTCCCCAGAGGAACACAATGGAAATAAGCCTGTGGGCTTTGTGTATTTTAATCCATGACAGTTATAGGTGTATGTGATAACTGTCTCCAGGTTGAGCAGTTTTATGTGTTTTTCTATGTGTGGTCATCAGATAAATCCATCTAATTATATTTTTGTGCCAAGTGATCAATCAGATATGTTTGGAAGAAGAACTGAAGATGGCCTCTGAGCAGTTGGAGCGGAACAGTCAGGGGTTAAACTGGGCTGGAGCCCTCTTGACATCCAAATTGCACCCTGGTGGAGCTCAGCTCCCTCTCTTTCAGAATCACAGTGTTGCCAGCTGTCACAGTTTTGGCTAGAAACATCACCTTTCAGACACTGTCTTACACTAACAAATATAGACTGTGGGCTCCTTATCTCTGACTTTCTCAAATAGCTGTTGCCATCAAACAGCAGCAGTTTGCACATGTGACACAGTGGTAGTAACTTTATAACTTATTCTAATGCTCCCATGTGCTATCGTGATCCTTATAAACCTAAATGCTTTTCTTTTAAATAGTTACACAGATTCCAGGTTCATACACTGAAATCAGCACCATCAAAGCTGTTGGTACATTTTTATTTACAGCAAAAGTTCAAATATTGTTTCATTGTGAGAATTGCACTACTTTTTTCTGGTGTGTGGTGGATTATTACATGGAGTTTTCAATATTGCTGCTTACATGTAATGATATTTGCAGTAGTGGCATTCATGTAAGGAATTTATCTAACCACCTATGGAAATAAAAAATAAGGCAACAGATAGTTGGGCTGATCATAAAAAGACAATATATCTTTTTATATACGGTAGTCGCCTCAGATCAAAGATGTCTTTTTTTACGCATGGGCAGAAATGTTGGACTTTCATATCTACATATGACATGCTAGGTATCCTCCTATGTCTGTTGTTGACACCCAGGATGGCATGTCTAAACTTACTGCATGCATTGTGTCTTCTCAAAACACATACAGTTTCTGCTTGTTAAATAGATCCAGTGTTTTTCAAAATAAACTAAACTTCAGTAAAACATATTGTATTTACGTTTATTTCCTTGTGCAACAAAAGCATGTAGTCAAATGGCTAGTATAAATGGGTTCTCTTTCACAATAAAGACGAGAAAATTTTTAAATTAGATAAAATATTAAAATATTAGTTATTGAACCTTAGAACTGATTGTATTTGGTGGAACCCATAGCAGCAACGGCACTAAAATAGTCACAAAAACGCAGGATTTATCTAAATGGGTTGATTTTTTACAGCCCATACTCCTAGAATCAGCTTCCAATCATTGTTGTCACATCGTGAGTGACAGGTGTCGTGACCAGCCTCCTTGATTTACTGTCCAGTTGGGCTAAATTCATTCAGCCCAGGCCACTGACTTTTGGCCACTGACAGTGCGTGGAAGTACAGTGAGGGCCTGCCCGCTGTTACTGTAGTGGGAGAGTGAGCGTTGAGTCTTGCGAATTGCTGAACAAGGTGGATTATTTTAAATGCTGTCTATCGAGCGGGACCTTATCCAAAAATCATTGGACTTAAATGACTTGGTGATTAACCTGTTTGCGTCCCAGAAAGGCCATCGATGTGAACTTCTCTTCAAATAAGGTAGGCCCAAGTAGGGCTGGGCGGTGTTCGCTGTGACGGTAACTTACCGCAGTAAACATGAGCCGCGGTACTGCTTTTGTGGTTACCTTCATACCGCAGTACTCCGGCTACGGCAGTAGAACGGGGCCCGGCGGCTGGCCGGCCAACCTGCCTGCCTGCCTCACGAACCTCCCTCGCTACGTGATGGAGGTGGCCTGGCCGACCGCACCAAACCCAGGCCCGCGGGAGAAGGGGGCCCGGGAGCCGCTGGCCCTCCCTCTCCAGTCTTACGTTTATACATACTATAACCTTTTATACACAATAATAGATGGATTAGCAACCGTTTTTCTTCCGACGATAAATAGTTTCCATCTTAGACTTGTATGGCTTTTTAAATTGTTTTATTTAAGGTGTAAAAACAGAGAGAAGACGATACCACAATATCGTACCGTCACCGCATCCCCCCAAAATAATACCTGATATTGATTATAGGCCATACCGCCCAGCCCTAGGCCCAAGCCCTAACCTCTTATTAAAGGAGCATTACTCCTTTCCTTTCTTTAGTCAGTGTGTGTGTGTGTGTATGTGTGTGTGTGCGAGCGAGCGAGCCAGCAACAGAGAGAGAGAGAGAGAGAGAGAGAGAGAGCTTTTGGCATGAGAACATTTTTGTAGTTAGCCTAATTCAGTAGTTTTGTTGTAGTGCATTGTTGCTGTAACCTGGTACTGTATCTCGGTGTGATGTTACTGTTACTGCAGCTGAACTATTGATCAGTATAGGCCATAGGCCTAATGCGTTAGCCCTCCCACCCAATTTCACCACAAGCCGCTCCTGAGCAGGCTCCTAGGTGAAAGTCCAAGGTTTGTCAGACCCTTCTACCCTGCCTCCCGCCCACCCCAGAGGGATTGTCTGGCTCCTTATTTTATGTTGATACCGCCAGCATTTCAAACTGAGGCTGTCCAGTGACATTATAACCTGATGCACTTTTGGCAGCAGTATGATGTTCCACCAGGCAATGTTCTAAACTGATGCTGCCTGGTGACGTGTCATACTGCCGCAAAAGGTGTCTTTTTGCGTCTGCAACTGACGCCCAACTCACTGACAAAGTGGCAATATTTAAAAAGTTTGGGAATGAGAAGAGGCTGCCTAAGCCCATTGGACAATGGCTCACAAATCCCAATTTAATCCAGCAGTGCAATAAACCGCATAAAACAGGCAACACTGGAAGATATTAAGTTCTAAGAATACAATTTCCTGACATTTGTTCTCAACATCTATGAGTGGGGGGAAAAAAGGAAAATATTTTGGGTTGTTATGTTCTGTAAAGTTTATTGACAATACTCATTCTGTGTTACATAAGTAGCAGGTTTCTCAAGGTATGGAAGATGTTTTGCAAAACACCCATGCATGTGAGTGTCAAAGAGCTTTACAAACTTTACAAACAACTTCTATCCTGAGACCTATGTTTCTGATAAATTAAAAGACACCTAAATGGGAAGAAAACTAGGTAAACAAAAGGTAAATTACTGAACAACATTAACTGTTAGTTGTAATAAGGAAAGTATTAATGTTTGGAGTGAAGAGTGTGGATCAGAAATATTGCAAACCCTCCTAAAAATAACTTACTTCCAGACCTTCCATTGCAGTCACATTTTTCTACTTGTTCGAGCAAATCTAGTCTAGTGACACACACACACACACACACACACACACACCCAGAAGAAACAGGGATATGGTACACGCAGGGAGGTTTTTTTTTTTTTTTTTTTTTTTGGTGTGTATACTTTCTCCCCCATCCATGCTCCATATTTCCATGTGATTAAATTATTCAGTGGTACAAACTACAATTATGCTTTATTAAAAATTATTAAAAATTCTCGCCAGGCTCCGCAGTTGTGAAAGAATTTATTGCCTGCTTGTTTTTCTAATTTGCATCATTGATTCTGGTGCTGTTTGAAAAGCAATGATGATCCCTATAACTACTCTCTCTGTGTCTCTCCCTCTCTTTGATAGGGATGGGATGTATTAGTGCATGAGGAGGGGGGCATGAGGGGGCAGGACGAATGGCGTTTTCCTCCATCGATAGATGTGCGAGCGTCGGATTTTATTTACATGTGTTTATCAGCTTTATGAGTCGTGGGAATGTGTTGTTGAGTAATTTTTATCTATTTATTTGCTTATTTATTTATGAGCTTTGAGAAAGTCCAGAAAGTAGGATAAGAGAAATGCGTGCCTCATTATCCCCCCTCCAAAAAAGATAAAACCCCAAAGTTATGAACATTTTTATGAACACTAAAATAAGGGATCAAACTCTTATCTGCCATTTTGCTTAAAGATGGCATTTCCATATTTTAAATATACATGTGGAATTTACACTTCAAAGTTAGGCCCATTACGTGAGCCATTAGTTGTACTTGTAACGGCAGATCCCTATGGCCAGGTTATGAATGATTTAACAGCGAGTTAGTGTAAACTAGATTACATATTCCTTCAAAGCAGCCATCTCCTCAGCATTTTGGAAAGAGGGGGTATCGTGTGAGAGATGGACAGACTGTTAAAAAGATAAAAGAGGAGGGGGATGACACAGAAAGAGTTAGAGAGACAGAGAGGAGAGAGAGACAGAGAGAGAGAGTGTATTGCGCCTCTCCCTCTCATTGCGTCTTGAATCCTGAGCAATGACTGGCTACTTTAGCAATTAAAATCCGGGGCAAAGACACAGCAGCTTGCTTTGGCCCAGAGACTGGCCCATTCATCATCCCAACTGCCATAAAATAGCACTAGATGGATTCTTTGATTTTAGCTTTGGAAGAACATAAATCAAAATCTAAACCACGGCCTGTCACAAGCATCACCAGAATTATCCATTTGAGAGAGAGAAGAGCTCGAGGAGGGTGGAGAGAGAGGAGGAGGTGGGGGGAGACAGAGCAGGATCTAGTCTCATTGTTTCTCCTCCTCTTTGCAGACAAACCCTCACACCCACCACCTATCCCCCTGTGTGACACCCTGGGTAATCTATAAGTGTCTCGTAATGAGGCTTTTTCTACAGTTCAACACCAGCATTCATCAAGCATTACAGAGAGGAAGCCTAATCTGGAGTGCTTTGTCATTTTTTTGGAGGTGGGGGGGTTGAATAGGGAACCTGGATAAGACAAAACATGAATATCAGTTCTAATATACTGCTATTAAAAGAGACAGTGTGTATCGCCAATGCATTTTCAGGAATTCTACTGCAGTTCGCAAAAATGTGTATCTTAAATAATACATTTTATTTTCAAGTAGGCTATAGTTTAAAACATGCTTGTTTAAAACAAGCTTAAAACATTTAAAGTAACTGTAACTCAACAAAATTGCAGGAAAACCATGCAAACTAAATCAGCTGTCCTTGGTAAAAATTTAGAAAATAAAATAGAAAAAAAGATTAACAAATGATGCAAATTGTCTACGTTATTAATTTAAGAAAAAAACAGAATAAATGACAGGAGAAATATAAAGAACGTGGATGGTTCCATACAGGACATGTGGGGTCACTAATAATGACGAGGATCTTATGCTCACCAGTTATCAACTCGATCATCTGTGAGAGATTTTGGACCAACATACTGTATTAACCCTGTTACTTACAAATTACATTTCTATATTACCTCACTGCTTTGCCAGATAGATACAATATGGCTTCTAATAGAAAGTGCTGTCAGTCAAATATTAATGAAAGGCCATGACATGTCTTATGCTTAATGTCACTGCTGACCTCTTCAGTCTTTAACAATGACCTCCATCTTTCCCTAACCTTGATCAAGTGCTTTAAATGTATATGATGCAGGATTTTCTAAAACAAAACAAAACAACAAACAAAATTAACATATAGACTCATAAAAAAGTAAACCCTTTCAATCATTAGGTATGATTCAGAATAGTGGCGGTGTATATATTTACAGAGACTCTGCCCTCTGCCTGTATTTTCTTGATTCCTTCTTACTTTGCTGTTTGGTATATGCTTAGGCACAATACACAGGTGGAGTCAGGACTTAAAAAAGGTAGGGACCAGGTGCTAGAATGTAAGCAGCACGCATCCAATAGGCAGCTGTGAAAACTGTGTACACAGTGGTGAAAAAATAAATGATACTGGCTTTCACTTTCACTGGCAACACTGTTAATAAACACTACCCAGCCATTATGCAATATGCAGTCAGTGGGCCCCACATGGGTTGTGTCAGGGCTACCTGGATACCAAGTGGTGTTAAATGGGCATCTTATATGTGGCTCACTTGGGTAAACCTACCCATTTGTGCAGCACAGGGCCAATATTGACAACCCTGTTTCACTCCGAAGTTGTCGAATAGCAGCGCTTGGTCAGTGACTTCCATCGCCAGACACCAATGAAGAAAGTTGTCCTTTGATGTTGGCATGACACGTGGCTGGTCGGCATTATTGTTTAATGGCCCCCGGCGCCATCAGGGGGAAACACGAAGGGCCTACAATGTAAGTTAAGGGGACGGAAGTCTGAGTAGAGTGAGTGGGAGGGGTGTTGGATGGAACCACCACTGCACCAGGAGCCTCCTTTGACAGCTTCAGCAGTGCTACTTAGCATACATTTTCCAAGTATGTTGAACTCTGCTGAAGGGATGGAGTACGGGACAAGTTACCTTTTTTAAATAGTAAACCAAAACGTTGTTATTTTCCTAATCTTAGCTCACCTGAGCCAATGCTTTTGTTGCCTTAATTCTTCCACACATGGGACTTGGAATACAATCCCCCAGTCGCCATTGTCAGGGTCCTTCACTTTACACACCCTGCATCCATCAGCATCAACCATCTTCCTACAACTTACATCAAGTAATTTCCTTTGGAAGAAGGATGTTTATCCCTTCAGTAGAGCTCCACAGACTCTATAGGAGCTGCACTGTTCTGGAGGCTGGTAGAACAACATCTTACTAGAACACAAACTTTAATTCGTCCCCCACTGGTATTTCATGTTGTTCTGCCTTGAATGTATGTCTTCCCAATTACATTTGATTTGTGGAAAGAGAGAAGCATGCCTGCAGTCACTGATCCCACTAAATTAAAAGTAAGAATCATCCATTTCTGGCAACCATTGTCAGTGTCCAGATAAATCTGTGTAAAAAACAAAATTATATAACAGAAGAAACATTAAGCCATCATCATTAGCTTCACTGCTGAAAAGCTTGAGGTTCTGAAGCATCACTGATCTGAAGCTGTTGGCAATGTGACCAAAATAGATCAAACCACAGGGCTTTTGAAACCTGTCTGATGTGATTCTCTTAGGAATGTAGGTCACTCCATCAAGTGATACTGAAAAATCAAAGAATGGAATCAAACCAATACAATCTGACACAGAGATTCCAGTTAATGAAAGATGACTGTAACTGGTATTGTTTACTGTAAAAATAGTTGCCTTTCATAAAACTAATCCTGAGCCACAGGAAGAAGTGTAGCTGCTCTTCATCCTCTACTGAACTGATATTGAGTCTTCCATCTGATTCCCATCAGGCTTCTGTAGAGTCCGCTGATTCCACATTCCTCCATTAGCTTTCCACTAATACACCACTCAATTGTAACCCCCAGTACACAAAACAGACCTCATGATATTGTAGAGAGGTCAAGGTTTGAGAGCGAGAGAGACAGTGAAGGAGACATTTGTCGTCTTCTCACCATGAGTCACTTTTTATGAACATCTGAACAGAAATGTTGAATATTCCAGCTTCCTTTTAGTGCTGTGTAGATTTAAAGTGAGCTTTCTACATTCAATATACTGTGAGGGTCTAAAGGGTCAAGGTGACATATATTTCATCAACTGTAAATGTGTGAAGTTTACAAATGTTTCCCTCAAAAAAGTATGTGCACAAATGTGCAGACTTTGCAACAGATTTGTAGACACCACACGTGTAAACAACTTTGTACGTCAGTATTGTAGCATCAAGAATGAAAACATACTTATGTTGAAGTTTTTAAAAGAGATCTTCACCAACTTCACACATCATGTGTTTATGTCCTTGGGAGTACTCTCACCCCAAGGCGTCAAATACCAATGCTTTCTCATGCCTTCGGTGAAGGCAGCATTTGGTGTCTTCATGAGATGCAACATTTAACGTCTGGATGTGACGCAAAACTGTCTCCTGGGTGAAACTTGTAACATGTAGTTAAAGCTGTCAAACAATTGCAGTTAGGTTGAGGTGACAAAATTATTTGGTTAGGTTTAGAAAAAGCAACATGGGCTTATAACACGTAGTCAATATGTCACGTGAGTGACATCATTATGTGAAGAATGGACGTAATTTACGTAATGTTATGTTAAAACAGCATGATTTTTGATTTTGCCGGACACGGACAGCAAACTGTCAGCAGTCGAGTTGCATTGTGGGTAATGAAGATGCCAGATTTTGGTGTCAATTTTGGTTTTTGACTGTCCATCATTGTGAGTTGCATGTTGTTATGGGAGTGCAATGTGGACTCAGTGAAGTACTATTTTAAGTCTTGCTGTGAGAACTGATTAAAGGTGATGATCCAGGTGTTAGAATTATTCTGTTGTCTACCCAAAGATCACTTTACAAACCTTTTCAAAGCCAAGCCTAATTTATAGGCCTCTGCTCAAAAATTGCATACCCATAATGAAATGAATATATCTCTGCAGCCACAAGGTCTATTTGAATACTTTTGGTGTCATGGTAAAGGGAACACTTGTGAGATTTATTAAGATGTGTAAATATCAGTATATGTGTTACATGTGAAGAGTAAATGAAGATGGCACACAGCACAAATGAAACATTTTGAGGTTCGGCTAAAAAAAAAAGCATTTTCAGGATGAGTATCCCTTTGGAATGATGCGGCTGTGTAGCTCTAAAACTCTATCAAATCATAGTACAATATGTGAACATTAAGGCCTCTAGATTTGCAGACCGGGCGAGGTGTCACAACTTAGAATAACATATTGTAGCCTCCGGCTCAATTGAACAGTAGGAGAAAGTTGCATATTGTAACTTACCTGTGATAACAGACGTGTTGGTCTCACAGTCCGTGTAGCGGGGTAAAAACTGCTTGTCTCCATGGTCCAAAGAATTTACTACAGTTGCTATGTCTCCAAAGCAATGTGCAGAAAAATAGTAAAATCGCCTTGCAAGCCTACATATATATCAGTAAACAGGGATTTTGTTACTGATTTAGAGAAATCTTATTGGCCAGGTAGCCTCCAGCTGTGGTTAGCCAATCACATGCTGCCACCCGGCTGTTTCATTTTATTGTTAGAGTATACATTAGAGCATACAGAGGGAACTTGTTTAGATGAGTCACAATGTAGCAACGATTGAGTGTTCAATTGCTCACTCAAAATGCCTGTAATGCCATGTGTGAGCACATGTGTTGAAACAATAAGGGTACTTGGCTTGCATTGTTCAAAAAATTCCAGTGATTAAAAGGTTACTCCCCATCTTTCATTATCTTTGGTGGTTTATGCAAACTGCTTTAACCTCCATTTGCAATCCTTTTCATAATACTGAATGAGATTAGGCTGCCTGTCGCCTTCAGAATGGTTGTTTGTGTTCACATTCCTCACCTGTATTGAAGTGGTAATGATTCAGTTAGAGGTGAGAAACACTGCCGCCCGTTCTCCTTCCACACTCGCACAATTCTGAAATTTGTTGTACTACAAAAGCTTGAAATGAACGTTCAAGTCATTGTTTTTTATTGAAAATATGTCACTGTCTTTATGTATTATGTAGAATTTCTCTAGCAGCAAACACATTTAAAGGAGACGCTTTTCAAGTTTACGCGCGCTGTCCGTGGTGCTGAATTCCCCGCTGCTGCTGACAGCAGACCGGGGGAGAAAAAAGACACTTCTTTGCTCTGTGCTTTCAGAAAATAACCAGCATGCGGTCCATTCGTCCCTGCAGACAGGGGCAAAAGGATCAATGCGCAGCCTCCATTTCCTTTCTGATTGCGTCTGTCTCGTTCATTCAAACTTTGTAAACACAGTTGGGATTTGTAGGGAACATATGTATGCTGCTCACTATAAAATGTGTTTACTATAAATACATGCATCTTTGTGCAGAGAGGGCTTAAAATCTTCATCAGTAGGTCAACAGGAGAGAAGGTCCACTTTTGGAAATGCATGAAAGCCCTGAGTCAGGAGTGCAGACTTTTCTTTTTTTCATTCAAGGTTACAAATAATGCTGTTATGTTCCTTAAATGGCTTGATTTAGTTATCAAAGTTTAATTTTCTTAACAATGAAGATGCCGTTTATCCATTCTAGTTCTCTTATAACTGCATGTTATTATATAATAACTTCAAATCAAATCCTTAATCACTGATAAGTGTGCGTGCTTCCCCCGCCCCTCCCAACAAAAATCCCGCCCCCCTCTCAGAAAATAGTTCCGACGTCCATGCCTGCAGAACCTCGCTCTGGTTAGACAGCAGCGAGCCAGGAGTATGCAAGACCACCTTTTATTTTTATTTATTTTTTATTTTACCCATTATCAAACCTGAGTTCAACTTATAATGACATGACAGTAAAAATATTGATTGGTTTGGGTTTTTTTAAGGCTTTACTGTAGGTATATAACCTGCATCGGTACCGCTGCCCACTGCTACGGTGGGCAGAGGAATTAATAACATAAATTAAAAAAGAATCATTAAATAGGCTACAAACACTCGATTTCTCCCAGTCAGAGCCAACATAAAAATTATTTCAGTGAATTCCTGCTGTATGTTATTGTGTCAGCTTTTTATCCATGAAAGCCAGGGACACTTGGCTCCAACACACATTCAAGAACTTTTCGTCACATCACTTCAAAAATTAAATGAGTTTATTTTACAATATCAGAATAATTAAGTTAATAAAGCTACGAAACGAAAAATCACAAAATCATCAATCATATAGCCTAAAAAGACTCAGTGTAGAAATGTCTTCTCTCTCTCCCCGCATTCCAAATAATCCAGTACGCAAACAAAAGGTTAGAGCATAGTTATGCTAAATCACTGGCATTGGAGGGGGAAGGGCCGCTCACAGCGCGCACATTCTGGCAGCCAACATGAGCCGACAACATTCAATACGTGTAAACCAAAGGGGACCCTGCCTGTTAGCTTAGTGTGCGGCTGAATGTGCATTATCCCTTTTAATTACACAACGGATCTTACTGCTCAGCATCCCCTTTAATAATTGTTTTTATTCTCTTGCCCAAAATAGCAAAAACAACTGCACCGGGCCGCTTTATTTTTTTTTATTTTGACTAGACTGTCCGCCATCAAAATAGATGGCATAATAGATAATAAAAAATAGATAGAATAATGTATTGTATGTGAAAACTTCGGCTACTTGTCAAATCCTGTAAAGTTGTGATTATAATCTCTTATTATTCAGTCTGCAAGTAAAGTCTTAACTAGGGATGCACCGAAATGAAAATTTGTGGCCGAAGCCGAAGCTGAATAATATTAAATGCTTGGCCAAATACCGAGTACCGAATACCGAATACCGTTGTTTAGTTTTTCATTAGTTTTTGCAGATGAACCCCCTCCAGATTAGTGTTGTCATGGTACCAGTATTGGGACCCACTGTATGATACCAATGAAAATACAATGGTTCTGAGTAGTATCATGATACCACAGCGAAAATGAGGCAGATGTGCCTTTTGTCATTTATAAAAAGATAAATCACTTTTCTATAATACATCAATGATATTTCAATGGAATAAATTACTTATTGGCTTGTTCATACTTCAAAAACAGCATCAATCAGTGATGAACATAGGGGTGATCAAAATAAAATAAATAAATAAAATAAGAATCAACCAGCCACCCTCCTCCCCTGACAAGTCCCTTCATAAGTAAAGAACAGTCCCTAAAGTGCGGTGAGGTTTGTGGGCCGTGAACGGCTCGTTTCTCCTCTGACACATCACGTATGGTCTGTGTTCGGCTGGCTCGGCTGTTCAGGTACTTCTGGGCAGTCCACACGCCAAGAAGAGGATATTATTGGAGCTGACTTCTCTGTCGCCGGTAAGCTGATGGCCGCCGTTTTTGACAGGAATACATTACTGTCTGTGTCTGTGACCCCCGTTCAACCCACAACCGATGGGATTCGCTTTTCGTTTCTGCTGGTGGTTGAAATCTGTAGGCTGCTCGCACAGCATGCTGAATGATTTAAGCCTATTTTGCTCGCTCAAAACTATTTTTAGTCGCAAATGCGCCCGTCACGGCACGCTGTTTGATTGCGTTATCAAAACACGCCACTATTACTTGGCCTTGCTCTTAACGTATTCCACCGAATACCGAATGTGTGTGTTTTTGCAATATTCGGCCGAATATATTCGGTTACCAAATATTCGGTGCATCCCTAGTCTTAACGTACTGTGTATTGACCAGATCTATACAGTTAGGCTACTGTACAAGATTCTATTCAAGACGTTGAAGGGACTTATTGACAGATGCCTTTCATGCAGTTGCCAGTGGCTGGTTTTAGATCATAAGGCAAGTTGCCTGTTTCAACTGCCAGTCAGCTCATAGCAAAGTCAGCTGGTCACGTGGGGCGAAATGACAGTTTTGGACAGAGAGAAGAGAGAAATGAAAGGAAAAAAGAGGATCACCTCACCAATTTGTTTGAGGAATAGCTCCCTGGTTGTGCGAGTGTGCAAAAGCATGCAGTAGGCTACCATCAACTTATTATTTTTGCACCCTCAGTTGAAATTAAAAAATTAAAAAGTTTTCAAAAAAACAACAAAAAACCCTGCACCACTCCACCGACTGACGTGTAGCGCCGGTACCTGGTGTATTTCGGCTGTTAGAGCTGTGCCAATTAAACGTGATGACGGCTCAACAAATGTTAAACGTTAGACATGAGTGCACAGGACACAAGGACAGGACTGCTGCTTCATTCATGGGTTTTTTACGCGCATCCGAGCGCCTGTGCCGTGCGTAATTGAACTGGGAAGGCGCAGCAGAGCCAGCGGGATTTCTTCACAAGAACACAAATAATATAAGATATTACACACAGTTTTACACACAGAATATCCTCTAAAACTCTCAGTATCCTCGTTAATTGCCTTTTGCTGACAACAATCCCATGCAAAGCAACAAGTACAGAGTGAATGACTGAATGAATGAAGATTCAAATTAATTAAAACGTGTGCACGATGTATATTTTTTCCTTTCACGGCCACTGCGGGGCTCCATAATTTATTACAAAAAGGTCAACAAAACTGGTTTCCAAATTCAAAATAACTTGTAAACAAACAAAATCTTGAGTATTACACCTTTTCGGTTACTTTTCTTTCAGACATTTTTTGAAGATGTGATCTCACTGATTAACTGAAAACAATTATACAATAACGAAAAAAATAATATCCTAACGAAAATAGAAGTCTAATCAAGTAAATAGCCTTCAGAAAGTGCATCAGTAAAAGCCCAGTTCAATACTGCTGCCCGCTGCTGATGCGCAGTGTGCGACTGAAATGTCTGCACTGCAGCACTGCAGCTGTGCCATATTCCACAATAGAGTGCTGAAGTCACGCCCCTTCCGGTAGAGCTCATGGGACCTTATATCGGAAAAAATATGAATGGCAGTGAATGGGGAGAGCAATATTATCTTTTGTTCCCGTTTGAGTTGCGACATGAAATCCAAATATATATGCTTTCGCTCGCTTCCTGCAGCTTGGCCTCCCCGCTGAAATTCCAGTGTTTTATGATTAATCGATTTATGATTGAAGATGTCTGTGTCTGTGTTTTGTGTCAGGTTGCAGTCACTCCAAGCCGCTGGAAGCGAGCGAAAGCTATGACGTCACATACAAGACCGCCTCCTGTGTCGTTTTTCTAATTACATTTTTTTCAAAAGCTTTTTCTCAACAGTTTTAGCACAAAGTATGACTTTCTTGACCTTAAAATTTATGTTTTAAATTCATTAACGACACATTTGGATTTAATGTCACAACTGAAATGGGACCAAAAGATAATATTTCTCTCCTCATTCATTGACATTCATATTTTTTCCGATCTAAGGTCCATGAGCTTCACCGGAAGGGGCGTGACTTCGGCACTCTATATCCAAACTTCGGAATGGCGGATCCTTTAGAGAAAAAAAGATTAAGGGCCGACATTTCGAATAATAAAGGCAGGAATTTTTGTAATGGTGGGACGAAGGCGTAATGAGAGTTTACTCAATTCGCCATGGCAGAAGAGAGCAGCCGCAGCAGACAGCCAAACTTCTCCCAGGAGGAAACTGATGTTTTGGTCCAGGAGGTCCAAGCTCGCAGTGTCCGAATATACAGAACTGCGAGCAGACCTCCACAGGCTGATGATGCAAAGGTAGCCTGGGAGGAGGTCACCACAATTGTAAATCACTGTTGCGTTTCTCTCGTGCGCGCACGCGCTCTCTCTTTCTCTCTCGCAGTCTCACTCTGTTTCTTTTCTTCTGACTTTTCAAAGATGCCAGATGCTGAATATATACTCCCTATCTGATGCTGTGGCTGTTTGTGGTTGGCTGAGAGGGATGTGAACTCATTAGTTTGCAGCTGTGTTAATCAAATCAGGTTGGGTTTCCATTACGCGTGCAAACGTGCCAAACGGTGCCAATCCCCTTTGATCTGACATCAGATGTGACGGGACAATTGATATAGAGATACATTTATGTGCTGATTGCAGATAGTTCCATTGAATAGTGGTTTTTTGGGTATTTATTGCATCGTTAATGTGCCTGATATTCTGGAAACCTGCCTGTGAGGTTTTGGTGACGTGTGCGCACTGTCCGCTGGTCAGCCAAACTTCGGCTTACACCGGCTGCACTCCCCCTGCGCTGACAGTAGACCTGGTTTCAGTTGGCGAGCTTTTAGCACACCTTCGGCGAAGCCTTTTGGCACGAAACTGTCACTGCGCCAAGCTGGATCTGTCGACACCTCCCCCTGCTACGCCACCACACCCATCTCAGCGCACCTCGGTCTGCCAAACTACCAAATTGAGCGCGCCTCGGGCTGCGCTGCTCGAAACTAGCTCTGCGCGGGGTTCACCACCCTGCGCCACCCTGCGCTGCGCCGGGAAACTAGAGCCCTTAAAGTTAAAGGTAGCAGAAGGGTGAGAGGGGTGGTGTATGGGTCCAACAACCACCTACTTTCACCCGGGAGGCCGGTGTTCTCTTCCTGTATGATTGCAAAGCCAAACCCTGCTCTTTTTTCTAAACCCAACCACATGCATGTTGGCAAAATGTAACCATGTGCGTTTGTTGTTAAAGGAAAAAAACGTTAATTTGCAGTGTTGTACCAACATAGTGCGTTTATTTTGAATTTCGTGGAAAGTCCACAACCAGACATCAATGTGTGACGAGGTCAGAGTGAGAATGTGTTGAATATCTAAAGCCTAGCATTAAGTCATTCATTGTACATGTACACTTGTCAAAGACAAGGTGCAAAATGCAAGCGCATTCAGCCGTTCATTGTGTTGTGTTTAAAAGTTTGCTTTCACTCACAAAAGCTTCTTCTCTTATCTATCCATCTAATCTGATCAGCTCTGATTGGATGGTCTGATATCCACCCTGTGACTTATACTCCACAAACTGGTGCCTCAAACAACAAAAGGTGAGGACATAATACAAGTTTTTTTGGAGCATTTTGAGGAGCGAGGGATTGACATTACATTTACATGGCACACTGATTAAGAAGACAATTTAAAACTGGCACTTAATATCCAAAAGGTTGCTGACCTCTGACTTAGATGTTGAACTACTAACAGTAAATACATTTTGAAAGAAACATAATACCATTTTAATGAATCAGATCTGTTTTCCCTACAATATCCACTAATTGCAATTGATGCAAATTTAATGTTTCAACAGGGTTTAGGTAACTCAAAACACTTGCTTAAAGTTAGTGTAAGTTGTCTTGGTTAAATATTGACAAAGTGAACAGTAACACAGGACAGTACATGCTATGTTTTACTATTAAACCAAGCTTCCTTAATCCGTCATTAAAGGAATTTAGTAGCTTTAACTGAACCACACATCAGACATGAACCTTGTTGTCTGGTGTCAATATCTATCTGACTTTTGTTTCGATTCTTATTGTGATGCTGTAATGTATGTCTGTTTGCTGATCAGCAAATGCACACTCGTTCTTCCCATATGAGCAAATGCCAATTCCTTTAACATCTGATCCTAAAGTGTTTGGTATTGATACAGTTTATCAAAGTCAAAAGATCCATCCGCTTCCATCAGTCCACAGTCCTGCCAATTCCTGCCTGCGTGCCTGCCGGGGCCCGGGATTAATCTTGGAGGGATTCGTTTGATTTGTGGTCCTCATTTGTATGTCTGTCTGTGAGAAAATGGAGGACAGCTGTCAATGCAGAGGCATTTGTCTCTGTCATCTACTCCCCTCCTCCATCCCCATCCCTCTCTCGCCTCCATCCGTCTCTCCCTCTCTCTCTCCCTCTTTTTCCTCTCCCTCTCTGTCCCTTTTCAATTCTCAGTTACTGAGCACTCCACAAGGCATCTAAAAAATGGATAACTCCACTGTCTCACCCACTTAAGAGCAGATTCAATCAAAAATAAAGCAACACATAAAATAACCTATTTTAATTCCCCCAATGCGATGAGGACATTCAATTACCTCCTCGGAAAGGCGCGTTTTTCATGGTGGCGACAATTAAAGTCTTATTTAATGTTTAAAGCATATTACTTTCCTTTATTACAGATCTCATAACAAAGTCAGCAGCCATCAAGGTGCAAAAAGCCCCCTATCCTTTTGTTTTGCATTTTATTGCAAAAGCTCATCAAAGCGGGAGACAATGGGAGGAATGTGAGGGACTGAGTGTGTGTGTGTGTGGCTGAGAATGAAGGGGACAAAAGGCAGTTAAAGAGTACCATCTAATGTTTTTAGTTCAGAAGCCTTTATTCTCTAGCTAGCATTTGTTTCTATGTATTTTAAGACAGTTATGGATGGCCTGTAACGTCATTACAAAAAATGTGTGTAAACAAAACAACACACTTTTCCAGTTGCATAGGTTTAGGCTACATACATGGATTACGTCAGAGTGAATAGAAATATGGAGGAAAAGTAATACTGAATGATAAATTCAAGACAAATGAACACATTTTAATCAATACAAGTGAAAAGCATAACAGCTACATATATATACATGGGTTCAGTTTGACACACGTAATGAATGACCAAATACACACACACACACACACACACACACACAGACAAAAAATAAATAAATTTGAAGAAGCCACCATTGACCACAAAATGAGAACACCTTCTAGTCATGTCAATTTTATTTATTCAACCCAAAACAATAAAATGTAGTTTTTGCCTAAGAGGACAATCACTGGACTAGATAGACATATACCACAAAAAATAAATAAATTACAATAAATAATATCACACACACACACACACACACACACACACACACACACACACACAGAAATAACAATATGTTGCTTTAAGGTGCAGCCACACTGCAGCACCTGCACCACAAAACCTCCTCTATACTACAAAGACCTGGTAGGAGGACAAACACCACACACACAAGAGGCAAGGATTCACACTGAGGAAAAAGACACAAGAGGATGAAGCGTTATTTGCAGTGAAAACATGATATGAAAATAGTTATAAGGGAAGGGCGGGGCAAAAACTATCTGATTCTTGCTGGACGAGCAAAATAGTCCTACAGTTGGTAACACCTTTGTTTGGGCACAGGGTTCCTACAGCTTAAGGCAAGTTAGATTTCGGAATTTTCAAGACTTTTTAATGCCACTTGTAATGAAATTTAAGACCCATGTTACAGTAATAAAAACTGAAGAACAAAATAACATGAACTGACAGTTAGGAACAATTATGACCAAATGTTTACTGTTACATACATAACTTTTTGGTCAAGTTAGATAACCTCCTTTTACATGTTGAAAAAAACTCAATGCAAAATAATAAACACGTCATAAAAGTATCCATTTTGTTTATCTTGAAAATAGCTTATTCCTTTGTCATTTGACTGGATGTGGTAACATACATGTGTATTGTTGGTGTCATTGTCCTGATCTGCGTGACGTTAATACAATATGATAGTTTACAAACATACATCGATTAAATATGGTGGAATAAGTAGTATTACCAGAACTAGTATTATTTCTATGTATTTATTCTCGATATTTACCATTATAGTATTTAGTAAACATCTCAGAAATGGTAAAAAATTATACCAATATATATATATATTTTTTAATAAAGTATAAAGTGGAATAATGGTATTAATGATACTGAATATTCATTCTGTTTTTATTTCATGAAAAGTGTAAATTTATTAGCTTAGCATCAACATCTTTACCATAAAATGACAATTCAACTGTTTAGATAAGCATGGCTTTAGATGGTAAATAAATTATACTTACAAAATTATTTCAAATGTGTATACATATATATATATGTGTGTGTGTGTGTGTGTGTGTGTGTGTGTGTATGTATATATAATGATCAATAAAAACAATCTAATTGAATAAATAAATATAACAACAATGAATAATCAGTTTTTACTATCTGTCTTTAAATTTCATCGCAAATAGACAGTTTTAATTACACTGGCTTGGCTTCACTACCTTTACTATAAAAGGACAAATCAATCGTCTGGTAGAGCATGTTTTTCAAAAATTATTTGACTCTTATAAGAGTTTTATTTTTTGTATAAAATGACATAGGTCTGTGCAGTAAGAACTCTGAAACTATAACATGTTGAATAAAAATATACCTCTGGAAATCCCACCACACACAGCCCTCATATCTGGGGTGACTTTTTTGTTACCAACTTCCTGTAGGAGGTGAACTGAAAAAGCACCATTTAAAGACACAGCGACATCTAATGGACTTTTTTTAATCCGAATGGTAGAGATAGCTCAGTCAGGTTAAGTTCAGCACATCTTTCATTGAGATATAGTGACTCAATATGTGCTCTTCCAAATGGTTGCACAGGAGGGGATAAAGGGATAAAGACGACAAGGAGAATCAATAACAATTAAAAAACACATAGTAAATAGTCCAAATTCCACAACATATAAAACATATTTTGAAGCACTAATCATGGTTTTCCACCAATCACAGTTTTCAGTTATTATATGGTTGAAAAATTAAAATACATGTCTGATGCATTGGTCATGTTGGAAAATTGTGCCTTTATAATACATTGTGGGGGGGGTTGGGGGGGGGGACACTGCATGACTACTTATTTCTGCAGCTACGTTGCCATCTATTTTAGTTTACTTTCTGTTAGTCTCAACCAATCATGTAAGAAAATATTCAAATGAAAAGATGCTCAAAAACAACATAATAAATCACATGCATAAAACTTTAATAGTGTATCTTTCCTCTCCTCATTTGTGCCTGCACACCTGGGAAAGCCCTGTATTTTAACAAAATCTGAAAGTGTTTGTTTTTGAGGAGGAATCACCTCTTCCCTCAGCCCTGAGAGCAAACCCGTGGCCGTGCCGCTTTGGCTTGGCTAGCACCTCTCACTTCATTGGCCCAATGAAATACAGTGTTCATTAGGCCATTGATCAACTAGTCTCATCCTGTCACAAGATTACAGCTGGCCAGCACACCCACCTACACACACGCGAACACAAACTCACACACACACCTCTGTGGTGAGACACAGGGCTGGTAAGTGGGGTCAGAGGTGGCTTGTAGTAATCCATCTAACCAGCGTGACAGCGGCAGCTAATAAATCACTTATTCATCGTTTAATCCATCGTCTGTCGCCACCAAACTCCCAGAAAACAATGCCTTCACAGAACACACTCCCTGCTGCACAGCAACCCCACATCCATACAGACAGGTGCACCACAGCTCAGGGCCTGCATACACATCAGAGATAAAGGGCATATAGAGTTGTTTAGAAGCGCCCTGTTTGTACCGTTGACTTTTTGAATCAATCGCATCAAGTCCCTAAATCAAATCACCTCATGCACATGAAACTAACCTGACATAAATTAATGTTAATTAGTCATGAAGTCATTTTTCGGTAGTGAATTGTCTTCAATAAACCATAAATCTGCACTGTTTTAAATAATCTGAAGCTAAACACCAGTTGATAGCAGTTTTCAAAGCTGTTTTACTGAACATAAACAATACCGTGCTTGTTTGTGTGCCATCTGTTAAATGCTCTCTGGGATGTTATAGATAATTGCAAACAGATGCTTTTTTACCTTGAAATAACAACTTTAAGCACAGAAGAAGAAAAACCAAAATCCAAAATAAATCCTGCGCTGTCACAGAGTTGAAGTTTCCAAAAGGAAACACAGTGGAGCAGGTTTACTCGGAAAATGTGCGCAGCAGGTTTTATTGCATGTCCATGTATTCAACACCCGATTGACGAAAACAGCAGCTCATTATGCAGTCAGCTGCTGGACTGAGCCAATCCAGCAGGCGGAGGTGCTTTGATAGATGTCTCTCATAAACACTGGGTTAATCAAAGCCAGATGCACTGATGTCTTATCAAAAGGAGGAAGTGAAGTTGCAGCCTTTAGTGATTTTACAGTTCATTGATGGTCAACTTCAACCACCTGTTCCTTTGCTGTTACAAAATAATAGGCCATATAGTATAGTGCATTCATTCATAATTATTGCACCATTTTGTACGTCAGGTTGATTTCTTACTTTTTTCTTACTTTCTTTCTTACTTTATTTCATTTTTAGATATCTCACTCAGGTATGTAGGTTCCCACCTCTAACCTAAGCTTTAAGGTTAAGCCCATGGTTATGTGGGTCAATAAACCACAATTGATAAAAGTACTGAAATTGTGTCATAAAAAAATGAAAAAATTAAATGTTTTTCATCAGATTGTACAAAATTAACAAACAAAAAATTTGCACCACAAGAATCACACTCAATCAGCAGTGATGTCAATATAAGCGTACAACATGATGACACAGAAGACAGAAACCCTGACGTTCTGCTACAACAAGAATGACTGTACTGGCTATTATGGTTTTTATTTTATTTATGCAAACTATGACCTCCCATGGCCATTACCAGGAATTTCCCAGGGAACCTCCAGCCTAATTACGGCAAAATACTACATTTGCACCGCAAGTAAGGTTAGGTAACATAATGTAATGACATGATGACGGGGAAGAAAAGAATGAATGCTCTTGCTATTGTGGTTTGGTTTTATGTGTTTTATGTTTAGCATTACTCAAACAACGATCTCCTGTGGACGTTACAGGGAAATACCTGCGTAATTATGGCGAAATACTACATTTGGATGGCACATAAGGTGAGGTAACATAAGGTCACGATGTGAAGACGGAAGCTTTTGCTTTCTGCTGATAAAAGAATGAAAGCTTTAGCTATTATTGTTCTTATTTTAGATCTATTTCAACAGAATCATGCAAACAGTGATCCCCCACAGCAGTCCACGGGTGATCTGTTCTTAAAGGTTAAAGACTGAGTCCTTAGCAGCAGCCAAGGTTCGATTCCAGCCCATGGCCCTTTGCTGCATGTAGTCCGCTCTCTCTTTCCCCCCTTTTCATTAAAGCTTGCGCTGTACCATCAAATAAAAACGATAAAATCCTTAAAAATAATCCTAAAAAGAAACATATATCTATGTGTAAATTTGTATGCAATAAGGAGAATGACACTTTGTCCACTCACTAAAATAACACGTATACATCTTAGTAAATCTGGCCCAAGGTGTTGCTGCACTGGTGAATGAATGGTCTTGAGTTAACAGGAATTATGTTTAACTGGGGCGAGACTTAAGTTCAAGTTACTTCTCCACACAGTTCACTCATGTATAAAAAACCTTACATGTCTAGTCTTTTGAATTAAGGCTGAGTTTAAAACCCATCGCTCCGCTCCACCTCTAAAAACCACCCTTATTCCAGCAGCCTTAATTTGGTCTTCCTCTCTTCGTCTCTACCCATCGTTCCTCTTAATTCACGCTTTTTCCAAAGCATGTTGTCTCACCTGCCAAGAGAGAGAAAGGGGAGAACGAACGGGCAGGCGGACTGAAAGAGAAAAGAGAAGAGAGGGAGGAAAAAGGAAAAGGAAGGGGCTGATCGTACAGTTTAATTACCAGCCCTGACTTGTAAGTGCTCTGGTGGGGAACTACACGACCCAGCTACAAGAGACAGCTCAGCTCCATCCCATTAGAGTGGGAACAGAAGGATACGCTGCTGCCTGTTTCCTCTCCCTGTCCTACAATCCTTCACTCCTCTCCGGCCTCTCTTTCTCTTCACTTTCTTAGCACTTGCCTCCTTTCCTTCCCGTTTTCTCGACACTCCCACTTCTATCAGTTAACTTTGTTTAACAGGCATGTGGAGTACATAAAATAATTGCTTGTGAGATAAGGTCTCACTGTGGCATCCCCTTGTCTGTGTGATTGAAAGTCACTGGGTTAAGAACATGAGTAAGAGGTTAACGGTAATAAAAATAGCTATTATGCATATATTCCCTTCCGACATGTCACTCCGAGAAAGGGAGAGAGAAAGAGAGAGAGAGGGAGGGAGGGATACTGGCACCTAATTACAAGGAGCGCACTTGGCTGCTTTTATCAGTAATTGGACTATATAGCCCTTCATTATAATTTACTTTCTCCCCCAAACTGTGATAATGCAGACAAGCAGAACTGAGTGGGCCTGTTAGTGGCCCAGAAACTGACACCAGTTAATGGTTAATTATAATGACTAAATTAAAGGAGTGACGGTGAGAGGGCACTGGATAAAGCTCAGGCACTTAATTTAACAGGATCACTATCAGAGAAAACTCATGAGTTCAAGATTGGAAATAGAGGAGAGACAAGAAAAAAATCAGAGGAGAAATTGGTGAAAGGAAAACAACGTGGAGTTTGTTTGTGTAGGTTTTTATTGGTCTCATTGTCAGAGCAGGGAGCCGGAGAGGTGAATGTGTGTCCAGGGATTAAGAGACCATTAATTGTCTGTTTCAGACTGTGATTGAAAACAGGGTGAAAACATATTTTCATTTAGGAGTCCACTCAACAGAATGCGTCTTGCTTTAGGCAATTACTGCTTGGGACAACGATACACACAGACAGACAAAGAGATGCGTATGTGTTTGTGGAAGGGTGGAAAAGAACACACTTGCAATCAAACTCTATTTTAACTCGTTGAATCCTTTGCTGCTTTGTCTGGTTTTCACTCACACCTTATTTTATAGGCTTATGGCAGAGTTAGTTTTACATTTTACAAGGTGTATTTGTTTTTTTGTACCAGGTGGAGGCGTCAGTCAGTTTAAGTCAGACATGTTATCTTGGTGCATTGGCAGGAGGTGGAAGAAGACAGCTAGCGTCAGCCAAAACAGGAGGAAGTAATACAGTATGTACAGTAACTACCTGGATTTTGATTGGTTTGAGCTGAAGGGTGTGTGAAACTGTATGCCTCTACTGTAAAGATGACTTCTGGAGTGCAGAAAGTGAAACTAAGCTGGCTGTTGATGGTCACTAAAACATGTTAAGTAGAAGATGTAACATTTGGGAGTGGAGGATTTAGAGTTCTTGGCATAAGTGGTACAATACAACACATTCTCATCCCAAGTCGTCACATATCACTGCTTTGTCAGTGGACTTTCATGTCTACATATTACACGCTAGGTCCTCATGCGTCTGCTGTTGACGTTCCAGGATGCTGCAACCAATGCTGGGTAATCAACAAAAGCACATGGTTAGGTTTAGTTTAGTCAACAAACACATGCGGTTGGTTCAGAAAAAACATCATGGTTTGGCTCTACATTTGTTGGGGAAGCTACCAGCGGGCCCCTGGGTGAAAGTGCAGGGTTTGTTGGACCCATCCACCTCCACCTGCCAGATAAGGACTTTCCAGTTTCTTCTATTATGTCACACCAGCAGGGTTTCAAACTGACACTGTCCAGTGGTGTATCATACCCCTCCGACAGGTGTCATCCAACCTTGTTATGAACTGACACTGCTCACCCACATAACAAACGGCTGTAACAGGGGACATCTGGCCGAAGAGCCGCATATCATAACACCTCTAAAGTTTCCATCTAGCCACATTACAAACTAAAGCCACCCGACAGCATATTGTTCTTTTTTTTTTTTTTTTTTTGTATTGTTCATTTTTGGCTTTTGGCGTCAGTGTCTGATGCTGAGATCACTGACAAAGAGGCGGTACTTGATGACATCAGAATAGGCTGTAAAGTATTACCTGCATCTAAGATGCTGGGAATGAGTGAGTGTCCTGCTTAGTTTTGACAGTGTTGCACACAAGATAGAGAACAAAAAATGGCCATCATTTGCCTGCCCATCATTCCAGTGGCCCACAATTCCAAAGCCCTCATAGTCTGTCCTGTTGGACCAAAACCCAATTTGTCTGCCAGCCTGGTATCCTAAAAAGAAATGCACATTCCTCCGAAGGCATTCTCCCAAAAAGAAGCACATAGCTAATTATCATGCAGAATGACGTCACTGGACTTTGAATATGACCAAGGCTCGACTCTCACTGTTCTGCCTTTGAATGGCTAGTACTCATTGCCTTAGTTAGTTTGTGTATTGGTTATATTTAGGCATAAAAAGTGATATTGGGAAGGGTTAGAGTGAGAATACCTTGGTAAGCCAATCCGAGGTGGAGTAGAGCGGGTCATAGTGGGTAAGGGTTAAGGGTAAGTAAGGTTAATTAAGGGTTAATTAGCCTGGTCCTTCTGTATGGGAGAGTGTGTGGTGTGTTTTTCGAAATAAGGGCCCTTCAGAACATTGCACATTTGCTTCCAAGATACAAGGCTGTTGGACAAACTGCATTTTGGGCCCAGGGAACATTTTTCATATTATTGGGGCTGCAAAATAAATGGCTGTCGGAACAATGGCATGGCACTGGGACCATGTATAGGTGAATTTGTGAAAATGTTAATATAAAGGGGACTTCTAGCTCACCTATTAGACTGAGTTCCCCATTAAGGCTGAATCTTTTTGCAGTGGCCTGGGTCTGATTCCAACTTCTGGGCTTTCACTGCATGTCATACTCTCTCTCACTCCTGCCTTTCCTGTCTATCTCCAGCTGTCTCATCAATAAAAAGGTAACAGCCAAAAAAAAAAATGCTAATAGACATAATTCTGCTGTTTCCTTTTAATTAGGGTTATGGGCTCAAGTTTCACAGACCAGGCGCGGTGGAGGCGCAGCGCCCCTGCACTTCGCCAACTGGGTGTGGCCAGGCGGAAGTTTGGCACACCATGCGCCCTGGCGCAGCTACTCCTCTTTCCCACCTCCGTCCCTCCTACCGGCGCAAGTCGGAAAGAGGGAGGAGAGAAGCCGTGGAGAGGGTTTTACACACATCACACCAATCAAATGAGCCCCTCTCCTCGCCCTTAAATGCGCCACGCGAAGGCGTAATGAGAGTTTACTCAATTCGCCATGGCAGAAGAGAGCAGCAGCGTCAGACAGCCAAACTTCTCCCAGGAGGAAACTGATGTTTTGGTCCGGGAGGTCCAAGCTCGCAGTGTCCGAATATACGGAACTGCGAGCAGACCTCCACGGGCTGATGATGCAAAGGTAGCCTGGGAGGAGGTCACCACAATTGTAAATCAATGTTGCGTTTTTCTCGTGCGCGCGCGTGCGCTCTCTTTCTCTCTCGCAGTCTCACTCTGTTTCTGTTCTTTTGACTTTTCTAAGATGACAGATGCTGAATATATACTCCCTATCTGATGCTGTGGCTGTTTGTGGTCGGCTGAGAGGGATGTGAACTCATTAGTTTGCAGCTGTGTTAATCAAATCAGGTTGGGTTTCCATTACGCGTGCCAAACGTGCCAAACGGTGTCAATCGCCTTTGATCTGACATCAGATGTGACGGGACAGTCGATATTGGCCCGGTGCACAAGAGGGCGTCGTTTAACTTCCGGGTTCTTCGGGGTGAGCATTACTGTTTCCGGTTGTAGTGGAGAAGCGAGAAGAAGTGGATAGATAGCGAACATGAGTGTATTTAAGATTAAGGAGAAACGATTGACATATCAACGGCAAGAGAAGAAAACGTCCCTGCATTGTTGTGTGCCTTAATGTGCTAATTCGTCGAGGTACAACTCAGAAATTAGTTTTCATCGGTTTCCAATTGATTCGGAGGTATGGGCTCAGTGGCTCATTAAGATCCGAAGAGACAACTTCAGTCCCACCCAAAATACACGCCTCTGACTCTGACTCCGAGATGGAAGTGCAGGTGGCGCCTGAGCATGATTACTGCGTTACTCCGATGACCTCAGTAATGTCAGATGAGTTGGCAAGCGAAAACGAAGCACTGAAGAGAAAAGTGCAGGAGCTACAAAACCAGCTTGAAACTTTACAGCTGCAGTCTCATTTTGGGCTGCAACGCCTTGCAGGATCAGACGAGGATATTCGTTTTTACACAAGGTTGTTTTTTGTTTTTGTTTTTTTTTCAATAGCATTAAATTAACGTGTGTGTGAGTGAGTGCGTGTGTGAGTGAGTGAGTGCGTGCATGAGTGCATGTGTGTGAGTGAGTGAGTGAGTGATCGCATGTGTGTGAGAGAGACTGTCTGTGTTTCTCAGTAATGCATAGTAAACAACCATAATCTAAAAAAGTCTAAAGTGATTATCATTAAATTTTTAGATTTAGATTTTGGCGACTGGTGGAGCCTGCTGTAAAAACTAAGATGGTGCGGATCACCAAAAGAAATGAAGGTCATGCTTAACGCTGTAGATAGGTTAGATTTAATTGGTCTCTGCTTTATTAAATAGAAAGATAATGACACAGTTGGATGATGACTCAGCTGAGTTCTGTTTTACCTATTTTAGTGATTGCACATTTTGTAAGTTGTCTGTACAAAAGCGTCTGCTGATTAACTTATGTAAGTAGTTGTGTGTAACAGCTATATATATATATATGGCTAGACTGATTTCACTGTTTTCACTTAGTTTCTTTACTTCTTATATAAATTATTTACCTTACATGTCTTGACTACCAAAGCCTGAAGTGTTCATCAGATGTGCTGCTGAAGCTTCCTGTCAGCTGATTTATTTGAGCAACACCTCTGATGAGGACTGCAGGCTTTGGCAGTCGAGACATGTAAGGTAAATAATAACACCCTATTTGTCTTTATATAAGAAGTCAATAAACTATAACCAGGGCTAATTTGTTTTTTTCTTTATTATTTGTTTATTTTCACAGAAACTTGCACCCATAGATGAATTACTGCTGTTTCTGATGCACCTGTCTGTGGGCCTGCCTCTCAGAGATCTTGCCAACCGTTTTGGGATTCATCGCACCACAGTCAGCAGAATCATTGCTACCTGGACACACTTTCTGTACCATCTACTTGGTTCCATCTGCCTGTGGCTACCAGCAGAAGAAGTCAAAGCTCACTTACCACCAGAGTTTTCATCATTCCCTGACACACAAGTGGTGCTTGACTGTACAGAAATATTTTGCCAAACTCCCTCCTCTCTCCTTTTGCAGAGTGAGGTGTTTCAACATAGAAATCACACACCACATTCAAGGCCATGATTGGTATTGCACCACATGGTCCCATCACCTTTGTGTCTGCGTTGTATGCAGGTTCTATGAGCAACAGGGAGATTTTCAAGCTATCTGACATTACCAAACTCCTCACGGCAGACATGGCTATTATGGTAGACAAGGGCTTTCTTGTGGACAACCTCGTTCCCTGCAAGGTTTACCGACCTGCCTTTCTTTCAAAGAACACCCAAATGTGTAGGGAGGATGTTCAGCAGATGCAGTCTATTGCCCGCTTGAGAGTCCATGTTGAGCGGTGTATCCGGAGGGTTAAGGAGAACAAACTCTTTGACAAAGTCATACCGCTATCAGTGTGTGGAAGCATTGATCAGCTGTTCAGTGTGGCTTGCTTCCTGGTAAACTACCAGAATGGACCACTGGTGAAGACATGGGCAGGTAAACATTGATTGTGACTCATGGAAGTTACAACCTAAAACATGAGCATAAACATGAGCACGCTGTGTACAGTTTACAGATGTTGCATTACATGATTTCTGGACTTTGAAGTTAAAACTTTCAAAAACATTTGGGGCTGCAGGTGTTGCCTTGCGCTACATTACTTTTAATTCTAGTCTGTAGTTTGTAAGTGCATCTGTATGAAGTTTTTTGGGTTCCTAGTTAATGTTCGGTCAAATACCACCTTCTCAATATTTTTCTCATCACCCTCAGTCACTTTTAAACAGTTTTTACCTGCTAGCATAATTATTTAGGGCTGCAACTAACAATTATTTTAATAATCGATTAATTGGTCAATTATTTTTTCGATTAATCGATGAATCAGTTGAAAAAAAATACATTTTTTATTTCCACCCCTTTATTCAATAACAGAACATTATTTCAAATTGACAGTGCTGAATAGAGCCTCAACTAACGACTATTTTGATAGTCGACCAGTCACTGACTTTTGACACGATTAGTCGACTAATTGGATTATGGATCGCATAATTACTAAATTACTCTTACAGTATCTGTGTATAAGTGAGTACACCCCTCCCATTTTTGGAAATATTTTATTATATCTTTTCATGGGATAACACCATAGAAATGACACTTTGATATAACTTAAAGTAGTCAGTGTGCAGCTTGTATAGTAGTATAGATTTACCTTCCTCTGAAAATTACTCAAAACACATATCACACTATTAATAATAACATTTATTGAAATGGTCTTTAAAAAAAACTATTGGGTCTCCTTTGTAGTTAGTCTGGTGGAGGGTGTGTTAGTGACAGAATATAAAAAATATAAAGTTGGCTATTTTTCCAGAAAGAAAATCTATGTGTAAAATAAGTTTGTAGGAAGAAAGACATGAAAATCAATTCATTTACACAATTCAGCTCTGACTGACAAAGATATACTGTAAATTCACATAGCAAATCCTTGCTTAAATGTGGTTTTATAGTGCTCACAGACTTACCATAATTCTTGGCTTGTGCCAGCGTTGCTCTGTCTCTGTACAACTCAGGACTGGGGGAACAGCAGCGATGTTCAGCTGAGAGTAGTGTGCGGTCTGGTACAGCAGTGCAACATTATGGTTGCACAGTGCTGTTCCAGCCACACATGAACACTCTGCATCATTCATCTGCACAGGGGAGGAATCCTCAAGGACAATCTTGGGAAAAAAAGCGTTATCATGTTACAGTCATAAAGCAGATACTAACACGTCAGCTTAAATATTACACAGAAAAGATAAATGAGAAAGCTGATCATATTGTTTTGAGTAATTGTGGTAGTAGGCTTATCAAATTATCAATGTCATCACAAAAAGAGAATAAAAATAGTCTATTTCTCTTTTGTTTTTGGAACACTGTAATGTAAAGAAATTAAAATAGATATGTCTGAACAGTCTATAATGTTAGTGTCTTAATTTACTCAAACTTACGTTCAAATATAGTTTGTACAACAGTACTGAACAGCATGCAGATAAATGAAACTGAACACACACCAAAGAAAAACAGCCACCACAACCAGTTTCTGGGGTTTTAATGAAGGCTAACTTAGACATTTGAATGCTACCCTTACAAGACAGGTACCTATTTTATCTTACCTACTTCAGACGTTAATATTATAGAGTTACAGAACCTATCCTAGCCACATCAAATCCCCAGAAAATAGTTGGAGCCGAACTGACGAACAACTGAACTATCTTCTATCCTACTCTGAGGTTGTGAAGTTTCTCATGTTTCCTCATAGATCTGTGGCAGGTAGCTCGGACGCTCACTCTCCCTGTCTGTTGATCTTTATTTGATACTGGGGACAATATCACGTTATCATCAACACACTTAAAACTGGGTCATATTAGTCACATTGTTTTCAAAATGTCCAGCGTTTAATAACAGAGTTAACTGGTTAGAAAAATAACTAATCCTCTGTGGTTGTTTGTGTTAGGTAACGTTAGCTACTAAGCTAGTAAGTTAGCTTACCTTTGTGATTATTAATGTAACTGGAGACGTACATCTGGAAGCCCTTCTCTCGCTTACTCCTTGGTGCTGATGTCGCAGCTTGAAGGATGCGGTGAACATTATTGATTGTTATTTTCAGAAGATCTTGAAGACATCGCGTGTAAAAAGTCATTTTGCTCTCTAGAAACTGTCGTCGGAAACCGGAAATGCGTGTGCCCACTGTCATCTTACGCAACTAGCCAATAGAGATACATTTATGTGCTGATTGCAGATAGTTGCATTGAATAGTGGTTTTATTGGGTATTTATTGCATCGTTAATGTGCCTGATATTCTGGAAACCTGCCTGTGAGGTTTTGGTGACGTGTGCGCACTGTCCGCCGGTCAGCCAAACTTCGGCTTACACTGGCTGCGCTCCCCTGCGCTGACAGTAGACGTGGTTTCAATTGGCGAGCTTTTAGCGCACCTTCGGCGAAGCCTTTTGGCACAAAACTGTCACTGCGCCAAGCTGGATCTGTCGACACCTCCCCCTGCTGCGCCGCCACACCCATCTCAGCGCACCTCGGTCTGCCAAACTACCAAACTGAGCGCGTCTCGGGTTGCGCTGCTCGAAACTAGCTCTGCGCGGGGTTCGCCACCCTGCACTGCACCGGGAAACTAGAGCCCTATGAGTTCTTTAATTAACCCTTTGCTAAGTACTGCCCCCGGACACACACTGGCCAATCATAGCGTAGCATCGGGCCAGCTCAGACCAGGGTCCGACAACATCACAGCTGTCCTCCACTGACTCTAATGCAGTTGTTTCAGATTTCCTTCATTTTCAGACTGGTTTTGTGGATTGTGAGCTAAATGTTGTGCCTGGGGCATGTTGTGTATTAATGATGCTTGTTACCTGGAGAGGTTGGAAGGAGGTATGCACTTCTTCCCTGTTCCAAAATCAAATGCTTAAAAGTCATAGTCATAAAAGACATAGCCTACTGAATGTATACATATGCTGCTTTTGCTTTTTAATGATTGAAAAATAAGACCTACCCTGCTGTACAGGAACCGGTGAAGGGAAGCAGGGAAACTTTGCTGATATTCAGCCAGCTGTGTGTCATCACATTGTATCAGATGAATGTTGTTTGGCTTACCCCAAAGATCCTTGCCCATCAGGCAGCGGAGGTCTGGGTGCTGGCAGCCTCACGGCTGCAAAGTCAAACTGCGTTCATCTACACACACTGCAATGACACACAGCTGGTTCAGTATCGGCAAAGTTCCCCTTTACAGTTTGAGTTTGACATCCTGGATATATCCTTCAAGCACATTCTGTAGACCCCTCTGTCTCCTTCTCTCTGAAATCACTATTTTCCCAAAAATATGATGATATTTCTTCAGGTAGTGCAGGTAGTTACAGTGTGGGCTCCATGCTTACCCTGATAGCTTGTTGGACCATCACAAAGCTTAGTGAAGGCTTAGTGAAAGGTCAGTTGGTGGTCAGTCTTCTTTTTGGGACAAACTTTTATCTGATTTCTGTTTGGGTGTACTTGTTTTGTTTTTTTATCTCATTTATTCATTCATCATTTTTTGTAACTGCTTATCCTGTTACAGGGCGTGGGGCTGGAGCCTATCCGACCTGTCCCTGGACAGACTATCGCAGGGCTGACATATAGAGACAGACAACTTCATGCTCACATTCACACCTAAGGCCAACTGAGAGTCACCAATTAACCTAACCTGCATGTCTTTGGACTGTGGGAGGAAGCCAGAGTATCCGGAGAAAACTGATGCTAATGGGAGAGCATGCAAACCCTGCATAAAAGGGCTCCCCCACCCCATTTTCGAACCAGGAACTCTCTTGCTATGAAGCAACAATGCTTTTAGTTATTTGTTGCAGACACTCATCCATTTGATGATGAGACGAAACTGAATAAGCAGAAAGACAGATGACAACTGATACTTAAGATTTTTTGTAGATAACAGATGATGTGCCCACGTAGTATTTTTCATGGTTTCAGTTGATATTTCAAAAATGTGTTGGGTTTTAGTCAGGCCTGTTTTTTTATTTGTTTTTTTTTTTTTTTGCTCTGGTGGGCTACTTGGTACTGTTTAACAGGCTGACACTCTACCCCTGGTTCAAAGGAGGCTTTGATGCTTTACATTTCGATGAACCTGCTCCCCTGACAATCATGCCGCATTAGCTGCTCGCAGTTTGTTTTCATGGCAAACAAAGATGTTTAGACTTCAATCAGCAGGATTACTTTTAACACTTAAGAAATCATCTAATTACAATGATTATGAGAAATTAAAAGTTAGTTATGATTACAGGGAGTGCCTTTTTTAGGTGATTTCTAAGCAGATTAATGTACATGTCTGTGTCCTGTACTGACTGATAAACAACTTCACAAATGACAACTAATCAAAGTCAGTGCAAAGCCTGTATTTCACTGACTGGTTGAAATGCAGCCTTTTGTCACTGTAAAGTTTTTCATTACTACAGCTCAATCTGTCTGCACCATGCTTCTCTTTCTCACAACCACATGCAAACGTTACAGAATTCTGAGAGTCAATAAGAATCTAAACTGTCAGAGGCCTGACAGAATTTTTACCAACAACCTCGCCATTGATAGCAACACACTCAAACACGACTCCCTGTCACATGCAGAATATCAACTAAGATGACACTTGATGTGTATTATCATAATCGTGTGATTACATGTGTATTCTAGATTTTCCTGCTTCAAATGTGAAGCGTGTGCGAGTGTGTGACACAGTTAAACTCTCACACACTCTTCTCCTTTCTCCTCACACACATACACACACCTACACACAAACACACACAGTAAATCCGCAGCTTTGTGTCGCTGTCTCCTTTGGTCCCTCTGGCTTTGCCTTAGCGGAGTGGCTGCCCCACTGATCCCTGTGCATCACACATCTTTGGCACACTTTGCTACCAAGGTAATCATCATCATCATCATCTTCAGCACCACCATCTTCATCTTCATCATTAAGCTGGATCAGAATCATCATCTTACACCCTTATGAAAAAGCAGCCCTCCTGGTGGCATCCACCCGCACACACATGCAAACATCCCAGCTCACTCATTCACACTCACACACACACACACACACACAGTGGCGGATCATCGCTGCAGCTCTTTGGCTCTCCTCTAAAATCCCCTGCACCATCAAAGGGAAAGGCCTGTCTGTCAGTCATGGGGGTGATTATGGGACTGAGTGACAGGGGACGACTGACACTAAGCGGCCGGGCTGAATGCACCTCCGTCAGGCCTGGCAGGTCTGGGTGACACCGGGGGCTGGGCCGCGTCCCTCACGTATGGGGATTAGCCTCGCCAGCTGCCATCTCAGCGCCACTCTGCTCTCAATCACACTAAGTGGCAAACACACACACTCACACATAGGCAACACATGAGGTGAAGAGCATACATACAGTACAGCAGCACAAGGTTGTGGGCATGCTTTACCGTATGGACATACACGGAGTGACACACATACGGATACATACATATTACACACTGAGACCACATGGTTCAGTGCATGGTCACATATTGCAAAAGTACTGTGTTGGTCCATCTGTCACCCCAAAAACTACTTCAGTGTCAAACTCTAACTTGTTTTCTCCACATAATACTTTTCTGCTTTCTCTCACTTTTTTGTGCACATTATTTTCAATTTAAGGCATAACTCACTTTTTGGAAACAAACTTTTGGAAAAGCAGCTTATATACATGCATAAACATATCCAATGTATATGACAGCAGTCTACGCACTCAGAGACACATGGAACTCACACTCAACATGCATGTGAACTTTAAGGGTCAAACAAGTTGCTAATACACTGAGGGAGAAACACATTGGGTTGTGTTTTCTCACATTCACAGCAGGTGTGCACACAACAGCACATATTGCAATATACTCTGAGCATAGCACTCTGATCTCACTCACAAAAAGTAGAAAATAACATGTCTCAACGGTTTCTCTGATTAAGTCTCTGGCTGTTAGCTGAAGTATGACTTGCTGAATTATTTGGTTCAAGAGTACCCTATTTCCATTACCACTTTTGGCTGTGCTGAGCCACACACTTTTGGCTCTACTCCAAAGATGGACTTTGTCCAGAGCAGGGCCAAAAGTGCGCGGATGGCGGTGATGTCTTGCCAACCACAGCTAACCCCCTTCTACCCCTGAAACAAACATGTGTTGCGAGACTCTACTCATGTCTGTCTGTGCAGAAGACAAGAGACAAAGATGTTTTTAAAAGTGTCTGTGAGTTCTCAGTAATGTTGTAGCATCTAACCGAATCTTTGTGGTTTGGAGTTTAGTTTCTCTCCTGCATCCTGTTTGTACTTTAGATACCTGCTTTATTTTACTGTTTTATGTTCGCTTTCAGCCGTAGTGTTAATTAAATATGTTTATCACGGAATTAACTTTATCAATAAAAGCAAATCTACCAATACTAAATACTAATACTAAATCTACTGCAGTAAGGAAGTGTAAAATCAGAAACAGCCAGAGTGAGATGTTAGATGAAGAGCTGCAGACGATGGGCTCTTACTGCACCTCTGCAAACAACTCACCTCCAACAGGTAAACTTGCGATAGAAAAACACCGGCAGCAAACCAAATCAAGCCAAGCCGGGACTAAATGAATACTGTGTAATGTCTGAGTGTCTGTGCCCAACTATATATAGAAGGTTTCTGATTTCAATGCTAGTGCTAGGGAGTTAAGAAGTTACCTCAGTAAATGTGCAGCACGCGAGATGCTTTGATTCTGTTGTACACCACTGTCTTCACGACAACCACAAGGGAACATGAAAGCTGTAAAAAAGCCAGAGGAGAAGAGACTGAGGACTGACACACAGCAAGGGCTGCCATGGTGGCATTAGCATGAGACTGGGGTACTTTGGATTTGGGGACCAATGCTATACAGCCTGCAGTCCCAGTTGAGCAAGGTCAAATCAACAAGATCCAACAAACCTTTTTAGAAACACCCTCACTACCCCGTTACACAGTTCCAGCCAATCTTGGATATTCTCTTAGATTAAAGTGTTAAATTCACACAAAAAAACTGACCAGTCTACCACCAGAAAGTCACGTGGTGACGTAGTATAAATCAGCAACAAAGTCCATGGAGGAAGGAGGATGTGATTGGGTGGAGTACAGGGCTTTCACACATGAGACTAGGATTTAAGTCTTGTGTGAGCGACCTTGGCTCATCAGTTTTAGACTTAGTGGACTCGGTATTGTACAGGTTATAGGATATATAAATCCACTGAATGTACACTGTGACCATAAACTTTAGCAGAATAGCTGAAGAGACTTGTTTGTGTTAATGCAAAACAAGGAGTTAAAAAATAATGTGAATAATTCCTCTTCTGCAGATATGCTGCCACATCTATCTTTTGTCCTCTTTCAACAAGATAGTGTGGATGATACAAAATTTAAAAATGCAGGGGTGTGAGGGATGGATGCAAACTGTTGGTTACAGTATAACTGTGGTTCTGAGTGAAGAGACTACCAGTGTGTCTCAAATGGCATACTTCTGTACTCAGTACTTAATAGTTTGTGCTGCCTGATATGGGAAATTGCAGTGTTCTGCTGGTGCACTCAAAATGGTCCAAAAGTTGAGAGTGGAATGATGGACACTTCTCACCCTCAACGGACACTATATTTGTGATGTAGCAAACTAATCAACTTTTGACCTGGCAGCTGCAGACAACAAGGAGCCTGTTAGATATACATGTTTTTTGCACTAAGTGCCCATACTGTTGTTGAATAGAGGCTGTCAGCAATGATTTTTGGGTTTGTATTGATTTGGTACCACGAACAATAACGCGGGTGCTGCTTATATACCTGTGCGTGCCACAGCTGGTGTGTCTTCAATAATTATCCATGTCAACCGTTAGGGGAGGACATTCCCTGTACATATGGAACATGTAGCTTAGTGGAGAGCTTGTCTCGATACAATAGAGAACTCAGAGTTTTTGGTTCGAGTCCAAACAGGGTTTTTTGTTATCGTCTTTTCTATCACCATGGTGGCTGATAAAAACATCACATGTACAGGTGGATCAGAGAGGGCAAATTCATTCATTAAAAACACAAATGCCACAAACAGTACATTTGTGGTGATGTATCTGAAGGACATCGCTGCAGATTTTTCTCTTTTCACTAGATCATGCTCAGTGCCGGCTGGAGGGTAACAAAAGACGTTTTTCTTTTAATATTGCATTATCCTTTTCAGTGACATTTGGGTGCAACTCAAAGGAACACTGAAGAGTGCTTGAGTATTGTTAATGGAGTTGATGGAGGTTTTTTGCCTTTTCTGTCATGATTCAATTCGACAAGGACGATACCTTCCTCACCGAGCCATCAGCAAGCCTCATTTCACTTCTCAATGAGACAGACTGTAATGAGCAAGGCTGAAACCCAGATCACTCCTTCCTTCCCTCCCTCTCTCTCTCTGTGTCCTCCCATACCTGCTGCTTTTTAACTGTACACCTCACTTCCCTCATTAACACCCACACACCATACATAGCTCTCTCTCTTCCCCCTCCTCCCCAATTCTCCACCTTTTTCCCCTCCCATCCGTAACCTCTCTAACCTGGCAGACTGCACACCTTGGGCTTATTCAGCAGAGTCAAATGCCAGTCTCTTTCTTTTCGACAGCCACTCTTCTGCTCCCGTGCACTCACATTCACACCTCGCCTACTTCTTGGAAATGGGATTGTCTGGGAATCCGACTCTGCCTTTCCCCAACAGGATAATTGAAAATGGGACTGCAAGGGCAAATAAAAAAAGAGAGAAAGGGAAATGCCACATGTTCTTTTGAAACCCCTCTTCACTCACACCTTGCCTGTTGATATATAACTGGGACCCAACCAGTGGCATTATAGATCGTTTTTTTTTTTCTTCTAAATTTAGTAACCAAGGTATAAACAAGCAATTTGTATTTGCGTATTTAATCCGAATAAGGGAAAACCATGCTAATCCCTTAAAGCTAGAGTAGGCAACTTTAATAAAACATTTTTGTCATAAGTTTTTGCGATATTATCTGGCTCCTCCAAGTGCTCCTGATGGCATTTGCAGGAATCAAGTGTGCCTGAACAAAAACAACCAATCACAGCCAGGAGGAGTGTCTAACAAAATATCAATCGTTGCTCTTGACCACACTGCACAGGCCCTCTCCACCACACATGCTCTCAAACAGTCAAGCTCAGTATCTTCAGCGCATGGCTTCAGAAAGACCTTTGAAAACACAATGGCTAAGAGGCAACCACCAGCATTAAAAAAACTGTCCATCTCTCCTTTGCCAACAACAGCATACACAGCAACGACAAGTCCACAGAAGAAGCTAAAGTTTAAAGTGATGAGGGGAGAGCTGAGTGGCTGCTCTGAAGTCATCAAAAAAAAAACACCTGTCTCATACTACTGTCAGGATATAGTGACAGTAACAGCAAATATGACAGAAACATTTTTTATTAAAGTTACCTTGTGTAGCCGTTGTTTTCAGTGCAAATGTTACATTCCCACAAAAATAAACACCTGTGTTTAAATGTCAGACTAAATGAGCTCTGCCTCGTCAACTCACTAAGCAATAGAGTTTCTTATTTCATATTGCTAATTATGACTGGAGTTGCGAGCTTGGTGAAGTTCATGGTTTGTGGCTGAGCATGCACCCGGTCTGCTAGCACACAGAGCTGTGTATACATATGTGGGACCACAATCCGTAGCACTGGTAAGCTACAATTCTTTATCCATAAAGTTGAAATAGATGACCATTTGTTGTCAGAAAAATACTAGCTTTGTTTGTTACCAAGGGAATATTTTGCCATCACGATAATAACACAGACTGACCGGAAGTAGTCGGGTTGGTTTCAAGCTTAAAGCTGCAGTTTGTATGCTGTTGTGAAGCAGTGGATTTTGCTGTCTAACTAAGGATCCTAGCTTACTTTTCATTGGCATTGTTTGAATAGTGCTGGCATTTCATTTTAACACAAAATACCATCCAATATCAGGAACCACTGAGAACAATATGTTCAAGGGTTCAGGCATTCAAAAGGATGTTAATATACAAAGTCTATAAGTAACATTAAGAAATAATGAAGATATGACACAAATGTTTGCTAACTACATACCTGTAAAATAAATAGTAAATTAAGAATTCTGTGTCACAACAGTCTTGTGAAATACACTCAGAAGATTTTGATGATGTAAGTGATGGACAAAACAATAAATCCAAGGGCTGGGTATTCTCATACAACAATTAGTATGATATTCTACAGAAAATGCATGCACAACAGTTTGTATGATATTGTTATATCCTTAACATACAGTTACACAATTAATGTAAAGTGACAGAGGTTGGGTTTAGGAAGAAAAACATGGGGATTACCTTAGAATGCCTCACAGTTCACTTGAAGTTCACATGGACTGAGCATGCGACTCGGGTACAAGCCTTTTTTTTTTATGACCCATCCACCACCCCAACGTGCCTCCTTACAAGCACTCAGACTGCTTCCTTGTTAGCAGTCAGCGCATTGGTCATGTGATTGCAGCCTTTCAAAATACATGGGATATGCATGAATTTGAGTGCTTTTTCAATCCCCTTGGTTCTGCTTGAAAAAAAAACACACTAATTTGTTGCAGTGTATCTCTCTGTGGCTAATATACTTGTCTAATTGTGTGGAGTGAATGACCCAAAACAATTTGGATGTGCCAAGATTTTCTCAGAGATGTAAGTGGATAAAAGATTTGGAGGAAAATGGGATAACCATAGGTGGTGGAACAGTCAAAGGGTCTTTGTACTGTATTGCTGGAGATAATTTGGGTTGGAGGGTTTACTGATAACTTAAGTTGTTCTCCGTGCTTTAGCAGGTACTGTGAAATGATGCAAAGTGAGTTCCAGAGCGAGGATCAAAATCTATGTGGTCCATGGCACAGCCTTGAAAGTTACAATTCTGCTGTTGGTGATCTACAAACTGAGGACTGGCATAAAGGTAAATTTTGTTTTCAATGCACTGAAATCTTTTAATATTTGCCAGCCTGGTCTCCAACCTTGTTTAGGCCATGACATATTTGAAGAGTTCTATCCTATAAGGTTGCACTGCATTTGAAGTATTTCATTAAGCATAACAAATTTCTTACCTAATAACTTTTGAAATGGCACATCAAACAGTTCAGATACAAAGTACAGTATCTGATGCCCTTACAAAGGTGTCCAAGCCTTTGGGCCATTCAGGGTTTGAATTTTTAATGGGACAGTTCATCCCCAAATCAAAAATACATTTTTTCTCTTACTTTGTTTTGGTGTGAGTTGCCAAGTGTTGGATATATTGGCTGTAGAGATACCTTCTCCAGTATAATGGAACTAGATGGCACTCAGCTTGTGGTGCTCAGAAATCCTGACCCATTTATGTAAGAGAATCCACAGACTTTGTTGTAAGCAGTTTCATGTAACAACTATTACTGTAGAAGTAAGCGTGCATCTACAGGGATGATAGGCTTGTGCTCGTTACAGTGTAAGATGTGATAGCATACTCCTTAGCAAAGTTGTAATGTTAGCTCAGTGATGCCAGGTTAGCCAGTAATAGATGAACACTTCTTTTTGCACACTGATATGGTTGGTGGGGAGGGAAACGTGATTAGGGCAGGTTATCACTCTGTAGTCAAGTGATTGCTAAATAAGAAAGGGCATGTGAATTGATTTACAATCCAAAATTATGAAAACGAAAGTATCACACTAATAAGTTGACACAGATAAAGTCCCTTCAGAACTGAGAGCTGCAATCCAGAACACTTATTTGTGCATTGCCTCAGAAAAAATTGAATTCCTACCCTTGGAGAGACCCCAGACAGCCAGCAGGAAAAGAAAGAAAAACTGAAGCTGATGTCTTAGCAAAGTGGTGCAAATCCAGAGGAGCTCAAACGTTTTCTTTCTACACACAGTGTAAACAAGTAAGAAAAATATACTTCCTGGAAGATCGGCTGTTTTGGTTTGATGAACTTTGTGTGGCAGTCCAGTTCAAGTAACTCACCAGAATTGGGCTTAAATTGATCAGTAAATATATACATATATGTATCCAGATTCCTGTTTTAGGTTTAGGAAACGAAAACACTTAAAGTTAGGGAAAGGTCATGATTTCGGTTGAATATTAATAAAAATAGCTAATGACAAAAATAATGTTGTCACTATGAGTGCATACTGTACTGTAAGATTGCCTTTTTGGAGGAAAACAAATATGTTGCCAATGCTGATTTTGTCGATCCATTTGGTATAATCATTTTTGCGGCTTGCCAGATATGTTAATTAGCAGCATTTCCTCATTATGTAAAGGAACATATAGTTCAGTTGGCATTGCGTTTCCCTTAAAACACATTTGCTGTTTAAAATGAGTTGTATATAAACGTAATTTCTTGGAGATGAGGCTGAGAGGTCTATCTTGAATTGACTTTCTCCAACATTTTCATTGTATTAAACTGAAACTAACCTCAAGTAGCTGCTGCAGTGACTTGTCAATTTACAGTTTAACTTCTATAAGTGGCTTTAAAGAAATAGGTTGAATAAAAAAAAACATCCTGATCAAAGTTTTTTGTTGTTACAATTGTCTGTTCTTCCATTTCCCAGGGTGATTTTTCTCCATCATCCCAGAGAAGGGAACTAAAGTGGAGAGGACAAACACATCCCATCTTCCTGTGAACTCCAGAGTCCTTACTTTGATTCAGGAACTTTCATATCATGAGTGGCTTGATGTCTGAATATGGACTAAACTAAGTAAGATTTATGGCATGCAATAATGTGCCCCACTCGCAGTTTGAAGGTTTGTTTCAGCTCATTATCTGCTCAGTACTTCAAACTTAAGAAGCAAGTAAAAGTTTCAGATAAAAGTGTTAGAGTTTGAATGAGACTGTTACTGAGTTTTATTGCTCTTGTATTTCTTCATTTGCCTGCCTGTACCTCAGTTTGAAGGGCTTGTCTGAAAATATTGGCACATTTGTTCTTTTTATTCTAATAAGGAAATGCAGAAGTCCCGAAAGGGTGTAAAAATTCTTACATTTATTCACAAATAGTAACCCCTTTTCGAAGACATTTTAAGTCTTTTACATCTTTCTTGCTCTCTGTTTCTCCCAGTTTTTCTTACTTTCACTCCTTGTTCTCATCTCTGTTTCTTCCCATCCTGGGGCTTCATCTTTCCTCCACAACTTCCAATATAACGATCACTAATCTGTCATATGCTCTGTATTCTAATATTTTTATCAAACATATTATAAGTACATATTATGAATATGTGTATTGTAAAATGACGGGTGTTTTCGTTCACTGCTTTGAGGGTAATCAGTTCTTGGAAATGCAAGTTGTTATTAGACTCTAAGTACACTTACTCTTAATATATATCTAGCTTTGCTTTTTAATTTTTAAATATCCAGTTTTTGTACACTGGTTTACATTTTTCTTAATTATGGTAAAAGTCAAACACCTAGAAGAGGGCAGTATATTTTAAACAAATTTGTAAAGATAGAAGTTTTCAGTCTGCCTGTAATGTATAGAAAGGTCCTAATTTACACTGAGCAATAATCCTAACAGGCCATGAAAAATACTTCTAGACAGTCTTACAGTTTATAGTTGAGATTTATATTGGATAGAAAAAGGATTTTATGCCTTTAAATCGTTATGAATAAATTTTACAGAAAATTCAATTGCAGTATTGAGATGTTGCCTTCACTGTAAAACTCATTAACACTGCAGAAGACACTTCATTATATACAACTTTTGAAAAAAAGAATTGCAGAAAAAATAATTCATTTAATAGCAGTGAGGTAGTGATAATTCAGCAAAAAGAGACTACTGGAATTATTGTTTGTAAATGTAAATAAATAACAACTTCAAACTGGGAAAATTCAGAGCCATTTAACCCACCGATCCTAGGTGTCTTTCCAGGGGTGTTTTTTTTTTTTTTTTTTTCCGAAAAATGGGATGTTGAGCTTTTCCTTTTTGTTTGTTTTCACCGTAGTGAGACTGCATGACTGTTACTAAGGTGACTGCCTTAACTTTGTTGCGGTTTTTCCTCAATAGAAATATTTTTTCTACTTTTTCTTGGCCTGCACATTTAAAGATCACTTAGATTAAAAAAGTATTACTATTAACTTTAAAAGCTACTATAAACAGTATTATTTATGTTACCAACAGGAAGCTATTGACTACTTGATTGTGACACATCTGAATGACACATGATGATACACAGAGAAACCAGACTCTGCAGTTCCTCTAAACTCTATGGAGTGTCCCAGCATCTCTCAGCTTTGATTTTCCAAAACGCAACTTCAACACATCTTCACTCCGACCCTGTCACATATCAATGTTTGGTCATGGACTTTTCACGTCAAAGTACAATGCGCAAGGCACCCCGGGTGTATTGGTCATTGACGTTCTGGGACGTCATGTTAAGTTCTGCCTGTTACATGCATTGTGGGTTTTTCTTAATCACTTACACTTTCAAAGGAAATGTACTGTTTACATACAGTCTCTTTCAACATAAATGCACCACATCGGGATAACACCGCAAATTGGCGTTTTTTTCCCCTTCCAAACACAACAAACGCATAGTTAGGTTTATTAAACACAAACAGGTGGTTAGGTTTAGGCAACAAAAGCACATGGTTGAATTTAGGAAAAAAGAACAGGGGTTGGCTTGACAATCTTATGAGAAGTGGACACCACCCTCCTGAGTGAAAGTTGGTGGTTGTTGGACCCATTCACCAACACTCCCACCTGCCCTACTCACATGTCTGCTGCTTTAGCCTTTGTAGTTGTCCCACTGTGTATCCCCCGCGGCTGGCGAGCGCCATTGAACAATAATTGAGACCAGCTGTGTATCATGCAGACGTGAAAGGATGGCATTTTTTTGTCGGTATCTGACGCCGAAAGTCACTGACCAAGCGCTGGTTTTTGACAACTTTGGAGTGAGACCAGGTTGGCAACTTCCACTCTCATCAGCATTGTTTTTACTAGCATCTGTTTACAGTGAAAAAACAGACGGATACAGTTAGCAGCAACCTGGTGAACACAGGGGAGCTTTTAGCAGCTAAAGAGACTTTGTTTAGGGGTTTGTGGAGACCAAAGACAGGGCTAAATAGTAAATATTGGGTCCTATCAGCTGGACAGCAACATAACTCCAAAGGAATGCTAATGTTGCTCCCTATCAGCCGGAGTTAAATTTACTGCTAGCTCACAAGTTTGCCATATTATTCTAAAAGCTAAACCTATTGTTGCATTTCATCTTGTTGTGCTGCCCCCTACTGTCTGAAGAGCTAAGCCCTTTTTAAACAGGAATTGTGCAAATATGCAGAAAAGCCCAATCAGATTCTCTCATAAGTTGGCCCGTCCTTCATCGTTCCCATCACTTGATGGTTAATGGCCTCTTCATTTGCGAGGGCAAAGAGGGGACGCAATTCCTTGTCTCCTCAGTTGCTCATTTTTACAGTGTCTGTCAGGTTTGTGATTCCCGCATGCTATTAACTACTGATTCCTGCTGTCAGCTGTTTCCTGTTAGTCCACCACCAGTGGGTCGCACGTTCGGCGTCATCAACAGCCCCTCCCACAAGACTTCAACAGCCCCTCCCATGGCGGAAGGGTGTCTCGTTCTTTTTAAAGCAAAAAGGTTCCGCCAATATGTTTACCCCTAGGCGGCGGAAAATTGGGCACCTCGGATCAACTCGCCAATCCCACTGTGTTTCTAAACGCTCGCAGCTTGCCTGCAAAATGGCCCAACATTTGCAAAAAAATCTGGCAGTGTAAAAGGGACTTTAGTAATGAAGACACTGCCCAACATTGAAACGTGACCTAATTTCACGTCTTCTTGCTATCTGCCCATCAAAATGCCTGAATACTTTGTAATTGCAAAGGCCCATGACCAGGTGGGTTTTTTTGGATATAGTTTACATGTTAATACCAGGTATGAATGGAATAAGGGAGTCCAACTTGTTTGTTTTCTGAATATGCAGATTCAAGGGAGAGGAGCAGAAATTAGCAAATATTTCAATTTTCATTGCAGAGCGTTTTTGATTTATATCAATTTTGCCTCCCATCAGGTGCCATATCATAGAGGAAGGTAATAACCCAGAAATAACCTCGTTATGGAGACAGCACCGCGGTCTGGGCACAATGAACTCAGAGCTGAAGAATTAGTGACCTGGAAAGTGGCAGGGAGAGTTAATGGCATTAGCTACATCAGACACGCAGAGAAAAAGGGGGAAAAAGAGAGAGAGCAGGAATCATTGCCACCATCACAAAGGAAGGACGCATAAAAATTAAAATGAAAATAAAAGAAAGGATCCTCTGATGGCTCATTGTTCTTTTTCCCTCATCACGGTGCCTTTTGATATCAAGAACACAGCACTGTTATAAGTATTTTACCATCAGCATTATTATTATCATTGCTGTTTGAAATAGAAGTGCAGCTATTCTTATTGTTTTTGAGTCTAATTAGTGGGAAATGGGGGAAAAAATGTAAAGTAGGCTGTTAATGAATTATTTCCTTTCATGTATTTTATAGCGCATCTTTTGTTGTTTGTGGATTTGACGTGCACACACACTTCACATGTACACACAGTCTTTTTTTACCTGCTGACAGGCTGTGTGTGCTGTGTAAATATGTGTGTGGGTCCGTGCATGTACTGTACAACGCAGTGACAAGATACTAGAGGAAGCACATGTTTGTTTGCTTGTTTGTTTGCAAGTCTCTTGTACGTTAACGAGGGCTTATGAGTTGCTCTTGCTAATGTGTGAGCCTACATTTTCACATGAAAAGACAAAACTGGAATAAAAACTGATACAACAATCCGGGGAAACGAAGGCAAATGGATTATCTGTTTATCAGCAGCATATTATTGGTCCTGTGTTCTTTGAGAAAAAAAAAACCCAGTCCCTCATGTCTGCTGTGTTATCGCTCCAGAAATGCTTTTGGACCAGGACGAGGACAATTAACAGCTAAAAATTCTGGATATTACAAAGTAATCACCTCTTTGATATCCAACATCAATACAACTTTGGACACTTTGATATATGAGCCTGCCTTGATGAGCCCAGTGAATACATTAAAAATATGTTTAATTAGCATTTCAAATCAGCGGCACTCAACTAAAAAAGAATATACAATAAAGGAGAAATATGGCTGAGGAGTGTTTGTGTGTGTGTGTGTGTGTGTGTGTGTGTGTGTGTGTGTGAGAGAGGTGGGGGCGGGTGAACAAATTAGTCGTGGGTTTGATGAACAAAGAGACTGGCCTCAGAACAAAGCACGTGTTTTAGCCTTGTGCCTTTCACCTTCTCCATTCATTTTGAGGCCAGCCGAATCAAAACGATCCTCCGGGCCTCCTCTTTTTGATTTCTTCATCGCTCTCATGCAAGAAAAAAAAAATTCTGTCTCTAATTAATGTGACCTTATGAATTTTTAATAAAGCCAGATCCCTTCTTTGAAAATGCAGTGGGGAGCCTTGAAGTACATGTGTCAGTATTTGCACTTAGCTGCGAGGAAGAAAGGGGAGAAAATATGACTTTGGTTGAACTAGTTTGTGATGAATAACTGATGTACATTTTATCCTATTTCCTTCATTTTGATTTTCTTCACTCAGCGCACTTGCGCATCTTCAGATCACTGCAGATGATTGACAGATCAAGACTGTTGGGGTAAAATGATTGCTATTGCCTTATTTATTTATTTTTTGGAGATGTAATGCCATGCCAAAGAGGAAGTTAAGATTTCAAACTGTTCAAAGTGAATTTCAGATGAGGTGTAATTCAATGGAAAATATAAAATGTCAGTCTCAATTCTGCGCTGTGAGAAGAGAGGGATTCTCAACACTCCGCTGGCTTGCACACGCTCACGTCTGGCTGAGGCTGCGCTGAGGCGTCTCCCTTTTCTATTCCTGTCCGTTTTCCCGTGCTTTCAGTAAAAAACAAACCAAACTGCCAGCTTAGGATCAACCAGCTACCAGGAGGCAGTTATCACTCTTTTTATTTTTCGTGTTTTCAGTTATGTACAAAGTCACTTGAGCTGATGGATATTGTGCATACAACTCAAGACAACTGTGTACAACTAAATCTGTGGGTGCTATCCTTCAGACGTCACAATAAATCAACAAATCCTCTAAATTAAAATTTTTTTAAAGTAGTAGTTTGTCATTTGTCCGTGCTTTCCAAAACCAAAAAAAAAAAGTTTCATGATGTGACAATGCTATGGTTAAAATTTTGTTTGGTTTATACCATGCACATAATCGATACAGGTTCAAGCTCATGTGTTTGATTACACTTGGTCTGGTGGAATCAGCATTCATTCTAGTAAGCGTAGTGGTGTTTCATACCACAAAAGAGACACAAGCAGAGTTTAGATGAGATGAGATAAAACAGTCAGGTAATAGAAGTGAACTGTGTTGCTATGAACTGACCTGGTAATCATGTTGCTGATCAAAGCGCACACACAGAGTGCGGACTTGACATGGCGTAGCTACAGTCCTTACCACTCTGTGTCCTCTGTTTCACTGAGCATCCAACATGCAGCTGCTGGTTAAAGAGTTAATAAAGAGTTAATAAATGCAGAGAAATACTTACTGCTTTGTTTTTACAAAACATGCTTGTGTGCAGAATGTACAGGCATGTACAGGTTTCTGGAGTGAAGATTTGTGCTGTTTAAGACCAGAAAAGAATGTCTTCGTGAAGAGTGAGTGTTCCTAAGCCTATAGAATGTCTTTATTGATAAGTTGCAATGTATAAGAGCTGCTTAAAGTCAGCATAAAACTGTGTTTAATGCCTGTTTATACTTAAAACCATTTTTGCGCATGTGCTCATTAACAGGGTTCCCGCGGGTCCTTAAAAGGTCTTAAAATGTCTTAAATTTACCGTAAATTTGCTGTAGGTATTACATTTTCAACCAGTGCGTTTAATGCCGATGGGAAAGCACAGTGGCCCACCATAAAACATATAATTGTGTGTATTTGTGTGATTAATTTAGTATGGTGCCTATATGGTACGGTGTCGTAAATGAGTCTCCGCGATTAATAACTGTTTTACGATACGTCTGCTACAGACGCTGATGTCGAGCAGCGCCCCACCATTTCGCGGATATCGAGGTGAGTGGTTGAAGATGCAGAGATGGGGAAATGTAAATTGAACGACAAGTGGATGGAGGAGAACGTATTTAGGAGGTGGTTGGCACCGGCACCGGCAAACAACAATGAGGCAATGTGCACATTTTGTAAGAAGACTTTTTCTTTAGGGACAAGTGTTGTCACGATACCAAAATCTTTGTTTCGGTACCAATACCAATATGAATTTCAATACTTTTCGATACTCTTCGGTACTTTTCCTAAGGAAAAGTCCTTTTGGATACAAACCTTTAGAACAATAAATAGTAGGGGTGTAACGGTACCAAAAAAATCATGGTTCGGTAAGTACCTCGGTACGGACGTCACGGCGTGGTAACTCAAATGTTCCACCAAGTTTGTGTTGTCTCGTGTTGTCTCCCTTTGCGAGGCAGACATTCTCTTGTCTTTTTTCACGTGCGCCAGCTGCGAATGTTGATACAGGTGTTGTCATACACACCACTTGCGCAATCTGTGCTCCAATAGGAACAAGAAAGCCGTTTGTGTGCATAATTGAGTAAAGTAAATGAACTAAATTAATGAATTGAATCAGTTTCAAAGTACCGGTATTTTCCAAATGCAGTATAGTACCGTTTGGAATACTCTAGTACTGCGGTACTATTTTAGTACCAGTATACCGTGCAACAGTATTAGGGACCATGGGGCTCAAAGCCGTCGAGTCTCACATGAAAGGAGTAAAGCACCAGCGGTAACTGTTACATGGCAGCAGTTAGCAATAGCGGGGCCAGGCTAATCCCTGTATTGTTTGCAGCGCGACCAAAAGACGTTACAAGCTCAGACGCCACCTCTCAGTTGGCTATGACGAGATTCATTTCACTGCCAGGCACCCAAAAGGCAGAGGTACTGTGGGTTCTGCATACTGTGGCGAGGCACAATTTGTTCAGATCTAACGAGGACATACGAGGCATCTTTACCGCCATGTTCCCCGATTCCCAGCTTGCCAAGTCATTCACCTGTGGTGAAAATAAAACTGCATATGTCGCCAAATATGGTATCGCTTCATTCATCAAAAAGGAACTATCGCGCAGCGTGAGTTAGAAGCCATATGTTGTCATGTTTGACAAAAGCATGAATGAAATGACAAAGAGCAGACAAATGGTCCTTCATTTGCGGTTCTGGACTACTGATGAGACTGGCACACATCATGTCATCTCCCGTTACTATGGGTTGGAGTTCATGGGTCACTCCAGAGCCGAGGACATCTTGGGTCATGTCAGTGTAAGTAACATTACGATTGTGTTTGAAATCACATATATTATTTATACTAAAAGTCCATTTTCACTGAGGGCGAATATCCGTGCAGATTATTCTTGCGGAAAAATATAAAAGTTGATTTCATGGGTTCTTATGGAAGTCTGCACACCTGGGCGGAACTTTCATGCGGTGAAAATGCAGTCCAAAGCTCCTATACTAGCGGTGTAAACCCCTGGCAACCCGGCCACCCTCCACTCCACCAGGGGAGAGTGGACCCCAAGCCAGCGCCACAGAACCAGCGGCTGCCCCCTGGTTATACCTCTGACCGTGGCAGCTGTCACACAAACCGCTGCTGAAAATTCTACATTTTGATACAGGTAGGCTATATACATATTGCAAAACTCTGTAAAAGTACACCAAAGCATATTTTTGTTTCCAAATATTTATTTGAATATAATATAAAACATTTTGTTAGTAATAAAAAACAAATGTAATCTCAATGTGACCACGCCAGCCGGCGGGACTGCGGCTGAACCACTTCCAATGTTCATTCATTCATTCATTCATTCAATCGCGTGTTCAATGTGTGTGTGTGTGTGTGTGTGTGTGTGTCAGAGAGGAGTATCAATTAAAAAAAAATAATTATTTCAGTGTTTATTTCTTTTATTCTTACGTTTTTTTTAAATTAAAATGCGTAATATAGCCAACAATATTATAGACCAAATGTTAATCTAATTATTATTGTAGAATGTATTTAGCAAATCACCACTCTCAACTGGAGACAGCAGCAAAAAAAAAAAAAAAAAAAGTCTCAACCTGGAGAGTAACATATGTCAGTATGAAGATTCTACATGGCTCCTGCTTTCAGCCATTGACCTTTGAACCTTGACCTCAGTGCATGTTTGAGAGCTTATAACTCAGCAACTAAAGGCGGTACAGACATGGGACCAACTGTTATAGAGAGCTCTTGACCTCAGCTATCATGTGAGAGTAGTCAACAACTGAGGGTGCTGTCAGATATGGATAAAATATGGATAAAATTAATTTTCACCCATTTAGAAATTAGATATTTAAAATCTGATTTCACAAATGTGTTTATCATCCCCTTAAAGTCCACAGTGTACTCTCAATTCAGTATTTACAACTTCCAAATCTGGGAAAAAACACTCAGATTTTTAAAAAACTACAATTCCCTGGGACCGCGCCATGCAGTTTGATACATATCAGCAACATAGTTGTAGTTCTTCGGATTTGCAAAGTAGGGCTCTAAATAGGGTTGTAAAAAGATATATCTACTGAATATATCTAATATCAAGTAAAGCCAAACTAGTTATTTCACTCCACCTAGATGAACTATGGTAAGAAAAAGTAAAGATGTCGGCTAATTTTTGATATTTTAGCTAATACACTAGAAACGGCGTTTTTGGGACAGTAGGTTCGTTTGCGGCTCGTAAAATAGGGTTGTAAAAAGATAGATCGACTGAATAAATCTAATATCTAGTAAAGCCGAAGTAGTTATTAGTCTGCACCTAGATGAACTATGTTAAGAAAAAAAGCAAGGATGTTGGCTAATCGTAGTTATTTTAGATAGTACTCCAAAAACGAACAATAACAAATATCTAGAACAACCGAACTATCACATTATTATCATTATTATTATTATTGGTGGGAAATTATAACAGAGGAATGTATTTGCCGTTTTAATATCAAGAACACTTCCGCGTTTTTCTGTGTGTACAGGAATGTTAAAGATATCATTGAGGAAAACGAGGTTGACGTGACGTGATTGAATCAGGGAATCCGTGTGTCCACCACGGGAGAGGACCCGAAGTGACTTTACATTGGCATTGTTTTCGTGGTGGCAGCACGTAATTTCAACCCATTACGTGCTGCCACCACGGAATGCGGTGTTAAGAGGTCGTGGTCATTTCACGTATTTCTGTGAGATCAGGTTGGCTAATATTAGTTTACATACTTACCACCTGAAATAGTGTTGTGGATACGTTGCAGCGGCACAGAGGGGGAGAGGCTTTGCATAGTAAGGCTCTGAGGTAACTTTATCTTCTCACTTTTGCTTAGAAATGGAAACTCAACTTAACAGAACACAGTCTCTGGCTTTTGTTTGATATTTAGTGTTGGTTAAAAGTATTGTTGCACTTTTCTGATCACTTGTTAGCGCAGTTAGCTTGGTTACTATATTATGTGAATACAGCTGTCACACTGAATGTCCTGTTGAGCCCATTCAAACTTTCATATATTTCATATTCATATAAAAAAAGGAGGAAAAAAGAACAAATCTGCCAATTTTCTCATTGAACAGCTAAATCTCTGCTCACGTCAATTTAAAATGGAGAGAGATCCCGGGACGTGTGTATCATCTGGTTCATTTTCAGGAATGCAGATGTGAAACAGACTATATCCTCTAATGGCACAAAACAATTGCTGCTAAAGGTAGCACCACCCAGTGCAGAACACTGCAGTCAAGCCAGCCTCCACCTTGAAACAGACAGTGAAATTAGCCACCACATTGTTTTGCATGTAAGAACTGGCTTCAAAATAACAGAGGCCTTCCGGTGAATGTGATAGTTACTTTCACATTCATTAAATAAGTCAGTCAGTCTGTCTATAAAAAATAAAAATGCATCAATAAATAAATCAAAGTGAATACATATTGAATAGTAAATGAAATTTCTCCGTCTCTCCGGCCTCAGGGGGGCAGTAATGAGCACATTAACGCTTGATGCATCACAATGAGTTGAAGAAGACATAATGGTATTCCCATTAGCCTCCGCTGTACTTTGTGTTTAGTATTAATTAGCAAATTTAGCATGCTAACATGCTTAACTAATATGATGAACATTGTAAAAATTATGCCTGCTAAACATCAGCATGTTAACATTGTCACTGTAAGCATGTTAAGATAGAATATTGAAGCTCAGTATATTTACAGGTCCCTCTGTGTGTACTAAACCAGAACAAAGTATGTGTTTGCTATAGTGATGCTTCAATTAATCATTTAAATTGTCAGACATAAGAAAACAGCCATGCTTTGAGTCGTACTTTGGCACAGCAGTATTTTGTGCTAAATGTTATATATGTAATCGTCCTGTTGATATAGTTATAATTTCACAGTTACACACTAGCCTGAAATGAGGAACGACTACATGCATAAAAAAATACCATACACAAAAGCATACACACACTAACACTGTCCTCAGCTTTTGCATTCATTATTATCTGTAATTATATGGATGCATACATTCACACCATTAATTGGCTTTTTCAGATCAAGAGTTTGGTATGCAGCTGTCACAGTTGCATTTTGTGCACATACATTAGTGGAGCTCTTTGTCCGTACTGAGTGTGTGCTTATTGCAGACTGTCACACTGACCTGCCACATTAAACTGGGAATCTGCCAAATTCTATTCACACATTAAACTTCAAATTAAAGACTTTTTTTAGTGGTGTTGCTGTGGGGTCTCTGTCTTTATTTATAGTTCATATGGCTGTGTTGTTTTGTCACAAAAGCAAATGCATTATGTGTTGTACATATTTGGGTGAATGAAAGAATGTGAGATATCACTGATGGCAGCTTTACTACATTTGTTTATGAAAACAGAAAAAAAAAGTTAAGAATATCTGTGATCAGAAAGCTTTTAAAAAAGCACTTTCTCTGTAGCATTCTCTTTTTTCCTCTCTATTTTTCTTCACAAGTTGACACTAATGGTCTCTTACAGCAACAAAGAGTGTGTGGGGGGCCTTTGGCTTTCCAGAGTCTGTTAGGATAGCTGTCTTTTAAAAACGAAACATTAGTAATAGCTAGTAAAACTCTGCTATTAATCTGCAGCAGGCTCCAGTGTGGCTGCCTTAGCTAATGAACATAGCGCTCGGTGTATCTGTCCGTCTCTCTACCAACCCTGTCAGACAGGAGTCAGAGGTCAAATGGCTTAATGCTGCATGTGTGGGAGGTGTGTACAGGGGATCTGTCTGAACAGCCGGTCAGAGAGGGAGAGTGAACAGAGATGAAGAGGAGCAGGTATGATTTAGATATGCCGTTAGCTTCTGGGCGACTGACACATCAGAAGTCATAAACAATCATTTGTAATGTTTCTGTTTGTAAATCTGTAGACGCAGATGTCTCTTGATACAGTGTTGTCTATAAGATAATATTTATCATGATTTTAAACTTTGAACACCCCCCCAATACTCTGGACACCTTGGCCACTTTGACATTTTCCTTTCGTAATGCAAAGTAAACTGCAGTGAGATTGAAATGACGTCACCTAAAGTAGAGCTTTAACTGAATTTGTGAGCCAGAGGCATGTGTTATCCCCCCCCCCCTTATGCATGCTGAGCTACAACACCCATAATGATACATCTGGTTTTTTCTTTCAGTAAAAACAGGGGTACAAAAGACAAAAAGAGAAGCCTGGCACAGCTGGAATGGCACCCCCACCCCCCCCACCCCCCTCCACACAGCCATCATCACCCGCTCGCCCTTCTCTGGTACTCTCTCTGAGGGTTTATAATTGATTTAGGGGGCAGGCGATAAAGATCGATGTCAGTCCGCCTTGGCTGAGACACCAAGAGAGTTGCAGTGGCATCATGTGACGGAAGACACCAGCCTATTACGGAGGCACAATCAAATATTTGTAGCATCCGGACACACTTGTTATTTATTCATGCTAATACAAGTATATTAAAGAAGCTAAACAGGGTTAGTGCTCCATCACTCACAAGGGGAATCAGCCGAAGCATTTATCAGGACCTCGGGTACAACTCCCCTTGGCCAAGTCTGCCTTCACATACGGCATGCTAACTGACAGACTGAGGTGGATAATGGGCCCTGATTTGTATGCATAGGGTTGCCACTGTCATTTCTTTATGGTTGGTTTGCAAATAATGCATGATTTGGGACTTGAACGTCAAGAGGAGACTTTTCCTGTATGTACAGGTAGCCGCAAGCGCACATGCAAAAACACACACAAACGCATGAACCACACATTCACACCGGCTCACATCCATGTGTGCACACTCACATATGCACAGCCCTACTGGAATTCTTCTGCGGTTTTTGCCCGTTATTGACGACACTCGCAGAGAGAGCGTCTTCATTAGGCAAACACTGATGCTGATGTGTGTGATGGATTTTTGTAACTATGACTGTATGAACAGGAGCAGCCGCCATTCCTCAACTGTTTTACACCATTAACAGCGCCTCCCCACCCTTTGTCAGCCCATAAAACCAAGACTTCAGATATATTATGTTTTAATACCCGCTTATAAAGGAAAACATAAAAATGCAAAATGCAATATCCAGGAGCTGTCACTTTGATAAACAAAGCTGAATATTGATCTGTCTCTAAATTGGAGCGCGGGGGGGAAAAACAATAATGTTAGATTCCCAGTAACATGAAATTACATGCTGAAACAGAGTGCGTTCTGCTTTGGCCTGTCACCATCCAGCTGCACAGCAGTTTCTCAAACGAGGTAAACCAGAGTCCCCCACAGCCAAAAGGAAGCTGCAGAATGACTAACGCTGAAGCACAAACAGTAGTTTTCTCCACAACAAATCTAGGATGATGGAGTGAGATGTGTGGTATGCTGTTGATAGAATAAGACGGATGTGCCTGTTGAATCAACCAGTTCATTAAATTATCATTTCTAATCAAGGGTGATAAAAGTGACTGGTGATGGCAGAATAGAGTAGGAATATCCACACAGCTTTAACAACTTGAAGGTGCACAGACAAGGGAGGCAGTCATCAGATATCAAAGCTCCAGCAACACTTTAAGTTTTAAGAGTAACATATACTCTTTTTAGACATTCTCAGGTACATACATGTGGCATTTCAAAGGTATTTTTACAGTCTACCTTACTTGGGAGGAACCATTTGGGAAATTACCAATTACCAACATCCAGCATTAGACAACTTATTTGACTGCAGGAATTTAGTCTAAAATGGTATGATCAATGCACTGTGGCCAACAGCATATGGATACCTGAACATTACACCCATATGTGATTTACATTTATCCTTCCTAAAGCATGAGCATCAATGTGCTGCCTTCCCAGCCACACACTTTTTCCAGGCTTTCCACAAGGTTTAGGAACCTCACAGTTCAACATTCCAGTTCATCCCAAAGGTGCGGGTGGGGTTTGGATAAAGGCCATGTGAAGTTACTCCCCACCAATATCGGAAAAATATTTCCTTAAACGGGAACTGATTTAGATTTTTTTTTTGAGCAACAAAGAAATGAGCTTACCAGACATTTGTAGCCCACCCTTTATCTCTGCTTGAGGCAACCAGCTTGAGGCTACATCAGCTGCAATGAGTGTAATTAACATACCCAGATCTTTGACCAAACTGTTGGTGGGCGAGTTGCATAGTGGTTATTGTTGGTGTCACAATGAAGAATGCATGGATGCAATAAAGGAAGGCAGTTTATTTGGTTCTGTGACATCAGTTACAGGAGTGCAGTGCTAAATCAGTGGAGTACTTTTAAGGCTTTGGTGTTAGGTTCCACCATACCTTTTCTCTGTTTTACAAAGCATAATCTTTCAGATTTATGTCAGAGTTTAAGATTTAAGTCACCTGCCTACTTTTGATTCTCTTCTAAATCAAAAGAACGGAGTGAAGGAGAACAATCTGGTGGAGCACTGTCTTTTTTTTTATTTCAAGAGAATTTACAATTATTAATTGCAGTGTTGTCTTTGCAAATAAGTTGTTGTTTTGCAGTTTCCAAATTTGGTTTTGTAGAACCATGGGATTACAGCATGGAAGGCCTCAAGTGAGCGCAACCACTAAAGGCTACTACAGCTAAATGTTTAACTTAATCAAAAACAGTTGAATTAATATTAGTTCACACACCTTAACTGATGTTAGGCTGAAGAGTCCTCAAGTACAATTGTGTGCCAGTAGTATGTCACTATGGTGGGTCAGTCTGAGAGGTAAAAACATCCCTGATTGCAGGTAACTGTGGCGATGTGCTACAGTTTGTTTACTCCTACACAATCTTTAATGTGTAGTTATGGCAACAGCTACAAACAGTGCAAAAAAGGTGATAAATGGTGGAGGAAATGGATTACCCATTGCATGTGACCTTGAGTGTAATTTGTGTTGTAATATACAAAAAGCTTGTAAAGTCACTACAAGCTCCTGGTGTAAAAAGCAACATTTTCAAGGCAAGACTCAGTGATGTTTGTAATGTAGTGCAAGAATACATAACCACAACAGAGGAGACCTAGTGCTATTAACAGTATTCCTACATGTTTGTTACAGTGGAACCGCATCAATGCTGCCATAGTGTTTCACTAATACTTATTTAATAGTAACACAAAGTGTAAATCATATTGGTGGTATTGGCCTCAGCATAACTTTACACACACACTGTCCAGCGGGTCACTACAGCTTTAATGTCTGAGCAAGTTAGTTTGCTAACATTAATCAAAGCTGCACAACATTGCCAAGCAAGGGAATCACTGTTTCCTAAAATCTGAACAGTCTGACTATTTGTTTTTCACATGCACATGCAGGGCATGTCTGTCAAGTAAATTTACATATAGCAGCAGCGCACATACTGTCCTGCTATGGATCACAGAGTGGAAGGATCCTTCATCTAACAACAAAGTCAGCTGAGCTTGCATTGCTATATGAAGTTCCACAAAAAAAGACATGGGAAAAAAAAGATTACCCACTAACTAACCCGCTACTGTCATTTTCAACTGGCTTTTAATGAGGCTTAACATTCACACAATTTCTCTTGGTCCTTCTAACTGTCCCTCAGTATTACATACTCCAACACTGATCCCACACGTGGGCCTGCAATCGAAGTTAGTCTCATTAGCTGTCCAGCATGCTAATGCTAACTTAAGCAGGCTAACACCAAAAAAATTGTAAACCTTACAGCCTCTGAGTTCAAAGTTGGGACAAAGACAGCAGATAGGCTACAGACCCATTCTGAGATTTTTGAAGTTGTTCTTGTGTGAACAGATCCTTATTGGGAGAGCATTTTTTCAGTTGTTGTGGGCAAAATAAAGTTGATTCACTGGGCCCTGACTTCCTCAGATGATAGGAGGACATGAAGACTTTTCTGTTGGCTCCTGCAGCCAAAAACAGAACAATTTGCATGCTTTGCTCATTCCTTTCTACAAGGTCTGTGATAGCAAGATTGACTCACTAAGTGTAGTACAGCAGGGATGGTCACCTAGCTGGAGGCATAACATGGAGAGGTCAATGTGGCTTTCTGGATATTTCCTGATAGATGGAGTAAAAGAAAGTAGAGGATGGTCTTTTTCTCATACTTAAGGGGTCTCTAGACACACTGAGGACACAGGCCTATATTTATGTAAAACAGCCTTTATAACGTGCATTTTGGATAATATGTGAACTTCAATGCAACAATTATCTGCCTAAAGCTCAACTTACAACTGTGATTTCACACTTCATGAGGATAACTCTTCCATGATTTGAATCATAATTTGACCATTTTCCATGAAATATCTATGCATTCATCAGTATGTCCAAGCAGCAGGTTACATCGATAGCACTGACACTTTGGTCTTGTATGTCAATCCATCTGCCAGCACATCTGAGCTCTGCTCAGAAATTTTAACCTCCGTGTATTTTGGTCTGACACCAGTTTTTGAAATGTCTTGTTCTGCCAGACCGTCTGATGGCTGTCTGAGTCGATTTGTCAGAAACATCCGGGGTGAAGCGATAACAAACTGCATGCTAACTCCCATGCTCCCCCCCGCATGAAAAAAAATCTCCCTCTCTCTAACAAGGCGTAGAGGCCCATACCTAGAGAGTTAGCGCTTCATGTCTTCGACAAATGGACTTACACCTCTCCCTCCATCTCCCGCTCTAGCAGAGCTCAGGGAAGGCAGGCACCCGTCTACTTCCCTCCGTCTCTCTCTATATTAAATCGACCAATCAGGGGGTGTCAGTCATGCATCCCAGCTCGCGGCTGACAAGTTGGCAGTTGCGATGCAAGAGCGGTTCATTCATTCCGATGACACTCTGCCAATATCTGTATGGTGGAAGCCGCACGTCTCTGCCTTTTTGCTCTTAGTCAGTGGAAACAGATTCACAGGCAGACAGGGAGGGAGAGAGAGGAGCATCGAACCGAGCAGAATTAAAAGCTTTGACTGTAAGTTTTCAGATCCGGGGTGTCTGACTTGCCAGTTTGAAGTGTGACTGATAACGCAGGAGGAAAGGAAACAGCTTGTCTTCCTGCCAGCAAAGCTCAATCTTTAATGTCTGTGGATAGCAAAGTGTAATAGCGTGCTTGTGTGTTTAGGCTTGTTGTAGAAACTTGGGGGCATATTGATGTAGCCAGGAGGGTGCTGAGCCAGAGCAAGGGTTGCTCACTGGGCTTGAACTGTTACCGGAGGGGGCCCTTTGGGGCCTCGGAGCATCACCAATAATCACAAACACTACCACCATGACATCAACTCAAAGTCTTCTGAATTCCAGACATAAACAGACACGCTTTACTCTCTTCAGTTTGGTCTGAACCCTTTCATTGTCATATTTATTGACACTTCTAATGAGTAGCTGTCATGAGAATCACATCAAAGATCCCCTCAAAGCTGGATTCACCTGATTCAAAACATAACGGCTGCATGGGGCTTCTTACCAACAATAATTCAAATAGAAACAGCACCTTCTGTACAGTATAGAAACATCACAAATAACGATCTCCTGCCCACATCTGTGAAGCAGAAAGTAAACTCTAAAAGTTGAAAGCCAATGTCACCACTAGTGAGTCCTTGGAGTATTAGCTGTGAAGTTGTGCAATAATAAAAAAAAATTTAAAAAAAGCCAAACAACACCTTTTCTAAAACGTATGCGTCTAAATGCTGATAATTGTGTTTTTCAGCGCAGTATGTTTTCAGAATCCACGATGAGTTCAGATGCTTTGCCTCTAATGAGAGACCTGTCCCAAGTGGGTCAAAGCATTCTGGGTAAAACAGCTAATTAAGTGGCAATTAACCAGTGCTGTCTGGCAGAAAACTAAACATAGTCAGGGCAATTTAGTTAGAACGTGCCCACATGGCTGCTTGTTAGTCCAACCACCACAGCATTAACTGAAAAAAAAAAATCACACAGAGAGATTCTTTTATTTCTCCTGAAATGAGATTAGAAAACTACAAAACAACATTGATCTCTGACTTTTCTCCTCTGAAATGATAAATGATTATGAATCAGGTCAAACAAGGATATGGGGGAGAGGGAAAGTAAGAAAGAAAGGGATTGAACGCAGAGAAGGCAATGCATGAGATGCATGTTTTGTCTTAAGTGGGATACATATGGGCCTTAACACTGGGTGACAGAGTGTGTGATGTTTTCCTATCTTTCATTATCAGGCAGCCAGCCCGGCCGCCAGGCATTACCTGTTGATGACCGAGTGGACCACCGACCTGATGGACAGATGGATGGGATTGTTGATGAATGTCTGGCAGGTGCTTTGTCAGTCTGGAAGGCAATCTAAAACCCAGGGAGAGGGGAGAAACCACTTAGACTCCAGGGACACCTCTAGCGTCTCTTACACAACTCAAAATCCCACCTGCCCCCACCACTCCCAACAGCCCCCTCTTGCAATCAAATTACAGTGTTACACGTGGTATTAATGAGGCTGTTTTACAATGCTTTTGTCACCTATAATGGCCGGCGATGTCTCTCCAATATCAGCTGCCTCTAATTTAGAAAAATGCCCATAGAGGAGGTCAATCTCCTCTCTCATACACGATGACTGATAGATCCAATACCTCTAGAATCAGATAAAACTTTGACAAATGGCCCCACGCCGGCCTGAGCGGTGTTGGGGAGGACGGCAGGGAGCCGGGTAGCTGCTGTGTCCATGGCCAGCCCTGTCCCTCTATCCCATCAGACCAGCACTGGCTTTGATCAATGGGGCCACAGTTCAGACACACACACTTACTGAGACAGGTCCTAGGCCCGTCATCACATGATTAAAAGGCCTAAAGGATATTGCTTTCCCACCATTCACCCTTCCAAAAAGAAAAAAAAACTTCATAAAAGTCAAAAGACAGCGTCTTCCCTTTGCTACTTTCCCCCCCTCTCCGTTGTTCCTCTTCTCTTACTTTCTGCATGCAAATTTGGATTGATTAAAAGGAGAGAGGACGCTAAGTAATATGAGATAGATTTCACCTTCCCCCTACTTATGTCCTCTCCTACTGAGCAAGGGGAGAAGAAGAATCCCTCTCTTCTACTTGTTATTGTTGTTTTGCATCTAGCTTGAGCCACAGGACACCCGCTGCCCTAACCTTGCATTAATCACAACCCGGCTGATAAATCGACCCGCCGATTAGCATGATAGATAGCCCAAAATGTAAATACAACCGCACATTGCTAATTGGCCCACTCCACCTGGAGACACATAGTTGCTCTTTCAACTTGGAGGATAACTTTGGCCTGGCGGGCATGGCTCTCGATCATTAAAGAGATGTAGAGTTATCATCTGTTTGTGAATCTCTCTCCTTGTACGATTTCTCTTTCGATTTTTCCTCCAGCTTTCTGTCCCCCTGTGTATGCTGATTTATACATTTGGTTTGAGAGGAAAGATGGCACCTGTACGCTGTCTGTTATAACAGATGGTATGGAAGGTAGTTAAGGGGCTAACATGCTATTGATCAGCCAGGGAAATCAATTGACAGCAAATACACACAAAAACCACAGAAGAGCATTTGACTACACACTCACCCACAGCAGTCACAACACACATGCGTTTCTACTAGACAACTTGTGGCTGTGTGTTTGTATGGAGAGAATGCTTAATGTTGGAGTAAGTTACCATCAGTTCAGCTGCACCAGGAGGTGAGGGGCTTGTGTGTGTGTATGTGTGTGCATGTGTTTGTTAGGGGGCATATGAAGGGATCAAGTGTCTCTAGTTTCATTTCCTCTCACCCCCGTTTGCTCTGCCAAAGAAAACAAGGCTTCATAAACTCTCTGAGTTCAGCAGCGGAAATCTCCCTGTCTGTTTTGGCAGTAGACAAGTTATAAAGTTCACTACCAGTTGCTGCTCTGAAAAAAAGAATAGAAGTCCCTGCTGTGACCCTCTGAAGAAGGTAAAAAAGAAATATCATTTTTGAAAAAAGGAGACAGTAAAGAAAACTGAAATTGCCAACCAATCTTTCCCGGCAGTCATCAGCCTAATAAATCCTGACGTTATCAATCCTGATTCACATATAACGACATTTGCCAGACATTAAAATTGGAGCTTATAATATATTTCTTAAATTTTCACAATTTTGCAATGCTTTTTTATTGCACTCAGCACATTAAACCTGTAATAACTGGGTTCAGTGGATAATTCTCTCCTTTTACATTGTTTTCCTATTGTCATTTGATATATCATCAAAATATAGTGTAGTCTGAATTTTTGCAGAACAAATTCAACATCCTGCTAAAGTGTGATCATGACAACACAGCCAGACATGGAGGAGAAAGTGCTCAAAGTATGGCACTAAAGAAAAATCATCATCATCACTCTAATCTAACTATTAGAAAAGGTAAGGTTGCATTACATACAGGCCAAGCAGCAACCTCTGGGGCTGAGAAGTGAAGGGGGCCAAGGCCACTTGAGGGTGGCCTTGGAAGCCAGTCAATCCCCATAGACCCCCATGTTAAAATACCCAACTTAACAGCAGACATAAACATGTTTACAGCCTGGTGCAAAAATGGTTTTGGTCTCTATACCTACATCATGATAGCTATGTCCATCATGTTTACAGTCTATTGTGCACACGGAAGTAGTCAAAGTATGGTAGCCAGGATGTACCAATCGAGGGAGCAAATGTGATAAAAGTATGTCTTTTTCTGAGAGGTGATACATGTCAATGCAGCAACATGGGACAGTATTTTGATGTGTTGATGAGCGTATCCTGGCAGTTAACATGCTTCAAGGTGTTTAACAGAAAACAATAGGTGCGTTTGGATGAAAGAAATATGCTATGTGTTGCCCTTTATATTTGTGGATTATATGCTAGCTGGGTAATAACAGATAGCCAGGGTAGGGGAGCTCCTCTGTGTGGAGTTTGCATGTTCTCTCCATGTCAGCATGGGTTTTCTCCAGGTACTCCAGCTTCCTCTAAAGACATGGAGGTTAGGCTAATTGGTGACTCTAAATTGCACCTGGGTGTGAATGTTTGTCTCTATGTGTCAGCCCTGCAGTAGTCTGGCAACCTGTCCAGGGTGTAATCCACCTGTCGCCCAATGTAAGATGGGATAGGCTCCAGCCCTCCCGTGACCTCTAACAGGACAAGTAGTTACAGAAAATTAATGAATATTTATTACCGTACTTTTCAAAAAAAGATTGCATGTGTTTTCAGTGATGCTATCACTATCATGTAGTTCCACTGGATAACTTGCTCACTTACTTGATAATTATTATTACTGAGTAGTAGCAGATCGCCTGTGCTGCAAACTTAGGGAATAGAAACTGAAAGATGTGGGAATTTACCAAATGGTGAGGGTCATACAAAAAGACATTTTCAAGCTGCATTATGGTTATCCAGCATTTTTCATAGCTTTGTGCACTAAAAGTCAGGACATCTTGGCCTCTGCTGCTTTGATTTCAACTACTCTTATTTAGTGCGCAATGGAGTAACCTTTAAACGACCTGTGCCTATACCATTGCTCAGCCGATACAATCCATTCCAACAATCTGTCTCTAATCCATCTTGCTGTGTTTACATTTGGCATTTTTGAAAGCTACAACATGAGGATGCGTCACGTGTAAGTGCATATAAATGAAAACCAGTGACTTTTAAATGAAATAGTTAAAATGCTACTTTCTCTTTCTCCCTCCCGTCATCCCTCCCGTTCTTTCAACATGTCGACCTGTCTTCCAGCCACAGCAGCAGTTAAATCCTCCATGTGTTTCAGCCTGGTGAGGAAGCTCTTGTCTGTGACCACTGTATGCAAAACGTGGCATTAGTCACCAGCTAGCCTCCACTGACACGCCTGCAGTGTGAGGGAGATTAATGCCTACTAGGGACACTTTATTATTCTCTCTCTCCCTTCCTCTTTCTCTCAGTCTCTCTCTCACCCTCTCTCAGTCTTTCTGCCCCTCCAACTGGCCACACAATTAATTGTCTGCTGCGTGCCTCCCTCCTCTCCTTCCATTGCTTTATCTCTCCCTCCCTCTTTCCCTTGCCAGAGTGACAGATGTGGAGAGGTACATGATATGGAGGGGAGAGATGAAGGTAGGGCTGTGTGTTTAAGTGTGTGTCTGTGTAGGTGGGTGTGGGTGGGTGGAGCGGTGCAGGAACACATGCTTTTGGCCTTGACAAGCACCTCCCATCCTTGGCCTACCCTTTCCTGCCAACACACACACACACACACACACACACACACACACACACACACACACACAAACTCCCACTAACCAGGGCTGTCCCTACTGGCCAAAGCTGAGGCTAGTTTTAGGCAGAGACACTGTATCAATTTTAAGACTTAGTGAACTGACTGTGAATTTTACATGACTTTGTTTCTTCACTACACCATTTACACTCCACTTTTTCTGTAAAACTTTTATGATGCTTTCTTAGAGAGGTCTCTAATAAAAAAAAACGTGTGACTTGAGATAGAAAAGTAAGGAGAAAAGCACAATGGGAAGGCAACTACAGTCAGACATTAAGTAAAATCAAAACTTCAAAGTTAATGTTGCACTAGTTTGTGCAACATATTTAGATTGTTGAATGGATGTTACTTTTCTGCATTCTTTAACAATAGAATCACAAGACTGTCCTCTGCTGCGACCCCCCACACCAGTTGTTTCCAACCTGGGGGTCAAGACATTCCAAGCCATAATGATGATTAACAAGATAAGGAAAAAGAAGACAAAAAAAGTTTTGATGATTTTTGGGATGGTACTAGTGGTTGGTCACGTTGGTCCAGACTGAAATATCGCAATTGCTACTAGATGGATTTCTATAAACTTCTTCTCTTCCTTCTTGGTTACCAAACAAAGAGTCCCAGTGACTTTGGTGATCCTCTGACTTTTCCTCAAGTGTGAACACATTTTGGATTTTGAGTAAAAAGTTTCAGCAGTTATTAAATGGATTGCCATGAAACTGATGCAGACATTCAAGTCTTAATAGATGACCTATAAAGGTTTTGGTCATCCCAATTTTTCATCTAGCACCAAGAGCAGGTCAGTTTTCACTTATCCAGTAAAATATCTCATCAAATAACAGATATATTGGCACAGCATTTGGAACAAACATTCAGGCTTCCCAAACTGATGTATTTTACTGACTTTGGTAGTCCCCAGACTGTTCAGTTTGGTCTATCAGGGCAACATTTTTGGCTTGGAGTAGAATGTACATTCATGCACTCTCAGAATTAATTGTATATTCATATGTACATATTTTAAAGTGTCTCTCTGAATCAAAGTAACCAAAGAAGTCAGGGTAGAAATCATCCTGTGGGAGAGACAGCTAATTCTCATACCCCCTAGCGTGTGATATTGACCCTAAAGGCACTCTTTGGCAGCTCTATGAGATGCACCAGGCTTTCAACTAAAGCCATCCGTGGCAGTGCTTGATGCTGAGAGCAACTGTTGTAGTATAACGAGTGAGAAAAATTGCGTGGGATGGCAGGTAGGGGAGAAGTGTAGCATACTCTTACGTAACTTACATACATGTCCAGTTTGGAACCAAAAGTCACCATTGTTTTAATGTAACTTTATGTAATTACGTACCGTCATCACACGCTGACGTCACTCACATGACATAGTTAGGTCACATTACGTAACAAATACTAGCCATACTTGTTTTAACCCAAAGACATGGTCTTTTTTTTATAAACCTAACCAGTTAGGCTAGTTGTGTTGCTTAAACCTCACCACAACAGTTTCATAACATTCATCGTGTATTATATTGTATTTTAGCTGTGCATTAGATAGATGTGTGGCACTGTCAGATGCAGAGGGGTGTTGCAAAGCATCAGTGCTTGACGACCTGGGGATGAGACTGGGTAAGAACAGACCCTGGCGAGAATTCAACTTGGCCAGCTAAACTAGGCCACGCTAGTAGGGTTACTGTAATTTCTGGCTATGGCCCTTATAGTGCCACCCACATCCAGTACTTCAACTGTGCTTTGTTTAGGCCAGGTGTGAACTTTGGATGCTTGCCAATGTCCTATGTATTTAGCATGCTACATTTACGACACTGAACTGTAGGATTTCGTCCTAGCACCCATTTTCAATGTCTGTACTGCAGTTATAAACAGTTAAAGCAGTTAAAAGGGTAAAGGGAAATTCACCATTTTAAGATCAAACATGCTCTTTTTAATTTACCTAGATGTTGTCATGTATAAAACTGAAATCATTAAAAAAATGTGAAAATGGAATTATGTCAAACAACATCTAATTAAACAAATTTGTATTTTGCAATAAACATAAATCATTATCACTTCCAGATAAAAAGTAAATGTAGCCATCCAGATTACTCTCTTTCACACATAAAACAGTGTAAAACATTCTGAAGTAGTGTTACGTAAGTGTTAAAGCCAGTGTGTAGGAATTTCTCCCATCTAATGTTGAAATCATATATTGTATTCAAACAGATGGTGCACTCTAGCGCCTCACTGTTTCAAACATGTACTGCAACAACTGTAGCTGCTGTGTACCAAAAAGCTATGATAACACTGCTGAAACCATGTCATCCGATACTACATGGAGTATTCATTCAGGCTCCTACACAGACACATGCGACGCAAGTTGACAAACCCCCTCCTCACCATGCTGGCTGTGTTTACAACGTAGGACTGTTGGGACGAGTGTAAATTGAAACAAACCAATCACGTCTTGTCCTTTGACAACTGACAAGTGGCTCAACCTCACACACCTCATCCCTCTCCTCGCATCACTGCGCCGCTAACAGCTGTTAGTGGCCAGAGGCACTACTGCCGCATAACAAAGTCCCACTCTTTGAGCTTAATGCAGGATCATGTATTATGCAGCATCACGGGAGACGGAATCCTCGTCGCCAAGAAAGTGCAAAAGGGAATCAAAAAGGCAATTAAAAAAACAAGGGTCAGCATTGGGGTTGCCTTTCCCAGGTGGAGCGAGCTGCTGAAGGAGAAAGGTAATACAATCACAGGCCAGCGCTAACAGCGGCTAACAGTGACTAACAGCTAACAGCGGCGCAGTGATGCAAGGAGAGGGATGATGCTGTTAGCGACTGGCTGCTAACAGCGGCTAACAGCCAACAGCGGCGCTGGCCTGTGATTGCATTACCATTCTCCCTCAGCAGCTCTCTCTACCTGGGAAAGGCTACCCCGATGTGGGCCTTCATTTTTTTAATTTGCCGGTCATGCTGCCTTTTCTATTCCCTTTTGCGCTTTCTTGGCGACAAGGATTCCGTCTCCCATGATGCTGCATATGCATGATCCTGCATTATGCTCAAAGAGTGGGACTTTGTTTCAAATTTGCCGGGGTAGTAGTGAAGCGCCTCTTGCTCCTCTCCTTCGGCTCCTCAGTCACACAGTGCTGGCCTGGCTCTCAACGAAAACGCCGAAGGCGGTGCTGTATGTCCCTTGCTGGTGGGTGTATTCTCAAGATGGCGAAACGTAATGGAACCCCACAGACAACTTACCCGCACAATGTACAAACAAATCCGAAATTCTCCTTTTACGAGAATAAGTCCGATTATTGGTGGAGGTAATAGTACACCAGTGATGACATATTTATGAATGCAGACATCAATTTTTGCCAATAAACAACTGAAAATGTTACACAATGTCCCTTTAAGTCTTAGATATGGTATTTGAGGACCTGGGAATCAGACTCAAAAAGCAACTGTCTTTCTCAAGAATTACATACAGCACCTTTAATACTTTGTAAAAACAAAACAAAGAAAAAAAAAACAAGGTTCATTGTTGTTCAGAGGCAGATCCAAAAAATAAAAAAACCCACATAATTTGGGCAAACTGATTGAGTTGGAAGTGCGCTGATGTATTTACACTATTTTTATCCATGGCTTATTTGCTTGGAGCAACACAGGTGATGTTAAAGTGCATTATTTCTTCATAAATCACATAAACAGTTTTGCTTTTTGTACAGGGTCTCCCCTGTCTGATAAAGGTTAAACAGTCCTCTAATGTTACGTCTGTACATGTTTAGGATAGAATATCTCTGATACGTGCCTACATCTGTTCACCCCACACACTTAGCATACCTCTGTCCATGGTGGCGATATTTTATGTCAAGTGGTTTGACAGAGAGACAAGACTAAGAGGGAGGGGAAAGGGGGGGGGGGTTAAAAGTAGCCCTGAAGAAGCTGACAGGACACCTCACAAACTGTTAGCTATGAAAGGTTTTGAATGACTCCACGTTTTTACAGGGAGATGTTGAACAGATGTTAGATTTAACTGTACATACACACCTACACACACCCCACTGATCAGAAAACATGACACATTTTTCAGCCACAGAGAAAAAAGCGAGACAGCGAGAGAGAGCAAACATCCTTTAAAAGTTGACATTAGGTATTCAGACGCCAGAGAGCAAAGTGCCGGCAATTAAACCAATCAATCTTGCTGTTGCTCGGGAGCCAACATCTGGTCCAGTAGTCCTGGTAGACCGCTGTCTGGGGGTGGGTGTGGGCATTTGGGGTGGACAGACACTTTGAGCTGTCCTTCAGTGATCTCACTCTCTGTTTCTTTTTCACACACACATGCACACACACTCACAAATAGAGAAATGAGTAGAAAAAAATGCTCAGATACACACACATCCCCTCGTCCCAGGTCCGTACGGGCCTGATGTCAGCCGGTTCTGCTGTGTTGTTTCCTTTGTTATAAATAACAACAGGCCACCTGGACTCCTCCAGCCCGTTACCACTGCCCTGGCATATGTGTGTGTGTGTGTGTGTGTGTGTGCGTGTGTGTGTGTGCGCGTGCAGCAAGGTCTTAATGATCCCCCAGGCTAGCTAGGCTGAGCAGAGGCTCAAAGCAGAGCAGAGCACCTCATCCCGGGCTAATGGGACAATGGAGGATTGCTTGTATGTGAGTGTGTGTGTGTTTGCATGAGCATGTGTGTTTACGTTAGTATACGTGCGAATGCACGAAGTGTGTTTGCGTGCGTACACATGAACACAAGTGCTGTACATATAAGAATGTGCGTGTGTGTGTGTGTGTGTGTTAATGGGACGGTGGAGGATTGGTTGGAGGACTGACTGGTGGCAGAGACGGATGGCCTGGGACAGAGACTGTGCTGACAACCAGTGAATACGGGGCAACGTTGCAGAAAGGTCAACGCCACACACACACACACACACACACACACACACACACACACACACACACAAAATAATGTCAGGAGAGGAAAAATAGGGGAGGTGTAAAAAGTGTGTGCGCCTCCTCCCTGCTTATGTGACTTTCAAAGTTTTGTTGGTGTGTGTCAGTGTGTGTTTAAGTATGAATGTGTTTGGTGCATATTTGAGGAAAGAGGAAAGTCCCATTTGTATTTAGACCTTCATACTGTAACTCACAATTAAACTAATGAGTAGCTTGAGTGATTTTTAATGCACCTACTTCATGTATTTTAAAGTCCAGTTCACAAATTTAAAAAAAAAAGATCCTGCAACAATAAATGTTAGTAGGAAATTGATATACAGATGGGGAAGAATTTGAAGGTAAAACCTAAATAAATTAGTGGAGAAGCATAACAAATGCAGATGTTTACATATAAGGCACAAGGGGTGTCTGTATGGTTTGATTAATAACATGCTTTGGCTTTCACAGTCACTGGATCTCAACCTTAATAAATGGGGGGGTTTTTTTGAGCAAAAGTGCTCAAAACACCGCAGCATAGCATTAGCTTCGTGAATGTATAAAGACAACTGGATACAGTGTTGGAAGCGGGAGTTCGTTCCTATAACATTGCTCAGTAGCGCATAAAGCAAAAAGAGTTCAGCTGCCACCCAGATGATCAATATATGCTCACTCCCAACCCGTCACAAATCAGCACTTGTTCAGTGGACTTTCGACATCTGCATATGACACACTAGGTATCCTGGGTGCATCTGTAGATGATGTTCTGGGACGCTGTGTCTTTTCAAAATACACTTCCATTTTCCCAGGAAATGTACAGTTTCTGCACGCTAGATGCATTCAGTCTTTTTTCAAAATAAACCACGTCAGTAAAACAAATCGTATTTACATTTGTTTCCTTGTGCAACAAAAGCACATGGTTGCATGGCTTTTCTCATTGACACCAGTGAGAAAAGCCATGCAACCATGTGCTTCTTAACATGGAAACAACTGACCAAACAGCGGTATTTGGCGACTTCAGAATGAGAACATGTTGGGATGATTGGCACTGCTACTTCCGGTTTAGCGGTTGGCTAAATTTAATGCTGATAAAAATGATTCAATCATGCGGCCCTTACAGACTTTCCAAATGTTATCGGACTGAATGCTTCAATAGTAAAAACAAGTCATTTGTGAGACAAGTCATTTGGAGTTGTCAAAAACATATCCATTGATTTACAGCCATTACTTTCACCATGTAAGTCAATAGGAAAAGGAAAGGTCTTTCTGGGCCCAATGCCCTCACATGATGAATGTAATTACACTGTCTGGCTTCCGTCTTCCTGGGATCGTGGTTAGCTCAGACACAGCACTTAAGTCATGCCAGTGTCAGATTAGCATCAGCTGCAATATGCTGGCTCGACACAGCTGTGTGGCATGTGAGGGCCAGTCATGTTCATTGGGGATGGGAATCACCAGACGCCCCATGATGTTATATTATCACAATACTTTAGTCACAATACAATATTATTGAGATTTTAACATTTTTGCGATATGCTTTGTATTGCAGTAACATACAGTATATTGCAATTTATTAGCTTTTTTCAACTGCAATTTATGCCACCAGTGGAAAACTTTGTCAACATCTCTTTTTATCTAATAAGGTAAAGTTTTTAGTCTGTTTATCTTAATTCAGTTATTTTTATTGCAACAAATTGTATTATCCTAATGGGGAAACAGCAGTTAAATTTGTATTTGCAATATTAATAATGTATATAATAACAAAAATCGATACTTAGCGTCTACATATCGATACAATATTGACACACAAAATATCATGATACTATGCTGTGTTGTATTTTCCCTTAACCCCAAATATCCATGCAGGTGTACAGTGTGCACATTATAACCTGACACTTATGACTGTTACCCTGCTGATTACACCCATGCCAACGCTATTTGCTGATGCAGCTCCCTCCATCTCCCCAACCTCCTCCTTATGTGGTATTTTGTGGTGTTGATATAACTAAGATTTATGTTCATGTGTGTTTATTAGGCGGGATTAGCCATCTCAGCAGAATCCTTGTTGCACTCAAGTTCTCAGAGAGCACTGTCCAACAGTACAGCCCTTTCCACCAAATCTAAGTGTGTAACCACTTGCTATAAATGGTCAGTTTCTTGATGAAAGTGTCTTTGACTGACCCTCTGAGAACCCACATAGGTCTAATGGCCATTTTCTTTTTTCCCCATTAAAATATTCAGGAAATGGTACTTCTACGTCTGGCACTGCTACGCTGCACTAATGCACAAATTATTTCAGGCTATAAAGTACAATAATCTGCTTGGCGGAACATGCTAGATATATTCAAAGTTGCATTTTGACAGACTGGTAACTCATTTCACCTTTTTTGTTTCAAATAAATAACTTATTTAATAATCTTACCTTGGTGATTAAGGTTTTTGGGTGATTTTAAAAATTAAGGAGGTTTAATATGACATTGAAGGAAAGTGCTACTCAGTACCATATAGATTTGTTTACTTTTGTTTTCATGCCACAAACAAAGACAGTCACTCTCAGTCCACAAAAAGTCCATCCTCAGCCCTGCCTTTATTCATCACTAGTGTGGTATATTGGTTATGTAGTTTTTTTTACTGCTGCGTGTTGTTTTCTGATCAACAGTTTTTTTTTCTCACCCAAAAATACACTGCAGAGAGTAGCCAGTAACAAGCTCAAAACCACAGGAGTTGCATGCAAAGCTGGATATCTGACAACTCTTTTAATCTAAAAAAAAGCAAGCAAGCAATGTGAACTGTAATATGCAGAGCACAAAACATTGTTTGCCACCTTAGTTTTCATTAGACTTCCAGTTTGTTTGGCTCTGTTGCAACCATTTTCGGTAAGTAGTTTGTGTAACGTTTAAAATCCAAAGCTCACTACATTCTTCTTCTTCTTCTTCCAGGCAGTATGTCTGATAATCCGGACACCATGAGACTGCGCTGTTCCTTCCATGCTCTACACTCAGTCATTGATTATACAATAACATCAATTTAGGGATATGAAGGTGGTTGAGGGAAGGCTGATCCTCATGATCTGTGTGTGTGTGTGTGTGTGTGTGTGTGTGTGTGTGTGTGTGTGCCAGGGGGAAGTCCCTGTGGTCTGAAGCATATGTCTGGCCGTGCTAAAGTCGCAGGGTTAAGTAGGATTCAGACCAGGGAATACACTGCTGCAGATCTGGCACTAATACAGCAGTTCACCACCACCAACACATGCATGAGTGCACAGTAGCACAGAGGTATCAGAGGCTGTTTAGGCAGTAATCAGCCACATTAAGACCATACTACCATGATAATTTCACATATACATCACTGTACTCAAAATAGTGGGGTGTATGAGAAATAATAATATTGTTCATAGGAGGAGGAAGAGAATTATGGTGTGTTGAGTGTAGTATTTTTCTTTAATTAGTATAATTAGGTGTGTATGGGCTGCACTATGATGATGTATGTGAAATAGGATGAATATAGGATATGTGTGAAACACTTTGATGGTTGATGTGAAAGGAAATAGGAGTGTGTATGAGAGTATAACGGTGTGAGTCTGTGCAAGCAAGCCACGCATAAAAGGTCCCTCCATCCCCGTCTGACACACACACACACACACACACACACACACACACAAACACGACTAAGTTCTGTGTATAAACAGAGTAATTACCTGCTTTACCTGCTAGATTGTAAAAAAAAAATACAGGAATGAGGAAAGGCATACTAAGGATAGGAAGGTCCCATGTGTATGTGTTTGTGTGTGTGTGCGCTTGGAGTTGCCCCAGCCTTAACATTTTGGTCCAGCTGGGTCAGTGTCCATCCTCATGCTCCAGCCCTCAGGCAGTGACATCCAGACCCTTGATCTCCATTTCTTTCTGCCACACAAACACATTTTCTGCAACCTGCAATAGATGATGATTGTAATCTAAAATAAATGAAAGGGAAAAACACAGGAGAGGGGAGGGCGGGCGGGCGGGGGGGCATAGAAAGAGGAGGGGGATCAGAAGGGAGAGAGAGACAGAGAGCATTATCACCTTGGCTGAGCATCAGGAGTTAGAAAAAAAACAAAAGAGTGGGAGAGAGAAAAGAAGGTCCACGGGCAAATTCATCTTCCCCTGCTACAATCAATCTCTGGCCAAAAGAAATACACAATAACTAGGCAGGAAGAGGCCAAGATTAATGGGCCACCGACATCTCCACTGACCAGCATCCACCTCCACCCAATACCACCTCTCTCTCCCTCTCCCTCTCTCTCTCTCCCTCTTTCACATGCCCTCTTTCTTTCCTCAGCCAGTCTCTCATCCCATCCCTCTTTCTCCCCTCACACTTTTGCTCTCCCTCTCCCAGAAAAGCCCTGTACTTTTTTTCCCCATGCACACCTTCCCCCCTTCCCCTTCCCCCTCCACGCACACCTTGTCTCTGCCACATGCAGTGATCGATCGTTTCTGCTGACTGTTTAACAAGTGCATTAGCAAGCTTTAATGAGAGCGGCCAGTCACTGAGCAAATGCATGCAAGGGCAAACAAGGCCAGGCATGCCCACTAACTCTCAGCTTTCCAACATGGAGCAAAGGGAAGAATGGGTTACCCATAATCTTTTGGTCTCCACTTTACCCTCGGTGTTCACTGGATACACTTGATAAATATCGCATTTGTATTTTAAAATATGTCATGACAAAAAGGCCACAGAAGCTGCAACAGTGGATAAACAATTGACAAACTCTGGAGGTGTAAAAGAACTGTTCATGAAGTTGTTGATACTTTTGAAAAGCCAATTCATTCTCTGTTTAGTTTGTAAATGACATGTTAACAGTGACATGAAGTGGCAGTTAAAACCACAGTTTTACTTGAGAGGAAAGAATTATGTAAGTAATTGAAATTGAAAAGAGGGGGTGAAAGGATGAAATGTTAAAGAAAAACAAGAAAATATATCAGTGATATCAAATATGGGACTGTTTGTGATTCATAGGGGGGTGCAATAAGAGGGCGGCATGTCAAATTATTTTCAAAGCACTGGGGAGTGAATTGTGCTTTTTATTCCTGCTTAGAGGAGGGACATACAACTTTAAATGGTTGTTTTTTGTTTTTATTAAATCACCGATTTTTTTAGACATGTCTTAGCTTGTTTTCTTTCAACATCGTCAAAATTACATCATTTATCATCAGCCAGAAGCTGTAAAAACAGAAAATATTGCTGGGTTCTCAAATTTCACAAATTTCCTTGGACATCTAATGTGCTATGAACATTTCCATCATTAAAAAAATCAATCAATAAATAACCAAATCTGAGCTTGAAATAGTCATATTTTGTCAAAATCACTTTATTCTACGACTCCAAACCAAGCCTCTATCTAAACCATTTGCACTCACTAACCAGCATGCACGACAAGAGTGAAAAACCAAGGTTTTTTTCAACCCTCTTCAACTTTTAACTTTCAAACATCAAAGCATAACTTTTGAAAATCTAACAACTAATTTATGTTGGAGGGAGGGTCATGCACTGTCAGCCAGTCACTCGGGGAAGCTTAAAGAATAATATTTGTAGCTTCGGGAAGGGTCAAAATAAAATTAAAAGAAAAAAAGTGAAGTCACACTCCAGCCACCCCCCTCCTCTGATAAATAAAGAACAGTTCCTGAGTTCAAAGTACTCCATATGCCGTATTACCCTAACTGTCAAAGCTCGACTCTGTCCCTACTCTCCAACCACATTCTGTATTTCCCAGGCCCCTTCACTGTCATTTTTCATCCATCCAGCATTACCTTACTGCTCCATCCCTCTACACACCTGTTCCCACTTCTTTCATCAACCCTGCACTTACCTGGCCTTCCCTGCCCACCTACTCACCTGACTCCACTTTCCTCATCACTCCTCCAGATATTTAACCAGCCCATTTTTGTTCATCCCATGTCAGTTCAGCCTAACTGTGGACCTGTCTACCTGCCTGTTAATTATTACCTGTTACTTTGCCTGCCTGCTGACAGACCGACCTGTCTGTCTGCCTACCTGTACCTACCTGTAAGCTATTTCATCAATCACTGAAGTCATCCTGCTGCTTCCTTGGTCTGTGTTTGGATTCTGTCCCCGTTGGCCTGCATAACCAGCTGTGACACTAAAGGATATTTTGAGAATTTACTTGATTGCATGACTATAAGCTGATTTTAAAATGCATTGTATGTTATTCCAAAGTACGGAAGCTACGACCAGCAGTGCTTCCCATCATTTTTGTTAATACCATTAACAAAATAATCAAGCCGTTATCACAAGATGCAAAAGGTTGTTTTACTTTGTTAAATAAAAAAAAAAATTAGCTTTGTTATCAAGATAATCACAAAATACAGTTTCCTCTTACTTATAATAAGGTCTATAAGAGACTAAGAGTGCCATGCCAGCATGCATAGATGATGTCTTGGTAACTGTCACCACTGTTTAAAGCTAAAAATGTCAGATCAGGGAGTACCTGTTATTGATGTTATTGATCATACTAGATGGTAATGGGATTAAAGTCATACAAATTGTCCTCTGTTGCACAGAGAGGCTTTGTGCACTCCAGAGGTATAGTAATGAAGTATTAACAGAGTGGCCAGATCACAGTCAGGTGCGTCCTGACGAGTGTTGGGTGAGTGCCAAACACAATTTTGGTAATTTTGTGGCAATTGATGCACCTGTGGCACATCTGTGGTGCATTTAGGCATGGGGTGGGATTAGAAAAAAATGATTATTGTAAGAGGATGCATCAGAGGCTATGACAATCATGGCTTATCACATTCACTACTTTCACCCCTTTATTCATAGAGCACCCATCATGGTGACACACTAACATTCAGGATTCCAGGGGAGAGTTTTCCTCAGACAAACCTTCTTGTTGTCTAGGACTTGGGATGGAAATCATTTTTAAACCGTATGGAACCCAAACAAAATTGTGATTATATTACAGGTAGATGTGCGACTGTGATGAGCAACATTCTTCAGTCAGGGAAGAGCGCGGCCTATTATATGTACAGCCAAATGGATCACTCTTTGCAGTGTCTGGCGGTGCTGTTTGTGTACCAGGCAGTGATGCTCCCTGTCTGGAACCTCTTAATGGTCCAGGATAAAAAATTCCTTAGTATTTGAGGGGCTACCCAGAATTTCCTCAAGTGTCTGAGGTAAACAGTCTCTGTCTTGCCTTTCTCACAACTGAGTCAGTATGCAGCACCTTGATGATGTAGAAACCAAGGTACTTGAAGCTGTCCACCATCTCCAAGAGGACCTGTTTATATTTAGGGGGGCAGATCCTTCTTCCCAGTGTCTACTATCATCTCCTTAGTTTTGCAGATGTTTAGCAGTAGGTTGTTGTCAGTGGGTCAGGTACTCTAACTTTTTTATTGTTATCTGCGACCAGGCCCACCACTGCTGTGTTGTAAGCAAATATGATGATGATGTTGGAGTTTGAAGTGGCTGCAAAGTTGTGTGTGTACAGGGAGTACAACAGGGGACTCAAAACACACCACCTGGGGTCTACCCATCAGGATGTCACAGATCCACGTGCACAGTGAGGTGTTCAATATCAGGTCCTTCAGCCTTGTGACGAGCCTGGAGGGAACTGTGGTGTAAAACGCTTAACGACAGTCAGTTGAACAATCTCATGTAGCTCCTTTTCTTGTCCGGATGAGACAGGGAGGTGAGGAGGATGTGTTCTGTGGTGTCATTTGTTGAACTCTCAAGATGGTAAGCAAACAGTAGTGAGTCCAGTTTGCTGGTTAGTAAGGGTCAGATGTAATCTTTGACCAGCTGTTTAAAGGACTTCATCACTACTGAGGTGAGAGCCACTGGGTAGTGGTCATGCAGACAGGCTGGTCTTGTTTTCTGAGGCACATGAATGATGGTGGACTTCTAGAAGTGTGTGGGAGTGACAGACTGACCCAGTGACAGGCTGAATATCATTTTGAACACTGGCGCCAGTTGGTCAGCACATACTGTAGTTTGATGACCCACCCATTGATACCATTTAGTCCTGCTGCTTTCTTGGTGTTCACACGCTTGAGAGCCCTCTTGACGACATGCTCAGAAAGAGTGACAGGTGTGGGAGATGGATCCACCCTCCCATTAACCTCTGCTTCAGCTGTTTTTGTTCTATGTCTGCCAATGGCTTCAAAGTGAGCAAAACAGTTGTTTAGCGCACTTGCTGTAGGCACATCAGTGCTTGACAAATGTTGACAAGTATTGTAATCTGTCATAGTTCTTAGACCTTTGCAGATGCTTCTGGGATTGCCCTCCTAGAATTGTAGTTTCCCTATCTTCCTGTTGTTCTTTTTGCCTTTGTGATTGCTCTTCTTACATTGTTGGCTGCCATCTTATAATTGTATAATTGCCAAAATTCTGATTTCCTGACATCTCGCGTCACTGGGAGCATGCGTCATACTTTGTTTACATACTTCGACCTCAGCAAGATGGTTGTATGGTTGCTCTTCCCAAACACGGGTAGAAATTCCACGCTGTTGTCATTTCTGAATAGTGTATGGTAGTAATCCAGAGTATTTATTCCCCTTGTGGCAGAATCAGTTTTGTTGATGGAAGTCAGGCCATAACTTTTTTAATGATAGCCTGATTGAAGCCTCCAGCAACAATGAGTGCATTAGGATTGCCAATTCAAGTCTTAGATAAGATCCAACAGGACACCCTCTGTACTCACTTGTGGTGGAATATGGACTACTGTAATAATAACCCATATAAAATCCCTTAGTAGAAAGTGCAGTCTGCATTTGATTGACAATAGCTCCACATCAGGTGAGCAGGAATGAGATAGCACTTTAGTATTCTCACTGTCACACCAGTCCTTACTCACCATAAAGGACAGACCTCTTCTTTTTCCTGTTTCCGCTGAAAACAGATGTGGGCACCTGTACATTGGCTAACAAAATGCTTGGCAGAGAGGATCCATGTGACCTGGGATTGCAGTTAATCTTTAATTACTCTACCCTTGCCTCAGTGCTTCCTCCAATGTTGAGATGGATGCAGAGAGGGATGCAAAAATGGTCTTACTTGTGCATGTGGTAGGGGTTATAGCTAGTGCCCATCCCCTCCATCTTTTCCTTGATGTTTACGCCAATGTTAACAATTGAAGTCCTCCAGAGGCCAGGTAGCAGAATTGGCAGGACGGCAGTTTACGAAGTGGTGAGTTGACCATTACCCTATCCTGATGAATCACTAATTTTCATATATTATCATGGTCCAATATTATTCACGAAAAGGACAACCAATATTTGTAAAAAATAAAACTATTTGTATACATTTAGTGGAGCTGATCTAGAGGTGACTGGATAGGTCCAAACCTTTTGGAATGAAATAATATTGGTGTAAGAAGCATAAAAAGTGTTATGAGACTTATGGTTTTACTAATATTTCCACAGAACAAGGGTAAAATCTTCATCAGACATGAGGGGGGACCAACCCGACCCAGATGGAACTATGTATATATGGGTAATATACAACCATCGATAAATATTCACAAATTATGTTCAGGTCAGATTCGGCCTGTACCTTTTGGGGGACTTCTTGTTCAGTGCTGGTGTCTTGTTAATTACGTGACAACACATAAATGCAACACGGGCTATTTCAGTTTGTTAATATTCATGTAAGTTAATGTTAGATAGAAAACAATGAAGGACATCAAACAAAACGTGAGCATCTAACATTACCTGAAGCTTAGTGTACATGTGTGTTAAAACAATCTACGTATATAAGTCTATATAGAACAATGCCTTTTAATGGTCATTTACAAGGCTGGTCAGAGATCAAAGGCTGGTGGAGTGGGCAGCAGCAACAACAGGTCTTTCTCCAATGAAGCATGACACAACAGGTTCTCTGGCAACTCACACATAAATCTCTGTATGCTCCTTTTGTTTCTTTTGTGGCATCTTTTAGGGTTTTTTTGTGTTTCCTGGACCCAAAGTTGGTGCCTATTTAGTCCAGTGGAAGTGTTCGCCTGGTGCACACGCCAAAAAAAAGTGTCTGGCGTGCAAATTTACTTCTGTGGTATGTGGCCCACTGAAAATGGGGAAAATGCAGTTTGGGCCTGGGGATTTTTTCACCTCCAATATTGCCAGTGGCCACTGGGAAGAACTGGGTGCGAGACTGAGCTGTTTTCATGGGAGCATGATTGCAGTCACAGCTGTGTGTTTACAGAGTACTTTGCAGCAGCTCAGCCAATCATATTCAAGTACTGGAACTCTGCTTTAGAGAGCATATTTATTTATCTTACCTGTATAAAACATACTCTTTCATGCCGACAAAAATAAATGTTAGGCAACATTGAACCAAAATAGATAGTCCCCCCGTTCACTCCCTCAAGTGAACTTTATCAGCCTCAGTAGCCTTTTCTGTCACTGATAACTGTGGAAGTGGCAGATCAAACCCTGGCTTCTATTTGTCAGCCCATCCACACATTCTGGTTAGAATATCCACTGACTAGGTGAAAATGACATTAGTACTTTAATTAAAGCCTCTCCATACAGACGCGAGAGAGTAATGATCCCCTTTCAGACAAATGAGAGAGGAGTGTGAATATAAAAGTCATTTCTTATTATTGCCGCTCACAAGAAATTGTCACAACATCACTTATTGACAACTCTGCCACAGAGATTCTTCAAAACAGATTGTGTGGAAAGAACAAATACCAATTCTATATATTATACAGTATTTAATGTGTCTATATATATATATATATATATATATATACACATACACACACACACACACACACACACACACACACACACACACACACACACATCTTACTATATCTTACTATATAATGACGAAAACTCAATGGGTGTGTCTGTGGGTGTGTCTGTGTGTCTGTTCCACGTTTTTCTCCTCACTGACTTGGTCAATCCATGTGAAATTTGGCACAGTGGTAGAGGGTCATGGGAGGATGCGAATGAAGCAATATTACATCAATTGGCCAAAGGGGGACGCTATAGCAATCGACTGAAATTGCAAACTTTGAATGGGCATATCTCATGCCCCGTATGTTGTAGAGACATGAAACTTTGCACAGAGATGCCTCTCCTGATGAGGAACACATTCACCTCAAGAACCCATAACTTCCAGTTATATAGATTTTCCGCCATTTTAAATTTTTTGAAATACACTTAAAATCGATCTCTTCCTAGGAAGTTTGACCGATCTGCATGAAACTCGATGAACATAATCTAGGGACCAATATCTAAAGTTCCCTCTTGGCAAAAGTTGGAAAACTTACTAAAACTGAGCTTCTATAAGGCAATGGATATTGCGGAGGGCGTGGCTCATCACATAGAGGTGTATAACATCTCAAGAGTTTCATCGATCACCACGCAACTTTGTAGGCATATGACCACACATAATCTGAGGGGACCCCTCCATTATTGACCCCATCAAACAAAATGGGGGCGCTAGAGAGCTAATTTCTTATCTAGGCCCAACTGCCATATCGATTTTTGCTAAACTTGGTAGATATGTAGAACAGGACACCTCAAGGTGACTGGAGAAATTTAACTCTAATTGGCAACTGGGTGGCGCTATAACAACAGAAAAATGCTTAAAAATGGCTAACTTCTCATTTTTGGTATGACTAAGTCATGGTATGGTATACTGTACATAATCACGGAAACTGTCAGTGTGTCATTCTGTCAGTCAGTAATTCTGTCTGTCCCATGTTATTCTACTCACTGACGTGGTCAATCTATGTGAAACTGCACATAGGCATTGAGAACTGGCATAGGTAGAAGGTGACAAAGCTACCAATTGGTATGGACTAGTGTGTGTGTGTGTGTGTGTGTGTGTGTGTGTGTGTGTGTGTGTGTGTATATATATATATATATATATATATATATATATATATATATATATATATATATATATATATATATATATATATATATATATAGTTGTAGAAGAAGTACTCAATTCCTTAACTTAAAAATAAAAAGAGCAATACAACGATGTTAAAAAAAATACTGTCGCATAAATCCTACTTTGAGTAAAAGAGCGTGAATATTGCCAGGAAAATGTGCTTTTAAATTATCAAAAATAAAAATACTCATTATGCAGGTTGGCCCACTCCAGAATGTTTCATATGCGTATTACTGGATGATTATTACTGATGGATATAGGTGTAAACAAGCAGTAATTTACTGTTGGGACTGGTCAAGGTGGAGTTTCTTTTAGTTACTTCATATTTTGTTCGTTTTTGTTTTTCAGTCTTACAAACCTTATTTTCTTGATAATGTTCTTTTTTTTGAAAAAGAATATTGGTAAGGTGTAAATCATTCTATCATTCATTTATTATCCGTAACAGCTTGTCCTGGTACAGGGTCACAGGGAGGCTGTAGCCTATCCCAGCTGACTTTGGGCGAGAGACGGGGTACACCCTGGACAGGTTGGCAGACCATCACAGGGCTGACACATGGAAACAGATAACTATTCACAGTAACACTCACACCTACCGGCAATTTAAAGTCACCAGTTAATCCAGTCTGCGTGTTTTTGGACTTTGGAAGCTTGAGAAAGCCCACACCATCATGGGGAGAACATGCAAACTCCACACATAGAAGCCCCACTGTGTATGCCATGGCAGAAAATTTCAAACAATGTAAGTCATTTAGGACTTAACAGCCTACAATTACTTTTTTTTCTCTATACACTGCATCATATTTTAGAAGCTGCTTGTATGTTGAAAGAAGAATGGCCTGCATAACACTAATGTCTGTCCTTCTTCAAAACACAACCACATAGGACATTTTTAAGAGCAGCTTATTACAACCCATAAGACAAGAGCAAAGAAGGAAGTCCGGTGATGTAGTATAAAGAGCGAAAAAGAAAAAAAAAGAAATACTTGATGACTTTGACCTTGTTTGTGTCTCATGTGAAACCAAAAGACAGCGTTGAGCTCTTTTAGTGAAGTGACGTAATGAGAGTGTTACTAATATAACGCAAGTTACGTAACAAATGTACTTATTTTAACTCAAACCTTGGTCTTTTTTCTAAACCTACCCAAGACATTTTTTGTCTAAACCCAAACAACCCAGTCTTGGTCAGTGACTTCTGGTGTCAGACACCGATGAAAAAAGCCATCCTTTCACATTGGCATGATACACAGCCAGTCACCATTATTGTTTGACAGTGCCTGGTGGCATCAGGGGGAAACGCAGCGGGGAAAATAAGGAAAGTTAAGGTGGCTGAAGTCTGAGTAGGGCAGGTGGGGGGGGCTGGTTGATGGGTGCAATAACCATTAACTCTTACCTGGGAGGCCAACGTTCCCTTCCTGTAAGATCGTAAGGCCAAACTCTGTTCTTTTTTCCTAAACCCAACTACGTGCTTTTGTTGCCTAAACCTAACCACGTGCGTGTTTTGGCAAAACATAACCACATGTGTTTGTTATTGAAGGAAACAGCTGTCAATTGGCGGTGTTATACCAATGTAGTGCGATTGTTTTGAAAGAGAGTGTATGCAAACTGTACATTTCCTAAGAAAACAGAAGTGTATTTTAAAAACACACATATAACAATGCATGTAACAGGCAAAGGTTGACACGGCGTCCCAGAACATCAACAGCCAACGCACCTAGTGTACCTTGCATTTCATATCTCAAGGTGAAAAGTCCATGACCAAACATTGGTATGTGACAACGTCAGAGTGAGTATGCATTGACCTAAAACGTTAATGTTGTTAAAACTGTGACAGTTAATGGTCATAAAGGACCCATTCACACATGAGGAGTTGATTCAAAGGCTGCCTCCAACTATGAACCCAGGTCACTAAAGCCATGAGGATGTATGAGGTGGCAAAAGCCACAACCCAGCCATGGGAAACAGGGACATGGGATCAAGTGAAACTAAATGTAAGATCTGCCCCTGTAAAAGTGATCACAAAGTAAACAATTGTGTGAAAAGTACAATGATCACAGTCAGAAACAGGAAGTGTGAATAAGAAGATTCTGCTGTTTCTTATTCAATAATTATAATATTCAATAATTCTTATGTTGATTTTTAAAAATATATTAAAATCATGACATATGAGCTTATTGTCTCTGATATGGGTAATCACTGAGGGTGTAAAATGTAAAAGTGTAGGTCCCAGTGACTGCATTTAAAAGTTAACAGTAAATTGTTGATAATGCTATGACAGAGAGAGAGAAAAAAGCTTTTTTTTGTTTGTTTGTTTTTGTTTTTAAGGTAATAAGTTACCAAACACACCAAAATTAGCTTTCAAAACAACATTATCTTATATTTTCTTTCCCTTAAACAAGCTTATATTTGTAGAACTAGCTCTACTTTCAGTGATGTACACCATAGATCCAGGTCATGATGATTTATACCATCCTAAAAAGGCCTGTAAACTCCACTCCTGCATATAAAAAGGTACGGAAACTGAGTTTCTCCAGGTTTAGCCTACAACACATCTCTAGCAGGAATAAAAGTACAGGAGATAACAAGGATAATAAATGAATTTGTTTCAAATCTATCTGTTCCTTATCAACATCATGGGAAAGCAGTACATTCAGACTTCCAATGGGGACGGCTTTGGTTGTGGCAAATGGGTTGTAGTGTGTGTCATTATATATACTGTATATCAGAGTAATCATATCTGCTTCATTGTTTTACAGTGCATGCAGCCAGCTCTCCTATAAGTAACCGGTCATATCAGCAAACACAGCCCCAGCTGCCCTATGGGAGAAAATAACAAGTGTACATGGTGAGTGTGTTCATGGCCACATTTGTTATCACTGTTTTTGGATTTTATATGTGCCTGTGCATGCGCAGTCTGTTAGTGAGTGTGTGTGTGAGTGTGTGTGTGTTTTTCCATGGGCCCAAGAGATCACAGAGAAGGCAAGGACTGAGAGAGAGCAGGTCCCCAGCCCACAGAGGTAAAAATTCATTTCTTGAGAGCTATATATCAACGGGCATTTGTTTAATGAGCGCCAGAGTGGAAAGATGTATAGAACATGTCAGGCGTCCACTTGCAATGCGTTGTGGGTAGCAGATAGCATCACAGAGTGTGACCGCTCACTCTGTCTCCCTGCTCGCCTCTTTTATCTCCAGCCTCCCTCTCCCCATTATAAATGAGAGACAGAAGGGAACAAGAGGTAAAAATAATGGAGAAGAAAGAGTAAGAAGAAAAAGGAAAACACACACAAAGTCTGTCTGCACCAGCACTCAAATGTCTACACATATTTGCAAAAACACATAAGTTACTTATACAAACATGATGCAAAGAATGATACAACATCAGCAAAGAAGAAAAAAAAGAAGATATATATTCAAGAATAGAGGCGGAAAGAAATTTGCAGTTTTGCAGGGAACACGTTTTATATAGCAATCTGTCTTAGCCAGGTATCAGCAGCTGATCTGCATTAATTTGTTTTTTTATCAGTCACACCTCAGCATGAGTCTTACACACACACTCACGCACGTACAGACACATCGGTATGCTCCCTGGCATGCCTAACTAACCTGTATTTCCCCTCCTGGCAGATCCCCCTGCCTTTGTTAAGATATGTAAATGGGATGCATGGGGAGGACGTGTGGGTAATTAATTGTAACTGGGGGGATAATGTTGCGCTGTCAGAGATGTCTCTGGTTTGTGTAACATTTTTTAAGAGTAATGTGGTTAAACTGGGAGTGTCTGTTAGCGCTCAGTCTTAATTATACCGTGCTGGGAATGCTAAGGCTTAGCTAGCCTGCTCCCCTCCCTCCCTGGTTCTTTGTCTGTGTGTGTGTGTGTGTGTGTGTGTGTCAGCATACTCAGCAAAGAGAGGGAGAAATACATCATCCCAACTTTGTGTGCAAACAAGTGGAGCTCCTCACCAGCTGTAAAAATGATTGTTCTAATGAAACAAGCTGTAGAAAATGATTTCCGCGCTAAAATCAAAGAGTAGTGTAATGAATAACACAGAACATGTCCCGTTCAGATCAGAATGGCAAGAATGTAGATTGGCTCAGTGTTGCAGGATAAAGTCAAAATGTGAGACTAAAATCCCTCTTACATAATAAGCCTGGAGTAATCAACAAAGCTGTGGCAGTCCAGCCAAAGAAAGAAAAAATCATGCAAATACATATTAAAATCAAGAACAATGCACATAGACACACTCACGCAACAGAGGGGACCTGCTTTCTCTGGAACTGTACCCACTGATCAGTTCCTTTTTGCTCAGTTTAACCAAGTGGAACTGCAGTTCCTTGAATGGCCACTTGAGGCTGGCTCCGAAAGTCTGTTAGTCCCCATAGACTCCCATGTTAAAATGGACAGCCTGGTACACAAAATGGTTTTGGCCTCCATAGGTCATTTCAACATTCATGGCAACTGTAAGGGGGGGGGGGGGGGGGGGAATTACATAACCCACTGGTTTACATTTAATTAAGGGTTAAGGTATACATATTAAAGGGTAGGGCCACTTGAGTGACAAGCTGTCTGCAAAGCATCACGACAGTCTAAGAGATGGATTCACCCCTTGCTCCTCAGCAGCTCTTTCCTCACATCCATATATGGTCACTTCTGGTTCCAAAATCATCAAGATTGTTATGGCAGAAATGCCAGACTTGAGGCCTCAAAATGTGAGTCCGCAAGCCAGTGTGCAACCTCATGGTAGCTACGTCCATTATTTCATACAGTACAAATTTAACACAACCCTGCCCTCCTCAAAACACTAGTTGGCAGTGAGGTTTCTATGGTGCTGTGTTGAGTTTCTATGCAGTGCAGTGAAGTTCAGTTGATTCATCTAACACACCAAAAACACACATTAAATATGGCTTACTAGTGACAACATTTAACAAAAGTGCAATATCTGGCTCCATTATAACTCACAAGGTTCACAGACAAAACAATTGCCTTTCCCTAGATACATTTTCCCAACATATACAACATGCTAACAAATAATAGCCTAAGCTATTATCATATTTTATTTTGTATAAATTGGCCTAGAAGCGAGCAGTCTATCCTCTACACATATATGAAGCTGGGAACAAGAGCAACAGTAAACAAAGATAATGTTACAAAATCTGTCTTCATTTTGACTCACAAGCTTCACAGACAAAACAATCATCTTTTGCTAGACACATTTTCCCCACATATAGCTACATCATACTTTAATGTCTACAATTTACTGTTTCTTATCCGTGAATAAAAGTAAACAAAAACTTTGGTTCTACAAATGGAAATGGTTTCCAGCTTACAAAATACAAAGGTGGTCTGCATCGCGAGCCAAATGCGATAGATTCTAAATGAATAGATGAATGTCATTCATAAACAGTATCGCTGTAAACAAAAGCCCCCCTGAGGACAGAATACAGAACTATGGGTGCCCATGGCTCTGTCAGCGTCTATTCATTTCAAAATAGCAGAAGCCAATTGGAAAACACTAACACTCACGTCATCACTCACTACGAGCAATGGTGTACCTTTATCACTCAGTCGCGGACAGACTCATTGCACGTTTATAGGACTGGTCTTGGATTCTGAAATCCAGCTAAAATTATAAAATACCGCAAATGTTTTTAGACAGCCCAAATAATTATTGGGAAAACATGACTTTAGAAAAGAGCTTCCTATAGATTTGGACAAAATTAAGTTATGATGACATACGGCTGCACATCATAGTTTTTTCAGTGCCCACAAATTAGTCGTTGAATTTTTTTGTGCTGTAGTGGATGCTGATTTGTCTTAGAATAATCCTCAGAAATATGTTTCACTGTTTCAGAACGACTGATAAAAGAAATTTTAAATGAGAGATTGCATTTAACAGAAGCTTGTGAAACAGCGACTAGCAGGGGCGTGACATTATGACTTAGGTTCTCTGTGTCCTAAAAGCAGGTGGATTCCTCATCAAAGTAACAGCGCACAGAGATTTAGCCTGCACGTACAACAGGAAACATTTGTGAACAGTGATTTGGTGAGACAACCTTTCCCATCTCATGCCACTTTCTCACAAGCAATAGCACTTTCTACATACAGTGAGTCCCATTCCAGCAAATCATGTCAACCAAAACATGCTTTCTCTCTCACTCCCTATATGTCTTCCTCTCTCTCACACACACACACACATCAATACACACCATCAGCTAAAGCATGTTAACCAGGGTGTGAAAGCCCATCAGAGTATGTACAGTATATGAAGTCAGAGTGTGAAGGAAGGGAATGACAGTGAATGCGACACTCACACACAATGTGCACACACACAAACACATTGTTTAGACTTTATTACATTGGAGCTAAAAGCTTATTCAGGTTGCTATTCCTTGAGATTAAACATTAGAGTCAAAGCTGTCCTCAGCACCCCTGTACCTGACACCAGACTGTGTTTGGGACATGCCACAAAGTGGGACCACTTTTGAAAGGCACGAAAAGCCTGCCAAGACCCAGTGGTGGTAGCATCATAACATGATTTTGTCACTGTCGTTTGATTTGATTTTCATGTTTTTGTGTTGTAATTTTGCAGTGTGGTTAACCGTACTTTGACTAACTTAAGTTTCTCAGTGGAAGCCATATACTGTATAAAATAATGGAAGTAGCTACCACGATGAGTTAAATATATGTATAAAATTAACCCCCTGTACAGTTATAATTAATATGGGGAAAAAAGCTATAGACACCAAAATTGTTTTTTGTGCCAGGCTGTAAATATTTTTATTTCTACTGTAAAATTGGACATTTTAACATTGGCATCAGTGGGAATTGACTGACTTCTGGAGCCAGCCTCAAGTGGCCATTTGAGGAACTGCAGGTTTTGACACTTCCACTTTGGCTTCATTTTTGAGCCCCAAAGGTTGTCACTTGGTGGAAACCATTTAAAGAATGTAGAGTATCACTGCATGTTCTAAGATACCATGAAAATCAGTTCATACCTATATAAAATCAGTTCTCCAAAAACTGCTTTTTAGGTCGTCTGTGCAAGCTTATTCAACCCAGATTTACATTTTGTTAGGTGCAGCCTTGAGTGGCCATAGTAATTATGATGTGAATAAAGAAAGAAGTCAGGTGACATGGTATAAAGAGCAACAAAGTCCACATAGGGAAGTGCTGGAATGGTGGATGGGTCAAACAGGACTTTCACCAAAGGGACAGCTCTTTGTGTCCCATGTGACACCAGAGGTCAACAAAAAAAGGTACTTATTTTAAGCCAAACATTGATATTTTCTTAACCAAACCATGTAGTTTTGGTGTGTAAATGCAACTGTGATTGTTAGTATGTGTGCATGTGGCTGGCACTGTCCAACAGTCATATATATTGACTGGGCGTTTTGGAAGTCATTGGCAAACAACCTTTTCTGTTGTTTAGGTATGAGGATGTATTGATAAAATTCAGCCTAAATGAAAAAGGGCAGCTGTAAAAAGAACATTCCATGCTTACTGTAGCTAAGTAGCTAGCTAGCAATGTACCATACTCTCACCTATAAAGCTGTCATTGGTCAATTGTTGTTCTAGCTGAGGAAAATAACTGTCATTTAGTAAAACACCATGCCTGCATAAATAGAGTGTACCAGGAATGATGTTTTTCTGTAGGCCGACGTGAACCTTGGTTCCCTTATCAAAAAGCTAATTGGATTTTCCCATTGGATATTGGATTATTGCATTAAAAAAAGCTTTCTGGCAAACAAATGTTTATGATATTTATACATTTTGATCAGCAAAATAATCTTCACAAATGAACTTTTATGATTTTTAACTAACTAAAAACCCATAAAAACCTGTTGACTTTGAGCGAAAGGGAACTATGAGCGATAAAATGTCAACTCCTTTCAGGGTTTTAGGACTCTTTCTTAGGTCACGCTTTATGACGTTAATACGCAACAAGTTTTGTATTTGTAAAAGATTACAAACATTTTCGTAAAAATCAAACTCTATCCAGTGACTACATTAAAAAATAAAACCATATTAAATAGTAAAATAAAGTTATTTCTAACAAAAATGAAGAATTTCCCTTTGCAAACAACTGGATTTTGGGTGCAATGCCATTGTACTAAAGGCTCATAATTCCAAAGCCCTTGTAGTCTGAAAAATGTTTCCTAGGTCTGAAAGACCATATTTCCAAAAGCCTGGTGCCCCGAATATGCTGCACAATCTCCCAAACAGAAGCATATGGCTAATTATCATGCAGAATGGTGTCATCAGACCACTGTACTATGGTGAAGATGTGATTTGCTGTACTCTGCCCCTTACTGGCTCAATTGATATTCTTACCCAGGAAATGTGTACCTACAGAAACAGCAAGCTCTGCGTCCATGGTGACCACTCCACCCAAAACGCCATCTCGTCAACATGATAAAAAATATTTTTTCCAGCGAATGTCTGAGTTACAACATGATTGAGCTAACTGGAGTACTTTCATGTCGTATCCGACAACGGGAGGCTTTTAACAGCTTTTGACGTCCTGATGTTAGCTTTGCTAACTGTCCCTGTCAGCTGTAGCCACTGATGCTTTCTAGACATCGTGATTTCCCATAACTGAATAAATACCACACATAGCAACACAAAACTGCTTTGCTAGCTCAATCATGTTGTAACTAAGATATCCGCTGGAAAAAAATTTTTTTTCACAGACCGTTTATTGAGTTATTACCTTATTTTTATACAGTCTGTGGTTATTACAGACACCGCTAACGACTAACGTTAACAGCTAATGGTTAGCCCAGCTAATCTACGATAACCATGTTATTAATTACAAAACATGCACACAGAAATAGTAACATTTGTTCAATCATTGTGTTTATAGACTTAACAAACAGATTAGTCTACATGGTGATATAGTGACGTGAAAAATGTGATATATAGTTAAACTCTGCTGATTTTCTACCCAAAGTATTTGTAAACAACACGGCGATTCCCCTGGGGGCACCGCTGGAAGTGAAAGATGTGAGCGAACGCCGAGGCCCCTGCACTTCCGTTAGTCAAAAAACTCTGGGCTGTGCCTCCAGAGGTACAGGAAGAAAAAAAAAAAAATTTTTTTACCGATGGATTTCCAGATTGCCAAAACCCTAACCAATCTCACTATCCATGCCTCACTCTAACTTACCCAATGTAAAAAGGCAATCAGAAGCAGGGTAAGGCAGGTTATACCATCCCGCATCGTAATTAGCCATGTGCTTTTGTTTGGGAGAATGCCGTCGGAAAAAATGGTGCTTTGGAGCAATGGGCGTCTTACACATGGGCTTTTGGTCCAATGGGGCATTTTTTTCAAAGTATTTGGGCTATTGGAACAATGGGCAGTCCCCAGGATTTGTGGTCCATGACATCATAATTCATGTTTCTGTGTGGCTGATTAAGACTTGACTGAACATGCTGCTGCACTCCCCCACACACTATATGCAGTCAACCTGGGGCCACAGCCATAGTATGCAGGATGAGGGCACACTCACTAAGATATATCAAGAAATATCATCTCCTCTCTTAAAGACAGAAAATACAAGATTTGCAGTTTATGCAGCTGCCTACCTGTCCATATGTAACCCATAAGCCCTGTAGTTTTCAACAATGTGTCTTTGTTACAATTACTTGGTAAATTGTACTACCAGTACTGTTGTAGATGCCCATTTATGTGGACAGAGATATGGACAGAAAACCCTAATATCATATGTATGCTCTTTGAAACCAATGAATGCTTTATTGCAAAATACATTGTCTGGCCAAAGTAATGGAACAAAGGCCTGATTAAAAATGGGGCTGAATTTCATCACTCTATAATCCTTAAATGCCCTATCCGCTTACAATTAGTTTCTCCTTGAATCATATTACTCATCTCATCTGTCCTCCAATGGTGGGGACAGCTCCCAGCAGGGTGGGCAGAGTAAAGCAGTCACACTAAGAGCGTTCGTTTAGCTCACCTGTCTGTCAAAAACTGGAAGGACTCGCCTATTCCTGTCATCTCTATTACGCCTCTGCCTTCTCAGTTTTCTCTGTTTTGATGTGTCCAGTCTCAACCTTTTAATACATGTCAAAGTGCCAGTCCTTGTCATGTCAGGCTCACATCTACTTCCTGTGCCCACGATGTCTCTTGGTCTCAGTTGGTGTCTTAACTTCCTTGATGTTCTTCTCTGTCACCCCCGTCTCCCTCCACTGCCAGTTTGACTCAGTTAAAGTCTCCTGGAGATGATTCCAATGAGCGGTGATAGAACATAAGGTGACAGGATGGAGCAGTGTGTGTGTGTGTGTGTGTGTGTGTGTGTGTGTGTGTGTGTGTGTGTCCGTCCAGTGCTAACGTACTAAGTAGTGGCCAGTCAGGCAGTGTGCGGTGTGGTGTCCTGGGCACAGCAGGAGCTGTCCACAGCATGACTTGTCTTCTTTCATACTTTCATCTGTGAGCGTCTCTCACCTCAGGGGACAGTTGGGAGAAAGATGAAAGAGACAGGCTGAAAAAAGGCTGAGAGGAGGGGGTGTTTGGTAGGGGCAGGGGAGTGTTAAGTAAGTGAACTAACAGGATACCAGGGCAAACTCTGATAGATGCATTGGAGTAGATGTACTTTGTGGATTTTTTTTTAACAATAGTTTTATTGATTTTTCCGTTAGTGATAACAATAATCATTACACAGGGCAGTGTTATAGCATATCAATATAAACACCATGACTACAAATCACAAATGTACTTTGTATCCCCCTCCCCCACATTCAACTGTCCCATATTGTCTCAACACAATGGCCCACGTAAGTAAGTTATCTGTAACAAAAGTAAAAACAATACAGAGCAGTTAAACAAAAAAAAAAAAAAAAAACAAAACCATGTGTTTCTTAATTGGTACAGCATCATATTCAAGATTCCATTGTTACCAATTTAGCATCATATCACTAAACATCGTACATACTTCCTACCAATGCTATGTCTTTTCTACCTAAGCAAGCACATCATTCAAATCATCATTTTCAACATAATGTACACTGCTCAAAAATAATAAAGGGAACACTGAAGTCACACATCAGATCTTGATTAACAAATTGTTCAAGTTGGAAATCTTTACTGATGTACGTTGCATAATTTGTTGAGAACAAAATGAGTTAATGTCACACCTAAAGTCAAAGTAAAAAACTGAAAGCAGGGGCGTCGGTAGTGTAGTGGATAGTGCCATGTACAGAGGCATTGCCTCACTGCAGCGGCCGCAGACTTGATTCCGCCCAGCGGCCCCCTGCTGCGTGTCCTTCCCTACCCTGTCTCTCTCCCTCTTCACACACTTGTTGAGTTGAATCAGCTTCACTCCCAACAACATCTTTGCATGCTCCTGATGAGTCAGCAGATGATGTCCTGGTGGATCTCCTCCCAGACCTGGATCAGGGAATCCAAGAGCTCCTGAACAGTCTGTGGTGGTATTTGGCGGCGTTGGTTGCACTGATATATGACATTCGATAGGTGCTCAACTGCATTTAGGTCAGAAGATCGAGGGCCAGTAAATGCCATCAGTGTAATTCAGGAGTCATCTACACACTCTGGCCACATGAGGTCGGGCATTGTCCTGCACCAGGAGGAACCCAAGGCCAGCAGGATTTTATCCCAGTACCTAACAGCAGTCACGCCAGTGGCAGACCTTCCAATTCTGGTGTTCTCTGGCGTATGCCAATCGAGATGCACGGTGCTGAGCTGTGAGCACAGGTCCCACTGGAGGATGTCGGGCCCTCATGACACCCTCATGGGGTCTGTTTGGTCAGAAACATGTACACCAGTAGCCTGCTGAAGGTCATTTTGTAGGGCTCTGGCAGTGCTGTTCCTGTTCCTCCTCATGCACAGGAGCAGATTCCGGAACTGCTGCTGGGTTGCCCATCCATGGTCCTGTCCGGCTCTCTTCATGTGACAGCCAGTCTCCTGGTATCTCTTCTATGCTCTTCATGTGACCGTATATATAGATGTGCCATCCTGGAGGAGCTGGACTACCTGTACAGCCTGATTGGGCTGCAGGTACTAGAATAGAATAGAATAGAATAGAATAGAATAGAATAGAATAGAATAGAATAGAATAGACTGTATTGTCATTGTGCAGGGTACAACGAAATTATGGGTGCTCAGCCCATACTCATGCTACCAGTTGTGACGAGGACACTAGCAGAAGACAAAACTAGAGAAGAATCAGTCAGGAAGAATAAAGACAGAGCAACTGTCTGGGACCACCACATGTAAAACCATTCCTTTTTTTTAGGGTTGACCTGCTTTTGCCTCTCCATTGCACCTGTAATTCACAATCACTTGTGCTTCCTAAATAGACAGATTGATATCCCTGAAGTAACTTGGTGTTCTTAATGTGATGATCAAGTATTCCCCTAATGTTTTTGAGCAGTGTGGTCCTTATTGCCCTTGAGGTTGTAGGTTATCTTTTCCATTGAAAGAAAGCAGATCATTTCTCTTGGTCATTGACCTACTCAGGTCTCTTAACATTTTTGCAAGAAGTGGCAATTAGACATCTCGCAGAAAACACATATCAAGAGGACTTTTTTTATACTTCTTTATATATATGAATTATCCTGAGCACACTCCCAAAATAGACATTTGGATCAAAGGGGAATTTTAGAAATAAAATCTCATCAATAGATTTCCCGCCAAAACTCACTTATTTTAGCATGGTCCCAGAGACATGGGACTAAAGTCCCCCTTTTCTGACCACAGTTGATGCATATATTGATGAATTAGTGCCATCAAATTCATTCAATTTAACAGGAGTAACATAAGCAGCATTAGCTAATTGTGTCTGTTAATACCAGACTTGTGTCTGGTATTAATAGATTGGGTTTGGGTCTCAATACAAGCATTCTGTCACTCATCAAGTGTAACCTCAATTTGAAAATCCTCCCTCCTCCCGCTTTTAACCTTGATTCAAAGGATTCTGTACAGCCAGTAACCAGTAGGTTATATTAGAGAAACTTGGCCTTTGCCATAACAGTTTTTTGTTGTGGAGCAGAAACAAGTGGCCTTGCTAATGAACTGTTCTAACTGGTTGAAATAAAACTTCTGATGTGTAGGGGTTTACAAAATGCTTTTTTCACTATTGTGTTTTTTGGTTAGTTTTTCAAACGACAAGAGAACTCCATCATGAGGTCAAAAGATATTCTAGATTTTTGCAAGACCTTTGTTGACTCATAATGGGAAACCTCCACTGATTCTACCAGGCACAAAGTCATCATTACCCCAGATTGGGCTCAAGTGAGAGAGCCTGACATTCACCCATATATTTTTGTACATCATGCCAACCATCAATCATATTTGAAACAATGAGGTTAGCTGTTTATTTTCTGAGTTTCTTAATAACTGCCGAGTACTTATGAGTTAAGGGGCAGACTAAGAGACTGCATCAATCTCCAGCCAAGATGAAGGCATTTCAGATGAGAAATAAAACACAGTGGTTCTCATCTGGGCAGACCTTGTGTAGTATGTAGTAGTATGTAGTATGTGTTCATATGCCTGCTCATATGAATACTGTATGCCAAATTACAAGAAACGCTGTCTAGATTGATGGATGTTTAAAGGGTTATTATTATTACAACTTGGGTCTCATTATGATTACACTGTACTCATCAAAGTAATTACTGAGATCTAGGAACATAGTGACATTACTACAATGACAAGGCAATAAAATATGGTATGACAGGTTTTAAACAAACCAAATGTTGGTTGTAAATTTTGGTAATAGTCCCTCATCACACAAGAAAAGCTGAACCATGATGTTGGTCTGTGATGGAAATTAACAGAATACAGTTTGGGTAATCATTTTATTGTTCTTTAACAACTGGGGTTTGTTCAAAACCTGTCTGATCTCATGACGGCTCGTATTTCTCGCCACTTTTTAATTCTATATAGGAATGCTCTATGCTGCATGCTGAATTCTCAGATCTCAGCAACTACCACAGTGAGTGTAACTGTAGTATTCCCATTCAAAATGATAACAAAAATTAACAAAGACCCAAGCTGTAATTAACCAGGCAGACAATGGAAAGCATCCAAGAAAAAGACGATGACGATAATGTTATTTTCTCGGGAATAAATTAGCAGTGTGGAAATATTTTGCATTTCAAAGAAAACACAGGTCAACAGACAAAGAACATGCCATCTGTAAACAATGTTGTCATTAGATAAAATATTTGGGAAACACAACATACCTGCCTGGCCATGCATCTCACTCTGCTGACTTATGTCTACAGCAACATTTGCAGGTCTGATTCAACAGTAGTAGGCTGAAAAAATGTGCATGCACACTGAAATTTAACTGTGGTGTTCTGTGAGGAGATGCAGTGACTTAAACCCACAGTGAGAAAGAAAAACCCATCTACCGACGCATCCCACACACCCATTAGGGACATTCCAGCTCCTTATATTATGCCGTTACTGGCAGCATTTCTAAGTGACGCCATCCTGTGGTATAGCATACCACCATAACAGGTACCATCAAACCACGTTATGAACTGGCGCCACCCGTCCACGTATCATACTATGTGACAGATGCCATCCAGCCACCAGTGGCATATAATACCTCTGCGAAAGGTGACTTTTGGCATTTCTGTCTGACGCCAAAATCACTGACAAAGTGATCGATGACTTTACCGGTTGATGACTTCAGAATGAGAATGGGCTGAAAATACACGCAGCTAGGCTTATTTATACAATGTTTAAACTCTTAAGCTAGTAATGGCTGTTCGGAGAAGTTTGCCTTAAGAGCTTTATGACAGATGGTCCTGAAATTTTAGAAAAAAAAATCGGGGTTGTAGTTAAAATGAAAAGATTTCTTGCATAAAAGGATTTCTGTGGGAAAGCCCTGAAGGCCAACTTATTGCATGTGCTGTTTTATGTCCCTCAGTGAAGTTGACTGCACTTAGCCAGCGAGGTTTTCTTATGTATTGTTCTTATATCGCCAAAAGCAAAAACGAAAAGAGTGGCAGCTTCTTTTGTTACTGACTGTGTTAAATGGGCAGACTTTGTGATATAAATGAATGCTGTATCATTGTCAAAAGAATCGATGTAATATTGTATCCTGATTAAACTAGTGATGTACACCTCTATTTCAATTAATAGAGCTGATTACTAGAGTCTTATTTAAATGTTAAATAAAGTGGACTTAGCTGTTTCTCCCTGCTTTCAGTGTGTGTGCAATGCTCAGCGAATCATCTCCTGGCTCCACCCTGATATAATATCTGTATCAGTCTTTTCAGTAATTTTTCAGCAAAGAAAGCAAATCAGCCTATTTTCTCAACTGTTGAACTATTCCTGGGTAATCCTTTAACAGGAGCATCAGTGTCTCAGAACTGTACAAGAGTGCCCACTTTCCTCTTCTTATATGGAGTTATAAAGAAGCCCTGTAAGCATCACTCCCTATTGCTTGCATTTCAGCTTTGTTTACAGATGAAGATTAATTAATTTATTTTTTTACTTTTTATAGTCCTGACTTTATTTGCTTACTGAAATAATGTTTATGTTTTGCAAGTTGCACTTTTGTTTAACAAGAAAAAGCCCTCCATACCCCATAAAGACACGTCACAGAGACTGTTTCATTGAATTCATGCCCATAGCCGTACAGTCCTAGTCTAGGTCAGCCAGGCTCATATATCTCCCTGTGTATTTACAACGCTTTCTGCATCACTCTCCTTGTCCCTGCCCAGGTAGCTGTTTTCCACCAAATGAACAATCTTTATAGACGTGTGGCCGCCATAACAGGCCTGATTTCCAGCACCAGTGTGGGCTGTGTAAGTCTCTGGGAATTGTCAGGCTTCCCACTCGACAAATCAGCCCTAACATATGATGTTTGGGGTGCAATTTTTATTCCTGTTTGACTGGCCAACTACCCAGAGGTAATGGGATGTTGGGGGCGGAAAAGGAAAACCGCTGGTGGGAAATGCATTTGCGCTGCTTGTGTGTGTGCGTTTGTGTGAAGTCTGATTGATCGATGCAACATCCGCTCTCCATTTATATCCCGCTTATTCGGGATTGGTTAAGTTTAGGAAAAATGAATCTGAAAAAACAGAGAAAGAGAGCATGAGAGAAGAGATATGGTGGCAGATTACAGTGAGGCAAGCTCGTACATCTAAGCTGGGGCTGGGGTGTCTGTGATGGAGGGGCTGTGAATTGTCTGTGAACGTTAAGTTATCTAAATGAAAATCAATAATGTGTGTGTGCCAGTGTCTTACTAGTGAGGAGTGGCCGAAGACGAGGGCCAGCAGAGCGAAGAGGTGGGCAAGGAGGTGCCTGCGTGTGTTTGTGTGTTTGGCTTGAGGAGAATAATCCAACACATTGGTTAAATCATCCAACATCAGCTATGCTGTGTACTGTGGGAACTGTTCTTTTATATTACATCATCCATAATGAAATGTACATGGATATGCACGTGTTTGTGTGCTTGCATGCAGGAATTTGCATATATCTGTTTGCATATCTGAACAGAAGCCCACTTCAATCCCTCTCACATACTGGCCACTGGAGAAATATTTTGCCGGTCATGGTTGAGCACCCTCTCACCTGTCAGCATCTGTAGAATTATTTCATCCCACTGGCAATTAGCCCAGCGCTGGCTGGTGTAATGAGTGTCACCATGCCGCTCAAGCTCACTGCTTTGAGATGTAGCTAATCAGGTACAGCTCTGTGCTTTTTACTCACTGAATGAGTCTCAGGAATTCGGTAGATCCTTTGGTGTAAAAGAGGTATTTATCAGCTTGCATAGCCACACTTTTGTCTGAAACACAGGGCAGGTACAGTAATAGGTAGCCTGAGCCCTGAAAAGTCAAGGACCCAACTCATGTGTTGTTAGACAGCTAAAATTTGATTTGAATGTCCATCCTTTTACGTTATTAGCAGTGTAAAAAAAAACTATATGATAGATAGATAGATAGATAGATAGATAGATAGATAGATAGATAGATAGATAGATAGATAGATAGATGGGAATTACAATGCTTGTGTGAATCCAACAACTGTACAACTTTGCAATTTATGAGAATCAGTTTTTAGAGATTCCTACAAGTGGTTTAGAGCTGGAAACAGGAAAAGGAAAAGTGCTCCATATTGGCTTAAAATGTAAAGAACATCTGTGAATGAGTGAGTGATAACAACTTGTAGTGGACCCAGGTCAGGTATATCAGAAAACGCAAGAATGCGTGCCTGCTAACGTCTGACTGAGTGACTTTAGTGCCATGAAAAGCGATTGTTTGTTAAAGAGACATCACTGCATTTCCAGTGTGGAAAAAGTAAGTATTTTAAGCCAAACATTATCTTTTCCAAACCATAATCTAAACATAATCTGGTTGTTATGCCTAAACCTAACCTAAATTGATTACCTGGATTATACACAATTTATTAGGTCATGATTATGTGGGGTATACATGAATTACGGTGCATTACTTTTCGTTGATATACCTACAGTGCATGTGAACAGCCTGACTGCATTAATCTGACCATAGTGTTGTAAATATAGTAAATACTTTGGTATCCACAGGCTAGGCACACAATCCAATCCTTTGTAAAAGGAGTTAAATATGAAATATATTCCACAGCCTCTTTAAGGGAAGTGTTCTAGTTAAAGTTCTTGTAGTGTCAATAGCACTACAGATATAGTTTACATAAAAATATTACTCTGCAGCTTTAGATGTGCTCACCACATACACATTGCCTGTGAGGAAGACATAGTTGGTGAGAGGACACCCGCGGGGCAGGAAAGTGGGAGTAGACAGAGTAGGACAGTGTATTAGGGAGACGTTCTAATGTTAGCCCCCCCTATTCTCATTCCCCTGCTTTCCCTGTCTTAGTACCACTGCTGCTGCTGTGGAGGGAGAGAGAACAAGAGAGAGAGGGAGAGAGGAAATTTCTCCATTGCAGAGGCAGTCAGGCAGAGGACAGGAGAGAGGGAGAATAAATCAGCCCCAGTCTGGTCTCTGGTGACCACCCGCGGCAAGGGAATAGTGCAGAAAGACAGAGAGAGAGGAGGGAGGGGGGTAGAGAGTGTCAGCGAGGGCTCGGACTACAGAGGAATAATGTCCTTTTACTGTATGTCCCTCTCCACCTGGCCCCAGTGTGCCGTCTAAATCTACCTTCACTCATTTGATGTCACAGTCCCACCCCTTCAATGAACCCACTCATGTCCACACACACACGCCTACACTTCCTGTGACGAATTAGAATTGCCCCAACTCCATCGCCCAGCAAAACAGTGTCTGATTTGGCAAATGGTCAAAGTGCCCATTATGTGGCAATAGAAAGGCCGTATGAGGGAAGATCAGGGAGGGAGAAGGACAAAGGGAAAGTAGGGGACGAGCCCATTCAGAAGTTAGAAAGTGTACTAACTAACCAGAGGAAAGAGACTGTTATTATGAGAACCAATCATAAGGGCAATCTCATGGAGGAAAGAAACATTTTACAATGTGTTCAGGAACTATAGTAGTGATTGCCAGTGCACATCATACACTCAGACGCATGTACACAGAAATTTCTGACTTCATTATTGCGGCATAAATAAAGTTCTAGTCAAATAAAAACACACTTTAAAATAATATGTGTAATTGTACATTTATGTGAATGTGTTTATGTTTTGCAGTGTGTTTGAATGCGTATGAATATACATTGTGTACATGTATATTATTGCTGCAATGCTTTCTGAAATGCTGGAATGTAAACAGCATCAATGTATTGATGCAATCCTTTCTGTGAGGTTACAGTATAAAGTAGCAATGGATAGGAGAAAGTTGCAAAACATTATTTTTAAATTATCATTTTCATTAAAAAAGAAATGTACATGAATTATTTGTTGCAAAAATAAGATTAATCTGTACTTTAATCTTAATGTTTAAGAGATGGCCTAAGGTGTTTTTCTCATTTAATTAGACAGAGAACACATTTTTGAAGCAGTGTAAATCATGGTGGTGAGAGTATTTAAATGGCAGTGAAATTTAAATTAATGGAGATGTTCGGTGGTACTTTCCCTCACACACACAGAGAGACGCTCTTTCCTGCCAGGTTTACGTTCACAGTTTTACCCAGGCCTCCTCTCTCCCTGAGCCGTGTTTCATCTTAAGTGAGTTTATTGAAGGCAAGTCAGTGTTTTTTCCCCTGAAAGAAAAGGAGGAAAGAAAGGCAAACTGAGACAGGGAGAGAGAGAATACCAGCCTATAGCCAGCCCATAGGACACATTTAGTAATCCCTCCAATGATGTCCAGGGCCCAGTGATGGTTACCAGACCTGCAAATACCCCCACAAACACACACACACAATCCATTTTTATTGTATTTGGGTCTGCAGCGTTGTATTTCCTGCCCTCTCTTAGCGCCACACACACACTGCACTCGAAAACAAAAATCCATAGTATCGACCGGCCAGTGTCACCACAATTATTCTTTTGAAACAGCCATTGAAAACAAATTACATCTGCACTGCGTTTTCATCCGATTGCTCTGGGTGAGCAATGCTCAACGGCTGGGTCGGCCCTGCCTTCGCCGACCCTCAGACCCCTCCCTATAGGTTTGCTGTCTATAGCATAGTGTTGCTAACGACTGGTCTCTCAGTGTGTGTGTGTGTGTGTGTGTGTGTGTGTGTGTGTGTGTGTGTGTGTGTGTGTGTGTAAAATAATCTGGTTCCGGGGGGAAAAAAGAACTAAGAGAAGTAGTTAAGGGTAAAAAAAAATCTGAAAGTGAGAATCAAAAAAGCAAGGGAATATTCTTGATTATTTCTTGCTTACTTCCTCTTTAGCAGAGTAAGAGATTATTTGATAAAATACCACCAACATGTCCAGGTAATGGTACGCTTCTTTAAATACTGTTCCATGTAAAAGTCCCGCACTCTAAACTTTACTGAGGTACAAGTACAGAAGCCATATCAGCTCACATTAAAAAGAAAATGAGGGCTGACACATAAGCTTTCAGTACACAATTGTTGTGGCCAAAAGAATTCACAATGACGATATTATTTCCATATATCTAGAGAAAATATAACAATAAATTAAATTTTAAAAAATAATATGATCCAGTCATCTTTAATTTTGTTGTTTTATTGTGCATTTTGTCTGTGTCATTTTGGCAAATAAATTCCACTCAAAATATCAGTGTAGGGACGTGGACACAGAGTCTGTAACTATTGCCAAACGAAAGTGTACAACAAGAGCAATTACTCTTAGTGGTTAGTGAAAAGGAAACCAGATGGCATTTGGGGAGGGAGACAAAGTGAGAGCAAAAAGAAATTCTTAACACGATTTAAATAGGTCATTTTTAAATATCATAGTTATCATCAATACTGCCATATTGCACTATGGAAACACTCAAGTAAAGTACAAGTGGCTCAAAATTGTACATACCTACAGTACTTGACTATATAATCTTTGACACTTTACATCGTCAATAATCAGGCTGTTCTCATGCACTGTACGCAGATTTTCCTACAGAAGGTAATGCACCAAATGCATACTTATCCCATGTAATGATGAGCCAGTAATTCATGGATAACCCACGTATTTTGGAAGGCTACAATCATGTGACCAATGTACTGGTGGGAGTAAAAAAGGAAGGAGTTCTGAGGAGTCCAGTAAAGAGGCAGGTTTGGGCACTGGATGTTTCACCAAACACAAGACTTTCCCACAGGACTTTACCCAGGAGACAGGTGTTCAGAACCATGTGAACTTTAAGGTACATTGTCACCCTGTTTCTTCCTAAACATAACCACACTAAGTTAACAGTATTTATGTAACTTTACATTAAGAACATAACTTAATTTGTGGAGTGCTAATTCAGAGGATATTATGTGAACTGTTGAATAACCCAGTCTCATTCCGAAATTGTCAAATACCTGCACTCAGGGAGTGACTTCCAGTGTCAGACACCAGTGACTAAAATTGTCCTGATAAGAGGCTGGTCGCAGCATCAGGGGGAAACATGGCAGGACAACTAATGTAATTTAAGGGGGTCAATGTCCAAGTAGAGCAGTGGAAGGGTCCAACAACCACCGACTTTCACTCAGGAGGCCAGTGTTTGTTTATGATTGTAAAGCCAAACCCTGTTGTTTTTTTCTAAACTAAACCACGTGCATGTGTTGCTGAAGGGGAAAAAAGTCTATTGGCTGTGTTGTACCGACGTGGTATGTTTATTTTGAGAGACTGTATGCAAACTGTACATTTCCTGTGAAAACGCAAGTGTATTTTGAGAACACACAATGCATGTAACAGGCAGAAATCGACACAGTGTCCCAGAAAGTCAACAACTAATGCACACAGGCCACCTTACATGTTATATGTCTTTGTGGAAAGTCCATACCCAAACATCAATATGTGACAACGTTGGAGTGAAGATGTGTTGTGTATGAGGATATGTTGCATAGATACATGTAGAGCTGATATAATTAATCTGTTTGATGAAAAAATGAAATAATCAAACATTTAGGTAATTTTTCTTTTGGACTGAGGGTCAGAGAAGACATCTGAAGATGTCACCTTGGACATTTTTCACTATTTTCTGATTAATTGACTTGAAAAAATGTTTTTTGATGAATCAGTCATGAAAAGAATTAATTGCAGCCCCAATACAAGTAATAATAGTATGAAATTTATTTTTTATATTTATATTTAAAATCTGAACTGCTCTCTGATCAGTGAAATGATTGGCTGACTGTCTTGTAAAATAATCACATATCGGCAGCATTGTGGTCATTGATTATTCTGTGAGAGCCATACTGAGAGGCAGCATGATTGCCACACCACCATCCCACCGCTATTACATCTAACTGTGTTACTCCATCTAACAGTATTAGCCCTTGCTCTGCAGCACACAAGCTGCTTCCAATAGCCTCAGTCCAGTGGTGCCATGTGACAATGGGAGAAAACAACAACTAATATCCAGCCAGCACGGTTGGTAATTAATCCTGGCTTGGCTTCCCTCGGCCAAGGAGTACAGCAAAAGGCTAGAAGGCAGGATCCCTTTGTTAAGCTTTGACCACACAAGTCACCTCACCGGCCCTCCCGAAGCGGGGAAACGCCAACTTTGGAGTATTAAGAAAACCAATAGCCTTGTTGACATGAACACGGAGGCCTAACCCCCGCAGCCTCCTCATATGAAGCATTGATTTTTCTGTCCGGCCGCAGCACTAAACCCATTCATTCTCTGCGGCCGATCCCAACATTTGCGCGGAATGTGAGTGCCCTACACACACACACACACACACACAAACACAGACAACACACACAGGGGCCTGGCTAAATTCTCCTTTCATCCTCTCAGTCTTACCTTGGGGGTGGAAAGTTGAGGATTAAAGTCACCCCTCCTCCCCTTGGTTCCACCATTACTCCACCATTGAACCAACACACACGTGCACACACACACACACACACACACACACACACACACTGGTACATGAGTAAACATGCAGAGACACCTGCAGTACGGCCCTATGTTGAGAGGCCAAAGGGGAGGTGAGGTTAAACGTGTTGGGGTGAAGCTAAGGGGAGTCGCCCTCTTGATCTTTGGGGATGCAGGTCACTGATTTACACTGCAGGATTCTCTCGCAGGCAAGCAAAGAAAAAAAAAAAGGTCCTACCCACCGCAGGCAAAACACGTCCTATTATCACACACAGTGCCGCAGGTTTCACGATTAGCCATCGGTCACCTCTACGGTTTAGTGGGAAGTTATTTTCTCTCACTCTTTTGTTGTCTCTCTCATTTCCTTGTTCTCTCTTTCCATCTTTACTGTCCCATTTTCTCTGTAGTGAGGATTAAGTATGTCTCTCTGTCTCTTTTAGTCTCTCCATCCCATCTCCCTTTCTCACACTGCAGTAAAAACTGGCCAAGAACAGAAAATGTTTATGATCTTTTTCATGGCTTGATGAACTATAGCTGCACAAACTCAAAAGTGCAAGACGCAGACAATAAGTTGGACGGACAGCTTTAACTGACATGATCTGAATGTGTGATGCAAGAAGAGAAATACATAAAATCAAAGAAAAGGCTGCATTAGAGCAGGGGGGGAGAAGAACTATCATTTGCTCAATTAGCATTGGCACATTAGTAAAAGCACAATATCACAACCGCACAATTGGCTCGGCTCCCTTCAGGACACGCCGTGAGACATTCAGAGACATTAGCATAGGGTGAGCTAACGAAGAAAAAAGACGAAAGGAAAGGAAATTAAAAGAGCAGCACATTTTCAAAGCGTCGGTTGTACCCGATGTCATTAAACATTTATGGAAGGCTCCCCTCAGTATGATGAGCAGTTTGGTTGTAGGGAAGATGTGTTGCAGAACAAGTGGGGGGAAAGAAAAAGTCACACTCACACTATTTTATTTGCCTTCTCAGTGCCTTTATTTCTTACAGATAACAGACACTCTTCTCTGAAGTGTTTGGTCTAATTTCCTCTCTGACTTCAATAGTAAAATAAGAATTAGGGAAAGTTCACTAATTGAGCTACTACGAGAACTGGAACCAGCTATCACCTGTAAATGACACAGTGGCCCATTTTGCAAAGAAATCCCAAGCATCCTAAAATCCCATTAAGATGTAATGAAGGTCCAAGTCTCTGCCAAGAGAAGGGAAGCTATTTTTAGAGCTATTTCCAAAAGAAAATCATCACCTAAAAATACAAAAATATATCTGCTAGTACACATAAGCCAATTAAATTGTTTCTGGATATTTGTACTTTACCATGTTTTATTTTTTTTATTTTATTTATTTATAAAGACAATGCATATTAATCAACATTTCTGTAAATGTGCCAGTGTGAGCCACCTGGCTATTTTCCAACTGCTGGTAACATGTTCTAAAACCAGTGAAGTGACGGTTTAAAAAATAGACACACAGACAGTGCGATGTGAAAATGACAAAGAAAGCAACACTATCTGGATGCACAAGACACAAATCATGCAAAGCAAAAGGAAGATGCAAAACATTGATGTGAATAGAATGAGCAAAACCCTGGACAGGTTGTCACTTTATCCATGCTATCACAGGCTATTGTTCAGGTTCATTTTTAGTCATCACATGAGCTGTGGTAGCTGTTGCTAGGAGCACTTTAAGTTCGTCATGTCAATTGAAGAAATATGTTAATTTAGGAGTTGCTAATTTTGTTGATGCTTGTCAACGTTTTTGTTCAGAGAGGATTCTGGCTGTGGCACAGGAAGATGGTGGCACAACTCTTTATCTGGGCTAAAATAAGGCTCTATTTAACTCACTGAAAAACTCTGACATGAGTGATAATTCAGAGGTGTCACTGCTAAGGTTATTATTGTGCTTCCTCTGGGTCATAGTATATGTTCTAGTGGGTTTACTTAGGATGGCCACATTAGACACGCAATAAAAGTAGCAATTTCTCTTTCTTTCCTCAACTGTTTGTAAAAGTCCTCTATGCTAACACTGGATTGTTGGACTTGTTATGGAAACTGTCTCAGCTGACTATGCAGAGGATCTGCATTTACCATCAAATTGAACCTAAAGTCTATGTGGCAGGGAACTGCCCATTGGTTCGACAGCCCATTGGTTCGACATCCCATTGTTCCGACCATATTAAACTCATTGTTCGGAAGTCCGTTCCAAAATCATCATGATGCCCTGTGGTTAAGGTCTGGTTAGGTTTAGGCACAAAAACCACTTGGTTAGGGTCAGGAAAAGATCATGGTGTGGGTTAAAATGAAAAAGAAAGTGACAAACACATAAGCTGTGAGCCTGCTCTGCCTCAAGCCGGTCGCGGCGCACCATACGCCCACCGCGAGCCGTTCAGTCTGCCGTTTCAGTCAGACTAATGGGATGTCGAACCAATGGGCTGTCGAACCAATGACATGGACCCATGTGGCATGTCTTTCAGCAAGAAAAGTCTTAGTAACAGCAATGATGGTGATGTAGTCTGGTCACTTCCAACCCCACATATGAGTGTCAAAACCAACCTTAAAGGTACAGTGCGGAAGGGTTAGAGGGATTTAATGGCATATAGTGGTAAGAACTGCAGATTGCAGCCAGCTGAAATTCCTCCTGGTTAGAATTCCTTCAGTGTTTATTGTTCAGGAAGTTTCAACATTGAGCTAAAATATCCGAGAGGTCTCTTTCCCTCCAAAACAAAAAGACCAGGTGATGAAAACCAGTGTAACCAGTGTTTTTTCCATGATGAAAATAAGAAGATGACGAGCTAAAAATAGATGTTGATAATAAATACTAATACAAAATCTATGCTTAATTTTTGTTGAGGAGACGAAATGTGCGTGGTGGGCTATCGGACATTGAAAGCTGAGAATAGTCATGCTCACAGTTATCTTCAAATGCCACATGCAACAGGCCGTAAACTCGTAAGGTGAGTAAATAGTCTGTGCCAAGATGTTTCGCTATCCAGCAAAAACACTCGCAGCAGAGCAGCGTCAGCCACTGGTGTGAGTTGTGAGCTACAATTCATCAGTAAATAATCAGCTGTGTGTGTCTGACTGTGGACGGTGGAAGTGTTCAATGGATTTGTCGAATTTGTTAGTTGCAGCTCTGTTTGTTAGCCGCTGAATGTCAGCAGAGCGAGCAGCCACCAGCCACCGTTCTTCACACCTGTTCTCTACAGGACTCCAGTCATAACCGGACTGTGTCAGGAAGGTTTATGATTTGATGCTGTTTGACAGGCAGGTAGGAGGCTCAGTTATCTGTGAGTGTAGCTGTGCTGTAAGTAAACAGCCTGAACTCAGATCAGTTCTTTCTGACTGAGCTGTGAGACATAAGTTAAGTTTAGACCTCTAGACTAACATGTTGCACATTGAGAAAGAAGGCTTAGGCTTTAATTACATTATTTTTCTGCTCCTGAACAGTGAGATGGATGAGTCAGAGTTTACAATGAACCTGGGTACAAATCCCAGCTGTCTCAGATTAGTTATTTGTACTGTCAAAGTTTTTGAGAGCATAAATAGAGAGATTTTGAGCTTTTTAAATGATGATCAGTAAGTGTGTTCTTGTGAATCACCCCTTAAACCTGTCAGAAACTGCTGGAGAAATGACAGTTTGGAAGTGCAGAGAAGTTATTTGCAGTTGTAGAGACAAATTGTCTAAATAAAATGTTTGTACAACCTGTCACCTTAATTCTAATTTCTGATGCATTAATTAGTCTAACTGGATTAGTTCAAAGATAAATATATATATATATATATATATATATATAAAACATACTAACTAAATGTAATGACTAAAATGTCATGAATTTTCATTGACATTGACTGCGTTGCAGAACAGAACAGAGCATTTCAGGAGATCCCTTGTCCCCCACAGCACCTGAATCCAGTCATACACACACACACACACTTAAAAACATCACATCACGTCCAGAACTGGCTGGACTGTGTAATGGACAATTTTCTTAATTTAATGTCTCTTTCACTTATTTCATTTTAACATATTTTATTTTATGTCTGTTTTATTATGAGCTGCTGGACAGCTGAATTTTCCTTCAGGGAATAATAAAGTTCTTTCTATTCTATTCTAAAACATTTTGTATTTTCGTCGACTAAAACTAGACTAAAACTTTGAAGGATAATAATGAATTAAATGTGAACAGAAATAATAAACAATTTCATCTCAAGACTAAGACTAAATCTAAAATAGCTATCAAAATTAATTTAGATTAAAATAGGTAAAAATACTGAATAAAGCAGTTTCATGTTACAGATCAGTGTTTCCTATGCCGTTTGACACAACGCAGACAGGCCACTAGCCCAGCGCCTGCTTTTGTATGCTCACATTTTTTTCTCTGACTTAACATGTGCTCATTTTATTTCTAATCCTGACATTCAGGAGGTTTTAATGTGTTAATGAGTTAAATTATCCTGAGGTCTCCCCTCCAAAATAAATGGACCTGGTGATTTAAATGTGTGATATCATGTTTTCTTTGATAACTTCCAGAATCCAGAATCTAGACGTTTAGGAGGTTTTTACCGCAAGCAAAATTATCGGCAGAGGTCTCCTCCTCTCCAAAACAAAAAATTTTTTTTTCAAAAAAAATCTGTTTTTCCGATGCTGCTCATCGTGGAAGGGCTACTAACTACTATGGCCAAACAAAAATGCTAACAGCCCTATCTATAGCCAGTGTTTGGTTTGTCCATTCTGGGCTACTGTAAAAACATGGCAGTGCAACATGGTGATCTTCATAGATGAGGAACTGCTCCCTATATAGATAAAAATGGCTCATTCTAAAGAGACAAAAACAATACAATTCTTATTTCAGGTGATAAAGAAAACATACGTATTACATTATATTCCATTTCTGCCAATATATTCCCCCAAATCTTGGGGAATGTGTGTGACCTTTAAGCAAAATCACAGCACAAAAAACAGACGCTGTGAGAGTGATTGTAGTTAGTTACTTCCACCCCTGCACATGTGTGAAAATCAGCACTAACTTGTTTTCAGCTGCAGTGTGAACAGAGCCTTCAAAACTATTGTCCTTAAACTTACTGTGTTTCCCGCACTGATTATTTCCCTCTGAATGTTTTAATTAACACTCACTCTTTTTCCCTCTGTTGTCTTTTCAGAGTGGCACGTTGACACACAGCAATCAGTCCCTCCATTCTTCTCTGTAGTTTTTCCTTTAATGCTGAGCCAAAGTCTTCCTGCACCAAATCAGCCCTGGATCCACATCCAACATCAGCTGATCCATGTGCACATTTACACACATACACACAATATTCATAATGAACCTGCACACGTGGTATTTGTAACACATACTGTATAGGCATACACACACAGTGTTGCATAAACATACTGCACAGACACTGACGCAGACAAATGTGCATCCACCCAGTACGCGTACTATATGTGCATGCACCTACACACAACTATTCATACAGAGTACTGTATAACTCATATACAAACATACTGTAGATAAATGTGAACAGTCCTGTCATTTGTTTCATTATTACTGTAAACAGTGATGGCTAATGCCATGATAATATGACCTAAGTTGTTGGATAATTAGAATTATTCCTAAAAGGGCAACAGCGGGCAGATATCCACCCAGTTCTACACATGATATTAACCCATCACTGAGTACTTCCAAACCCTTGTCAGGTGCCATTCAGTTGAAATTTTCTTCCTTATCCAGTACTTTGTGCTGAAGGTGTACATTCAAGCAGGTGAGGACATCGTGCTTGTTCCACCTCACTCCTCTTCTGCATCTTACTGTTCTTTCCTGTTGTCCACGTTGCACTCGGATTTGCACTTTTTTATCACAACAAGGCCTGGGACCTGTGTGCCGTGTTAGATTCCACTGGTGTAAACAGCAAGAACGTGACACAGATCTTGATCACAGAATCGCTTTGGGGACGCATGGCTCGTGGAAGCAGACGCCTTTTTATTCATTTTATTTTCCTTCCTTCTCTTTTCAACATGCTGCGTTGGCCAGTGTAAATTGCAGATAGGGGGAGCTCGGGAAAAGGCGGTGGTTAATGCTGCCCTGGGATATTTATCCCTGGAAAATTTTCACTGGAGATATTGTGTGATCTCTCCTTAACTCTGACAGAGAAAAAGAGAGAATGCTGAGGGAAAAATAGAAATTGTAATCACAGTATGCTTGAGGGAAATGCATCTAGCTCAAGAGAAAAAAAGAACCATTACATCCAGAGACTTTTTCTTTGTGAACAACTGAAAAGAAACTAGCATTGCACTTTAAGTAATCAGACCATGTACCACTGAGACCATAGGAACAATGTGTTAATGCAGCTTAATCTCTAACGCCGAGGGGATACACACAGCACACAGTTTGACTAGATGTTTCTTTCCCGGACTCTGTGCAGCTGGTATTACATTATGGGAACAGGGATTTGGAATTAGGCTCATTCCATGAACATGAAATGCACCATGATTTGCAACAAAGCGATACACAGTTGTGTCATCAATATAAAAAAGTGCATTATGGAAAGGATCAGAGTCCACAGATTGGAAAAGCTCCTGCACATTGAGACCAAAGAAATAAGATTTTTTTCTCTTTAGTTATCTAAATACTTTAAGTTCAAATCATACATATTGTTAGTCAAGGCAATATTTAAGCTGCACTGATCATTGACATTGGATCAAATGACTTTGTAAAAACAAATGGGTCACTTATAGCAAGTAACCCACAGTGTATTATCACACTGCTGTCCCCACAGGTCCATGGACTCCATGCCTCCATTTGAAGCCTCTTTTACCTTTGTATTTTTGTATAATTTTAGTGAAAGGGCTCTGATCGCCACCCATTTTGTGCTAAAATTCAAAACACACAAAGTCAGCAACAAGCTGGTGCCTAGCTTAGACGTTAAATGAGACCAAAAAGCTAAACACAAAATCAGTATTTTCTTTTACATTCATAGTTAGATGGGTGCATGACTCCAACTGAACACTAATGTTGTGTCACGTCTGCCTAATGTGTGGATAGCTGAATGTTTGCAAAAAATTTGTCAATTTTGTAAGTCACATGCTAACTGTTTATCAAAATGCAATACATTCCTCTGCCATATGTGGAACTTAAAATATTAAACCTGGACAAATATATATATATATATTTTAAGGTAATATTTTTTATTTTGTGTGCACAAGTTGTTTCCTTGTTTATACAATATAATACTTGTTCTTCACTTTTGTTGTTCTTTTATCTTAGACATGTGTTAAGGTGTTACATACCTTTTTTAGGCTTCTTGACATGTTTTGGCGGAAAGTTCCGCCTTCCTTAGAAGTGTCACTTGGTGGTGGTTGTGAAGGGTCTTTATCAGCTGATCTGTCAATCAGCTGATGTTAGGGAGGCGTGACCATCCTGTCAGTTTTATCAGGATGGTCACGCCACCTGCTGTCCGTCCGCCAGACGGCGGACTCCAGGACTGGATTTGCAGCGGACACTAGAGAAATGACACAACAAGGGCCAAGAAAAGCGCTAGAGAGACAACACTTTTTAAACAGTATTAAGAAGGAGAAGAGGAGACAGAGAGAAACATACTGATGTCACGTGTTATTTGCAGGACATGTTCATGTTCAAATGACCCCCAAAAAAGAAAAGTTTTAATACAGTGCTGTTTTTTATTGTTCATATTACTGTATTTTGTTTTTTTATTGAGTGAAAAATATATTTTGGAATTCTGTTTTTGAATCACTGCAGAGCCAGATAGCTGACTGAAAGAGGCCAAGACAGAGAAATGCATTAAGTAGGAAGAGGAAAGAGGAAGAGAGAGGGCAATAGGCTGACTGATGATTTCATGTTATTGGAGGACATGTTTGAATGTCACAAAGTCTTCCAAGGTTTTAATTTAAGTGTGTTTTTCTCCTCTGAGAACCGTCACTCCTCCAAGAACCGTCACCTTATCGTGGTGGAAGAGTTTGAGTGCCCTAATGACCCTAGGAGCTGTGTTGTCGGGGGCATTTCGCCCCTGGTAGGGTTTCCCATGGCAGATTGGTGCGCAGTTTGGCCATAACTAACAGCATGTTCGAGCATGATGTCCATCGGTCCACGTGGCACCAGGACAGCCTAGGTTGCAGGTCAATGATTGACTTTGTAGTCGTATCATTTGACCTGCGGCCATATGTTCTGGACACTCGGGTGAAGAGAGGAGCAGAGCTGTCAACTGATCACCACCTGGTGGTGAGTTGGATCAGATGGCAGGGGAGGACGCCGCGCAGACCTGGCAGGCCCAAAGGAGCAGTGAGGGTCAGCTGGGAACGCCTGGCAGAGGAACCTGTCAAGATGATCTTCAACTCCCACCTCCAGGAGAGCTTCGACCGCATCCCGAGGGCAGAGGGGGACATTGAGTCCGAATGGGCCTTGCTCTGTCGAGGTGGCTGTTGCGAGCTGTGGCCGCAAGGCAGCTGGGGCAAGTCGCGGCAGTAATCCCTGAACCCGCTGGTGGAAACCAGAGGTGAGGGGAGCCGTCAGGCTGAAGAAGGAGGCAACTTGCTCACATTGTTTACAGTGGGGGCGGGGAGCTGCTGACGTCATCTGGGGACATTGTCGGGCAGTGGAAGGAATACTTTGAGGAGCTCCTCAATCCCACCAACACATATTCCAGTGAGGAAACAGAGCTGGGGGTCTCAGGGGCAGGTCATCCAATTTCTGGGGCAGAAGTCGCCAAGGTAGTGAAGCAACTCCGAGGCGGCGAAGCCCCGGGGGTGGATGAGATTCGCCCTGGATATCTCAAGGCTCTGGATGTTGTAGGGCTGTCCTGGCTGACATGCCTCTGAAACATTGCGTGGACATCGGGGGCAGTGCCTCTGGAGTGGCAGACTGGGGTGGTGGTCCCCATCTTCAAGAAAGGGGACCAGAGGGTGTGTTCCAACTACAGGGGGATCACACTCCTCAGCCTACCCAGTAAGGTCTACTCCAGGGTGCTGGAGAAGAGGGTCCGGTTGATAGTTGAACCTCGGATTGAGGAGGAGCAATGTGCTTTTCTTCCCGGACGCGAAACCGTGGACCAGCTCTTTACCCTCGCCAGGGTGCTGGAGGGGGCATGGGAGTTCACCCAACCAGTCCACATGTGTTTTGTGGATTTGGAGAAGGCTTACAACCGTGTCCCCAGGGACATCCTGTGGGGGGTGCTCCGGGAGTATGGGGTTGGTGGCCCTTTGCTAAGGGCCATCCAGTCCCTGTACCGAAGGAGCACGAGTCTGGTTCGTGTCGCCAGCAGTGAGTTGGACCTGTTCCCGGCGAGGGTTGGACTCCGCCAGGGCTGCCCTTTGTCACCGGTTCTGTTCATAACTTTCATGGACAGAATTTCTAGGTGCAGCCGAGTGGTGGAGGGTGTCAGGTTCGGTGACGGGAGGATCTCCTCCCTGCTTTTTGCAGATGACGTGGTCCTCCTAGCTCCATCGAACAGTGACAAGTGGCCGAAATGAGTTTCCTCCACAGGGTGGCTGGGCTCAGTCTTAGAGATAGGGTGAGGAGCTCGGACATCCGGGAGGGACTCGGAGTAGAGCCGCTGCTCCTCCACATCGAGAGGAGCCAGTTGAGGTGGTTCAGGCATCTGGTAAGGATGCCTCCCGGACGCCTTCCTTGGGAGGTGTTTTGGGCATGTCCAACCAGGAGGAGACCTCGGGGCCGCCCCAGGACACGCTGGAGAGACTACATCACCAGGCTAGCCTGGGAACGCCTCGGGGTTCTCTCGGAAGAGCTGACGAAAGTGGCTGGGGAGAGGACTGTCTGGGCTTCTTTGCTGAGGCTGCTACCCCCACGACCCGGACCTGGATAAGCGGAGGACAACGAGTACGAGTATGAGTATGAGTGTTTTTCTATAGTCAACAGTATAATGGCCGACAGTTTTTATCACTATGAAAATGCAGATTTGACAAAGCAAAAAAAAGAAAGAAAAAAAGTAGCTCAGCAAGCCACTTTTGCCATTTTCTTTCTCTGGAGATTCTTCAATGTAGTGAAACTTTCTTTTGATGTAGAGTAACTATCAGCTTAGCTCAGTACATTTTCCAAGTATTATTCCTAACAGTGCTTGTTCCCACAAAGTATAACTGTTTATGAGATAAAACGTATTTTCTTGTGTACTCAAGATTAAAACAAAATCACCTTTCAAGAATTACAGGCCTTGTATAATAGTGACAAACCCACAGAGAATAGTAACCCGACTCTACAGTCCCCCTCACATGTAATTTATAGTTCTGCGTTGAATCGACGCGTAGGTTACAGCGTAGGCTCCACATCGATTTGGAGCATACGCCATAACCCTAATGTTCACCTCCCCAGAATTGTAACTATGTATCGCGGTGATGCAGACCTCATGTCTGTCGATGTATATTGACACCCTTTCCCTCAGGGGAAACGGCGCTTGTATTTGCTTGTATTTCACAGATAAGAAACAATAAATTGTGAAGACAGTGAAGCTCCACTAAAATAACATTTTAAGGCTTGCGTGTGATTTATCCTTCAGGGATTCATCCAGGTTTCATATGAGAAGAGGGAAAGATTGCCAGCCACTAGGCTAATCAATACAATGTAAAATGCCGTAGGCTTGTGCTAATAACGTTAGCATGTTGTATTTGTTTAAAAAATGTGTTGTTTGAACAGTTGTTTTGTCAGTGAACTTTGAAGCTGATTTGTGTACTTGTTTTTCAAATTGTCTCTATTATGCTATGTTTAATGTGTGTTTTGGTTGTGTTTTGAATCAACTAAACTTAACAGCACTTCACAGAAACCTCTGCTGCCGACTAGTGTTTTGGAGGTGTAACTGCAGAGTGACAGACACACCATCACAGAAGTAAAAGTACTCACAACGGCATAGGCAAAGCGCGTAGCCTACGTGCATACCAACCATAAATCCCCTTTCAGCCCTACACAGCATTTTAGTTTCTTTCAGCTCATTGTTTGGGTACACTGTCGCTGCTCTCAGTAGCTTAATCTCTTCTTCATCTGCAATAGACAGTTTTTTTCAGCAAATCTCTGATAAAGTCAATGTGTCCTACCTGTCAAACACTTAACAGCAGGAGTACAGATTTAGCAGTTAGCTGGTAAATATAGAGAAGCACTAAAGAGCCATTAATTTCCCTCTGGAGTAGGTTAAGACCAAAATAGAGATTAAGGGGAAATGAATATTGGTCTTACCATCATCAGGAGGACAGAGAGACAGCCCCTAATGACCAAAAATATTGTTCTGTGACTGCTGTATGTGTAATTATTTCACTTGTGCCCAGTCATATTATACAGTGATAACAGGTCAGTGTTGTGTTTACAGCTTGTTCTCAGGCCCTTAGGCAAATTAAAAATGTCAACAATACTGTAATAGTAATAAAGTGAAAAATTGATATGCAGTAGCTAGGATAATACCCGAAACAAAGTAATAGAGTTCCAGGACAATGTGGTGGTTTCAGACGTTGGTTTCAGTGGGCAAATTTGGTGACTCTGTGTGTGTGTGTGTGTGTGTGTGTGTGTGTGTGTGTGTGTGTGTGTGTGTGTGTCTGTGTCTGTGTGTGTGTCTGTGTGTGTGTGTGTCTGTGTGTCTGTGTGTCTGTGTGTATTTGTGTGTGACAGAGCAGACAGTGAGCAGCCAGTCCACAGACTCAAAGACAGGGTGTAGGAGGTGACTGATGACCACCATCACATCACTATCAGCTCTTCATAAGACTCAATAAACACACACACACAGTAAACATGGAAGATGGAGCTTTCAAAAATATCCCAGCATGGCCAGAGAAGCAAATCTGACCTGTAAACCTGATTCAGAATTTTAAACCAAATATGCTGCAAACAGTGGTACAAAATAACTAATTACATCTGATCAATTGATATGTTAGTTTGAGTCAGCCATGTCCAGTAATTTACATCTCAGTTTGCCAATCTTTCTATTGTTTTCAAGATGTTGTCTGTGCATGAATCGAGCTCCATTATGAGTTTTATCAGATTAGATCTGAATGATGAAAAAAAAAACAATCAAGGAAACAAATCATTGTGTGTGCAGAGGTCATTTTCATCTTCATTTCCTCCTCTCCTCCGTGGCATTAAAGCTGCTCACTCTCGAGTGTCAGCAAACTGCTCTTTCAAACAGCCCTCTGAGTGAATTACAATTTTCTTTTCTTTCCCAGTCTTTTCTCTTATTTTTTCGCTCTCCTTTTTTTCTGATGGGCCACTGAACCCTTTCCTTGGCTGTGTATGCACCAGCAAACATGCTGATACGATCTTAAAGGTCATGTTCTTTTCACGTTGACAGAGGCCTTCCAAAACTTTGACGAGGGGGTCCCTCTAAAGGAGAGCGCTGTTACACTGCAGCAGCAACAGCAGCAGCAGCAACTGAAGCCGAAGCCACACTGATTAATGCTCTACATCAAAAGCCCTTTTTCCTATTCAACCTGCATTTCCGGAGGTAGTCATGCTGAACCAGGATGGCCAATCAGCCCCGGTGCTCCGCGCTTCCCAATCTTATTCATTGAGATGTAAAAGGATAAACTGATTATCACTGATGAGCAGCACTTGGGTTCCCTTCTGGAACTACTATGCCATCCAATCATGTAAAATGAGCTAAAAGCTAAGTAGGTGTCCTACTGATAAACTATTGACGCTATATCATGAACAGAAACAGTGTGTTGAGTGCTCCAAATGTTTTTGATTGCAGTGAGTTAACAATTAAATAACTTTTCAGTATGTACGCCGAAGACACCGCTGCTCAGGTGGTACATGCAGGTAATGTGTGTGTGTGAGAAGCTTGGGGCACATCTTCCTGTGCATGTGTGTGTATGTTTGTGTCAATGTTGGACTACTCTCGCCCGACAGCTCCTCTCTTCCTTGCCTTGTTTTTAAAAGGCAACCATAATGGCCAGTAAGGACAGCCTTAAGAGCTGCTGGCAGCTTGAAGCTTGACGCAACCAAAGGTCATTGATTCCCCCCTCCTCAACGTGTGCTCTCTCTCTTTTTTTAAACAATTCATCGAGATTTTGGCATTTTGTGAACACACACAGGACAGCTCACCGACAAGCCGACCTTGACAGCGAATTGGATAAATAAACCTTCAATTTAGGCGCTCTCCTCCACTCCTTTCCCAGCGCAGCTCCCTGGCTCAGGCAGCAAGTCCCACCGGGAGCCTTCACCTATCCATATCGTTCAGCCCACGCTCGGCTCGGCTCGGCTCTCCCTCCCTCTCTCCTGGCCTGTCTAGCGGAGCTGCCCTCAGCGCTGTGACAAACACGGCCTTAAAGATAAGCTAATAGCCCCCTTGCGCTCCAGTCAAAGTCAATCCTCGCGGCACGTCGGAAATTTAATGCCAATTCCATCTCTCAACCCCGTCCATCCCATTTCCACAGCCGACACCGTACCCTCCGCCTCTGTCTCTGCCTGCCTCCATCAAACCCTTTCACGAGACACAAACACATAGGGCAACGCAGACATGCACTGACATGCATGCAAACACACACTTCTCCATACCTATCAGATGGGCTCCACCATCCCAGGGGAGAGGCAGGGAGTGAGAGCACTACTCCATAACGGGTAATGACATGGCATTTAATGATACTGTCCAAAATGATGCGGGCCTCTGCCGACAGCTACGGCTGCTCTGCATGGAGGCCGCGCAGCCGTGGAGAGCCAGATAAGCTTGGCTGGGCCTGCTCTATGTGTGTGTGTGTGTGTGTGTGCTGGTGTGTTCGCAGTTCCCTCGAACACACACGGCAGAGGCAATACTGTATCTTTCACTCGTCCTGTCGCCTGATAGGGTGTGACATATGCCTCCGTCGCACACTGCCGTCATTCCTCCCATTGCCTCACCTCTCCACCCCCATCTCCTCTTTTCTCCTTTCCTTTGTTCCTCTCTCCTCTTTCCTTTTGTAATTTTTTTACACATTGTAAAAAGGAGGCTTTTCTCAAAATAATAGCGACAGTACATGTGCTTTTCTTTGCATCACTATAGTGGATGATCATCACAGGGCTAATAACAACCAGTCTGTACAAAATAATGCATTGCTTCTGTGCGTGTGTTGTGTATGTAGTGTATGGGTCAGAAGGGGAAGGAAAGGAAACACGTTACAAGGTTGAGAAAGAAATAGTGCAGGCCTGAATCATATGAACATTCTTCTGCTTTGGTTTGATGGTCACTGGCTGTCACTCCAGTTCACATTTCCAGCTTTCAACTCGACCAGAAAGCTGCAGTAGACACCATCTAATCTGATCCACCACTTGAAGGAGATTCAAGAGACAAAGTGCATATGCTTTGACTTCAGAGTGAGTTTACACCAAGAAGCAGTATCACACAGTTTAACCCGCTGCACTGACTGTCTGGAGGAGGTGATTGAGGGTGGTGAAAGCAAGAGCATATGAGAGTGGAAATGTCATTAGGGTCTACAGTGTTAATCCAGAGGTGCTGGTGCTGACAGGCCTCATGAATCACTCATCAATCCAACAAGTCCTCCAACCCATATGACCACATAGGTCGTTTCTTCCCACTCTCTCATACAACCCACAGGAGTGTTTCCTAAATTAGTGCCCCTACTGCTGTGGTAAGGTTTAGGTAAAGAATTATGGTTTGGGTTAAAAACAGTACGTTTATTACGTAACTTATATACTTGAGGATGTGACTTTACATAATAAAATCTGGTGATAGGTTGTGATGCCACATAAATATTTAAGTAAAAAAAATAATAATAACGTTGACTTTTGATTTCACACAGGACATCAACACTGGTTTCCTGAGTGAAAGTCCTGTGTTTTTTGTCCCTTCCATCCACCCAACCTCCTCCCTATGCCGACTTTGTTGCTCTATATCCTACGTCACCAAACTTCCTCCTTTGCTTCTGTCGTAACTACTATGGCCACTAGATTGTAAGAAGGGGCCTCTACAAATGACCTGTATTGTTCTTTTGACAGTCTCTGTCAATCACACAGCGCCAGTGTTAGTGTGTGTTGGATGGATATGACTTTAACTGAAAACAATCAGATATCTAAATGTATAACCCTACTAAAACTGCTGCTTTTTACAGCCTTACCTTCTTTAATGCTTGTCTTTTCAGCTACTGCCGATATTGCCCAATTGCTAACTTCAGTCATTCGTTATAGTGCAAATCAAATCAAGGCAACAGTTGCCCTGCATGGGTCTAGTTTTAGAAAAACCCATAATCCACCCATTACCCACATAAACCCTTTCTGGACTTGATTAGATCCATTAATGAAAGGCACATAACCCAAACCTGCAGTTTGACCTGTGATTAAACAGGCTCAGAGCGGGCTGCTGGCTTAGACTTTGTCTCCACATGGTGTTTTTCTGTGGCAGAAAAGCGGTGGCATGGTGCTGGGAAACTCTTTATTCCAGCGCCTCATTTAAAAGTGCTCCCAGGGGGCTTTTTTGATGATACCCTACACAAGGGTTTTGTTTCTATGATAATAATATCTTGACATTAATGTTAGCTAGATTGCTAACATAAAGCTATGTTAACAGGAGATTGACTGCACAGCTAACAACTTTCAGCTACTGTCTGCACAAAAAATATTTTGGAGGCTGTATATGCTCTCCCCTTAACAATTGAAAAAAGTTGTTAGTGCCCCAAAAAAAAGAAAAAAAAAACTACGTGGGTACAGGCCCAGTGCACTACAGTCTACAGTTGTGCATTGATGCAGGGGAAATTAATAAATTCACTCATTTTGGGGCGAAACACAGGGTCGTCAGACTATCACAGGGCTGACACATAGAAACAGACAACCATTCACACACATTCACACCTAAGGGCAATTTTAAGTCACCAGTCAACTTAACCTGCATGTCTTTGGACAGTGGGAGGAAGCCAAAGTGCCTGGAGAACATGCAAACTCTGCACAGAAGAGCTCCCCACCAGAGGTTCAAACCCTCCACCCCTGGTTTGAACCAGGAACCCTCTTGCTGTGAAGTGACAATCCTAACCACTGCATCACCATGCCAGCCAGAAATAAAATAATACAAATAGATAAATAAAATAAATAAATGATGAATATATTATTCTATCTTTGCCTGCTCATATGAAATTATTGGCAGTGGTGCATGCACAGAACTCTCCAAATCCTAAATATTTTTTGGACAGCATGTATATAGTATTTCAATTCTCTGATATGACACAGGATAGAATGGAACCTGATCTTTTGCATACTGATGAAGTTCTAAACAATTCTAGGATCATGCAGAGTTCATTTAGAGTATAGTGGCAAACTTTTCTTTACATAAAGCAAATCTTTAAACCACCTTTGGAGATATAAGTAGCAAGACAATTGCTATACTCTCCATCTTTTAGAACTGATAAAATGATGCTGGTAAGGAGGTCTACAGTACCAGTGTAATTTTCATTTCTTTTTTTAATGTTCCTTTCTCATCTCTCTTTTCCATCAAATTCATTTTAATACTAACTTGAAGCAACTTTTGTGGCAGTGGTAGCACAGAAATAATAGACATGTTGTTTAGCAAAAAGTATGGAAAAGTGCTGAAACAGATTTGCATCTGCATTGGCTCTACTTTGCACACCTGCATACATAGACCTGGTGCTTTTCAGAGTGAGTGTGCATAGCCTGTATGCATGTGTGTCACCCACTTGACTGTTTCTGACAGCCATAATGACACCTCAGGGTGTTGAAAGTAAAACACAACCTCCAGCTAAAGCCAGTCTGGCTGTGATAATGAGTGGCTTGCTCTAAGCGCACTGACAGACGCAGAAGAAACCCATGTAGGCAACTCAATCAGGTAATTAGACTCAACCTACAATGCCAGGTAATAAGTGTTTAGGTAGAGCTAACAGCTACTTTTCTACACCTCAGCGGCATTCATCGTCTAGTAGGTTAAATGCAGCTTTCTTAAGAGGGAAAAGAGTGGAGAAAGCAGGCATATACTGGAGTGTGTGTTTGTATGCACAATAGGCATACGACTGTGTGTGTCTGTCTCAAAGAATTGGCATTACTCCACATGACATTGATCAGAAGGTCCTATGTAAATACAGGCGTTAACAAGATTTGTGTTTGCTTGTCTGTGTGTATACGTGTGTGTGTGTGTGTGTGTGTGTGTGTGTGTGTTTGCATGTGCGTGCATGGCTGCATGTCAGGTGTGTGTATCTCCAGAGTATATGAAGCCCTGAGGGCAGCCCAGGGGCTTGCCTCCGGCATCTGTTCTTACACCGACAAGAGCAAGACACACTAAGACTGTACCCTGCAGCCACGCTATCTAAACACACACACACACACACACACACACACACACACACACACACAGAGTAAGAGCCCACTAACCTTTTCAAAAATCATGCATGACGTTACAAACAATTACAGAGAGACAGCCTGGCATGGAATGCCAAGATACTGCAACACTCATCTCTGTCTTACAAGGCCGCTGCTTTTCAAAGACTGTAGGGCAAATTCGTGAGGGAAAATGATGTAATATAAATCGGTGGGGTCTGGGAGTTTCTTCTTCCTCTTCTCTCTTTTTCCTAAATGCACATATGAACGCAAATGTAACCACTGCCCACAATATTACTGAGATGTAGCAATTTTGTTCGTTTCTCCACAACTTTTCTACAAAACATGGGCGTAAAGATAAACTGGATAAATGCAGGTTTGCAACAAAAAAAAATATCAAATTAAGAACCACATTAATTAGCTACACTCAAGTTAATAACATGCCTCTTTGTAAGCATGGTAAAAAGGACTGTGTTTCCCTAAAACTTCGACCATCTTTGAAAGGTTTTCTATGTGATCTAGTTTTGCACTTCCATTAAGTAGGGGGAATCACAGGAAGAAAACAACGGTCAACACTGAAGCAGCAGATGCTGAGACTTTTACTCACTTCTAGTCTCTATGGGGCAGGCTTCAGAAGGCTGGCTGCCTACATATCCCATAATGCAACCTATCCAACCCAGTTGCCAGGATTAATGATTGCATTGTACATTTCTGCAAACCGCTGATATGTAACATTTGTACATTATTATGTAACGGAAACTTGATGTTTCTTAACTAGAAACATGTGATTACGTTTACCTAAAAACCACTTCATTATGGTGACAAAAAGATCATGTTTTGGTTTGCAATACCCAGCCTTGGTGCCACAATCACAGCTGGAAATGCTGCAATGCCACACTAAAAACTGAACATTGTTTGTTGGTCTAAAATGTCATTTTGCCAAAGTCTCATAGCATCCATCATCCCCTCCACTTCAAAATAACGATGATGAAGTCAGCTCATATACATGTAATCAGAACGACATCGCTTTAGAAAAGTTGATATGATATCTGTATGAAACTTAATAAACAAACTTAAACAGATTTCCTCAAAAGCCACAGAAGACATTATACAACTGTTTCCCAGGCTACTAACCATGACTAGTAAACTGACCTTTATGTGTAAAGTGAAGAATTTGGTTATGTAGCTTTTTGGCAGTGCTACTTACGTTAGTTAACTGCACAGGTTAGCATCTACAGGCATAGATTACCACCACACCCAGTTGGCAAAGCGCAGGTGCGCTGCGCTCCCGCCTCGCCCGGTCTGTGAAACTAGAGCCCATGGTGCCAGTTAGCCAACTCAGCTGTGCATTAAAAAGTCTGACATATAATCTCAAACATATCAGGCCACAGCAGCATCTCATCTTAATTATACTAATTTTTAGGCTATTTGTGGGGTGGAGTGGAAAATATTGTAGCACTAAAGCCATTCAGCAGTGGTTCACTAATTTGATGACCTTAAAACTGTTTATTTAGCTTTTGAGTTTAAGTTTTGAGGAGAGGTTATTGCATTTTTTTATGTCAGAGAAGGGTCCAGTGAAAATATATTGTCATGCTTTCTCCTTCCAGTAAGCTAGGCTACACCATCTGGTATGTGCATAGGTGGAAATCACTTCACAGGACAAGGAATCTTCCTTTTCTGCACTTTACTTAACTTCGGCAGATGAGTTCTGAACATAGGCCTTCAGCCATTTACATCAGTGAAGGCAGCTATGCTGGGTTGTGAACTCTATAGCTTGGGCACAAAACAGCAAGCTAGCGCTGTTTATGCAATGAGCTGCGAGCACTGTTCAACTTTTACTGACTCCTGTGAAAACTCGCTTACTTAATACATAATCTTGTCATGTCAACTAACCAATCAACATGCTACATCTAGCAACAAGAAATACATTTGTGAGAGAAGAGAAGGGGTACAAACGTATCTGTTGTGAACTGCCTTACGATATAATATTAAGCCTTAATACCAACTCCAATTATTTTCATACCGGCCTTAAAATGACAAGTTGTGTTCCACTGCCTCACAAGTTTAAACAGATAGTGTTTTACATATTTTTTAAATATTGCCAAAAATACACAAAAATGGTCACAAATTGCTTTGTAAAAGCCACAGCTAATTCAAACATTCTGTGCCCGAGTATTTCTCAAGGGCTTTCTCCTCTCCTTTACTTGCCTCTTGTCCCTCTACAATAATGTTTATATCAGATGGACAAATAACAGTAGCAGGATTGTATTAGAAATGCAAGCAGTCGGCCTGAGCATCACAAATCAGCCTCCTCTCTCTCTCTCACTCTTACTCCCAGTGTCCCTCTCTCTCTCTTTCACTTTGCCATCACTCATGAGGTCGAGCAGATATATTACAGCCAGAATTACTGGGCGGCTGACACAAATGAGCGAGGCCTGGGAACCTGAAGTGAACTAATTACAGCCTTGGCCTCTGTTCCTAAAGCTGGGGCGACACCTTACTGCGCCCATGACTGTTGTTACAGTAAACAGCCCTCCCTGCTGCTACAGAGATACAGCAGGTACCTCTGTGTGTGTGTGTGTGTGTGTGTGTGTGTGTGTGTGTGTGTGTGTGTGTAGTAAGGAGTAACTGACTTAAAGACCTTTAACCTCACACTTTAATCTCAGAAGTTGCAAGTATATCATTTTGCACTGAGATCTATAAAGCTCATGTTATTTTGCTGTCTGTTTTTTTCACGTTACTCTAAATATGCAGACTTTGTTAATCTCACACCTCTCGCTGAGAGACTAAAATCATGTTACAACACAAATTAAAAACAATTAATAATTCATCAAACTTCACTTAAGCCTGCTAAAAAAAAGAACCCCTAAGTTTAAAGTTTATTTATGCAGTGAACAAAGACATGTGAAAATGTGAAGCATTAATGGTTGTTTGAATTACAGTCTCCAATTTTCAGGCCATCTGCAGACAGGGCGTAAAATTAACATTTTACCTCATCTGCCATTGGCTAGTGACCTCCAAAAATTTACCGGCCAAACATATTTTTCATCAGCCAAATAAAAAAATTGTGTCTTATTTGACAAAAAATAATTACCTTACGTTTTTAGTATGAAAATCCAACTTTAGGAAAATCCAACCCTGTCCTCTGTCTTTCTTTGGCGTGCTTGCGGCAAAGGCTGCAGTAGTAGTATCACGATACCACGCAAAAATGAGGCAGATGTGCCTTTTGTCATTTATAAAAAGATAAATCACTTTTCTATAATACATCAATGATATTTCAATGGAATAAATTACTTATTGACTTATTCATACTTCAAAAACAGCATCAATAAGTAATTAACATAGGGGGATCGAGATAAAATAAAAATCAACCAGCCACCCTCCTCCCCTGACAGTCCCTCCACAAGTTACGAACAGTCCCTAAAGTGCGGTGAGGTTTGTGGAAATGTGAAAGGCTCGTTTCTCCTCTGACACGCTACATACCTGTCGGTTGTCCAGGTACTACTGGGCAGTCATGACACCAAAGAAAGGAAATTACTGGACCTGGAGCTGGACTTCTGTCGCCGGTAAGCCGTTATCTTGCGCCGCAGAATGAATGAATGAAAATGTAATGCTCCCGCTAATAGAGTGGAAGGATATGTGATGATGAGCAGCTTCGCCAACACTTGAGTTAGTAGTGAGATATTTGGGCCAGTGACAACAAGATGGGAAACCTGAAGCTAAAGAGGCAGGAGATGCAGACAGCCAGTAACCAAGTCAGCACTGAGGTTCATTCAGTGATGCTGCACATCCAGTTTTCTTTTCTTTCTTTTTTGTTTTTCAATTCTCATGCATAATACTCTATACTGCCCCCTATAAGACACATAAATAGACCACAATGATTACAACTATTGTTACTTTTTTTTGAAAGTACAAATAGTTGCAAGGAATGTCAGGTAACTGAAGTCTGATCTGGTCGCACTCCCAACTTGTCAAATACTGACACTTGTTCAGTGGCTCTGACACTGAAGCGCAGAAGCACCCTTAGCAGCGGTATGAGATGCACTATGCAGTGGCGGTTTTGAAGCTCTGGGCAACTACCATAGTATAAAGCACGAGAAAGTCTGCTTAGGGAAGGCAGGAAGGGAGATGGGTGGGTCAAACAAACTCTGGACTTTCACCTAGGAGCCAACTGTTTGTGTCTCAAAGTGAAACTAATAGTCAGTCAAGTTTTTTTAGTGACAACATAGTGTGCTTCTCTGTGAAGCATCCTACACTAGTTATGTATGCCATGTGATGTTACATTATGTCAGTAAAAACTAAATACTTTTTAAAGCCAAACCATGATGGGTTTTTTTCCTTAACTTAAACACGTGTTTTGCTTGCTTGAAACAGTGTGTAGTAAGGTGGGTGGGTTACCAGGGAGGACGTGGGTATAATCTCCAATATATTCCAATGGTTTTTTTGGCTGACAGGTGGTTATACTGTAAACAGCTACAAACAGAGGTGAATATACCCTGTTTCCCTGCAAATACCGTCCACTACAACACTGGCCTAAACCTAAGGAAGTAAACCTTAAAACAAAGGTTTGTGCATATGTTTAAATGTACTTTGAAAAAGACTGTATGAATTTAACAAGGAAAATAAACAAAAACAGTACATTTCCTGTTTGTTTCGAAAAGATACAATGCATGCAGAACTGACGCTGGAGGGGAGGAGGGTTATGTACCGCATAATATCATGACGCTTAGCGCCACTGGCCAAATGTCAGTACTTGAATAGCTGAGATGAGAATGTGACTCTAGCTTGCCCGTAAGTGTGAGTGTGAATGGTTGCCTGTCTCTGTGTGTCAGCCCTGTAATAGTCCAGCAACCTGTGCAAGGTGTACCCTGCCTCTTTCCCCCAAACTTTGCCTGAGACACATCCAGACAACATTTTAGCTAATCTCCATAAAAAGAGATCTGCATATCAGAGCAGATATATGAGGAAAAAAGCTAATAAAAAGCTAAATCATTGTCAGATGATAGCCAGTGGGTTCCAAGATTGTTCATGGCCAATGCATTCCGCCTCTTTGGCTCTCCACAGACTGTTTACCTGCAGGCAACCAAAGCCTGTTCAAACATGATTGGTCAATATTACTCGGACTAAACAAAAACCAGAACGCTTCTGATACCAAAACTTGCACCACTGTCTACAGATTCTGTGTACATGTGCACATATCTGTTAATATAGGTTGGGTGCTTTATGTCCCTTGTTGACTTCATTGTGTTTTTTTCACATTTGGATCACTTTTGGAGACCTGAAAAGTCAGTACTTCAACAACTCACAAAAAAAACACCTGAACTTCTAAAGAGTTACCACAATTTTTTTCTGTTCTATCCTTTAAATCATCTTGAAACCCCTCAGATTTATATCAGGACCCCCAGGCTGGGAACAACAAAGTGCACCTGAAATGTCATATACGCTCACTGTGGTTTGTTAAAAGCCTGTATGATCATCTGACTTCTTGTGTGACTTTCATTCAGTTTGATGCCAGATGTTATGAAAAACATTTTGCAGGAGTGTACTCATGTCAGAAAGGCAAACCCCCTCAAACAGCATTTAGATTAGATTAGACTCTAAAACTCAAAATGAACAACAGATAAACAAAATTCTTTTTAGGGTGGATAAGCTCCTCCTTAAGGCAGAATAACCACCAAACCTACTTTAAGTAAGGAAAAAGGGTCTTCCTCTAAAATAAAACTTTGCCAACACCACAGAGCAACTATACATAAATATTACAAATAAAATGGCATTGGATGTTTGACTAAAACTGCTGAGTGAAATCCTACCACACCAGACTGAAAAGACTTCTCTGGTGATATCTATATCTAATGATGATAATAATGTAACCTAGATACCATATACAGATTTGTCCTCCTTCCTCTCGCGCTGCTTCCTCAGTTCCTCCCTGTCAGCGCTTGCTAGTTCAGCTGGGGTTGGTTTCTCTGCCCCTTTTCTTAATTGGCGTTAAAGATGCCCAGGGCCCCAGCAACACACACAAAACCAGACACACACACACACACACACACGCAGTGACTCTCCGCTGCTTTACAGTGGCAGAGGAGAGTGGCTGACGTGTGGGGAAAATTAGCCTTGGGTGTAGAGAAAGAAAAAAAAGCCTCTGAAGCAGTCCTTTGCGGGATAAAAACTGCAATGATGGCGAATATTCTGCTCTTAATTACTGCCTGTTTACTCTGCCCTCCCCCAGCCTTTAACCGCCCCTGCCAGCCACCACCCCGCCCCCGTTTTTTACTTTCTCACCCCTCACCTCCCTCTCTTCCTGCTACACCCCCTGTAGACGTCTGTGACGGAACCTGCGACTCTTACAAAGGCGATAAAAAAAAAAAACAAAAAGGATAAACTTATTTCAAAAAGAGGAGGGGAGGGCAAGCGTGGAGGTACAGGTAGCAAAATATAGACTTTTCTCTTTGATGTAAGTCCATTTACAATACAGTGACTTAGATTTAACAGCTTATCCCCAATAATCAGCTCTGGGAGAGAGCTAAATATATATCTCAAACACAATTCTTTCAAATGGACATTGCCCGGAATAATTGCATTGTTTGTGATTGGTGATTTGTACACACCACCATCACCCTTATCCCTGCTTCTACACACACACACACACACACACAAACACACACACAAACCTACACAAATCAATCATGTGGCTCCCTACTGGTGGTCTCCAGAGAGAGGCTCATCTTGGAAGCCACAGCAGGGTTCACAGGTTGACTATTGACCCAGTCCACGCACTCAGACAGAGCGCACAAATCCATCTCTCTAACACACACTCAAACAAACACACACACACACACACACACACACACACACACACACACACAAAAAACAGACCCGCCCTTTCTGCAAGAAACAGGCCACGCCTCTTTGACATCAACAGACCATGTCATGCATTTGACACATTGGCTTTCACTGTGTAGCAACCCAGTCACCAGAACAAATGTTGGCATTATACGTTTCTGTAAACCACAGATAAGGAACACTCGTAGTATGTAGTGAATATGTTGAAACTTATGTGTACTAACTTATGTGGTGATGTTAAGGCACAAAAAACTTTGTTACAGTTAGAAAAACATCATGTTTTGTCTTAAAACACACATTTTAGGAGCTCAATCATGTCTGGAAATGTTGCCGATGTTTTGCTAAAAAACACCCAGTTTTGTTGTTTGTTGGTACCAAACAGTGGTCTTCAGCTTGGCAGCCATCTCACCTACTGTAGGTGTCTCGCCACCCACCATCCATTCCACCTCCTGCTGTCAAAGTAATTTGTTGATATGACATGTATGAAAAGCACAATATTTTCTTCTAGTAACTGGGCCGTGTATAGAGTAGTGGTTACCAGCTGGGGACTGACAATGTGGTTTAAATCCCACATACATATTGTGTGGCTAGGCCATGCTAGAGCGTCAAGAAGACTTACTGTATTTGTTTTTTCCAGAGGAGTCAAATTTTGTTTTTGTTTTTTTGTGTTCAAAACCACAGCCTCTAACCAAGATTTCACCTCTTCTAATGAAGTCAGACCAAAATCCAACAGACAAAATTTACTTGCGTGGTGTGGCCAAAAGCAGGAGTGGAAATGAAATAGTGTGACTGCAGTCCACAAAATTGTTTATTATACAGCAGTTTTTAAAAAAAATATATATATATATTTATTGGCCCTGTCATTGTCCTTGCACTCATTGCAGCCAAATAAAATATTTTCTTCTACTGCTTGTATTTTGATACAACAAGTATTTCCTGACCAAAAACTGACCATGTGCCCAGGTCAAGCCTCTTTCACACCAGCTTACACTTACTTGTACTGACTAGCGATTAAGATCACCCCTTGGGGACTGAGGGATGAGGATTCAAAGGTGGCAAAATATGTAAAGATTTACTGATTTGTAATTGTTGTAATTGAACTACCTTGGGTAAAACAGCTAAATAGGGAAGACCATGCTTTCTGTAACAAAATGACCCAGCCAAATTGACTGTGGGACACACCCCTCTGCCAGGAACGGACCCGGACCTCCATATTAACAACAGGGCGCATTCAGCCACATCAAAATGGAGCAAAACGTTTATAAGAACGGTGGTCTAATAAACATCCTTTTGTGTTACTGCCTTTAAATTAACAGGTTTATGTGCATGTTGCTGCTGACTGACATAGCCACCAAATGAGAGAAATCATACTTTAAAGACTTTTGCCAGAACATGTTGGTTAACCTGGAAATCGTAGCAAAACGGTGCAGACTGTTTTCAGATTGAATGACCCCCAGATCACGTCCTCTTTGGCAAAATCAGGCCACTCCCTTGTTATGGTTTTAGACCACCCGCTCAAGTCATGCCATCATGAAGTTGTGGAATGTGGCCAATGGTGTGTCCTGAGGAGTCCATTTATTTGTTGGTATTGATTTACAAATCTAACTCATACACACTACTTATATGCTCTCCATTATGAGAACTATACCCATTTTCTCCTAAAGTTACCATGCGTGAACGGTAAACCCTATAGGCTATTCTCCTTTCCCATTGTCAGTCGACCAGAGCTACACACAGCTCTGCAGCAGACAAGTATGCCTCTCTGTCTGCTGTAGTTTTTTTTGGTGTGTTTGATGTCTCAGAGAGGCTGGAAAACAGGTCAGTAAACAGTAGAAAGTAGCATGAAGGCCAGTGAAAACTTTACGGTAGTTACTTCCTTTTATATCTCTGCTCTATTTAGTCTCTCTTTCAAACTTGATACGACGTAATTTGGAATGATGCTTGTGTGGGGGTGCATCATTGCATTTTGCCAGTAAAGAGTCTAAATTAACACATTCTCTCTGGTGTTGTGTTTCAATCAGTGTCGATTGGAGCTGGAGCCAATAAATACCTGTGACTACTGTAGAATCATTTGATCAGGTGTGAATGCCGATTGTAACCTTTCACATTACATTAAAAAGCTAGCTGTTAGTGAGTGTTAGCAACTTTTATGTGAAGCGGAAAATGGGCTTGAGTAAGGTGGAACTGTCCAATTAGAACAAAATTCCCATATTTCTCAGGTTAGCATACATTTTTTAAATAAATATTTGCTAACATTTTCTATGAGGGACCACATCTATAATACATTATAAGGCCATTCATAGTGAATTTTGATGTATAAAGCTCTACGACTACACTCATAAACACACATAATGCTTCCTGATGCTTTATAGCCAGTGTTGTGCTAGTTACTGAAAAATAGTAACTAGTTACTGTTACTAGTTACTTCATTAAAAAGTAACTCAGTTAGTAACTCAGTTACTTAAACCAAAAAGTAATGCGTTACTGAGAAAATTAACTTTTTAGTTACACCCCCCTCGTTTTCAGTTTGTTGACGTTCATAATGAATCATCCTGTACGACATCTATTGCACGTCTGTCCGTCCTGGAAGAGGGATCCCTCCTCAGTTGCTCTTCCTGAGGTTTCTACCGTTTTTTTCCCCCGTTAAAGGGTTTTTTTTGGGGAGTTTTTCCTTATCCGCTGTGAGGGTCTTAAGGACAGAGGGATGTCGTATGCTGTAAAGCCCTGTGAGGCAAATTGTGATTTGTGATATTGGGCTTTATAAATAAAATTGACTGATTGATTGATTGATCCTTACGTACCAAAGTTTGTTTTGGAGTTCCGCAAGTTTCTGTGCTCGGACCAATCCTATTTACTCTATATATGCTTCCTTTAGGTAACATCATTAGAAATCACTCTATAAATTTCCATTGTTATGCGGATGATACTCAGTTGTATTTATTGTTGAAGCCAGAAGAAAGTAATCAATTAACTAAACTCCATAACCGCCTTAAAGACATAAAAACTTGGATGAGCACCAATTTCCTGATGTTAAATTCAGACAAAACTGAAGTTATTGTTCTTGGCCCCAAACAACTCAGAGACTCTTTATCTGATGACATAGTTTCTCTAGATGGCATTGCTCTGGCCTCTAGCACTACCGTAAGAAACCTCAGAGTAATATTTGATCAAGATTTGTCTTTTAATTCTCATTTAAAACAAACCTCACGGACGGCATTTTTTCATCTGCGTAATATTGCAAAAATTAGGCCTATCCTGACCCGAAAAGATGCAGAAAAATTGGTCCGCGCTTTTGTTACCTCAAGGCTGGATTACTGTAGCTCTCTATTATCAGGTAGCTCTAGTAAGCCCTTAAAAACTCTCCAGAATGCAGCAGCACGTGTACTAACAGGAACTAAGAAACAAAATCATATTTCTCCTGTTTTAGCTTCTTTGCACTGGCTCCCTGTAAAATCCAGAATTGAATTTAAAATCTTACTGTTAACTTATAAAGCTCTAAATGGTCAAGCTCCGTCATATCTTAAGCCTGATTTATGGTCCTGCGTTGACTCAACGACGTCGCTACGTTGTTGCTGTGATGCCGTCGTGAACCCTTCGAACTTCTCCGTCACTCCGTTTCATCGCAGTGCAATTCACTGCCAGAGCGGTAGGAGGCTGCGTTCCTTTCCTGAGTGGTTGTCGTCGTCTCTAGTTGATTCTTTGTTTAGCTTCTGGCTTTTCCGGTCACAGAGAAATGAACGCAGAGCATGGACAGACGGCTCCGGCCGTATCCGTATCCGTATTGAACGTTGAGCATAATGGCATATATATAATGAGCCTTAATACTGCAACATCTACATCGCAACAGAAGATGTTTAAAGATGGTGGGGATGGCGCAATCTGGAAATACGGAACCGGAAATGCGTTGCTACCAAGCAAACCAATCACAGCCCTGCCAGTCTGCGCTGGGTCTGCGTCGCCTCGACGTGTAGTTACATTTTTGGGGAGGTGCACGTCAGGCTACGCCGGGGGCTATGGCGAGCCTTCTGCGTAGCCACATACCCTACGACGTAGCGATGTCGTTGATTCAACGCAGGACCATAAATCAGGCTTTAGAGAGCTCATAGTGCCATATTATCCCACCAGAACACTACGCTCTGAGAACGCAGGGTTACTCGTGGTCCCTAAAGTCTCCAAAAGTAGACCAGGAGCCAGAGCCTTCAGCTATCAGTCCTGTGGAATCATCTTCTTGTTACGGTCCGGGAGGCAGACACCGTCTCCACATTTAAGACTAGATTTAAGACTTTCCTCTTTGATAAAGCTTATAGTTAGGGCTGGCTCAGGCTTGCCCTGTACCAGCCCCTGGTTAGGCTGACTTAGGCCTAGTCTGCCGGAGGACCCCCCTATAATACACCGGGTACCTTCTCTCCTTCTCTCTCTCTCTCTCTCTCTCTCGTATTCTATTACTGCATCTTGCTAACTCGGCCATTCTGGATGTCACTAACTCGGCTTCTTCTCCGGAGCCTTTGTGCTCCACTGTCTCTCAGATTAACTCATATCGCAGCGGTGCCTGGACAGCGTGATGTGTGTGGTTGTGCTGCTGCCGTGGTCCTGCCAGATGCCTCCTGCTGCTGCTGCCATCATTAGTCATTAGTCATACTTCTACTGTTATTATACACATGACTATTGTCACACATGTATACTGCCAGATATTAATACATACTTTCAACATATTGTACCGCAGTAACCAGAACTATAACTATAATATTATTACTTTCAATAATGTTGTTGTAAGCTACTGTCATTACCTGCATCTCTCTCTCTCTCTCTCTCTCTGTCTCATTGTGTCATGCGGATTACTGTTAATTTATTATGCTGATCTGTTCTGTACGACATCTATTGCACGTCTGTCCGTCCTGGAAGAGGGATCCCTCCTCAGTTGCTCTTTCTTAGGTTTCTACCGTTTTTTTTCCCCGTTAAAGGTGTTTTTTTGGGGAGTTTTTCCTTATCTGCTGCGAGGGTCATAAGGACAGAGGGATGTCGTATGCTGTAAAGCCCTGTGAGGCAAATTGTGATTTGTGATATTGGGCTTTATAAATAAAATTGATTGATTGATTGATTGATTGAAAGCGGCTATCATCCAGACAGAGTTCCTGGAGGAGGTGGTGAAACTCGCCGAGCTGGATGCGCTTCTGCAGGATAGGGTGAACCCAAAAACAACGGCGTTTGGCCCCCCGACGCATTTGGGACTTCCAGAGCAGGTACAAAGCAGCGATGGTGGTTATCTCAGCCATGGTCATCAGTGGCTACCCGGAGCTATATGATACTACAGGTCTACTCTACAGAGACCGCAACAAAAAGAAGCAGGCTTGGTTGAAAGTAGCCGAGGAGACTGGTCTACTTGGTAAGTTCTGTAAATATGTGTCTTTAATTAGTTTGCAGAATGGTTGTACTATGAACGTTAGCACTAGCTTAGCTCCAGTTAGCACAGCCAGCTTCCCCACTACTCACGCGAATGACGCTTTAACGTGAATTAACAAAATGGTCAGGCGTCCAAACTCGCGCGTTACAGGCGGCATGTTACAAGCGAGTAAATCGCATTCATCGCGTTTGGTGGGAACACAGCATAACAGTTAACGCGTTACTAATAACGCGTTACTGCCCAACACTGGTTATAGCAACAGTCATAAAACATTATAGACGTGACTTATAATGAACTATAAAGTGTAAAGTGGATGCTCTTGACTTGTTATTAGCTAGCTCGCTAACCACCATAGTTGCAAGCTAACGTTAACTACTGTAGTGTTTGCTATCAGCCTATGAGCTGACTATATGTTTTACTAAGGATTACTAGCTTCACAAATCACATCATGAAACTACTTGTATGAGTGAAGCTAGAAATCATCAGCTGAAATGTATGTTTGCTTGTAAGATAATAGCAAACTTTCCAGTAGCTAATGTTAGCTTACAAATAGGCTAACCTGGGATGGGGATAGTGATTAGCTAGCTAGTTAACTATAGCATATAGCATACTCACTAGGGATTTCAAGGGCTGTAACAATTTGTCAGCTTTTTCTTTTCGTTTTTGAAGTTAACGGTTTTGCAAATAGTGACCCTGAAAGATCCCCAGTCTTTGCAAAATCTTATTCTGACTCATGACACATTGTCATAAGGTGAACTCCAAGCACAATCTCTGCTTGAGAGACATGTTCCCATTCCATACCACACATTTTTCACAACACTACACACAATTCCCTATATCTTGCACACTCTTCCTGAATTCCTTCTCTTGCTTTTCACACATAACACACTGCCAATCACATTTCTAAACTCCAAAGGCTGTTGTGCAATTGGCAATCAGCAATTTGTCATAAAAGGGTCACAGATGGGCTCCTGGTTTGTTTGTAGAACAATGGATAGTGGCAACATTGAAGAGACAGATGAGCAGCAAGGCAGAGGAGTGAGAGTAAGAGGAGGTGGAGGAGGAGATGGAGGAAGAGGACAAGGAGGAGGTGGAGGAAGAGGACGAGGAGGAGTGAGAGGAAGAGGAGGCGGGAGAGGACAAAGGAGGAGGAGGAGGTGGAGGAGGAGGACGACAACAAGGAGGAAGAGGACGAGGAGGAGAAAGGAGAACCATAATCTCTGATGAGATTAGGGTCACTATCATTGATCATGTGGTCAACCATGGTTTGCCCATGAGGGAGGCTGGCCAGAGAGTCCAACCCAACCTGAGTCGCTTCTCGGTTGCCTCAATAATTCGGACTTTCAGAAATGAGCACAGGTAAGAAACCTTCTCGCTTTGTTGTAGTACTGCATATCAATACAGTATTCAATGAGTGTTGCAAGGACCTTGCTATATTTGTATCTATTTGTATCTTTTGCAGAACTGCAAGATTACCACACTGTGGTGGGAGAGGAAGACTCCTCACAGATGAGCAGGAGACTGCAGTAGTCAACATGGTGCTGGTAAACAATGTCATGACCTCCCAACAAATCCAAGATGCAATCATTGCAGACCAACACATATTCCAAAATATAGCAACAGTGAGTTTATCCACAGTGGACAGCAGGTATACAGGGTTCCTTTTGAGAGGAACACACAGAATCAAGGAGATTAGCCATGACTATGTGCAAGTAAGTCCTATACATTCCACAACTGTCCTATCAGCACTGACACACTACTGTACTGTACTCCAATGTTGTCCTTTTTTTTGTTCTTTTTTTTTTTTTTTTTTTTACAATGTTTCACAATAGCCTATACTCTATTGAACACTCTTGGTGTACGGTATATACTGTAATATTGTTCTGTTGTCTGTTTCAGAGATAGCTTGACCTAGATGCAGCAGCAGACCTGCATGAATTTATATTCATTGATGAAGCGGGGTTCAAAGTTGTAAAGAGAAGGCGCCGGGGCCGAAATGCTGTCATTGAGGTCCCTGGCCAGCATGGAGGGAACGTAACAATGTGTGCTGCCATCAACCACCAGGGCATCCTCCATCACCATGCCACCCTTGGCCCGTACAACACTGCCCATCTCACAGCATTCCTGGACACACTCTACAACATCGTTGTTCAACCAGACCAGATGGATGACACAGAGGTAATCAGGTTTGTCATTGTCTGGGACAACGTCAGTTTCCACTGGGCTGCTCTGGTCTGTGACTGGTTCAGGGGCCATCCTGAAGTTTCTGTCCTGCATCTTCCTCCATACTCTCCCTTCCTCAATCCTACTGATGAGTTCTTCTCTGCCTGGAGATGGAAGGTGTATGAGAGGAACCCACAGACACGGATCCCTCTGCTGCAAGCCATGGAGGACGCATGTGGCGATGTGACTGCTGAGGCCTGTCAAGGCTTCATGCGCCATTGTAGGCGATTCTTCCCCCGCTGTTTGGCCAGAGAAGACATTGCCTGCGACGGAGATGAGGTCCTGTGGCCAGCCAGGGACCGTAGGCAGGATGCAGCCTAGTTGTTTTATATTATCTCTTTCTGTTGTTATCTGTTATCTTTTTCATTTCAGCCAGTTTTCATCCACAGTTTGCTGTGATTTACAGTAGACTGAACATTTTGAGTACAAATAAAATATTATTTGATGTACAAGTATTGTGTTGTCTTATATTTGAATATACGCAAAAACATGATATGGTAATACAGTATTTTACATCCAACAGGTGAATGTAGCACTGAACATGCAAAGGCATGATTCTACTGATAAAGTATCCATATAGTGTTTTCCATTCATACTATAGTGTTTTCCATTCTGCACATCAGTGTTCAATGGGTGCTTAGACATGTCTACTCATATGCTGTATGTGTTTGTCATTTGAAAAGAAAATGCCATTTAGTGAAGAGATAATACTATTCTGAGGGCAAAGTGTGCTTTTGCAAGAGAAGTGTAGGATTTTTCATTTTGTGTGTGAGTTTTGTGATTTGTGTTTAGGGTTTTGAGAAAGTGAGGTAGTCAATCAGGAAATGTGTTTAAGCAATCGTGAAAAACTGTAATCACTCATACTTGCAGCATAGATGATTAGATACATGAAAATGCAAAACACTTTACTTAGCACCAACAATGAAAGTTATGATCAAGTATGCATTAGTATGCATAAATATGTACTTCACTTTATACATACAATGATAACTTATGATACTGTATGGACTATTGTAACACACTATCAGTCCTAACTACAGTTGATTGTTGAGGTGTGTATAGGTGAGTATATGTATTCATAATGTAATATGAGCTCCATAAGTCAACCTCTAGTTTATAACTAGTCAGGAGCATCCATAAGACACTTATAAATCATTATAAGTCACATCTATATTATTTTATCACTGTTGATATAGTGTATTAGTAAGCATTATGTGTGTTTATGAGTGCAGTCCTAAAGCATGAATGCAGTATAATTCACTATGAATGCCCTCGTAATGCATTATAGATGTGGTCTTCAGAGAAAGTGTTACCTAATATTTTAATAAAATCAAATTTTTTCTACTTTTTTTTTTAACAAACACAACTTTTGTTGATTTTATAAACATGTTATGCTTTATACAGTTATTCCATTCATATTAAAAAAACAGATGTAACATATGCATGTAATAACTTGTTTTTTCAGGAGAGTAAACCAACATGTGTGGTCATTTAGAGTGTTTTTTCTCGTAAAGCTCTGTTTCTCCTGAGTTTTGGATGGTGGGTGGGGGTGGGGTTAGAAATATTTCCCTGTCCCCCAGTGTGCGTGATGCTGTATTAAAGCCATATTTCGCATCACACTTGGCAGATATATGGGGTGTCTTAAACAATATGAACTATGTGTTAAGAAATAAATTGCTTACACCACTAGAATTCTTACAGGAACACTTCAATCCAGACCCCCAAGACCATCCAGATCATTATTTCTTGCACATTTTCCCCAGTGCAAGCAGACATGGGTACTGATTGTAATAAAACACACTGTGTGGAGGTGGGGGGGTTGTGGGAAGGCTACCATGACAGTGACAGCGCTGTATGCCATTCATCTTCTTCATTTACACTCCAGGATTTCAGTGCTCTCAGCAGTGGCTGTATTCAACGTGCTGGTTTCAAGTCAACTTTGTTTTATTTTAAAGGTGGTTAATTTCTCATGTTTTTGCTTTTCATCTGTCCTGTGTGTGAATGTGTATGTGTGTGTGAGAGAGAGAGAGAGAGAGAGAGAGAGACTATGTGAGTACGTCCTCCTCAGTCACAAGTTGCTGAGATGGGAAGCACAGAGGCCCATTTTGGGGGTTTTTGTGTGTGTGTGTGTGTGTGTGTGTGTGTGTGTGTGTGTGTGTGTTTGTCTGTAAGGGGATGCTTGCTGGAAGAGAGCTTGCTTTCTCAGTGTTAACATGCCTGACGCATAAATCTACTCAACGAGCTATGGATAGTAGCAGAACCTGGAAGACACACACCCACTGTACACAGTTACACTTAATACATCCTCTTTCTCTGCCCTACTTGCTTAGGCTCTTCTCTAGCTTTACATTGTACAACAAGACAGCTAGCATTCATTTAAACATAAAAATAGCTACATTATCTATAAAAATCAAGTTTGTTGTAGGAAAATTGTGAATTTTAAGTTTATTACACCCTGTGCTACATAGCATGGGCTGCTCACTGTGGATGACAGAATTTGTGTTTGATTCCAGCTCTTGAGCCCTCTTGCCACTATATTTGAAAGTGTCTAATTTTACCACGGCGGTCAGTGGGGAAATTAGACAAGAGAAACTCACTGAAAGTGCACCATCTGCATTTTTACATTTAACAGCCCAAGGATGATGATTTATATAGTGTATGAGAGGTGTAGTGTAGGTACTACACATAAACGTCATCCTAAAGTGAGCCACATGCTGACCCGTACACATTGCAGAGGTATTCTAAATTTACTTTGAGATGTTTTGTAGAAGCTGAAATCAGCTCCGTGGGAAAGGAAAGCAAGATAGAGGATGACGCATGACCTGAGAATAGGTTCTCAGCAGGATATGAAATAAAATGTTCAGCCTGGTAGCCTTTTTTTTCTTAATGGTATTAAAATTCTTTGCAAATTCTTTGCTTTTCTCCTGTTAGCACTCCAAATGCTTAAGTTTTAGAGTCCTCACATCCCTTGCGGAGATCGGCGGGGGGAGCGGCTAGCACACCCAATAGCAGGTGGCGCCCCACACTAACGTCCAAGAACACAAAATTGAATCCACAAAGTATCTCCATACTGCTCATCCATAGTGATCCAAGTGTCCTGAAGCTGGGACATAAAATGTTGTTTCAAAAAACGTCATATGAACTCTGTTTTTAGCCTCACTGTGGCCTGTAGCTCTGACTGCTTCTCTGTGCTCCGTGCTCACGCGTGCGTGCTTGCGCGCGACCAGTAAAAGCATGAGCTTTGCTCACCCGTGTTTACATCACATGACACGTGCACCGCAGGAGGAGACAACAGTAACCACATTAGCTTAAAGATAATTTACACTACTGTCTTTTCGCAAAGGACAGCCCAACATGTCTGAAGAACTTGAAATTGAGGAGGAACAGCATTTCTTTGTTGAGCCGTATTTGTTTGAGCCCGAGTATACAGATGGAACTCAGGCTACTGGACAAAGCAGCCACTGCAGCTCATGAGCCTAACCCTCAGCCAGCCGCAGAATACCGGAGTCGAGCACTGGAAACCTGGTGGCGTAGTTCTTTCAAATGCAAAGCAGTGCCAACAGATCAGGAAAGTCTTTGCTGCTCAGACTGGGAATTGGCCAGTGCAAATGCCTGCACTTGAGAATCTGGACATCAGTACTGACAAGACTGCTGCTCTTGAGAGACCATGCATCACCGATCACCCTGAGCGTGCACACGTGAGCATGGAGCTCAGAGAAGCAGTCAGAGCTACAGGCTACAGTGAGGCTAAAAACAGAGTTCATGTGACGTTTTTCCAAACAACTTTTTATGTCGCGGCTGCAGCACACTTGGATCACTACAGATGAGCAGTATGGAGATACTTTGTGGATTCAATTTTGTGTTCTTGGACGTTAGTCTGGGGCGCCGTCTGCCATTGGGTGTGCTAACTGCTGCCCCCGCCGATCTCTGCAAGGGATGTGAGGACTCTAAAACTTCACCAAGGCCTCCATCGGCATATGGGTGAGTAGATAATGGCTGAATTTTCATTTTTGGGTGCACTATCCCTTCAATATGTAACACTCACTAACTGATATGCAAAACTGGAATTTTAGGTTAGCATTTGATCTCATTCCTGTATTAACAGCCAACTCATTACCAAAGCAAGCTAGTCTCAGGGTGCTTTTATACCTGTAGTTTGGACTAAGGAAAAACATATATACACTGTTGTGTTTTGTACTGGTCCACGTTGTGTTCACACTGGCTCTTTACAAATATTACAAGAGCTGCAAGCATCAACTCACATGGACTTGTATTTTGATTGGACAGTTTTGGTGATTGCTTTTCAGCGTCATCAGCACTACAGTATATGGACCCACATGGGGAAAATCATATTCTGGTGACTGAGTTATTGTTTTTGTATCTTTGATGTCACAAAGAGCCTACACAGAAATAACTGATTGTAAGTATTAATTACATAGACAGGTATGTTGGCAAGCAGGTAGAACTTGGTTGATTACAAAGATAAGATGCATTCTACACAATAAAATCACAGGGGTACAGTTGGATGTTACTTTTCTTTCACTCATTTTACTAAATGTAATTGTAAGATTACTGGCCCAGTCTCAAAGACAGCATGTGAAATAGCCACAAACTCTTAACAAACAGCACATTTCATTAGCAAATCATCAACCACCGCTTTGTCAGTGATGTTGGTGTCAAACACCAACAAAGAAAGGCACCTTTTGATGCGGTATGATACACCCCTGGGCGGTGTCAGTTTGTAACCCCACCAGAAGCATCAGTTTGTAATGCCTCCAGCAACAACACAATACAAAGACCTGAAAAGTCCTTATATAGAGGTGGATGGGTCTGCCTGTGAAGTCGCTGTTCGCGTCCAGTGTTAATGTTGTGTCAAACCGTGGTGTTTTTTTCTAAACCTAGCCACATGCTTTTGTTCCACAAGGAAAAAAATGTAAAAACAATGTGTTTTGCCTGTCTTGTAACTGTATTTTGAAAAAGACTGTATACATCTAATGAGCAGAAACAACACATTACATGGTGTTGGGCATGAAATGTGTTACATGCTGGCGACATGAAAACAATGCCAAAGAAAACAATGTAACTACACATTAATTATACATGTTTTCTTAACCCAAACCACAGTCTTTTTTGAATTTTAACTGTTTTTTGACTCTCTAAATCTAACGAAGTGTTAATGCTTTCCCTACAACTAACCAAACTGCAACCATTTCACAAAAAAAGCTGTGATCAAAATAGACTTTGCGTTAGCATTGTTTTTGTGTTGCTAGCATGTCATTTTAATACATTCCATGCCCACTACCACGCAATGTGTTGTTATGAGGTCCTGTCTATTTCATCTATCTCTGTGAGACTGTGTTGAAATTATGTGTAACAGGACACAAGCTCAATACACCATTGTTTTAAGTCCTATGCACTCTCTGATGAAGGCTGCAATCATGTGACCAATGCACTGACAGGAATAAAGAAGAAAGCAGTTTTAAGACCAAATGTCTCAGGAGGCAGGTTAGGGTTCTGGATGGGTGAAGCAACACTTGACTTTCTCCAAGACAAACCAAGTGAACTTTGAGTCATTTAAAGGTGCGTTGGTTTCTTTCTGAACCTAACCTGATTAGCTTTACTTGCCTATGCCCAAAGACGCCCAAATATGATTGTTTTCCCAAATCTAACCAAAGTAACCCAACTTGCTGAAACCTAACCTACTTAACTTTAAGTTAAGTAACTTTGCATTGGGTACATAAAGTAATGGGGCGGGCGGCCACCTCCCTCGCTACATGATGGAGGTGGCCTGGCCGACCGCCCCAAACCCAGGCCCGCGGGAGAAGGAGGCCCGGGAGCCGCCGGCCCTTCCTCTTCCCTCTAATGTTTATACATACTATATAACGTTCTATACACAATAATAGATGGATTAGCAACCGTTTTACTTCTGATGATAAATAGTTTCCATCCTAGACTTGTATAGCTTTTTAAATTGTTTTATTTAAAGGGTAAAAATCAGAACACACTATTCAGTTCATTTGAATTTCACCAAACGTCTCAGAGGTTAAAGTACTCCTAGAAAATAGATGTTGAGAGTAATAGTGTTCTCATGAGACACAATCTACACTCACTCTGTGTTGTGTACATGTGTTGTTAGTAATGTTTAATTGGTTAATACATAAAATGCTGGTCATAAAAAATAAGAGCCCTGTCTTCTAGGACGTATGATGAAATACAACTAATCTGAAACAGAAAGAAAAAAAAAATTAAGTGAAACATTTTCTATTAAGGTAATGAGGACATGTTGCTAAATAACTTACCTGGCAAGTTGCAAATATGTTAATACTGAATGTATTTGCAAAATGTTTACTTGTTTTCCACCATTCATTTAATTTATTGTATCATTCTTTATTAACATAACCCAAACCACCATCTTTCCCTGACCTTAACCAAAGTGCTTTTGTTGCTTAAACCCAACCACAGACAGGAGTCTGGAACGCAAATCTGGGACTCGGGTGTCCTGAGTTCCTGTCGTGGGTAGCTGGAGAGGTGCTAGCTCATCTGGTAGGCACTGCTGGGGTGCCCTTGAGCAAGGCACTGAACCTCCAAGTGCTCAGGCGCCCATCCAAGGTGGCCACCTCATTCTGACATCTCTCCATTTAATGCATGTGTAGGAGTGAAAAAAATTAAATTTTTGCCCTCAGGGATCAATGAAGTGTATCTTTTCTTAATTTCTAGGACAAAGGGATGAGAAATTAAAGCATATATGAAAAACCTAGAAAACATTCTGTGAAAATAGCTGTAAAAAGGCCTGTTGTTTAACAGCTGACTGTCAGGAGGTGGAAGTTAAAGTCACCCACAGCATATAAATGAAACAAAATACAACAATCAACAAATACAAGTGTCAACTCCAGTCTTAAAGAGTAGTAACTAAGCTAAAGCATACATATATGTCTGACATTTGAATGTCCTCATAAAATATGTAAGACAGCATAAGAAGAAACAATGAATATGGACAGTGGTTATATCTAAATCAATTATCTGCACCAACTACATTTCTCAGTGTGAAATGATGATGGCACATTCTTTACAAATCAGGGGGTTGATTGAGTTCAATTCAAGATACAATTCTTGCCTTAACCACAAAACCTCTGACAAAACATTTTTCTCTTTGGCTGTCCTCCTAAATCTCTAAACATGTCAAACCTCATCCTAAAATTTGTTTAAGTGATCTATTTATCTCATATGCCAGGATTCCACTTTTTGTGCAAAGATGATGAGGCTCATAAAAAATGATAAAGGGACACTGGTGGAAGGCGGCTCCTCTGGACTATAGCTTCCCATTCTTCACTGCCAAATTTAAACAAGCTTTAGATCACCCGCTGTATTCATCTGCGCTGAAGAAAACTGGTAACAACCCCGCGCCACTCGTCAGATCTCAATCCCCCCAGAGATATAACACTCGCCTGTCTAATATCTATGACTCCAGCCGCCCACTCTCACTCCCCAAAAAGCATTGACTGATGTCGAACACCATCCAACACCCCCAGCGCATGTCCCAAAGATTTTTCCACCCTGCCACTGAGCCCAAATCCCCAAGCAGCGCTGTTATGCTCGCTGTCAAACACCAACAAGGGCTCTTGTTTTCGGCTGTTTGTTTCAATCTTTGCCGTCAAAGCCGGAGTGATGCTTTGTAGTGGCTAACCAGGGTTTGTCATTGTTTGGATGATGAATGAGAAAGAAGTTGCCTGGGGCTACAGGTGGTTTGACCATGACCCATAAGGGAAAATGCAGGAAATGACTCTTTTTTAGGTTCTACCTTTTTTATGCTTTTTTTTTTTAATTTGAATGCTTTATGGTCAAAGTAAATCTCAAGGATATAACTGACTGTTTCCGGTCCAGGTTTAAATGTCTGCGAAAAAGGAATGAATCTATCAGTGAAACCTGCCTAAACTGATAAATGAAATAGTCCTAAGGAAAAGAAAAAAACTAAATGGTAAACTGTTTGGATGTCGGTAAATTGTTTTCCCTTTTTTCCCCCATGTTTTCCCGCCATCATCTGGGTAAAAATCATCTGCTAAATTATGAGAAAATAAGGAATAGATTGAGAACAAAAAAATCATGGTGTAGTTATACAGTAGTTGCTTATTGCTTATTGTCAGTTTGAGTATTACATGATGAGATTCACTGGAAAAATTAAGATTTCAATGAATTAATGCATCTTAGCATGAGTGGGCCCCTTTCCCGCAGCACCAGTGAATTTTCATCTTTTCTTATCATTTCAAAGGCACAATCAAGACCACTTAAGAACACTGGACACAGATTGTGTTGGGCTTTTTACCATTACAAATTATAAAGTGTCACAACTGAGGTCAAGCTGTCTGAAGCACACTGGGCTCTCTCTCGCCTGATGCTGAGGCTGTTTGGGGTCAGGATCCCAGGCTCTCTCTATGAAACTGCATCATGTCTTAATGTGAATCCTATGAAATTGTAATTTCTACAAATAATAAAAATGTTTATTCCTAACATTATGGTTGTTGACAGGTAGGGGCGGGGTTTGTTTGGACTGCAAGGCCCGCCCACGTTAGGGGTGCTGATTGTGTAGATCTTCTGTGCTGCCAGGGGGAAGATGTGTGTGAAGCATCCATGTTTTCACATGGACATGGATGTAAACTCTAACTGCAACTGGTGCACAGAGGCATACAACCACTAGGTGGAATGCCTAGTTAATCAGTTTTTAATGCAATCATAAATCAATAAGCAGTTAAAGTTATAAAGTTATTCTTAGAATATGGATAACCGCAAAAAGGCATTTCACACTTTCGGAATGACACCCTTAATGAGAGACTGCATTGAGTTACAGAAGCTAATGGAACAGCAGTGAAGTCAGGGTTTCGGGTCTCTATAGCACTGATGTTTGTGGAAAACCTGACATTCTGGAGACACAAGTGTTTCATCTAACACTCACAGTAATGTGAAACTTGGAGGTGTAGGTAACAGGCAAGACAGACTTTTTGGCCACATTACAACGATGACTATTCCAAGTACCCCCACCTTTTCCACCCCCCAAAATCCCCCTACATTTTCATAATTTTCTCCTTCTCAATCACATAAACTGTCCTCTTTTCATCCCCTCCTCCACCCCCCCTCTATGACATTAGAAGAAAACAAAGAGGAGAGGAAAGAAAGGGGGAAAGAGGAGGGGGGAGGCAGTAGACAGACACGACAGAGGCCTCGGTGACATGCTCTCTCCAGACCCGCGGCTCTATTTCTTTCAAACCCTGCCAAACTTTTGAAGAGGCACCCTTTCTCTCAGCTTATAAATCGCCTCCCTATTCACTCCATCAAAAAGAGCGCACACACTCACACACACGTATTCTACCAAGACATACACACAGTATGCACACACCTCTCCAGGCTGCAGAAATCTTGGCAGATCCCCTCTGACAGACAGGCAGGAAGATCAGAGTGAGGTGAATGATGGAGAGGGAGGCAGAGGGAAGAGGGATGGAGGGGTGAGGGATAACAATCAAATGAATGACAGAATACAGGTGTTTGGGTTTGCTAGACAACCTCACGGCTGCCTCCACTCCCTCCAGCAGCCGATGGTATCAGACTACTCCAACGTTATTGGCCGCCAGTCTCAAGAAGCCAGACAGCAAGCTTCAGCTGCGGTGGAGCAATGATAAACTGAAGAGCAGGAGGAGGAGGAGGAGGAAAGAGGGGGCCAGGGGGAGAAAGAGGTGTTTGACAAAGAGTGAGAGAGCGAGTGCTCCTCTTCAGAAACATCCCTCCCTCTGTTGCTAACATTTGGCTGAACTTTCAGATGGGATCCTCCCTCATGACTTCTCCTCTGTAAGGTCAGACAGAGAGAGAGAAGACTGGAACAAGAAAGTACAGTAAAGGAGGTGGCCAAGAGAGGTAACATTCACACAAGAAATCAGAGAAAGGACATGGGTGAGGCCAGTATGGTATTACCAACTGAAAGGGATGGCTGGCGTGGTGGGAGATAGGGAAATTTGGGTCAGGAGAAGATTTGGCAGGTTTTGTGATTTTTCTGTCAAAGTGGGCTAAAGATACAGGTACAAACTGGAGACCATATTTCTGGGTTTGTTTTTGCCAAAAAGGTTTACTTGGATCATAAATGCAACATTGCAAAAGGTCTTAGGAATTCATACTGACTTACATTATTTGGCAACAAGAGCGAGCAACGCTTGCTCGATCTGAGTGAAAGAACAGCCCTGCGATGAGTGACTCAGTGTCTGTATTGCTGAGAGTGGGATAAATTTAGGTGTTATATTAAAACTTTTAAAGAGATGAAAAAGAGACGAGATGCAATGCAGTCTAAACTGTTCTGGTGCTCTGGTTTCAGCAGGCTTTGGGCTTAACAGTTTTGCTGGACCTGGCAACACTGTTCAGGGGAGCTCACATGGGAGTGACTCTTACATAATTTTTGGCATATAAGGTAAACTTCCTTGTGAGGTCACAGAACTCCATTAATCTGTTACTTTGCTGTTTAAAAAGCAGGGAATCCACAGAAATTTGGAGAGATCTTTTAGGCACCTTGTTAGTGTTGTCCATTTACCTGTAAAACGATGGGAACTAATACACCACATCTCCTTAAAAGATCTGCAACATTGGTCAGTGCTACTGTTATTGTGTCATAGTTATATTCATTACATGGAAGAAGTGTGGCAACTCTAGCACAAACTGGCTCGTTGTCAGTTACATAATGATCAAATTACGGTAGACACAACAATTATCCATGTATTTGTTGGAGATTGTTGCTTCCACGCACCAATTTAAGACTAATGTATGCATTAATGTGTCATTGTCTCATTTGTACAATTCATTGCATTTGGCCTACAATAGTCTGACTCACTGGAAGTAGGTTGTGGCTACAAGGCTGCCATTGGCTGCTATCATTGGCTGTGATCCTTCTTCCCTTCCTCTATCTGCATGTTACAATTTTCAGAATCCTCTTCTCTATGGGAAACAATAATCTTTGAGCTAACAACCTCCATGCTGAAAATAGCATGTTTTGACAAAGATTTGGACTGTGTTTTAAAGGGTAAGCCTGCTTTGTTCTTTTGGTGAACTGTTGTAAAAATTTGCATTGAATAAAACAACTTGTGAACGCACCTCGGAAAAGTCCAGACTCCATCAAGGACTCTCAGGCCCAACGCTGATCCATTTTCTGACACGGCCATTCGGCATACTTTTGCCAGATCTTTTTACCTAATCTTTATCTTTTTTCCTTTAGACATGTTCAACTACCTAATTTGTGACAAGCATAATGAGGCCTTTGCAAGATTTCTCCTCACTTGATTGAACTGAGGTTACTATTTGATGGTGACATGAGTGATTGTACAATATATGTGAATTACAGACTAGAGGAGAAAAGTCAGGGAAGTCTTTGTTGTTTCTTTCCTGTTGCTATAGCATATGAAGTCATCACCTTGTACTGTATGCCATTATGTAGATAAGGAGGAAACTGTTTAACTCCACACAGATAGGCGGACAAAACCATCCTGCATAACAAGAACATGAGCATTTAGCTTGAAGAAATCAATTTGGATAAAACATTGACCCCAGTAAAGATTAGAGACATAAACAGGAGGGAAGCAGGATACACATAATCCCCTTTTCATTCCATTTTTCTTTGCTTCTGTATTTCCTTTCTTTCTACTGAATGCTAATTCTTTCTGCAGCACGCCAAAGCTCACAATGGATAATCTGTATGGTAATAGAACTGCTTGAGCCCAACTTAACACATAAATGTGTCAGAAACTCAGTCGGAATACAAAAAAAAAAGAGAGAGGGGGGAACATGAAAATGAATCCCCTGGTCTCAAAAACCCTGCCATGATATTCAGAGGTATTAATTTCTAATTCCACATTTTCCATGTTCAGATGTTCAGGAAAGAGGACTAATAGCTGAAATTATATTTGGTAATAATTCATGCGGAGTGGACTCCCTTTGAGCACTGGAGGGACCCAGCTCTAATTCATCAGAAGGAATCAGATAACAGCTCTGTGATATCTGTGTTTTAAAACATCTGCCGCTTGCTCAACGTTTCATCAGGGAACATGTTTTAAAAAAATATGACCAGAAAATCAATCAGACCACTGCAAACAGATAGGCGTCAACACATTCCATGGTACTGACGGTAGCATCATGTCCATTTCTCATCTGTCTATGCAGGCAGTTGTTTGTAGATCATGTGATGTATTAAGTCTAAAATGTTTCATATATGACTCCCATGTCCCATAAACCAAGACAAATAGATCAGTGTCCTGTTTCCACAATGTCAGCTCTTATCTTAAAGGCACAATTGACCCAAAATCTACACATACATCTAATACATATTTTTCCTCTTATCTGTAGTGCTATTTATCAATCAATTTATCAATTAATTTGTCAATTACACACAGGTCCGAAATACACACATGCACAAACAGGACCTATACATGTACTAAGTGGAGAGATGTCAGAGTGAGGGGGCTGCCCATGGACAGATGCCCTGAGCAGTTGGGGGGTTTCGGTGCCTTGCTTGGCAGTGCCCAGCCTGGCAGCTACTAGTCCACACTCCATATTTGGTCCGGACAGGGACTTGAACAGGCGGCCCTCTGGTTCCCAAACCAAGTTCCTATGGACTGAGCTACTGCCGTCCCCAAAAGGTTTCAACGAGCTTGTTACATTAGTAACAAACTCACTTATTATAAGCCAAATCATGATGCTTTTCTCTTAACCTAACCACCTACTTTTCTTGCGTAAACCTAAGGAACCATACGTTAAAAGGAAATAATATACTTACATTATAAGTTTATTCTGAAAGGACACAGTTCATGTAACAAGTGTAAACTGACACGCCACCCTTGAGTAAGCAAATGATGCAGGAATACCATGAGCGTCATAGTTTGACCAAGCTTATTTAAAGAACTGGGAGTGAGACTGTATTGACTACTCAGAGAAAAGCCTGCATCTACTGCAAGCTCACCTAGCATCACTGAGCTACCTAACGCCCAGCCAAGGAGGACAGTATTTGTTTACATCTCGCGCCGTCACCAGTACGAGCCTCTCATCCATGAGTAGTTGCATGCTTCCTTCTGCGTGGTAATGGCAGGTGCAGTTTGGTAGAAAGAAAATAGTTGCTACATGACCACACAACAACCTCACAACAAGGTCTGTGGATTATCTTGAGTAACCAGGTCATGATTTCTGGAAAGAGACATTGCTGAGTTTTTCAAATGTATGTTTTTGCCGCTTTGAGCACCACAAGCCAAGTGCCATCAAGTTCCATTATATTGGAGAGCAGGCAGACATCTCAACAGCTGATATCACCAACACTCGACAACTCCCATCAAAACCATCTAGACTGATAAATAGCTCCTCGGGTAAGAGGAGAACTATGTGTTTTTGATTTTGGGATGAACTGTCCCTTTAAGGACATTTTCAGTATTGAGAAATAAAGCAGCTTGTTGGAAACCAGGATTATCACTTTTAGGCGGTAAATTTGTGCGTGGAACTTATTATCACATCTCAAAAAATTCTTTACCACACACACTCTGATAGACATCAGTTGACACTTGTTACAGTAGCTAACAAGACACATGGAATTCCAGTGAGAACTGGCACCTAGTCGCAGTAACAACACCACCATGATAACGATTACATTAAGTCACTTCTTTCTTCACACAAGTAATATTAGCTTAAAAAATACAATGCAAAAGAAATCACTGCCTTTTTTGCCTGCTGCACATGTAAAGAGCACAGGAACTGCCTTATTGTAAAACAGGATTTACCTTTTCACCAATTTTTAAGCAAAACTATCTGATCTCTTAAAAAATCAGGGTTGTGACCAGATCACTAAATCCTAATAGCTGGCCTCTGAGCTAAAAGACAGGTTTGCTCCTTGGGGCTGTTGAACATTTTCCACCTTTTACTGTGATTTGTGCATGTTTATGGCACAAAAAAAATTTCGGTACAGCTCTTAACATAAGATGTAAGTCAGCGTTGTTTGTTTTCTACTCCGAAGTCCATGTGCATCTTACAACCTGTCAGTTGGCAGTACAATACTAATGGCAAAGTGTGTAATTTTATACAGCGGCATTACAGCCTAATGTAATGAGCATGGTGAAGCTGGACAGTACCGGTGAAAAGAGTAATGAAAGCCAGGTGAAGTGTATGAGAGCAGGCCCCTCAGTGTGACTGCAGCACAGAGAAACCTGACAATACGTATTGTTATTGTTACAGCAAAGTCCGTTGGGGCAGTAATAAAGTCAGGACAATTATATAGCTACAGGGGGAAATGCAACACAATTTCATGCTGCATCTACAGCTTAGGCACTTTATGGGAACATAATATCAATGGTACTGTCATCAAAGATTTAAATAACTGGAAATTCAAGAAAACGTGTTGAGGCGAGTAGATTACAGTGTTTCACCATTATCTCTGGGTCACTAATCCGAAGGATGACTGGGTTCCAGTTGTGTGAACAAACAGTGGCGAATACTACACAGAACTGTATTCTTCCAAAAAGAGAAATAGAACCAAATAATACCCTGAATTGGCAGAAATTAATTATGCACTTTGATCATTATGGGCAATAGGAATTAAAGGAAAATAATGAGGGGGGATTTAATATAGGGATCTTGTTTTAATTGTAGTCTACATTTAGAAGTGCTGCGTGTGTAAAGATCCTCTCCAAGCTTTGAGGTTTGTATAGCCGCTAATATTAAGAGAGAGAGAGATAAAGAAAGGGGGGCAGAAATAAGAGGTAACAAAGAGTGGGAAGAGCCCACCTCCTCCTCCTCCACCACCTACAAAGCCTGCTTTGTTAATTAGCCTGTGCCACATCAGCGTTTTCAGATGAAACCTTTTGGATATGCCTCATCACAGGGAGATCTTGTCTATTTGGAAAGGAGGACACAGGAAAACGGAAGTGCAGAAACTCGTGTCCTCACTTGGGCTATGTTCTCACATGTGTGCATCTCAAACTTTACTCGGCGTATTTGTGAGTGCATTCCTATATGAGAGGTACAGATTTATATGGCATCTTATTTGGTGTGTGTGTTCGTGTGTGTACTCGCAGAGAGGCACTGAATAGGCCCACGTCTCTCTGCTTGTGTATACAGGCGGTAGATGTGTCTCACTTCTTAAGCGGCCCGCTAATCACACAAATTATTGCTTCCAATTAGCGCTGTGGTAGTAATTAATTCCCCCACTATCACATCGTTTAGCATGCTTTCACACCATGGCACCTGTTTTCCCCCAATCCTGCCACCCCTGTTTGTTTATTCCATAGACATTATTTGCATTCAGAGGTGTAATGAACAGTTTAAGTCACATGCCAGCGGTGTAGGGATGTTCTGAAGGCACCAAGGGTCATAGACAATGGGACTACAAAGCAGTGCTGGGGAAGACTCCCACAGAGAGCGCTCCTTACACTAACAGTGACTGCGCCCTCCCTTCTTCCTCCACCTCTCTAATATGGATTAATAAAGTGATAACGCTCTTTGTTAATTAATATGAGCGTGCAGTACTAATTACTTTGCTGTACGACAAGCAAGCTGTTGAACCCGTAAAAGGAATGGTGTCAGATCGGGCTGGCGATGCTACAACGCTGGGGCTGTGTTCTGACTAGTAATGGAGTACAGAGGGCAGACACAGGGAGAGAGAGGAGAGGGAGCGAGCGAGGTTTGTGAATAATCACAATGCAATCAAGTAGCTGTGATATTCATAAGAGCTGTTGAATATGCAAAAGAAGATAGGCTTTGCCAGTCAACAGTCAGTGGCAGGCCCACACACACGCACTGTGGAGCTGGGGAGCAGAGCAAAGGCGAGCACATAATAGATCTGTGGATGCTTTACAGCTGGCCAGGAAGGAATCACCGATTCTCAGCAGCTTCATTTGCTAAATGTGACATTTCCTGCAGTTTTGGTTCTGTGAGGAGGCCAAAGCTCAGTCCAAAACTTCAGCTGAAGTGAAAGCTAAACTCTCATGCAAACCACCTGGAAACTGACTCCTGTGTTGGCTGATGGAGGATTTATATTTGATTGCACTGATGACACATTGTTACGTGTTCTAATGCAAACAATGTGACAACAGTATTAACCTCTTGAAAATAATATTTATCAACTAATATATGATTCATTAGATATGTTTTGATATAATTTATAGAGGGTACTGTAAATTTGTCAGGGACGCTGACCAGATGCGCTTTTATTAAAACATGTATTTCTATAATACAGAAAAGTCATTAATAGTTACTACTGTAATGTCTGCAGAATAAATACAAGTTGGAGGCAGGGCCATGCTACAACTGAGGATGCTACGTCACCTAAATCATTTTAGCATTAATAATTTCATTTTATTTTGTTGTAAATTAGGGTGTTTTCCTTGATTTTACAATTTAAAACACATACATATTTAAATGTGTCTACTCTTCAGCCAACAGAGTAATAAATAAGCATATTTGCTAGAATTTTAACCATAGCGATGTGGAGAAGGTGTAGATACAGCATTTACATGTATAATAAGACTGACCAAAAGTATAACTGGGCTGTTATCTGATTTTAGGAACTATGAAAATCCAATAATGAAAAAAAGAAAGAAAAAGAAAAACAAATCTTGTTTTTGGTTCCTGGTCTTTTCTCCAGAATGGTGGTGCTTGCGTTTGGGGACCAGTGATTTCTGTATGTCTAACATCTTGGTTATAGCCCTGGTTGAAGAAAAATTGTGAACTGTCTATAAAATACATCAGCTTATTCATGCGTAAAACAAACATTAAATAGGATCCAGTAAGCACATCGGACCGTATGACCATGTACTATAGCTGTAAGATTGTTCCTTCAGGCTTACCTGCATTTTAGTGTTTTATGTCATCTTCCTCTTTTTTGCCCAATATATTTCAAATAAATCAAAACACAAAATAGACTGTCTTCTTAATTGAAAACGAGGAGATTCCTTCAGGGGTGAAGTTTGATTCTCTTGTTTGGAAGTCATGATGTAGCCTTTAGTGGTAAATGTCAGTGCATGTGAGCAGGAACATGTAACTTTCTCTTGTATTACACGAACGGAGAGGCTCGATCCTCAGTGAGATTGTTGCTTTCATAACACCAAGATCTGTTTCCTTGCACACTCCTCCCCCTACTGGTGTGAATCCATAATCTGTGGAGCTAACCATATGTTGTGTACTCATTAACATATTGATATCTGTTATCTATAATTCATGGAAACATGTTTTGAAATTGATAGTCAAAGATGCTGTATTTTGATTCTGCCAGAGTGCGCAGGAGGCAGATATTTCAGCTGTTTAGTTGCATGAACAGTATGAGAAGCATTACCTTTTTTTTAATACTTGTACATTTAAATGCTTATTCACTCTCAACATGGGTTTGTGCTGCTGTCTAGTATTGTGTTTAACCAATATTCATTTGGAAAGGATCATCTAAAAACTGAGGCGCTTTTTAGGTCCTTTCATCGAAGATTATTTTACAAGGAGTGAAGGATAAAAGGATAAGTAGACATTACCTTCATGGATATTTCTGACAATTCTACAAAGGAAATATTACTAGCAAATAAAATAGAAACTTAGAAAGATACTCCCACTGAAATGCACATCACAACACAACGCCTTTGTCCCCCGCACTACATCACTGTGTGTCTGTTCCTGTGCCTTTAGAACGAATCCTTCTGGAAGCGAGGGACAAGTTTCTATAAGGTTGAGAGAGGATACAAGAGTGTGTCCTTGCTTCTCCAAATTAAAATCTCTTTGAAGTCAGTAGCAAAAAAAAAATGTTCCCATTGGAGTCAAAAAGAAATAAAGACAGCAAAGCATTTGTGTGGAAAAGCTTACAAAGCCTTCATATCTTTTATGTAAAAAAAAAAATACTGCCAGTTGAGAAGTAAATTCATGTTTTTGTTGGGGTAACAATAGAAGCACTGAAAAAAATTAGTCTTGATTTTTCCATTCCATCAGTGTTACGCAAATATCTAACTGTAGTGGGTCGGACAAGCCTTAGGAAACAAGTTGCATCTCCCCTCTACAGGCGGCTGCAGAGAGGAGCAGGAGGAGGAGGAGGAGGAGGAAGAGGAGGAGGAGGAGGCGGAAGAGCTACTGTACCATATGTAGGAGCAGAGCCGGTTTGATGAAAATTAACGGCACTAGAAGACGGTGATTTTTTGACAATGGCTATTAAGAATTAATCAGGCGAGTGCTCAATAATTTATCGTGCTTCCCAAAGTCCCCTATTAATTTTTGATCCTCTCCGTCCCCGTCCATTATTTGCATGAAATCAAACGAAATTTCTAAATAATGTGTTGCTTGAGTGACAGCAGAGTCTTTATTGCAGGCAAAACATCTTGATGTAAAGCAGCTAGGGTCAAGGCCTGTTGTTATGCGTGTGTGAACTGTTGCGCTCTAGGAATACTGAATTAATATCAGGATGCTTGACAGAACTGTTTAACCTCCTAAAATATCATGTTCAGGACTCAATTATTGAAATGTGGAGTCTTTGGGTCATACATTTCTTTAAAAAGTGAAGTAGGGTAAAATACTATCACTTGTTTGGAGTGAAATCCAAATCCTGCAATTCTTATCGTGCATTTATATGCTTCTTTTTTGAGGCTAATTATAAGTAAATTTTTGTATATGTGTTTACCTGTCTGTGTATGTAGTATGTTCATGAACACACTGAGACACAGCTGTGTGTGATAATATAGAGGTTTGCTGTACTGACTGTTAAAGGATATATTGACAAACACATCTCAATTTGTTGCTTTTAATAAGATCCGATGCTCCGTCTGGAAAATGCTGCATGCTCATTGTAATTATTCTATAACCACCACTGGATTCCTTTGATTTATGTAGTGAATGCGTTTTTAATAAAAGTGCAGGAGGAGAGGGGAGAAAGGAGAGCAACAAAAAAAGAGACAAGAGGAGGGATGATCTGAGAGAGCAGGAGAGATGGGAGGAGAAAAGACGAGATGTTGACTCTCAGTAGTCAAAGATAAATCCCATTTTTCTTTTTTCCACAAAACACTGTAATGAAAAAGAAAAAAAGAAAAAGAAACACCTCACTGTCCAACAGTGGAAGTAGGCTAAGCCATCACGGCTGTCTTTTATCAGAGACAAAACTAATACCCTTGATTCAAAGTAACAGCAGAGTGGTCATTAGGGTATTATATGTAGCCTAAAGCAATGGTGTCAGCCTCCCTATGCTAATGGGCCCATGCCCTGGAAAAATTAGCATGGAGCTCTCTGGAGCACAGAGGAGATCACCTTGCTCTCTCGCTCTCCACTGTTGTTCTCGTTAAATATAAAGAGCGGTGCTCATCGCCATTTTTAAACCTGTGACACCTGCGTTTACAAAGTGATCGCAAGTGACACAAAACACAACAACTTATGGAGTAATTTTAGTTGATTCACTGAGAAAAATGCATCGGCAAAAAAAAAATTATAAAATAAAAACTAAAAAGAAAATAAGATACAAGTTATGCTGCAGTAACTGAGTACATTTACTCAAGCTACTTCACTTGATTATATACAAAACATGATAAGCTTTGTGATACAATGCATTATAAATAAATGACCCAACAGCACATACTATTTCCTATTTATACTTTTGTTTATAGTATTTGGAGTTTTTATTGTATTTTTAATGACTACTTTGTATATAGTATATGTTCGTAATGTGTATATTGTTCTAGATTTCTTAAAAGAAAAAAATAAGTCACTGATCTATGCATTTGTGTTGTGCTTGTACCTTTGGTGCTGCAAAAACGCAACACTCAATAAAGTTTATCTTATCATATCTTATGGACCAGCTAATATATAACATTAAAGTGCTGTTAACATGTTAAAGAATCAGTAACAGTAATCTAATTATTATATGATAAATACAACATGCTGATATATGTGATTCTGCATAATAAGTACTTTCACTTTTGATACCTCCAGTACATTTTGCTGATAATTCATCTTGAACTTTGTCCTTGTCATATTTATTTACTTGTATTTTATTCTGTGGTATTGTTTTACTCTAGTAAGAGATTTTAATGCATCTTTCACTACTGTCACAATTTGTAAAGTGTTGTTAGCTGCAAAAGACAAACCGTAATTTACAACATCACAAGATGGATTTCAAAAAAAGAAGATCAATGGTATTGCTTTACCGCACAAACCAGGTAACAGTAAGAAGCAACAGCAAATACCACTTTAACTATTTGTTTCATTTGACAGTTGTTCCAAGCAGATGCAATTACTGCAGCTCCTTTAATATGACACAGAAGTTGCAACAGTAGAGGCCACACCAGCCTAACCCTGAATCTATTTTTACTGCAATACAATTTACATAACATTACTCATAAGGTAGACAAGGGCTGCAGTGCAGCAGCAGTGCAGCAAACATCGAAAAAAGTAGGACTTCTTTAATACTTTAATTTACACTTGGATTTCATTAGTTAGACAAAAGGAAATTAAAGGAACAGCTAGACCTGTCTATTGACACTATGCATCTATTGTTTTATTACACAAATTGAGCATGTCCAGTCATCTGTATTTATCTTCTGCACTTCAAATTATTTAAATTTACTTGTATTGTAGTAAAACAAAAACAGCTCATGTTTGACTCAACGTGCAAGATCACAAATAATGGAAATTTTGCCTATCAATCCTAAATTATTGAGCCCAAATTTCGACTGTTGTGACTGTAAAATAAACACTGTGTGGCACAATTCAGAGGCGCTTTAAAACTGTCTCTGCATGTGTGTGTGTGTGTGTGTGTGTGTGTGTTTTCATGGTGCCAGCAGCATGGAGGACGTCTGTGTTGTTGTGTTCCTGTCTGAGATATTGCGTGTCCTTGGTCTGTAGATTCTGTGTAGAAGAATGCAGTTTAGTGCCTGCGTGTGGTACAAGTGTGTATTTGTGAATATGTGTGTGTGTGTGTGTGTGTGTGTGTGTGTGTGTGTGTGTGTGTGTGTGTGTGTGTGTGTGCGTGCAGCAAGCCATGTGAATATGAGTTGCAGAGTGAATATAGATCAGTCTCCCAGAGGCTAAGTGAGATGGCTGCTGTAATATCCCCCAATTACACACAGATCAGCCCCTGACCAACCACCCACTCCTGTCACTGGTCATCACGTGTGTAAGAGAGTGTGTGTGTCTGTGTGTGTGTCAGAGAGAGGAGTTTGGGGATAGAAGGTGTAAATGTATGCACTCTCAGTTATCGTGCTTAAACCAAACCATGGAAGCCTAAATGGAAGGTGGCAGCACTGAATAGCTCTCCATAGTAATCAATCCATTACACGAAAAAGGTGTGTATGTTTGTGTTTACGTGTGGATCTGAGGCAGCGTCTGCAGCTGAGCGTGTGTGTGTGTATATGTGTGTGCATGTGTGCGTGCATATATCTGGAGCTGCATGTTCTCTAAGAGCATGCATGTTTCTGTGTGGATCAACAGAATTACTGTATGTACTGTTCGCATCACATGTACACACTGACCAGCGGGGAGGTAACTGTACATGTTCCACTGAAGAATTTGGTAAATGAAGTGGAGAATCACAATCACAGTGATATGTTTTGGATTTCAACTCAGATCTGTGAGGCACAGCAGATTTTTTCATGCTACACCACAACACTGTAAAATTGGCCATCTGCAATCCTCCCTTATTGTGTCCTTATTTTTTTTCTCCACAAAATATATTTTAACACTTTTAATTTGATTTGCCCAGTGTTTTGTATAAACTTATTTGCTGCTTGCTACATGTTCACTGGCAAAAATTTGTACAGTTTACAAGTGTGGCTGGACAGTAAAACAGATAATGAACCATTCACTGACCTAAATTTCAATGCACTCTTATTACAGTTTTAATGAAAAAATTTTCTAAATCCAACATAATAACAACGAAGAACAGCTACAACAGCCAAGAAAATACAATCCAGACAACATGTAAACTAAGCCAGAATAGGTAAACTAATGTGATGGTGTATTTGAAAAAATATGTAAGATTACATTGTTATTACAATAAATATAACAATATATATTGATAGAGATTTTATTTGGGGCCAACTGCTGGTAATACAAAGTTTGCATACACATCTGAGTGACATTTTGTAGCATAACATTATCACTGTGTTGACGCAGCCTAGTCATCAGAGGAAAATGCTGTCATTGCACGTTCCTGAAAGCCATGGAAATGTAACATTTGTACATTTCATAGGTATCATATCAACATGTCTAAAGTGAGGTAGTTCAGATTACATGTATGGGATCTGACTCTGTAATCAGGAGGTAAAGGGGATAGTGGATGCCGTGACACATAGGCCTAGTCCACATGGACATTGATATTTTGTAAGTAGGTTTTTCCCCTCCTTAATACTAAAAAAAAATTGTCCATACACACTGAGACCCTGAAGCCGGGCAAAGAAAAGGAAGAAGAAGCTATTACTAGAAGGCTACCTGGAGCAGTGACCTCCATAGTGTATTCTGACACCTTTGTTCTCAATATACTGGAAGAATAACTGTACATTTATATGTAAACATGTAAAAAGTCCTTTTGACAAGGTTCAAATCATCCTGTCTGCCACTGCATGAAACGTTGCCTCATCCCTGAAGTCTCATAAAGGAAATAATAATGCACACTCTGAAGCCAAAACCTTTGTTCTCTAAAACTCTTCACCCTGGACAGAGTTTTACAAAATTTTTAGTCAAATTTTCATTTTTAGTGACCTAAAACAAAGTTTGTGTGTGGACGAAAGGCCCAAAATGTGGACAAGGCTCTAGGCTGCCAAGCTGCAGACCACTGTTTGAGACTAACAGACATCAGAATCAGTCACTTTTTGGCCAGTAGTCAGCAGCATTTCCAGCTACAATTGTAGCACCAAAACCATGTATTTTAAGCCACAATATGATATTTTTCTAACCATATCTGAATGTTTCTTGTCCCTAAACATAACCGCACGTTAATCACAGCATTGCTGAAATGTTAAGTTTTAAGTTATCTGCAAATAACAATGTACAAATGTTACTTATCCATGGTCTCTGGCAATTGGGTTGGTAGATGATGTTAATAGTTCCAATGTGTGTGTGAGTGTGTGAGTGTGTGAGTGTGTGAGTGTGCGCTCTCCTCCTGATCCGACCTGTAGGCACATTACCTTATTTCTGCTGAACTCACAAAGAGCTCTTTGAGATGCTGTGGTGTTTGTAGCGGAAACTGGACATTCTCTCTCTCTCCCTATCTCTCACACACAAACACACACACGAACACACACAAGAGCAGAAGCTGCAGATCAGTCTGGGGACTAGCCACTGCCGGCAGTGTCTAATTGCTCTCAGAGGAGACAGAAATGCTCGGAAGAAAACTGGTGCAGATCCACCTCCTCTTTTTTTTCATCTCATGTATTCAGCGCCCTTTGTTTTCCCTTTCCTCTTTCTCCCCCCATGTTTCAGTTCCTCCCATTCTGCCCATCAGTTTCTGAGCGGCGACTCCATCATTCATTCTGATTGCAGAGTTAAGGAGAAAGAGTTGGAGATGGAGAGAGTTACAGAAAGAGGGCGAGAGAGAGAGAAGAGGGCCTTTATTAAACCTGCTGCTAATTGAGATAGCACGAAAATAATGGGGAGTGACACTTTAATGAAGACATGCTACGTGTTACCACTTCTTCCTTCCTTCCCCTCCGCCACAGAGAGGAGGAGGAGGAGGAGGTACAATGAAGAGAATAAAGAAGTGGGGAGGGATGAGGAGAGCATGAAGAAAGATTGAAGGAGGGTAAGAGCTTCAACTGTTTTATTGCAAAACGAAAAAAAAAAAGAAAAAAAGAGTAAAGACAGAATTGATACCGGCTCGCATCTCATGCTGTAATATGTTTTCAGTGGCACGTCAAAAGTAAGAGTTAAAGGGAGTTATGGGCAGGGATATTGTTCTATCACGTTAAAACACAATTATGTTTCATCAGGGTGATTGCATTGCACACTTGCAATAGACTGCTCCTTGTACTTTGCTTCAGTGCAACATTTCTGTGTATTTGCTCTCCCCCACGCAAAAAAAGAACAAAAAGAAAAACTGTCGAGCAAAGTGAAGCCAAAACAGGGAGCGCTATTACAGAAAATATTCCCGGGTGATATTCCTTCTATTCGGTTACTGCTCTCAAAATCTGACACGAGATGACAATCATTGGATTTGGTCAGGAGGGTGATTTGAAGAAAACAGCGCTTCATAATACGTCAATGCAACAGACATCAGGAGAACAATAACAGCAGCTTTTTGGGGGGACATTACAGCTAATAACAAATCACAGACATTCCAGATTTGTTATGGTGCATCATAGTGAGAATTCAGATGAGATTATAGTGCATTCACGCTATTATGCTTTTAATGCAGTTAGGTTCGGATGTGCTGCAATTTAAGAAATACCATTCAAATGTTTCTCTTGAGATATCACACCAAGGTTTGACAAAAGTGGGAGTGAGTTGGGAGGGTTACTTTTAAAATGTTTTCTACTACAGATTACTGATTACATGCCTAAAAATGTAATTTGTAAAGTATTCCAGTAGATTACTTGGATTAAAGCCCCTACAAGGAACTTTCATTTTGAGTTGATTTTGCCGACCCTGTGGACAAAAGTGGTAGTGTTTTGCTGGAATGAAGTCTACATTTCCCATGAGCTCTAGCACGTATTGTCGAAAAGACGCTTACCTGGCTCGCACATGTGTTTGTTTTGGGGATGAATGAAACAACAAGACGGGAAAACTTTGCCCCCGCTCCTAACGGGGATCCCAGCTCACCTCTGCCGTGCCCCAGCTCGCCACCACCGCCGGTAAACGCAGCAGTCGGCTGGTAAGGCTGAAGGCCTGTTTGGCAAGCACTTCCACGGCTTCTTGGACTGAGTATGGAGCGGTGCCTCGCCTCTTTATTTCTCAGCACTCGCTGGACCCTGTCGACGCCTGGCTGGTACCTGTCGTCGGCCCGGATGAGGTGCTCCAGCCCCACGGCCCCTGCTCTCCTCATCCCCGCTGGCACGGGGTGAATCTGCGCAACCTGCAGCCTGTGTGCGGCTCCCCGGACAGCTAACGCCGTGGACCCGCCAGCTCCTGCCAGGATTGGGCTGGTAAATGCTAGATTGCTAGCGAACAAAACATTTATCCTGAAGGATTTCCTGACTTCCTGAGGATTGGATTTTCTCTGTGTGACTGAGACGTGGCTGACTGTTGGTGAGTCCAGTGCCTTCACAGAACTTCTACCTGATGATTGCTGCTATTTTAACTCCCCGTGGACGTCGAGTCAAGGAGGAGGAATAGCGACTATTTAAAAGAGTCACTATAAATGTAAGCAGCTAGGTGATGTGTGCCGTCTGAGTGCCGTAAATCATTTCGTCCTGGAAGCGACCTGGGGTGGACCCGGAGACAGTTTCCTAAAGGTATGGATATACACTATTAGGGTTGGGTCGGTATGAGAAAAAAAAAAAAAACAGTCCGTTTTTTGTGAAAAACCGCATCAAGTCGGTAATACCGGATTTTCGTCACTTGGGGGCGCAACAGACTCATTTAAAATAAAAAACGACCATAGGACAACAGAGTGACAGTAACACGTTTCTTTTATTCCTTACAAATAAATTTTGTAGCTTACTCAGTCAGTGCAAACAAGGGTTGCCTCCTTCGTCTGGCTCAAAGCCAAAGTGTTGCCATAGTGGCGCATTCTCTGATTTCTTCGAGACTAAACTGTCCGCCATTATCGACTCCCCAGGCTACAGTAGAGGCCTCGGCGCATGCGCGCTTGCACCCCCTAGCTCAGTCCCCACCCCGTCCCACCCCCACCCCCCTCTCTCTTCCGCTCGCTGTGCGCTTGGCGAAGAGACAGACAGAGATGCTCACAGACTCAGGCGTACTATAAGCGTAATGGACTCGTGAGGAATGTCCACAGGCATTCGGGCTTCCCTAGTCGAGCGCACCTCCCAAGTTACAGATTGCAATTAGTTTATTCTGTATAATGAATGATGAAGATGAGGGTCAAGAGATGTGGGATAAAGGGATGAGGGTCCAAGGGATGGAGGGATGAGGGTCCAAGGGATGGAGGGGTTAGGGTCAGAGGGATGGAGGGTCGAAGGGATGGAGGGATGAGGGGATGTAAAGAAAAAAAGGAAGGTGGGGGGAATGATGGGAGAAATTAGGGTTGCGGACAAGTGGAGGGTGGGATTGATTGGGGTTCGGTGTTGGCTGAAGGGAGGAGAGTGCAACGGAACCAGGGAAGTGGAGATTGAGTGGGGGAGTCATCTCTTCACTCGCTCTACTAAGGATAGAGCCCCCAAGAGAAACTTCATGAGGAAAGGTGCATATGGATGTTTCTGATGTCATTAAGATCATTGCGGATGTATGTGAGGTATGCCTGTGAAGACCAGCAGCCAAGGATTATAATTATATGGTCCGGGATTCCCTGTCTGGAAGCGGTGGAGGCGGCCCCGATGCGAAAGGAATGTAGTGTGTATAGCTCAGGGGATATTCCCGGTGGTAGAACCAGAAGCGGGTGGCAACTTGGCCACTCAGAGACAGGGTCATAAGGAGAAGCTTTACTGGCTAGTCTTGAATTTATGTAGTCGTGGATGGGTTCATACAGACTTAAGTATGAGTCTAATCGAAAGAGGTAAATGGGTTGTGGTAGAGCTGACTGGTTGATTTTACTGTTTTTGAGGTGATAGATGAAGGTGTTGGATGAATGACAGGAAATATCTGCTGCTGGGGTTTCAAGATGGATGGAAGTTTAGGGTAGAAGCAGTGAACTCTGAACAGCGCAGGAGGCCAAAAAATGCCAGTAGACTTTATCCGTGGATGGAGACAGATAACCTGAACGGGGGGGTTCGGATGCAAGAGATGAGAAGGTCTGAAATGAGGGGAAAACTTTTAGGCACGGGATGTGGCTCAGCCTTGCAGAGGCCCTTGATTAACATGCTAATGTCTGAGTGGTTCAGGGCTGGACACTGTGCACCGTAGCACAGTTTTACAAAGAAGTTAATTCCACTGATATGGACCTGTATAGTGGAAGATTAAATTTTGAGAATGGTATGGGCGAATGTGATAAAGTTTGAGAGGGTCAGGACGTCAAGTGAAGGGAATGCGAGGCTGAAGGAGGTGTGGAATGTTCTGAAGCAATTCCATCCAGTCAGATACGAAGACAGTTTTTGGGGAGCAATGCTATTAAGGATGGCATCTTTTGACGTGGTGACGAGATGTCCCGTCCACGGGTCAGTTGAAGATGGTGGCTCAGATAATGCATTGGTGCTGGGCTGAAATGAGGTTGAGCCTCCACATGAACTGCATAATGTCTGGACAATGGGAACGTCTTTTGTTAATGATGTCTACCACAGTGCTGTTGTCAGAGTAGATGGCGATGGTCTTCTCAGACCATTCATGCCCCCCAAAAATGGCTGCAATGACGACTCGATACATTTCGTAGATGGTGGGGGAAAAAGTAAGGGATGAGAATTTGGGCAGCCATTTGGCCACCTGCTGCCATAGTATCCGCCAAAGCTGATGGAAGGGGCTGCGTCTATAAAGAGTTGGATGTCTTGTGGCCTGGTGATGTAGTCATCGTAAAAGAAAGAGAGTGTGAGGAACTGGAAGTGAGGAACTGGCGCCACAGTTTAAGTTCCATTTTGCATGCTTCGTCAAGCGAAACTTGGTTGTGGAGAGATGGGACAGATGTGGAGATGGAAAGGAGTTGAGACAAGAAGGAACGACCTTGGGGAATTACATGGATGGCGTAGTTGAGGTGGCCTAGCAGCGAAAGGAGTTGGTGCTTGGTGCATGTGTGGGCCAGAAGGTAATTGGAAATGAACAGTGAAATCCGTTGGATTTTCATGGTAGGCAGTGATGCTTGGAGTGTGATGCCAAGGAATTCCAGGGAGGTGCTGGGACCTTCTGTTTTGGCTGGGGAGAGAGGGACTCTGAGTTCATGGAATGCAGAAGTCAAAGAGTTGAGGCCGTGTGCTGGGGGTGATGAAGGTGGCATGACGATGAGGAAGTCATCCAGGAGATGGATGACATACGGGAGTTTATGGTTGTTTATTAAGATCCAGCAGAGTGGTTTAGATAAGGAGTCAAAGATTTCTGGGCTGCTCTTGCATCCGAAAGTCAGATGTACTGCAAAGTAGTATGCGCCCTTCCAGAGGACGTCAAAAATATGCTAGTAGTTGGGGTAGATAGGGAGGACTTTAAAGGCACTGGTAATGTCAGCTTTGGACAACCAGGCTCCTTGGTCTGCAAGGTGTATGAGGAAGATGGCATGGTCGATGGATGTATACTGCATGAAAAAGTCTGGGCTGGGTATGAGGCTATTTATGTTCGGGACAGTGGAACTGTGGGGGGATGATAAATCTATGATGACTCTCTTTTTCCTTATTATTTCCTGGTAGCTGTACCTATTGGACTGATTGTGGGAAAGGGTTGGCTGGAGAATGGTCCGATAATGAATGCTTCTTTAACTTCTTTGTCTAATAATTTATCTACAGTGTCAGGTTCAGAGATAGCTGATTGCAAATTGTGGCATGTGTACGATGATTCTGGCATTACCTGCAAACCTGGATGGAAGCCGTGTGTGAAACCTTGGGTGGCTAAGCTAACAAATTGGCAGTCGGGGTGGTCTTTTAAGGCGTTGGTGAGAGCATTGATGTTAATGGGGGGGTGTGGGGGTGTTCTAGCATGGGCTCAGCCGCAGAAGGAGCAGGTGTGAAAAAATTGACAGCTCAAAACGCCCTACCCAAAATCATTAAAGTTATTATAAACCATCCTTCCGTTCTGGTACAGGATTGGTCTTTCTCTTTAATCCATGCCTTTGGGGAGGGCGCCGAGGGTGGTAGGCTGGATGTTGACAGGTTTAGGGGTGATGGGTAGTGGGGGGGGGCTGCGGAGGGTAGGCTACTGGGGATGGCGGGACTTTGTTTATTTAGGGCTAAGGTACAGGGTAGAGAAGCTGTGAGGGTGCATGCTGAGGCTGGATGGAATGGTGCAGCAGACAGGTTGCAAGGCAAGGAGGGGCGAAGAGCGAAAACTATTAATCTACATTCATTCATTGGTAAATAATCCAACATCAAGGCCAGTTGCATAGCTAGACCAGTCAGAAGTCTACTCTATACCATCTGTTACTTAAACATTACAACAACAGACTAAGTTTGAGGTCAGTAAATTAAAGTTAGCTGCCTTCCAATCCAATCCAAAGTTAGCTGCCTTCAAAGTCCAATAAGGGACTGAATGGAATTGCTTTTGAAAGGAACAAACAAAAAATACTAGGCCTTAGTCCTATAATCTCTCACCCCAGCTCCCCACAATATGGCTCCTGCAACCTCTTAAAAGTTTTTAGCCAGAAACACCGGCCTGTTTATGCGGTCTGGCTTCAGAGATGCACACAGGCAGGTGACTATATTTCCCCCTGTACTGAAGACCCTCTCTAAAGAGGCACTTGTAGCTGGGATCCAAAGATATTTCTTTGCCAGGATAGAAAGTCATGGGAAGAGCTGCTGTGATTGCTTCCACCACTCCAGTGGGTCTTCCTCAGTGTCTAGTGTCCCTGCCTGGAGATAGGACGGTAGCTCAAAAACGGAGTGGAGGGGACAAATATCAAAGTAAAAAAAAAAAAAAAAAACAAAGGAAAGAAAGAACATGTTTAATAATCTGTCTCTGGTTTGGGGTTTTAACATTCAAACCTAGAATTACATTAATTTTGTATTATCATTAATTTGATTCTGATTATTAGGATTATTATTACAATGATGGTCTTCAGTTATCAGTCTGGCTCTAATTGACCCTCGGCTGGCTTCACTGACATATGTTAGCTTGAACCTTCAGATTCAGATTCAGATTCAGAATACTTTATTAATCCCTGGGGGGAAAATTGTTTTTGTTCCAATGCTCCATGCAATGTAGAAATAGAAATACAGCATGAATGGAAACAAGAGATAAAGATGAAGATATAAATAAAATACTGAAATAGACAATGAAATAAATAAAATAAAATATTAAAAGAGACATTAAAATAAAATAAAATAAAATAAAATATTAAATCAGACAATAAAATAAAATAAATAATAAAATAGTAAAGTAGACAATACAATATACAATGAAATGGTTGTAGCATTATAAATGAAATGAGAATGAGTAGTTATATTGTTTGTTTTGTTTTATAAATAGCCAAATGAGTCCGATCATCAGAGGGAGGAGTTGTACAGTTTAATGGCCACAGGTAAGAATGACTTCCTGTGGCGCTCAGTGGTGCATTTAGGAGCAATCAGTCTCAGGCTGAAGGTGCTCCTCTGTTTGACCAGAGCGTTGTGGAGAGGGTGAGAGCCATGCTAAAGTATCGCCCGCACCTTCGACAGCATCCTCCTGTCCGACACTGTTGTCAAAGAGTGGGTCCAGGACAGTGGCCACGTCGAGCAGCTCTTGTGTTGGTGGGTCGTCGTATTTTTCCTTCAGATAATCCAGTATTATCTTCTTGATGCATTTGGAGAGGTCTGTGGCATCCTCTTGCTCTGCCAGGATTGAGCTGTTGAAGAGGTGGAGTGTTGGTTTCACAAAAGACACACTTACATATTTCTCGTCAGGAAGTGCATCTGTGAATTCAACCAGAGGGCCCAGAGTCTTGTTGACAGCCTCGAAGACATCAATGTCCTGCCATGAGGGGATGAAGCTTCTGGTTTTTCAGTCTTGGGCGGTGGCCTTCTGCTGCTCGAGGACTCTGGAAACCATGGCCTGCCTGGATTCCCATCTGGTTGGACATTCGGTCTTTAGCGAGCGTTCAGGCAGCTTCAGATTCTTCTGTTTCTCTCCCAGCTCCCTTTTTTCTCCAGCTGTAGGAGAAGGTGCTGACCACTTTCTTGCAGACCCTCATCGCACGCTCAATCCTGCGATCCTTCATGGCATTCTCTAAGATAACAAAAAAATATACACATTTCAGGGGGTGACAAGTCGGCGACATGTCACACAATCAGGAGGAAGTAGGCTACTCACCTATGGCCAAGTGGAGTCTATGCCCCAAGCACTGGAGCCTCATCCAGCCATTGAGTTGAGCAGCCAGCATGACGTTTGAGGCATTGTCGTGACGTTTGAGGCATTGTCATACAGACGAGTTTCTTCTCCTCCAGGTCCCATGTTGCCGTCGCTTGTCTTAGGCCATCAGCAATGTTTTGGCTGGTGTGGTCTTCTGGGATAAACGCTGTCTGGAGACATTTCGTCATGTTGAAATCCACGTCAATGAAATGTAGCGTGAGGCTTATATACAGCTCCATGGTGCGGCTTGACCAGAGGTCCGTTGTGGTGGAGAAATATTCGGCTGTAGCTACATCCTTTTCCACGCGCTCACGAAACTCATTATACAGGCCAGGCAGAGCAACTCTGCTGAAATAGTGATGAGATGGCAAGTCGAAACGCTTGTCCAAAGTGTTCACCAGTTTCTTGACCTTTTAAACAATAAAACACACATTTTATATTGTGATATTTACTGAACAATTATGATTTAGCCAGCAGCAAGTAGCAATGGTCATTTACCAGAAGCTTTCAGCTCCCTGATGATCTCCCTCCAGCCAGCTGCATTATTTAGATTTTAGGTTTCGTGAAGACAATTCCACTCCTACTGCAGGGCTAACACATAGAGACAGACAACCATTCGCACTCACTTTCACACCTACCGCCAATTTAGAGTCACCAATTAACCTGCATGTCTTTGGAGTGTGGGAGGAAGCCGGAGTACCCGGAGAAAACCCTCGTTGACATGGGGAGAACATGCAAACTCCACATAGACAGGCTCCCCCACCCTTGGTTCGAACCCCCACCAACGGCGCCGGAAGCGGGGGGGCCAGGGGGCCATTGGCCCCCAAAGCATGATTATGTAATAAAACAGGTGTTTATTTTAGGATCCAGGTGGTGAAGGGCTGTGCGCGCACAATGTTCCAACAAGGGATAGCCTTCCATTCCGAAACACCGCTGTTCCGAACCAGCCCCACTCCCCACTTGATTTTCAATCAAGTTTGAGAATTGTATTGCGGCACAGCAGCGGCCGGATCTTTGCTCTCAAACCACAAAAAAATGTGATGGCACAACAGTCTCCTTCAGTACATTATTCTATGCTTTCTTTTAATTTTCACATTGGCTAGTCATCCTGTTTAATTTGTCTTCTGATTAAATCAGAACCATTGAAACAAGTTGTAGGAAGCCTCTGCAAGTAATTGGTTGCTGGCAGACACTCTGTGCTGCAATAAAATAGTTAATCAGCAGTGCCGTGCACTGTAGAGCCGATGCGCTGCTGGTTCTGCCAGCCTGAATAGAATATAATGTCTATAGCCTTACTGTTGTGTATACAGCCTTCATAGACTGAGCTGAGTAGTGATGCGCGGGTCGACCCGTAACCCGCGGGACCCGCAAATGAACCTGTGGGTCGGGCAGCAGTGATTGTCTGTTAAATCGGTCTGTAAATGATAGTTTGACATTATTGTTATTATAATCATTACGCTATTACTGTCACGGCATCTGAAGGTAATGATGCGTTGAGCAGGTGACAGTCCGCGGTCGTTTTCAAAACACACTTGTGTCACGCACTCCAGAAACTTGTTGAAACTTTAAACAATAATTTATTGTACAAAATGGAGGAAACAAATGTTGACAAAAATGGTTCCATAATTCATATTAGATTCAAAAGATAACGAAAAAACAGCTAGGCCTATATAAAAATATGTAAAAAAAAAAAAAAAAAAAAAAGAATATCGAATACCAAATTTTCATAACGAATACCTACCCACAGAAACGAATATTCAAATATCCAAATATTTGGGTACAGCCCTATCCATAAAGGGTTCAGGTTTCATGCAAACACTGTTAAGAAATAAACTGTTTGCTTTTTTCCTCCCAAGATAAAGTTTGTGATTAAATACATTATCTGACTCTTTGTCTTTCTTCACTATCTTTTTAATGAGAGAGGACAAGCATGTAACTTGCTGCACGATACTGCTGCTTCACTAAAACACACTGTTGCCGCTGTTGCGCAAGCTCACACTCAACTCAGGCTGTACTTCAATCCCTGATCACTACACACCTGTAACTAGTCCCTGTTATTAACTGGACATTACACAGGTAGCCACGGCCACACGGTGACAAGCCCCAGATGCACAGCACTTTTTGGCCCCCCCACTTCTGAAATGAATCCGGCGCGCCTGACCCCCACCCTGGGTTCTAACCAGGAACCCTTTTGCTGTGAGGCAATAATGCTAACCACTGCCCCACCGTGCCGCCTTATTCTACATTTCAACTTAACAAAGCAGGCGTTTTTCGTTCATTGCAACAAGAATGCAGAGAAACAAGGGGTCAAACAAAAGTTCAGCTCAAAACAGCAGCACTGCGTAGCTCACAGCCAACTCAGACATTCTAATAGAAAACAATGCAATAAAAGTGACACTCACTTATGTCACATTCTGTTAGGACATAGTGTCAGAGCAAATACAATGGAAACAAATAAAAGAATCCCTTTAAGTAATCTCTTTTTAAGACACTAACTGAACAGCAATTTAAACTGTAAAGGAACACAGTTACTCATGTTTTGTATTTTACTTGTTTTCCATTTCTCCCCAAACTTGTATATTAATCAGAGTAACCATCTGGTAATAATTTATAGTAAGATTATGTGCATCTGTGTGCACGTGTGTGTGTATCCAAGCACCATGTTACTCTAAAGTTTCAAATGCCACAGAGAGATGGGAGCAGTGTCCTGCTGAGATTGAAAAGTATGTCTGGAGGATGACTGCCTGCGCTCACCCCAATCTGAAAGCCACCAACCCCAACACACACACACACACACACACACACACATGCATAGGCCATGCCTCCCTCCTGCACTGTAGATGAATATGAAATCAGAAAACAGGTATAAATATTTATGAAATGCATTATTCTTTGGCTTTTTTTTTTTTTTTTGCTAAAGCAGAGGTGAGCATGATTTGGCCCTGTCTCTCTCTGTTTTGCACCCTGTTTGCAAAAGCAGAGCAATATAGAGTCACAGGCAAACCACAGCTGTTAACCACACACACACACACACACACACACACACACACACACACAAACACACACAGACCAGCAGCAAAGGAACACATAACCAAGAGCTTAACTGAAACACTGTATCTGTATGGGTATAAAGGTGCATCTGTTACGTTCGCCTGTAAAGGAGCTTCCTGGGAGACTAGGGCTGTACCCAAATATTCGGATATTCGAATATTCGTTTCTATGAGTAGGTTATGAAAATTTGGTATTTAATATTCGTTTTTTTAATTTACTTTTTTTTTTAAAAATTTTTTATTATGTATTTTTTTAACATATTTTTGGTGCTAAATGTAGTGTTTTTGTTGTTGGTAAATGTAGGTTATCAATAAAAATCAGATCAATGCCAAGTTTTACCACTTTATCACTATTCCCTCGAACTTGTAGCTGTTTTTTCATTATCTTTTGAATTTAATATGAATTATGGAACCGTTTTTGTCAATGTTTGTTTCCCCTGTTTTGTACAATAAATTATTGTTTAAAGTTTCAACAAGTTTCTTTTGGAGTGCGTGACACAAGTGTGTTTTGTCTGCTCAACGCATCAGTACCTTCGGATGCCATGACAGTAATAGATTATAGATTAATAGATTATAATAATAATGTCCAAATATCATTTACAGACCGATTTAACAGACGATCACTGCTGCCCGACCCACAGGTTCATTTGCGGGTCCCGCGGGTTACGGGAGAGTGTCTGCCAGCAACCAATTACTTGAAGAGGCTTCCTACAACTTGTTTCAACAGTTCTGATTTAATCAGAAGACAAATTAAACAGGATGAATAGCCAATGTGAAAATCAAAAGAAAGCATAGAATAATGTACTGAAGGAGACTGTTGTGCCATCACATTTTTTTGTGGTTTGAGAGCAAAGATCCGGCCGCCGCTGTGCAAAACCGGAGAGAGCAGGCAACACGGCTGCAGCACGGCCACCGAAAGGGCCTATCTGGGTCAGGCACACACAAATCAACAGAATTACCAATTTGTTTTACATTTTAAAATTATAATGTTTTGCAAGGTCAGTGAAGTAGATCAGTAGCTATTTTTTTAACCAATAAAACCAACATAACTGTGACATGCAGGGTGACTTTTTCTATTTTTTTTTTTTTTTTTTTTTTAAGATATTTTTTGGGGGGTTTTAGCCTTTAATGGATAGGACAGATAAGCATGAAAGGGGGAGAGAGAGGGGTAGTCACATGCAGCAAAGGGCCACAGGCTGGAGTCGAACCCGGGCCGCTGCGGCAACAGCCTTGTACATGGGGCTGTACCACTAAGCCACCGGCGCCCCATGCAGGATGACTTTTACTGAGAAGCAGTCACAGAAAATGTATTTTTACAGAGGTCAGTGCTATCACAATTATTCATCAAAAAGCTGTCTACACAAATCACAAGAAATAAGGTCATTTTTTGTCAGCGATCGTTTGATTGCACTGTAAACATATACATCAAGGAGTGTTTGCCGCTGTTACCACCATAACCATGAATGTAACCCAAGTGGTAACCTCTGAGGCTCAAAAATGAAGCCAACGTGGAAATGCAAAAAACTTCAGTTCTTAAAATGACCACTAGAGGCTGGCTTCAAAAGTCAGTCAATCCCCACAGACTCCCATGTTAAAATGTCCAACTTTACAGCAGAAGTAAACATGTTTACAGCCTGGTAAAAAGAACAGTTTTGGTCTATGTTGCTAATTTTGCCCCTCATGACAACTGTAACTGGGGATGACTTTTTTAAGTTTACATCTTATTAAGGATTAAAGTCATGCATATTAAAGGGGTGAGCTGTTTGAGTAATAGGTCATCTGCAAGGCGTCGCCACAGTCAACTAGACCACCCATCATTCATCTACAGCTCCACCTTTCTGTTCGGATATGGTCAGCTCGGGCTCCAAAAAACTAAAATGACAATGGCTGAAATGGCGAACTTGAAGCTTTAAATCATAAGTTCACAAACCAATGGGTGACGTCGCAGTAGCTTCATCCATTATTATAAGCAGTCTGTGGTGTAACCAGAATCCTTAAAGGGACCGTTCACCCCAAAATCAAAAATATATATTTCTCTTTTAACAATTAGTGCTATTTGTTGACCTAGATTGTTGTAGAGATCTCTGCCTTCTCTAGATTATGATGGAACTAGATGGCACTCTTTATGACCTGATTACTCAAGATCATCCACAAACCTTGCTGTGAGCAGTTTAATGGAGGAACTACTTTCTTTCTACCAAACTACACTCGTCAACCATATCACTGGGCAGAAGGAGGCGTGCATCTACTCATGGAAGACAGGGTCATGCTTGTGACAGCACAAGAGGTAAACATTAATGACATCCTACTACACCAAGCTATAACATTCGCTAGCTTAGTGATACTGTTTGCGGGTGTAGAAAATAGTTCCTGCATAAAACTGCTCACCACAAGCTCTTTGGATTATCTTGAGTAACTGGGTCATGATTTCTGGAAAGACACATTTTTCATATGTTTTTTTGTTTGGTTGGTTTTGTTTTGATTTTTATTTTAGTTTTGAACACAACAAACCATCTAGTTCCATAATATTAAAGAGAACAAACATCTTTATGGCCGATATCGCCAACACTCTGCAATTCACACCAAAACAATCTAGACTGTATTTTGATTTTGGGGCAAACTGTCATAATAATAATAATAATGATAATAAATTTTATTTGTAATGCACTTTACATTATAAAATAATCTCAAAATGCTACAATACAATTCATAAAAACAACAATAAAATTCAACACAAGTAGGCTCTTTTAAAAAGGTGGGTTTTCAAGCCACGTTTAAAAGTGTCCAAAGACTGCGGTGCCCTCAGGTGTTCTGGTAGGGCATTCCACTGATGGGGAGCTGCAGAGCTGAAAGCCGATCCCCCATGGTGTGGAGCTTGGTCCTAGGGGTTTTTAGGTGGTAGGTGCAGGAGGAGCGGAGGAAGCGTGATGATGTTTGAGGAGTGAGCTGTCCCTTTAAACTTTAACAATAATTCCAAGTAGACAGGGTTGTGTATTAATAGATAATTAATGTGACGGAGATAGGGGTGAGCAATATATATCGTTAACGATAATATCGTCATTGTTTTAACGATGTGCAAATTTACATTTTTGAGTATGCAAATGACTTCACAAAAACAACTGAAAACACACGTTGAAACCAGGTTGAAACCCCACACATTCACTGAACAAGAGTTACGTAACTTGCGTGTAGCAGCACGCCGCAGTACACCTAGGTGGTTACATGATCTGTCACTGGCACCTTCCCGGCAAGTTAGCCTGCTGCTAAACAAACATTAGCGAGACAACATGGCAACACCGCCCACGGATGCTCCAGCAGCTTTGGAAGACGTGGGTCAAGAAACGAGCGAGACGGCTGACAGTTTCATTACGGCGCTGCACTGCCTGGCGGAGCACTGCGGTTACGGGGCTCAACATGATGAGATGGTGAGGGACAGGCTTGTGGTGAGTCTGCGGGACAAACACCTATCTGAACAGTTGCAAATGGACCCGGAATTGACGCTACAAAAGGTCATCACCAAAGCGAGCAGGTAAAAAAGCAGCAAGAAATGTTAAGAACATTTTTCCTTTAAAACACTGTGTCCATTAATATCATCCATGAGAAACAATTAATGAGCTATAACTCAGGCTGTTAAAAACACATATTTAAAAGAATATCGTCTAATTATCGTTATTGTCAAAATCCCCCAAAATATCGAGATATTATTTTTTGTCCATATCGCACACCCCTAGATGGAGAGGAAATAAAGAGAAATATATTTTCAGTCACTCATGGTTTGATATTAAGGCAGTCATGTCATGTTGCGCAATTTCTTAATCACTGTGGATCTGCATCTGGATGTGTTTGCTTGAACTACATTCACTGCTTGCTGCTAATGCTAGGGTAACAAGTAACTAAAGACTAACTTACAAGTAGATGCAACCACGTATTGTAATGTCTTATTCATTCATTTGTCTGGACTCTCCCTTTGATTATGGATCAGTCTCAATGTGTCTGATCCCTCAACATCCATCTTCAAAAGCCTGCTCAATGTACTACTACATGCTGCCAGTCCGTGGGATGGCGTTTCCCGCTCCCCTTGGTTGTGACAATAACATTTAGAATCGTGCTTCTGAAAAGCTTTTCACCATGTTGAGCATCCAGCAGTTTCAGGCTGATGAAGACTGTCAGGTGTTTAACAATGCTACAAATGTCAGTAAAATCCACATACACACTAATAGAAATCATCCCAGAGCCGTGTGGGTAAAATCGCCTCTGTAAACCGCAGAGAAAATAAAGTTATTATGTCCCTCTTCCTCCCAGCCTCTATGTCTCTCTCTTCTAATTCCTATGTCCTCCAGTGTGATGGTAAAAAATGAGGCTCCTTACGCAGCGAGCTGCAGCTTTTTTGATTGAAGTGAGTGATTTTCCCCGGCCACACACCTGCGTAAAACAGATGATAATGCTGTTGGAGTCATTTACTGTGACTTTACTAAGATGAATATGAGCAGCGCTTTCTCATCATGCAAATGTGGCTGTGCAGAAAAACCGCTCTCTCCCTCCCTCTTCTCTGGGGAGAACTATTTTTGCAGCATTACAAAGAAAGATTACCCGTAACCGAGTGATTCAACTCTTTATCGGTGAATGTAAACTCGCCCTTTACTATTGCCATGACTGTTATTATTATTTGTTTTGGGTATAACACTATATTTAATATGATATTGAGCATTGCAAGGCCTAACTGTGGGCTGCGGTGCCACCATGCAGCCATGGTTAGATTGATAGGAACACATAATCATTATTGGACAGTCTCCACTGTCACATAGCCTCTAGCTTAAATGTCTCTTTCTTTCCCTCTGTCTCTCCCTTCTGCCAGTCTTTTCTCTCTCTCCCTCTCTCCCTCTAATAGCCCTTCATTTCCTCTGCCCATTGCCCCTGCAGGCCACATGTAATACTCTGAGTGACCCGACTGGCTGGGAGTACACCAAATCTGGCGCACACAGACACAGACACACACACACACACACACACACGCACACACACACATCAATACAGAGAATAAGGCTGTCAGCCACATAGGTCTTCTTATGCCACTAAATGTCACCTGTCAACCAAGACTGGTGGAGACAGAGGAAGGAATGAGAGGTCGGTAAACAACAGCCAACACAACTGTCATGCAGCAAAACACACACTGTGTGGCCTGTGCTGATACACTAGATGAAAATACAGCCAACAATGGCTGTGCTTTGACTGTTTCATGGAGGGATAAACATCAGTACAGATTTGGCAGTCATGGACTACCTAATATATTCTCATTAATCATCATAACATAACCGACTATTGACAGAAATTAAAAGCAACTTGCAGCAGGACATGTGACTCACACTTTCACCTTCCGTCTCACGCTCTCATGTTGCCCAAACAATTCTTAAGCCAAAACATTACACCAGAAACACGTTGGTTTTGGCGTTACCTGGCCCGGGCATTAAGCCCCAAAGAGAGAGTAGTGTTGTAATTTTCTATTGTCAGTGAATGTAACAGATGCAAAACAAGACCAAAAAGAGAGAGTTTACAGGAAAACACATAGAAACACATATGTCTTATTGGCCAACACGACTGTCAGTTCTGAGGCCTACAAGCCGGTACTGCAACACAGACAAGTTTTTTTAGTGTTTTTTTTTTTTTTTTTTTAATGGAAAAATGATCAAGAATTTGTCACAGACAGCATTTCACAGAGTTTATAAAGTTTCCCCACCTCAACAACTCCCAAAACACAGTGACTTTTTTTAAGGAAGGCTGGTAATTTCTCCCCTTGTTTTAAAGAAGCATATTGCGATAAACTGCACAGTAATATTTGACACATCATTCTCTGCCAGTGTTCATGTTGCATGACATTACATTTTCTTTTTGCAAAAAGCATTAAATGCTACATTAAATCCCTATGTTGCTGTATTTAAACTGTAGATAGCAAACATTTACACCAGCATTAATTTAGGCACACAATAAAGATTGTTTTTAAGTCTTGATCTGTTTAAACACGAATGTACAGTTTATTAAATTAGTCAAATGTTAGTATTTTGTATAGTGATATTGTGAGAATACAGTTATGATTGTTTTTATTTTGTCATAATTATTATTTTATGAAATCTTTCCACTCCTTCCATCGAGGCTTATATTTTCTATTAAAAAAAAAAAGAATAAAATGAAAAATAAAAACACTAAATTCTGCATTTGGATGTTAGATTAATACACTGACAGAATCTTATTTCATATTTCATTAGCACTGCCTAGTTTGGCAGTTTGACTGCAGTTCACGAGGAGCGATTGACATGATTGACAGCTGCATGAGAGACTCCTCGGCTGTGACTGGTTGTTTCTTCCGCGCCACGATCTGATTTTACCGAATGACATAAGAGGCAGTATGAAGGGACATGATTTTTTTTCCCCCACAGGCTATCTGTCTCATGTGCTTTCAGCAAATATAACAAAAAGTTATTTTCATAAAAGTTACCAACTGTAGCTTTAACTGTTTAGCACATGCGCCATTAAGCAGGAGAACTACTGTATAGCTATCTGATTTCTTCTCTGGGGTACTGATCCAATATCATCACACAAGTTCTGATATCAGCACACACTTTAGGCAAGGTGCGATTGCAATGCAACAAGACAAACCACACCAGGGATATGGCTATTCCATCACCACTGCTATCTTGTTTCATCATTGTCATAAGCACATTTCTCATCTGCCATTTGAAAACATATTACCCTTGCATGCTATCGTAGATTTGATAGTAAGAAGCTCGACTTCCCTGTTTTGATATTTATAAATAGTTGCATCGGGGGATTGGACATTGTTCTCTCTCTCGTACAAGCATCTCTTTGTGTGTGTGTGTATGTGTGCATGGTGAGGGATGGAACAGTGTGTGTCATAAGTAACTGACCTGGGACTCCCCCATGTTTAATCTGAGAGCAAAACAGAACTCATCTGCAGGCTGAATATTGAGTATGTGAGCATTCCTCTCTCTGTCTCTCTCTCTCACGCGCACACACGCGCGTGCGCACACACACACACACACACACACACACACTTATATGCCTATGCCAGTGTCAGGAGAATGAAAGTAATGTTTGCCTCTGGAAAAGCCTTTACAAAATGAACAAGAGGCTGGGTCTTCTAATAAATTACCCCGTGGGATATGAGCTTTGTGTTTCCCAGCCAGTCCTCCTCCACCTCTAAAACTACTTAATGCTCTCAGCTTTGACTCATACATTGTTCCCACAGTTTAAACTCTTGCTTTTGCCTTTAGATATGCTGTAGGTGTACATTCACTCACTGTATTAGTCTCATTGCTGGGTCGACGGCAGCCTCTGCACTAGACAGACTTCTGCAATGAATGTGAGCAATATTTGTGACACTGACTCTTTCCATGAAGTACTGTAGAGGAGGTGATTTGAGGTAAAGAGTATCAACCCTTATTGATTTTCCTTTATCTAGACCAATCACAAACACACTAAAGTTGATTACACAAAAGTGCTGCAACTCATGGTCAAGTTGACATGTACATGAGACAGCAAACATTTGAAATGTGTCTTTCATGAAGTTTACACTCACAGTTTGAAATCCACCTCTGCCCCACTGAAGCACCATCATTACATATGAAATCAGCAACAGATCTTTTTGTGCATTGTGTAATGAAGAGAGAGCTCAAGCACTCTGCTTTATCTGCCCATATAGGATAAAAAGAAGAGATAAATGTACAGTATTGTCATTCAATACAACAAATAAAAAGAGCTCTCACTCAAAGTATTTGCAGAGTCAGGTGCCATCATTCTCGGAACTAAGCCAGATTTTTTTTCTATTTATTATGGGTTATTGACTGCTTTTTGCGGACATAAAAAAGAAAAAAAGAAAAGCCAAATTCTTGCTAAGCCCTGTAGAGACTGCACTCCAGTTTTTGGCAACACATTCTCACCCCCGCCTCATCATTTATCAACATTTGGTCATGGACTTTGCAGATCCAGATATGATGTGCACGGCACCCTGGGTGCTTTGATTGTTGACGTTTTGGGACACCGTGTCAACTCCTGCCTGTTCCATGCATTGTCTTTTTTGAAAACACTTTTTATCTTTACAGGAAATGCACAGTTTGTCTCTTTCAAAATAAACGTACTACGTCAGTACAACACCATGATTTTTTTTTTTTTTTTTTTTTTCCCTTTCCCTAAAGTACAAACGCACGTGGTTACGTTTAGCCAACACACATGTGGTTGGGTTTGAGACAGAAGAAGGGTTTGGCCTTGCAATCTTACAGGAAGCAAACACCGGCCTCCCAGGTAAAAGTCAGTAGTTGTTGGACCCATCCACCACCACTTCCACCCACCGTACTGGGACTTCCACCACCTTAACTTGCCTAACTTGTGTTGTCGCCTTAACTTGTGTTGTTGGTCAACACCTGATGAACTTTTGATGACCCCTGACGACGGTCACTACTGCTAGACTATAGTAGTATGGAAGGCATCTTAAATATGTAAAGATGTCATCATTGTAGCATGAATGTCTACCAAAATATATAAAAATAGTTAATATGCTTCAAGAGGCTCCAAAAATATGCATCAGAAGCACAGTTATTGGTACAAAAGATGAAGCAGTGTGATTGCACTCATAGTTGGGCTATATTACACCAGACTATATTGTTATATATCACACCAGACAAGGACCCCAGGTGCAGGTTGTGCAAAGATGCTCCAGAGACAGCTCAGCACATAATAGCAGGGTGTAAGATGCAGGCAGGAACAGTGTACATGAAACACCATAACCAAGTGGCTGGCATAGTGTACAGGAGCACCTGCACTGAGTATGGGCCAAATGTCCCAAGGTCACAATGGAAGACACTTCCTAAGGTGGTTGAGAATAACCGAGCTAAGATCCTGTGGGAATTCCAGATCCAGACTGACAAACTGGTGATGGCTAACCAACTGGGCATTGTGTTGATTGTCAAACAACAGAAGTATTCAGTAGTGATAGATGTCACAATCCTGAGTGACAGCAACATCAGGAAGACGAAACACAATAAGTTAAAAAAAAATATCAAGCCTGAAAGAGGAGATAGAAAAGATTTGGGGAGTAAAGGCAACAAGGGCCACAGGGCCTGTGGTAATCAGAGCACTCAGGGCAGTGACCCCCAAACTGGGAGAATGGCTTCAGCAGATTTCAGGTTCAACATCTGAGGTCTCTGTCCAAAAGAGTGCAGTCCTAGGAACAGCTAAGATACTGGGCAGGACCCTCAAACTCCCAGGCCTCTGGTAGAGGACCCAAGCTTGTGGAAGACACACCAACCCCACCCATAGGGAGGAGTGAGAGGGGGATTTATATACATATACATATATATATATATACATACCCTTTGGAAAGGTAAAATAACAGACAATTTCTATTACCTAACTGCAGTAACTTTACTTGCCTACACCTAACCTACATAACTATACGTTAAATATGTAAAGTCATTTGATGGGCACTAATTCCTAAGATGTCATCTGAAATGTTGTGTGTGCATTTTTGTAGGATATCATACCAAGTGTGATATTATGCATAATATGCAGCCTGCATGCTATGATTTGCTCGGAGTGGTTAGGATTACAGTAAAGAGGTCATGTTTAGGGCAAATACCAGCCAATCCTGAGTATTCTCCAAGATTTAAGTGATAAATTGCTTATCAGGTGACAAAGTATAAAGAGAGGTAGTCCATGGAGGGTCTTGAGACGTGGTGGATGAATGGGTCAAGCACAGGACTTTCACCCATGGAGACCCATGTGTTAACCTTATATTTTCATGTTGCTAATACACCCAGGTGCAAATAGCCACATTGGCTATTCCACCTCAGCTGCAAATAGCATTGTTGGCTACGAACATCTGGGTGCTAATAGCATCTGTCTATTTTTTTTTCTGCCTGTCAAGAGTGCAATATTATGAGTGATTAACATAGGCTACATTTTCCTAAATGACAGCTTCAGCTTATTACCACCTGGGTTTTATATTTGTGGCTTTGGCCATTGGTTCTATTCTGATAAAACTGACTCACCCCAGTAATGGCTGAGATCCCTCAATGCGTATGTAGCAGGAATGGTCTGCAGATCCCGGCTGCACTGCGTTGTGTTCTAATGCACAATCAAATGCTGGACACTGGCATATCTTGTCAGACTCGGGTTTATTCCTGTTAAGAGTCCACAGAGAGCAAAAACACTGTCATGTGTATCTTCACAGCAACATACCTCTCACAGCCATGTTCACTGCAGACTGACTGACCCCCAAATTCCACCAGATCATTCTTGCTGTTGTGGTTTGAGTCGTGTTGGGAGTTAGTGCAGCTCACTGTTCAATAAACAATTGAACTTAACTTTTTACCTGCCTATCTGTTTGACTGACAGTTTTATTGATCAGTAAGATAACACTGACTTGGCACGAAATTGGTTCAATTTAGTAAAAAGCTTGGATGTAGTTGCACTAGTTACTTTAATTTTGCTGTAGCCTAGCTTGCTACATTTCTGAGGGTGATAGCTTTTGATGTAGTGAAGCATTTAATATTAGAGTAACTAGTAGCTTAGCTCACTACACTTTCCAAGTAGCTTGCCCAACACTGTTCCTACTACTCCTCTGGTTTTGTGGTTCTGCTTATAGAAACTACATTGTGTTATATCGCGCGATTATGCGTGAATTCGCAAGATCTCGTGGGTCCTCGTGACTCCCGCTGTCCGGCGGAGCTGCACCACTCCGCACAGCAAACACAGCCGGTGGGTGTTGACGGATGGCAGAGCATGCAGCGGATAACCAGCGCTGCCGTTCCACAACGGACATGCATCCAGTGGAATTCCGGCGTAACAATTTGAAACTAATACAAAACATGTACATTAAATTACACTTTGTGTCCCTAATAACATGACAGTCAACTGTACTGATAACACAATTGATTTTAGGCTTGGCTCATAATAACAACATTAGTTAATAAATCACCTTATTATATTTGACATCAAGTAAAACATTCACATACATAAAAAAAAAACCATACTTAATAAAAGCAGCTGCCATGAAAACTATTCTGCATCACAGTCATCTAATATGGAAACATGCAGCGCCACAGACTTGGAGAACATGGAGGGAAAAAAAAAAGATTGAGGCAAATCGTCATTAAGTGAACATGACCTGGAGCTCCTTTAGTCAATAAAAAGAAGACAGAAGTTAACTCAAAATATAGCTGGCATGAGTGCCACAAATGTCGAAAAACAATTAGCGTATGGTCTGCTAGCATAATGCTAATATATAATGTAAATCTTCATAGACATTATATATATATATATATATATATATATATATATATATATGTTCAGAATCGCAATATGAATCAAATTGGGACCCAAGAATCGTGACAGAATCGTCCCAGCCCTATATATACATATATATATATATTTATACATATATATCAAGCCTGCACCGCTTCATTTTAAATCCAAAGTATGGACACACTTTGGACTGGAAAGGCAGAGCTAGACATGACCAAAGTTGTGTGTAAACTTTGTCACAGACATTTATATGGAATCGCAATACTTGTAAAATCACAATTGTTCAGAATCGCAATATGAATCGAATTGGGACCCAAGAATCGTGACAGAATCGTCCCAGCCCTATATATACATATATATATATATATATATATATATATATATGTATAGGTATATAGGTATATGTATACACGTACCTGTTACAGAGAACAAAACGCTGTCATGTGTATTCTAACTTCACAACAACATGCCTAACAAAAAGACTAGCTTAAACATGTATCCCATGCGAAGATAAAATGGCGGATGCCAGCACATACATACAGGAAACACCTGGTTTAGCTAGAACTGTAGTTCACTCAATCTCTTAAAACTCATTTTACAGGTAAAATGCCCAACAGAAAACTACTCAAATCATCTACTCTGATGATATTATGTATTAATAAGCTGCTCAGTGCACTTAAATCAACATAAGGAGTTAAAATTCTCAGTTTGTAATCGCGCTGCTATAAATACATACCTTGTTCTCGCCAAGTTCATTGCCAACTAAAGAGAGGCGGGAAGTAGCGCGGCACATCTACTAACAGTCAGCAGAGGGTGCAGTTACCCAAACAAATGCAGTACACCCACTACCAAGAAGATTAACTTTGAAACAACAGAGCAAGTGAAAGATTTGGGTAAAATAACAAGATAATGTAATGGAACACATACCACAAAAAAAAAAAAAAAAAAAAATTACGAAAATTATTTCTGCTCTTTTTTTTCTGCTACACATCAACATCACTGACAATAGGTCCAATAAGATTTTGACCTTTACAATATTTTACATAAAATAAATCTGTAGGTTAAGAAATGTCTATTGATGTGTGACATACACCTGAGAATACATAAGGAGTAAATGGCAACCCCAACTAGCCTCATTTACTCTGGCTGAGGTCCCCTACTCAGGTGTGATGAAATTATAAGCAGTGACTAAGGCAGTTTGAAAATGAGATATTAAAAAGGAAGAAATTGAAAATGATGTCCAACATAGGGACTTTAATCACCATGATGTCCCTGTGAAAGATAGTTAGACAGTTTTACTAAGAACAGAAATCTACTTATGCAAGCTCCAAAGTCTTCTCAGATGGGGGTCCAGCCTAATGTGAGTCTGCTTAAGGCTGTGTGACATGCTCGAGAACCCCCGTGTCTGAGCATCTGCACGTGTTTCATCTGCTTACAGTTAAGTGACGGACATATGTCACCTGGAACAGTGTGCGTGAGGAGAAAAGAAAGAACTGAGCTGATGGGGACAGATAAGGGACTTGGTACAAGGAAGGAAAGTTAAAAAAATGACTTTTCATCTCTCCCTTGCTCTTTATCTCTCCGTCTCTCACTCCCCCACCTCCAGTCTGTCGTTCTCCCTCTGATCATTAGGAGGTTTTAATTAAAGACTAGAGGATTATTCTAGTGGCCTGCAGTCTTTCACCTTCTCTCATCATCATTCCCACTCCTTCACTCCCATTTCCCCCCTCGCTCTGTGGCTCTTCAGGTTATGGGTGTGTGTATCTGAGCGTGTGTCTGTGTGTGTGTGTGTGTCAGGGAGCAGCATTTGTTGAAGAGTGGTGATCAAAGCCTTCCACCTACAGTGCCAGTGATCTCTTTCTTTCTTTCTTTCTCTTTCTCTCTCTCTCTGACTGCAGCAGATGTCTTAAGTCTCCTACATGTCGGGGAGTTGTGTGAATTAGTATCAATATTAAACACACAGTGGATGCAGCGTAGGGTTTGTTAAAATGTTCATTTCTCAACTCAAACTTACTAAAGAGACTTTGTTCAGACATACTCACAGTGCCCACAGTGTTTCTTCATATTTCATATTTTCTGCTGAATATATTTTCAATTTTTGAATTCCCTGCATGCCTGATTTATTATCATATTTTCATGCTTTTACATAAAATATTGTGTCATAGATTCTACTGCATGGGGCCAGCAGTTATTTCAACACTGTTTATTGGGTCCAAAGCAGTTTTACAGGTGCAGATGCAGGCATACCATTTGAATTACTTGCTTTTGTCATTTATTCATTTATATTTATTTATTCACAAATAAAAAGTTTAACTTTTTTATTAGTTTGGAAATTAAATATTGGCAAAGTAATCTTTTAACACTGTTGCTCCACAGGTCTAGGGTTCCAATCGCTGGACAGCTGGAGCATTTTTGGGTGGATTTAATTCTTGAAAGGAGTGTCTCACATGCTTATTTGTTGTTTGACAATCTGTGTGCTATCTATGTGGGCATGTGCTGGGAAAGCTGAAGCCCCCTGTAAGTCTAAACCAGACAAAGTTCATGTTCTAAATTCCACAAGTCATCCAAGGTAAACAACAAAATACAGCCAGTCAAGTTCTTGTCTTAAAAGATACACTTCCGTTTTCACAGGAAATTAAATTTTTACATACAGTCTCTTTCACATTAAATGCACTCCATCAGCACACCATGGATTGATTTTTTTTTCTTCAGCAATAAATGCACATGCTTAGGTTTAGGCAACAAAAGAAAGTGGTTAAGGGGAGAAAAGAACAGGGTTTGGCTTAAGTTGTTGTTTGCTGGACACATCCACCACCCCTCCACTCTGACTTCAGAAGCCTTACCTTTCGTCCTTGTCCCACCGCGTTGCCCCCACCGCCGGGCACCACTCCGCCAGGACTCCGCCAACGTCCTCGCTCCCCTCCTCCTCTGTTAAATGGTATCTCCCAGGTGCATTACGTCATACAACGATGTGATGTTTGGTATTGCTGGATTCAGGAAGCTCTCGACTTTTCAAAAATAACACCTTTTTTTTCTTTTATTCTTTATGTATTTCACAGGAGAGCAGCCTAAAGACACATAGTCCAAAATCACGATGATTGGTGACAAGTCATGTCATGCCGTTTTTCACCGGGAAAAGTTATAGGATTACTCACGATCTTATGTGGAGCCACTAGCAGGGACTTAGCTGGTTTATAAAAGGTAAGAGTCTTATTCCTACCACTATTTTTGGCTGAGATACACCCTCTAGAAAGTGGGATCATAACTTTAACATTTCATGTGGCTTTATTCTGGTGATGTTTTATGGTGTTTCTGTGTCAAAAACAACATCAGCTATCACAATCACACCTGATTTCAATAAGGTACAATGTTAGAAGCTGGCTGAGTGTTGTTTGATCACTGACAGTACTGTTTTGAAGCCGAGTGACCGACTTGTCTTTTGGAGCTCCGTCTGGATCTTTTCATGGAAAAGACACTGTAGAATGGTCATACTTTGTTCTTTCTTCTTCAAATTTGAAATGAGTGTTCATTGATAGTGTGCCTACAGCCCCACAGTGTCATTTACCTGCTCAGATGAAGCCAGAGACAGTTACTTATCCTGAAAAACATTTTTTATTATATTTTAGGCAAAATCTTCAATTTTTTACTGACTTCAGAGGCCCATTACTCTGTCTCTGTATCACCTAGATTGTTTCTGACACTTTCACAAGAAACTTCAGAGAGTTTTCTTTCTGGCAACACCTCATGCATGCATGTAGTCAGAGCGGTTCAGAAGCTACAGTCATTTCAATTTGACATTTTTTATATGTCATTTTAGGTGTTTTTGCTACAAAATGGGGGTGAAGTACAAGAGGTTAAACTACAATGGCAACCAGCCACATATTGTGCTGACATTACAGGATGTCTTTTTTCATTGGTTTCTGAAGTCACTGCCCAAGCACTGGATTTCGATGACTTCCGAGTGAGCTCGTGTACACTGCTTGTAACAAAGCACCTCAACTGAGCAAGCGTTTGAAACAGCTGTTCTGTATTTTGAAACAGTCAATAACATTCAGTAAATAGCGAAGCTGCCTGTTTGATTACTTTATATTCATGTAACAAATGTGCCATGTGGCTACTATTATACTGTTTGACAGGTTTGTTACACAAAAAAATCCAAGAGCAGGGCAGAAATCTGAGAGCAGAAATTCCACGAGCGTACAGAAGCAGCTTGAGTGCGAGGAAAAGAGCTAAAGCTGGAGCAGGAAATCTGTGCAAGCAACATTGTATCTGAGTGCGAGGACACAGTTTAAGCAGAAACAGAATAAATCTAAGTGCAAACAGAGGCTATTTGAATGTGAGGGCAGGGTTTTGAGGGACAGTATTACAAAATCTGAATGTAAAATCAATAAATAATGCTATATGTACCACTATCTTAAATAAAGATAGGAAAAAAAGCTCCATAATTTTAACATCACATTTCACCACCCTTTTGCATTCCTGTGTGCACTGCAATACACAGAAAGCTAACATAGCATCAACAATCTTTGCTAAATAACACAGTACCACAGCGTGTAACAAAAATTTATCCGTGGTGTATTTTTCACCGCATTATTGGTTGATGGCCAAATCAAAGTTGAGGCCAGGACAACTTTGATTTGTAGCGGTTCACGCTCTTCTGCAGTGACAGTGTCTGGCATCTGTTTGTTGCCACGATGTTGCTGTGTTGCGTATAGAACACAGCATAAGACACATGAGGTCACTGGTTAGAATCCAGCTGGGGAAGCTTTGTGTGTGCATCTAATGGTTCAATGTATCCTCATTCATGTAATATCCTACAATTTAGTGCCCCAGTAATGAGTTCACATAATTAACATGAAATTACCTAATTATTATAAAGTTACAGAGATGAGGTTTAGGAAGACACATGGTTGAGGGTCTTTAGGTGTCTAGGGCATCCCAGGTGAAAGTCCTGTCTTTTGTGACCCATCACCATTCCAACCTGCCTCCTAAGTGAGACCACTTCCTTCTATACATCCGTCTGAGCACTGGTCACATGATCGCAACCTTCCAAAATACATGGGTTATGTACAAATTACTGGCTCATCATGATGTGAGAGATGTAAATTTTGGTGCATTATGTTTAGTAGGAAAACGTACAAACAGTGCATGAGAACAGTCTGCCCTGTTTTGCAAACATGGTGACACAGTTGTACTCGGCCCCCGCCATTTTTCAAGTGTGAATAACAGATACTCTTTAAATTAAAGGTATCATCTGTGTAGTATGATTCTAAGGGTGTGGTTTTATTATTCATTTGATAGCATTGAGGGCATTAGACTTAAGCAGCACACACTGCTCATAGCTGAATCCAGGCACTCCATAATGGAGAATTTCTTATTAAAGTTTGAAAGTTTAAAGGTTTTATTACAAGAAGTTTGATGTTCTTACCATGGAGTACAATATTTCTCTTGTTGCACTGCTCACACCAAAGCTGTTCCAGCGAGTCATTGTTCTCTCGAGGCTGACTAGCTAATCAATTGACCTGTTGATCATGTTCTAAATGTGATGTCTGCAGAGAGGCAGTTGTTTATATTCTGTAGATTCTGAGTGTCCAATATCTTTATGTCAAGAAAATTATACTACGGTAAAATATCAGGGGAGAGGGTTTGTACTTTTCAGAGAGCAATAGGCGTATTATGCGAGTATTTCTACACATGGATTAATGGATCATGTCTCTGCATTCAAACTTCCTGAACACAGTGAGTGCAGGAATTAGCAGCTGTACAGGAGGGTTTGTGTAATTGTGTTGAAGGTGTATAGAAACTGCATACAGGGACTGTCAGGTGTGTGACTGATCCCAGCAGCACACACCCTGCAGGGAGTGGACACATACTCCTGCTAAACACACCTGAGATTATCACTGTATGTTTCAGTGTAGTGACTGACATTGCAACACACTACCTCAAACTTTGCCGCACTTGTAAGGACTTTGCATCCTAACATCATCATCATCATCATCATTTTATTACCCAAAAAGCAATCTTCATCCTAAATCAAAGCTGTTAACATCACCGTCTTTTATAAGTGGTAACGGTGATAATATCCTCACTTGGAGGACAAGAACATGAACACACAACACACACTTTAATCCTTCATCGTGTCACATCAACTGTCCTAAAAAGAAAGTAGTTTATTTTTGTCAAAATCCCAAAGCCCTCAAGCACTCCATCCATCTTGAACTTCCGCCCTCCATCAATTACATCGTCCACAGCATCAGAGGACGAGTACAGCAGACACCTAATCACACACCTTTAAAGTATTGGCCTGTCTGCACGCTTTGTCCCCGTAAAAAAAGAGGACAGGAAAAAAAAGAACAATAGGACAAAGAGAAATGAGGAAGTGTGAGTTGGGTGGTGGTGGGTGGGGGGTGAGGGTGCTGTCAGATGCTCCCTTGGGTGTTTGTTTGGTGCAGCAGTCATCACATAGTGTCCAAAGGTGATCCTAAGCTTCTTATCATGTCTAGTGAATGAAAGGAACTTTAGTCATTATTGTTTTACATCAGTCCAAGCTGATATGTATTTACCTTAAAATGTCAGTAATTACTTTGGTAGCCACCCATCCATCACTTCCTGGTTCTATGTGTGTGTGACTTTGTGTGTCTGTGAGAAGAGACAGCAACAGACAAGTGTGTTTTTTTGTGAGCTTCAGTATGCACGCATGAGTTTCATGTCTCTCCACACCGTTGCACCACGCACTCACACACTTCCATGGCCAGGAGGTGTTTGTTTCTCTTTTAAATGGGCAACGCGCCATATGTGTGGTCATTAGTCTAAAGACCGTCCTTCAGCCGCACCAGAGGACAACGTGTCAATGAGTAGATTAACTAGCCACCGGTGTTCCCCGGCTTTACTAAAGGACCTTGAATTATAGCAACTTTCACTTTGTTTCACTCCCATCAATTTTATGGAAAATATCACACAAATCACAAATGCCATGACGGATGTGTGGCTTAAGGGAAAAATACCCAAGCATTTGCTTTGAACATGTGACTGAGAAAAAAACTGATGGCATTGCGGTGACGTGTTGTTGCCAGGAAGAGAGGAAATAATTGGAAATGGCGTTTGTGGAACACAAGATCAATTTGTATGTTTGCCTTAACTTGTGTTGTGGTTCAGCGCAGAGCAAGGCGCTGCTCTTTGCTCCACTCAAGGTTTTTAACCCCTATTAGACTGAGGCCCGGCTGACACTGTGTCCTACTGTAGCTACAGTAAATTGCCAATTTGGAACCTTATATCTGCCCCAGTCCTCTCTGTGTCCATTACAGGAGATTCATTGTTTGGCTGCTGTGTCTCTGTCACACACACATACATTACAAACAGGCACACACATCCACTTTCACAATACATACACACACAAAAATGTACAAAATCATACTCACATATTTGCAAAAACCATAAATACACAAACAGATACACACACATTGCACATGAACATAAGCTTTCACACTTGCACATGTGTGTGTATTCATACAATTTGACTTGCACAAACATTTACAATGTGGTTGATTTAGAGAGATGTACACAGAGATATAAATCACACACCTCTCTGTTGGCTAAAGAGCTTTATTCAGCCGTAGAATGCTGATATTTTCTGCAGAGAATGAACTTGTGGTGTGGTGGAAAACAATTGAAAGCAAGCTGTTATCAATGTGTAAGCATGTTTACATCAGAAAATACATTGTCATAATGGACATATTATGCATATATGGACCTGAATCATAAGTTACATTGTGCTTACCCAGAATCCAAAACTCTTCTGCTGTAACACAAAGAACAGGTATTCTTCCTCTAGCAAATAAGGTTAGCAGTTTTAGAAATATTAAGAGGAAAATAGAGCGCATGACTTGTGGAAGTGGAAAGTGCACAGAACACAATTCTTGGGTGACTAAAGGTTCAGCGTGTAAGATGTAGGTGGATATATTGGCAGAAATGGAATATAAAATCCTAAGTATGTTTTCTATTGTGTATAATCACCTGAAAATAAGAACTATTGTGTTTCCATTACCTTAGAATGAGCCATTTACATCTACATAGGGAGCAGGTCCTCATCTATGGAGATTACCATGTTGGACCACCATGTTTCTATAGTATGCCAGAACGGACAAGCCAAACATTGGCTTCAGATAGGGCTATTCCGTTTCCCCTTCTCAACATGAGATAAAAAATAAATAAATAAAGCCTTTGCTGTTGTCTTCACTTGCTATGACATATGTTCAGCCATTCACAACAAGCTACATTACACATCTACATCATATAGAGCAACAACAACAACAACAACGGCAGATCACCTTATTATTTATGCCTCATAGTAGCTGGTCCTTCAAACCAGGTTAGCAGTTAAATGAGAACACATTCTTATAAGCAGTTTCACAAGGTGCATTGTTGCTGGCATCGTTGTAAGTAGTTCACGTAGTTCAGTGATTAAAACTTGTAACAGCCATTGGTTTGCCAAAGCCTTTTACAGTACAGGGGAATTTTAGCTATTGGGAGTGTCTGGTCAGTTAGTTTGTCCACCACATTAGTCCAGAGTGAAATATCTCAATAACTAACAGATGATTTTTGTGTAGACATTCCTGGTCTCCAGAGGATGTTTCCGTCTGACTTTGGTGATCTCCTGATTTTCTAGCACCACCATGAGGTTGATGTTTCTGGTGTAAATTATCTGAACAACAACTATTGGATGGATTGCAATGAAATTTAGATTCAGGCAATCATGGCCTTCAGATGATGCATCTGACTACTGAATCAAACTACTGCTGTGAAAATTTTTACAGACATTTACATACATACTGATCTTCTGGCTTTTCCTCTAGTGCCAATCCTCAGATCAAAACTATAATTTGTCCAGTACTTTGGTTTATGAGTGAATGACTGCAAAACGTATGACATTACCTTAAGCCTCAGTTGCACTCTGTGTTTAATGCTAATCAGCTCAAATAGTATGATAAAATGCTAATGGTGTACATGGTTAAAATTACACCTGATTAACATTAGCATGTTAGCCTTGTCATTATGAGCATACTAGTATGCTGGCATTTGAATTTTGCTCAAAGCCTTCCCTGTTCACCAACATAATGTTACAGTATTGCCATGATGTACATGCTTAATATCAGAATGGTTCTCCTCAAATGCAGAGCTCATGTGTGATATATAGTGAAACTGATGTTTTTTTGTTTTTTTACTTAGATGCTATTTATTATGGAAAACCCTGTGTAAAAGGTCTGCAAGTCTAAAAGTGTCATCTCTTTCAAGAAATATAATAAAAACATAAACTAAGCACAAAAAGTAAGGAAATTTGTGTTTGGCAGATTATTTCTTTGCGTTTTGTCTCCAACTTTGCAAAAGAAGACAAGTTGGACTATTTAATGAGTCTGATTTCTATTGTTAAGTACAGTTTCAAATATGAAAGTCTGAAAATATGATGATGCACATTACAGTATGCATTTGGTATTCTTTATTTTTGGACTTTTTGTTGTATCATTCAGAAATGTATGAATTACCAAACTATTTACATCCCAAGTCCTCACATATTGCTGCTTTGTCAGTGGACTTTAAAGTCTACAAAATATATGCTCGGTATCCTCTTGCATCTACTGTTGACATTCTGGGATGTCGCAACCAGTGCTGGGACCTCAACAAAAACGTGGTTAGGTTTGCAAAAAATATCATGGTTTGGCACTACATTCATGAGGGAAGCAAACACCAGGCTCCTGGGTGAAAGTCCCAGGTTTGCTGGACCCATCCTCCACCCCTCACACGCCCTCCTGTGGCATATCACTCTGCTGTGACAGGTGCTGTTCGGCTGTGTTACAAACTGAGACTGTGGCGCATCATACCACCATGAAAGGTGGCTTTTGGCATCACTGTCTGATGCCAAAATCACTGACAAAGCAGTGGTATTTGATGAATTTGGAATGTACTGTATATGAATTTTTGGTGGTGAGTGAGCCCATGCAGCTTGGGCAAATTTGTACACATGACAAACTTACACACAGACAACATGTTCCACAAAAATCATTCAGTGGTCACCCTTACAAATATAAAAACAGCACTTTTTTGTGAGGACTCATGTATATACACACATGCTGCTACATATAAACCCAATAACTGAAAACACACACTTGTACTGCGACCCACACATGCGCTCTGTCACACACACATACACACACACACACACACACACACACACACACACACACACACACACACCAGCACACATACGCACGGAGGATGTGGTATCCAGTAGACACAGGGCCTTACCTGGGCCCTGCTAGCCCTGGGCCTGTCACTGTGTATGGACCGACCCATTTATCATGTAATCTGGTGGGGAGAATGGACGGGGCACTATCAGCAATCTGCTATTGATCCACGCCTGGGGCCCCAGCTATTGTTCATCTGTAGCCCTCGACTGGCACCCAGCATTAATGAAAGAAACTAAACAATGCATAGCAATCAGACACCCCCCAAATCACCCCATCTTCCCTCTCTCTGTCTTAAGAGAAAGAGGACAGGAGCTGGTGGGGGGTTAAAGAAGGAAAACAGCAGAAAGAGAAAGAAAGAAAAGTTTGGTGTTTTTTTCAGTTTGGAAGAAAACTTTTGTTATTATGTTTCTCTTTGAGAAGGTGTGAGCAGGGGGAGAAAAACACATTTATCATGTCAGAGATGGCGCATATCATCCCTGACCCTGAGCACCAGACGACTCAGTTGATATCAAAGACGCCTATTGAATAATGCTCAACGCCATCCTCTGCCTAGGAAATAGAGATGTATGGTAAATCGGTACGACTGAGAGCTCCCATGACCATGGTGACTGGATTTTTGTACGTTTTTTCTCTGAATATTGGAAAAATACTGATGAAGTTGAAGTGTTTTGGTCTTGGTCATTTGATGTTCTCCTTATGTGCTTTGAATCTAGGCTTGGCAGGGGTCAGGGAATGTATTTCATTGAGCATGCATAGGGTTTTGTCACCCAGACAGCTGGCTGGAGCTTGTTCATTTATTAAGAATTATGGTACTGAAGTTCAGTAAATAACTGAGCAAATTTGCCCGGTTAAAGGGGTTTTTTTGGGGAGTTTTTCCTTATCCGCTGTGACGGTCCAAAGGACAGAGAGATATCGTATGCTGTAAAGCCCTGTGTGGCAAACTGTGATTTGTGTGATATTGGGCTTTATAAATAAAATTGATTGATTGATTGATTGATTGATTGATTGATTGAAATTTCAACCCAAATGCAGGAGAATTTCTGTTTCTATTCTTGAGTCAGATGTCAGCTTGATGGATGGGATTAAAACAACAAAGAAACTCCACTCTAAACAATAAAATAGGGCACCTGTCAGTGTCCTCCAAAATAACCCACGTGATCATGGATGCAGGAAGGTGGGTGGCGAGGGTTTTCAGCTTCCCTAATTTAAAAGAGGTGGAACAACATATTCTGTATATAGTTATTTAACCATAACTAATGGGCTATCTGGACATTTGTTTTCAGTTTTTAATGAAAAAAAGATTTCAAATGATGCCTCCAATCTGAGATAAAGTTGTAATAACTTCAGGTCAAAGTGCAAGGGTCAATGTCGGCTGAACATGGACTGTTTCGGAGCTGCTCTTTCGATCCATAAAATTCCTTAGACATGAGGGACTTCCACTGCATGGCATAGCCATCAGAATAGAGTTTTATGGCAATTTATGTTAGAGCAGATGATGAGCAGACGGATGATTTATATTCTTTGAACTGAAGGCTGATTGAATCACCAATGTATGTACAGTCCATCTAAGTAGTTTTCCTGTAGCTCCAGTGTAAGTGTGAGCACATATATAGTCCTGTGCACACATTTATAAATGCAGCACCCCTCTGCAAAAATGTATTCCTATCGCATGCACATGATCATTTAAAAATGACTAGGGATACATCAATTTATTGATCACACATCATCTTGTTGTATCAGCAAATAAGATGACACTCATTGATGGCAGTGGCCGATGTTTTTTTTGTCATATCACATTACTTTTGCACAAACCAAGAAGCAGGGTGCCAGACTAATAGCATCACGTTGGCCTGGGAAATATAAAAAACATGTTTGGGATGAACAGAGATTTACCTCGCAACACTGCTGGGACATAAGGACACAGTAAACTCACTATTGACGCATCAGGGGACGCACCCTATTGTTCCCTGATTATGCTATATTTTAAACAACAAATCCATGTTTAAATTGGTAGGCGGAAAGCTAGTTAACAACAGCTGTTAGTAGCCGGTGGCTCCAACTAAATGCTGGAAGAGGTTGCATTGAGTGCTTTCTTTGATAAAAAATGAATGTTGGGTAAAGGTAAATTATAACATTCTCATGTTTTTTTGCAAATGTAATCCTGTAAAATGCAGTTGTAAAATAGATATTAGAGAAGTAATTATGATATTTTATATATAGCAAAAAAGGCTTTTGAAGCAGTTATTTTAACAAAAAACTTTTTTTCATGTGAAAAAAGGTTATTTTAAAGGTTGTTTCACAAATGTGTATGACTGAATTTCTGCTCATTCACATATAGTGTCATGAAGGGATTAATCACTTTAAAACTTTTCTTTCTTTTTCTTTTAATAATGAAGTTGTTTTTGTTTCCTGGCCACAAAATAACAACAAAACCAAAATAAACAAAAAAATGAGTTTAAAAAAAAACTGTATCATTTATTATCTAAATTGTTATTTTAAACAACAGCATGACAGTATTTTCGTGCATCAGTGGACCCTCAGAAATGACTTGTGACTCTTTCACCTGGGAGACCTCTGTTAGTTACACTCTCTATGAAACCAAAAGTCAACTGAGTTATTTTAACATAGTGTGCAAATATATGTAGCACACTATGCTAGTTACGCATGTCATGTGACTTAAGTAATAGTGAATGATAATACATTATTCTCAGCCAAACTATGATGTTTTTTCCTAAACCTAACCATGAACCTCTGTTGCCCTATTTAAACCTCAAGTTTATTTTGAAGAGACTGTATAATCTAACCAGCGTAAAATATACAATTTCTTGTGAAAATGGAAATTTATTTTCAAAAGACACAATGGATGTAAGAAGCACAAATTGTCATGCCATCCTTGAGCATCCAAAACTGACACTGAAGACATACCTAGCATCATGGCTTGACGTGTTGGGACACTGATCAAACATCTGTATTTGGCAAATTGAAAGTGAGAATGTGTTTGTTTTGCAGGTATTTGGTCATAAACCAAAGTACTGGAAATTCTGACCTAATGATGGCGCTAGATGAAAAATTAAGGAATCACCAAAGTCCTTATATATCATCCTGAAGTGAACATGAATGTCAAATTTCATGATCAGCTTCCCAGTAATACCATCCAAATAGAGATAAACCACACATGGGTATGGTGGCACAGGAAAGGTTAGGAGATCACCAAAGTCAGAAAGAAAAAATTGGTCGATTAACAGACCAAGAGAGTGACAATGCCATCCCTAGATCAGTGACACACCACAGAAAGTATTTCCTTTTTCATTATTTACAATTTCATTATCCAACCAACCAGTGTAACTGCAAAAGAGCATCATACTAAATACATTTCAAGAGAATTGTAATTACTCGCACAGTTGAGATGGGTCAGGTTTTTGAGGATTCTAATTGTCTCTTCTGATAAACTTTAACTTCTAGCATTGTTGTAGAAGAGGTTGCACCTTGAATTATCAATCAGTCAATCAATTTTATTTATAAAGCCCAATATCACAAATCACAATTTGCCTCACAGGGCTTTACAGCATACGACATCCCTCTGTCCTTATGACCCTCACAGCGGATAAGGAAAAACTCCCCAAAAAAACCCTTTAACGGGGAAAAAAAATGGTAGAAACCTCAGGAAGAGCAACTGAGGAGGGATCCCTCTTCCAGGACGGACAGATGTGCAATAGATGTCGTACAGAACAGATCAACATGATAAATTAACAGTAATCCATATGACACAATGAGACAGAGAGAGAGACAGAGACAGAGACAGAGAGAGAGAGAGAGAGAGAGAGACAGAGAGAGAGAGAGATGCAGGATAGACGGTAATGACAGTAGCTTACAACAACATTAATGAAAGTAATAATATTATAATTAATAATAATATATTAATATCTGAGAGTATACATATCTGACAATAATCATATGTGTATAATAACAGTAGAAGTATGACTAATGACTAATGATGGCAGCAGCAGCAGGAGGCATCTGGCAGGACCACGGCAGGACCACGGCAGCAGCACAACCACACACGTCACACTATCCAGGCACCGCTGCAATATGAGTTAACCTGAGAGACAGTGGAGTACAAAGGCTCTGGAGAAGAAGCCGAGTTAGTGACATCCAGAATGGCTGAGTTAGCAGGATGCAGTAATAGGAAACGAGAGAGAGAAGGAGAGAAGGTGCCCGGTGTATTATAGGGGTCCTCCGGCAGACTAGGCCTAAGTCAGCCTAACTAGGGGCTGGTACAGGGCAAGCCTGAGCCAGCCCTAACTATAAGCTTTATCAAAGAGGAAAGTCTTAAGTCTAGCCTTAAATGTGAAGACGGTGTCTGCCTCCCGGACCGTAACAAGAAGATGATTCCACAGGAGAGGAGCCTGATAGCTGAAGGCTCTGGCTCCTGATCTACTTTCGGAGACTTTAGGGACCACGAGTAACCCTGCACTGAGTTCTGGTGGGATAGTATGGCACTATGAGCTCTCTAAGATATGACGGAGCTTGACCATTTAGAGCTTTATAAGTTAACAGTAGGATTTTAAATTCAATTAGCAAAAGCTCCTCAAATGCCTTGAAAGTTTATGCTTTTCTTGCTGTGCTTTTTTTAACATTTGTGTGCTCTGTGACAGGAAGCAAAGTAAGATATCACTTTTCCATTTTAGGCACTACAGAGATTCAGAATAAGGGATTTGCAATTTACAAGAATATCATCAAATGTGGAAAAATATATTCTACCCAAACTGACAGATTTTGTCATTTTGATTCAAAATCAGGTTAATTCATATGAACTTTGTACAAAGTGTAAATCTTGCAAAAAAGAGAGAGAAAAAGAAGAAAAAAGAAAAATGTGGGATAAAGCCGATAAAGACCGACTATCTAAATTATATTGTTGATGAATTTGAATGACACACTTAAATTAGCAGTAGGGGGGTAACAGTTGGAGTTTTAGGGATTGAATGTCCAGAAATCCAGTATGACGATATCCTTGGACAGTATTTTGAATTCATCATAATGTTACAAATAGTCCGTGAAAACATTTTATTTTAGATTTTATTCCATTGTCTTGTGTGCAGAGGACAAAGCAAAACCCACAATACTAACAAATCCATTTTTGCATCTTCACGTTTAAGATACCCCATCAAAGAACACCTGTGTACGTCTATCTTTATCCCCACAGACTGACATACCCATACACACACACACACACACACACACAGCATGTAGACAGGTTTGTTTTTCCAAATGAATAAAAAGATGTTGCACCTGCAAGATATAAAAGTGGACCTGATTTAGACCAATCAGGGTCCAGTGTGTAGGAATCTGGGCCATTTTCCAGAGCTCTTGTTTCCAGGCAGACGAGATGCTGCTTTCTCCATGGAGGCTCCATTGTCATGTTGCAGTAGGAAGTATGCCAGCCACTAAAGCACAGGACCCACAGGACTCGGGAACTCATCTGTCGCTCCTGTCATGAAATTGCAACATACACGCTGCACCAAAATATACTCAAATACACACAAAAATAAACTTACATACACTCACACAGAGACCAGCACATGTACACACACACACACACACACACACACACACACACATAAATTCCATTTATAAAAACAGTCCTGCAGACAGTGAAGAATCTCACTTCACACATACTGTGTGTGTCTGTGCATGCAGTGAGGATTTGTGAAGGAAATATTAAAACTTGAGAAAGTGAATCAATTTGACAAAAAGATAGAAGATAGTATGTGTGTTTAAAGGCCCTTAACATGTATATCTTAACAGGCTTCTTACTACAAATGATGTGATTCTACACAAACACATTATTTTCTGCCAAAGTTAAAATATATTTGGTTTCTTCACATTAAAGATTTGTGGGTTTTTTCTTTGTGCTCTTGTCACTGGTTTGTAGTGGGTGCGCAGCTGGAAAAATGGTGATGTCATGTACCTCTGTGCATTAATCAGGATTATGTACATGTGTATTAAAATCTGATGACAGCTGGTGGGTCTCACATCCTCTCTCAGTCAAATCTGATGCCCACACAGTCCTGATGAAGCAGATTAGCTGAGTTTTTCATAAACTTTTAGGAACATTTGGCAGCAAGGGAGACATATATTTCCCTCAGGTGTTGATAGAGACCAAAACAGAGCTAAAAAGATGGTGAATATTGAACTGACATTTGTGAGGTGGACAAAAACACATCCAAAAACTTATGCCAATGTTGCTCAAGGAGTGTTGTATGTTTTAATAGTTAATTTCTATGTTTAAGGCATTTTGGCAAAAAAAAAATGCTATTGTTTTCGGGCTTTTTTTAAAAAAATATCACTCTCTGTTTTCCTAGCTCGCTCTGACAATGAATGCTTTGTCATTCGACAGCTTAGTCTGTCTCATTGGTTGTACACAATTCTCTCTCTCTCTCTCTCTCTCTCTCTCATAAAGCAGTGTGATTGCCCATAGCATCACCATCTGCCAGCCAGCACAAGGTGAAACACTAAGCACTCTAGTGGGATGAATGAGTGATAGGAGCGTGAGTGCTGCGACTGTGTGAGTATGTGTGCATTCCCACGTTATCCACACACACACGCACCTATCCTCATCGTTAACCCTGGTGTAAACAGCTCAGTCTTATCATTGCTGCTGTGACAGTCTCCTGGCAGGCAGACAGAGAGACAGACAATAAGTTAGCCAGCCAGTCAGACAGAAAGTTAGTCAGTGGGTAAAGCCTGAATCACACTACAAGATTTAAAAGCACAATTTATCCACTCCACGGTGACAGAATTTTAAGAAGTGATGCACTGATCTGTGCAAATGAGGGCAGACTTCCATGGACAGTCGTTACTGCATCTTGTAGTGCACACAGGTTCAGCATTAAACTTTCCTTGGTCCTGAATGACTATTAGACAAATCAGTTATTTCACAGTTGTTTTGGTTTCTCAGCTTCAAATTCTGCGAAAGGTTATTAATGAGTACTCTGTAATTCTAAGTCTTGAGTTTTTTCCCAGCTTAGAGGTGACTGCTAAAGAGAAAAATACTTAGACAGTAACATATATAGCTTTTAGTTTTCTTGGTGACTTGCCATGCATCCCAGTGGGGTGTGGTAGAGGGTATAGTGATAGTAGTCTAGTGGTTTACTGCAATCTTGGTGCCATGAGGCATCTCATCACGGATCCACTGGTTAAATTTTTAAAAAGCCAACCCAGAAATGCCAAAAAGTGAGTCCCCATGAACGTTTACATCAAAATGCCCAACTAAACTTCACTTCTGGTCACATCTGGATCCAAGATGGCATCGGCCAAACTGCCAAACTCGAGGCTTCAAAATGTGAGTCCAAAAATACCAATGATGACATCACAGTGGCTGTGTCCAGTATTTTCATACAGCCTATGGTTCCAACCAGTTTTTACCTAGTGTCTTCATCAAAGGGCTGCAACTGCAACTGCAGACCTCATCTTCTTTTGAACATTTCTGGCCAAAATATCACCCAGAGCTCTGCATTCACTATTACAATAGTTATTTGTAACTGCCCTTTGGAAGCACATGTGTGTTTTCTGGACTGATGCGTTTATAGGCAGGACAATGTCAAAATAAACTTGTTTTGGTTAAAAGTAGGCACTAAAACACTTCTTTGGGGCATGATCATCCTTTCAGTATAAATTAGTATTTGTTTTCAGTTACAATAGTACCCAAATGTTTATAGAACAATGATGTAATGTAGCTTATGTCGGCTGTCAGTGGGAAACTCCCAACAGACTAGACATCCTTCATATGGCCATAAGGTAAAAGATAAAAGTCACCATGAATCACCATTAAAAATATCAAAAGTATAGACCAAGAGGTGCAGAGATTAAAAAAAGATTATTTAAAATGATTTAAAATAGGGCATCGGTGGCTTAGTGGTAGAGCAGACGCCCCATGTACAAGGCTGTTGCCGCAGCGGCCAGGTTCGAGTCCAGCCTGTGGCCCTTTGCTGCGTGTCATCCCCTCTCTCTCTCTCCCCCTTTCACACTTAGCTGTCCTGTCCATTAAAGGCAAAAAATGGCCCCCAAAAATATCTAAAATAAATAAAATGATTTAAAATCACCTCTGGCTTTGACACAAAAGTGGTCAGAGCCAGGGCTTGTTTGACATTATCTAGGAGGTTATTCCAGGTTTATGCTGCATAACAAAACACTGCTTCACCATGTTTTGTTTTAATTCAGGTCAGTAGGCTAGCCCTCCTCAGGGTCCTAGAAGGTTTGTATGTCACTAGCATATCAGAGATATATATTGGGGCAGTGAGCCAGAGTGATTTATACACAAGCAGCAATATTTTGAAATCAGTTCTCTGAGTGACAGGTAGCCAGTGCAAGGATTTAGAACTGAAGTAACATGGTCATATTTCCTAGTTTTTGTCAGGACCCTAGCAGCAGCATTCTCAATAAGCTCAAGTTGCCAACAGCTTGTTTTGAAAGGCTTAAAAACAGACCATTGCAACACCTACTGGAAATGTAGGTGTGGGTAAGCCTTTCAAGGTCTTGCTTTGACATTAGTCCTCTGACTCTAGCAATGTTTTTTAAATTGTAGTAGGCAGATGAAGTGAGTGGTTTGATGTGGCTGTGGAAATTTTACTGAGTCTGGGATAACACCAAGGTTTCTTGCTTGATTCTTAGTTATAAGAGAGAGGGATTCAAGGTTAGAGCTGATACACTCTTTCTTTTTATGGCCTAAAGACAGTTATGTCAGTCTTATCTGTTGAGTTGGAGAAAATGTGTGATGCAGCCGTTGATTTGCTCAGTACTGTGACACAGACACTCTACAGGTCAGTAATCAGCTGGTGAAAGCAATATGTATATTTGTGTGTTATCTGTATAAGTATGGTGGGCTACTTTATTATTTTGTATGATTTGGCCTGATGGAAGCATATAGAGATTAACCGAGAGGGGTCCCAAAATGAAACCCTGCTGGACCCCATACATCCCATAGAATACAGAATTCCATGCTGTATTCTGATTGGTTGGGTTTTAAACATGACAGTGTGGCGATTTGGTCATACACGTAGACTATATATAAAGATGGACAATGCGTCTCCGCTTCTTCCCACTATAACAAAATGAAGCCAAAATATTCTGGATACAACCACTGCCATCTTGTGCTTTTGACATTATCTGAAGCCAGAGACTGCACAGTAGCAATCTCCGCAGTATGGAGATCCCAACCACACACCTGTCCAACCAAGTGCAAGCAGAGCCATTGATCGCTAGCAAACCAAGCACACATAAATGTCAATTGTGATGTCAAACTTTTTTTATAGCATCAAATAACTAATCAAACCTAATCTTATCGGAAGAAAATTGAACACTTTAACATACAGCAGCGTGATAAGTACCGTTTGATGTGTACTTTTAGTTTTAGTTTGGCCCTTGTCCAATCCACTAACATGGGGGTTGGGGTTTAGGATCTATACTGCAGCCAGCCACTAGGGGTGAATAAAATGTGTTGGCTTCACTTTTGAGGAGCTGTCGCCTTGTCCATCTTTATAAACAGTCATTGGGAATACACTGTCTTTGTTCAGCAGAGCTGTAACGACTAATATATCCATATAACCATATAACACAGCATCCAGCCACATCGTGTGCTGGCTTCATCATGGCTGCTGAAGGTAATCCGCTGCTTTTATATGTTATTATGTGTTCACTAGGTCCGTGTCCGTCACACACAAGTACAGACTTTGCCCCACTCAGCTTTCTTTACACACCGTGTCTTTGCTGGATCAACCTATGTCTTTGAATTGGGAAATTTACTTATGAATGTGTATAAATGCGTGTATTTATTGGAAATTGACTTCAAATGCATTTTTAAGATGCTTTTCAGTTCTTTCTGACTTTGTCCTCACAGGTACGAGGCCAAACCATTTTTTCATGTTTTTGCTGGAGAGAAGGAGAAATGCAAGGGACAGGCTGTTAAACCTCCATCCTGTCCCTTCCTGCTCTCCACAATCATCTACAGTACATCATGTTTTAATGCAGCTGAAATCACAATCTAGTTGTTCTCATTTACATTTTTTTTGTCTCTGTTGTCAGACAATGGAACAAGTCTGAAGTTTGATTGCAGCTCATGAAATCTATGTTGATCAGTAGTCATTACCAAGCTGCTGAGCTGCAGATAAAATCATTATTTTATGATCACCACAGTGATCATTCCTCAGAGTCTCACATGAACAGAGGTTTCACTTGGTTTTTCTCAAGATTGAAAACTAATCTAAGACAGCCAAAATCTTACAGGCATGAAGTTAGAGTCAAACAGTCATTGGGTAAGACAGGCAGACAGTCAGACAGTCAGGCAGTGGATAAGTGAGACAGTGGGTAAGTCAGGCAGTCAGACAGTCAGGGGGTAAGTCAAATAGACATAGAGTCAGTGGGTAAGTCAGACAGACAGTCAGGGGTAAGTCAGACAGCTATGTATCCTCCCCTGAGGGCTCCAGGGGGAAGGGGCTGTGGGAGAGGCAGCAGCCAGGAGATAAGGCTCTCACGTGGGGCTGCTGTCGTGTAATTCCCCCTCTAATACAGCCAGGCCCTGGTTCTCAGCTCAGCCCTGATCTGCACAACCTCTCCTGAGACTCAGCTGTCACAACCCAACTCTGCCATGACTCTGAGCAGCCACACACACACACACACACACACACACACACACACACACACACACACACACACACACACACACAAAGGTGCTTAAGCGTTTGCATGAGTGTGTGCGTGTCAGAGAACGAGCACAAGCTCTGAGCCATGTGTGTCATTTTCCATGAGAAGCTCAGGCAGGCTGAGGCTAAAGCCAGACAAGTTCCTAGAGGGAGAGAGGATCAAGGCACAGCAAGGGTTACTCAGATCTGTGTGCTTACAGTATATACAGCTGTGTGTCGACGCTGTCTCCCTGTCTGACTATACGTGTGTGTATTTGTATGTGTGTGTTTGTGTATGAGTTCTCATACATAGACATGAAGACGCGCTATCTCTGTCTGCTGCAAAAAAAGAGTCCATCTCGACAAGTTATTTTTACTTGCGTTTTACAGAGTCTCCACACTTCCATAAACCACTGAAGCTGCTGAGCAAACCAGTCTTCTACTGGTGTCAAATCAGAGTACCTTGCTCAAGCTCAAGGACATTTCATCTTCAGCAAGTCTAGCAGTCACCTTAAATTTACATAAAGCAACTATCTTTAGAGTTTTTGTTGTCATTAAAGCAGCTTTCAGTTTATCCTGCTTGCATAAACTTGCATTAAAAAAGCGGACAATTTAGGTCCAAAAACAAGTCTAAGTCAAGCCCAATCACCACAATAAATTATGGCATTGTACTTTTAACTGCAACCAACTGAGTGTTGCAACCCATCCTAATCATATGCCCAAACCACCCCGACTGACCCCTTTCGACGCGAAGGAGCAACAGCTCTACTCCAAGCTCCCTCCTGATGTCTGTGCTCCTCACCCTATCTCTGAGGCTGAGCCCAGCCACCCCACACAGGAAACTTGTTTCGACCACTTGTATCTGTGATCTCATTCTAACAGTGACTACCCAGAGGTCATGACCATCAGTGAGTGTTGGGATGCAGATGGACCACTAAATCGAAAGCTTCACCATCTGGCTCAGCTCCCTCTTCACGTTACTATGCAAATGGTAAATGGACTGCACTTGTACAGAACTTTTCTAGTCTTCTGACCACAAGTGCTTTTACACTACATGTCACATTCACCCATTCACACACATTCACAGCATACTTAAGCATACTTAAACATGTGGACTGGAGGAGCCTGGGATTGAAACGCTGATCTTCCGGTTAGAGGACAGCCTGCTCTAACTTCCGAACCATGTTGAAACTTTATGTTCCTTAACATTTCATTAATGCCAGAATAACATGTTGTTAGGTTTAGGTACAAAAACCACTTGGCTATAGTTAGACTGATCATGTTTTGGCCTAAAATGCTCAGTTTAGGGGCACAATCTATGCTATAAACGCAGCAATGTCTTGGTAAAAAATAATAACTTTTTGTAGCACCATCCTTGCGTAAAGACAACAGTGTCCCAGCAAAACACAAGTGGTTCACACGGAACTATCTATGGGGTGCCGTTTGTAAAGTGGCTCACGCTGAAAATAACATCAACATTTTGCCACATTTAGCTTCAAACAATGTTTAAAAAAGTGTTATGAATTTTTTAACGTCACCTTTTACCACATTTACAGCAATATTTGTTAACTTAGAAATATATTAAATAGTTAAATCTAAATATTAAATGTGGCACCTAAATGTTAAATGTTAAATCTAAATATTAAATCTAAATCTAAATCTAAATGTTAAATCTAAATGCTAAATATAAATATAAATGTTAAATCTAAATATTAAATATAAATATAAATATAAATGTTAAATCTAAATGCTAAATATAAATCTAAATGTTAAATGTTAAATCTAAATGTTCTGGGTGAAACTAAATATTTAGCTAATATGCAAATTCACACTGCCGGTCACCGGAAGTACCAAAATAAAAGCTCGAGATGGTCAGACTGTGCTTACAGAATCAAATAACGAATTAAAACCAACTTATCGGGGGAAATGGACACTTCAACATACATTAGCGTGATAATAACTACCTAAAATAACAAGAAACGTGTTTGGAGAAATTTTATTTGATGTGTACTTTGAGTTGTTAGTGTCCCTTCTGAGGGAATCACCTTGTTGTTTACAAATACTTCCGGGTAGAAAACCAGCGGAGTTTAGCTACATATTTGCATATCTCACATTTTTCACGTCACTATATCACCGTTTAGACTAATCTGGTGTTTGTAAAGTCTGTAAACACTATGATTGAACAAACATTACTATCACGTTCTGAAATTAATAACATGGTTATCGTAGATTAGCGGGGCTAACCCGTTAATCTACGATAACCATGTTAGCCCCGTAAGCGGTGTCTGTAATGACTCATTAACTCTAAACGGTCCGTGAAAAAAAATATTTTTTCCAGTGGATGTCTTAGTTACAACATGATTGAGCTAACTGGAGTAGTTTCATGTCGTATCCGACAATGGGAGACATTTAACAGATGACATCCTGATAGCTTTGCTGCTGCTGCGGCCACTGGTGCTTTCTAGACTGCTTTGCTAGCTCAATCATGTTGTAACTAAGACATCCGCTGGAAAAAAATATTTTTTCACGGACCGTTTAAGAGTTAATGAGTCATTACAGACACTGCTAACGGTGCTAAGAGCTAACGGTTGTTAGCTTTGCTTAGGTTGTTAGTCCCTCCGAAGGGATACTAACAACTCAAAGTACACCTCAAATAAAATTTCTCCAAACATATTTCTTGTTATTTTAGGCAGTTATTATCACGCTAATGTATGTTCAAGTGTTCATTTCCCCCGATAAGTTGGTTTTAATTCGTTATTTGATTCTATAAACACAGTCTGACCATCTCGAGCTTTTATTTTGGTACTTCGGTGACCGGCAGTGTGAATTTGCATATTAGCTAAATATTTAGTTTAGATTTAACATTTAACATTTAGATTTAGCATTTAGCTTTAACATTTAGATTTAGATTTAATATTTAGATTTAACATTTAGATTTAGATTTAGATTTAGCATTTAGATTAACATTTAAATTTAGATTTAATATTTAGATTTAGATTTAATATTTAGATTTAACATTTAACATTTAGATGCCACATTTAAAATTTAGATTTAACTATTTAATATATTTCTAAGTTAACAAATATTGCTGTAAATGTGGTACAATACTTTTTTAAACATTGTTTGAAGCTAAATGTGGCAAAATGTTGATGTTATTTTCAGCGTGAGCCACTTTACAAACGGCACCCCATAACTATCCACCTATATTTGGTGGCAAAAAAAAAAAAAGCTGCTGGAAATGCGATGACTTGCTAAAAACAACAACCAGTTTTGTTGTTTGCTGGTCTTAAACAATGGTCTGCAGCTTGGTTGGCATCTCGATTAGACGACATACCATCCCAATCCCTTCAACCTTCAGATGACAAAGTCAACTCATATACTATATCACTTTGGAAACATTAAATTGTACATTTGAAATGAACAAAACATATCCCTAGTTTGCAGAAATATACAATTCCAACATTTTCTTCTGGCAACTGGGTTGTCAAGTCAATAGGCAAACAGTGGTCCATGAGCCATATACAACCCTCCAACGAACTAGAATTATGGCTTTGTGGTTGTTTGCCCCCTTGAACCAGTGAAGTTGCAGTTACAGTTTACATCTGTGTCTGTCCAGACTCATATGTAGCCATGACAGAAGACAACGCTTAAAATACGACGCAAAGAAGCTACAAATTCTAAAAACAAGGTGGACACCCAAGATTAGTGTCACCAATTTAGAATCCACCCGAATGTCTCCTCTTCTTTTACTCAGTTATGAAGCTGAGTAATGGAAAAGAAAAGGTTTTTTGCAGTTTAAAATTAACCTTTGAACTTTTGGATATAAAATGTCACTTAATTATTTTATCCTCTGAGATGTTTGTGTGAAATTGTGTCATAATTAGTGTATGAATTCTTGAGTAATGGCCAAAAACATGTTTAGTGAGATCACAGTGACCTTGACCTTTAACCAACAAAATCTAATCAGTTCATTGTCAAGTCCAAGAGGACGCTTGTGGCAAATTTAAAGAAATTTCCTCAAGGTGTTCTCAAGATATCACATCCACATGAATAAGACAAATGAGGTCACAGTGACATTATCCTTTGACCACCAAAATCGAATCAGTTCACCATTTAGTCCAAGGAGGTTTATGCCAAATTCCCTTGATGCCTTCTTAAGATATCACATTCGGACGGACAAGCCAAAAACATAATGCCTCTAGCCATGGCTATCGCAGGCGCGGAGGCATCCCAGCTGACAGAAGGCTTTCCATCTTTCATCTAATAGTAATCAATGCGTCCAAAGAGACAAATAAACTATACAGTGTGCCTCATTCTGCACAGGTCTACGTTGGTCGATCAGTTCATGGTATAAAATACCCAGTGAATTCAAACACAGTTTTTAAATTGCTTGGCTTTAGCCTGCTTGACCAGAAAAGATTTATATCACACAATCACAAATAGGTGGATGATGTGTTGATAACATTATTTTTTCTAAGGCAAAATAACAACACTGTAGAAGAGAAAATAACCAAAAGCATTTTGTCAAAATGTTGTTACAAAACATTGTCATTCAATATAATCTGTGATATTACTGAACTGTCAAATGCTCTATCTGATGAAAAGGCTTTTCACCTGTCAACACATAACTTACATGTTTCATTTGTGACTCATTGTGTGTGTTTGTTTGGGGGAGAAGGGATATGCGACTGCAGCTTCATCTGTATTGCTTGCATGTTCCTGGTTATTAATATGTCCCACATTAATAATCATATGTGACCATATTTAATGTTACATAGCTCCCTCTGGTATGGAGATATTACAAGTGGCCAAGTCATCTATCATCCTCTCTCGGCTCCCCCCCCCCTGCCCCCTCACACACATTCATATACCGTGATCCTACTGGTCAGCACTCGCTGCTGCAGCACGTCGTTTAATTATAAACATATCATGGAACCATCTTTCTCTCACACTCGCATGCTCATATGCTCACACTGCTTGACAAAGCCAGATCTCACAAATAGTTCCACTGTTTTAAGTGAATCTCCACCCACCCAAAAATAATCAATAGCTATGACAGTAAGAATTTGTACATTGATGTCTGATCACAGTGCATGCAGGATTGAAACAACAAGAACAGATGTAAATGCAAAGGCCTATAATCAGATAGCATTGTCCATATAATGTACTTAGATACAGGTTGCAATATAATACCAGCTGAAATGACACTGAAGACACAAACCCAGTCCAGCAGTGCTTGCACACAAGATGCATATGTGTACTGTACAGTATCTACAGCTGTTTTTATGCAACCTACATTCATTATTTTTCCATAAAATGGCAAATAAGTTCTGTACAATCGCTCAGAATGTGGTTGACACCTTACTTTCTTTTCAGAGATGAAGTCGAGTAGTATGAAGACATCATCTTGTGTTGAACTACTATATGCAGTACAACCTCTGCTCTGCTGGGTAGCATTCATAACTGACGTAAAACTGCAGTGCACAGCAGGATGATGCACAGTGCACAAATTTGGAGATAGCTTCTAGTTTACAGTGTAAGCATCTGCAAGGGAGCGAGGGGGAGAAAGACAGGAAAGAGACAGCAGTGGGGTCCAGATGAAGGGGAGGAATTTACCAAGATTAGTGTTATTGAGAGCCCAGATCACAGACCGACATAAAAACAGCTTTACATGCAGACAGACTGTTTAGCCAGGGAATGGTGATAGTGGGTGCTTGGTCCTTGCCATCACATTTCTCCTTTGATTTCACACTGTGTCACATGTTCTCACTGGGACCTGCCTGCCACTGGGCACTGGGAAGTGAGGACTTTGCTTTACTCAAAAGCACCTTAACTAGCTGTTGAGGGAAGAGCATTACTCATTAAGTCTTTGCAAGAGGATCCAGTCGTCAACCCTCTGGTTAAAACTTTCAAATCTGTGTTCTCTCACCACACCACAAAGTTAGACAGGAGAGAAAAGGAGAACCTGAGAGACACAAGTGGACACACAGACAGGACAGGACTGCAGTGAATAGCATCACAGAGCCATTTCCTCTCCCATCAGCCTCCAGTGCTCCAAGGAAAAAAAGAGTTGATTTAAATCCTACATCACCTTCCATTGTCTAGTCCATCACTAACACTTAGGATTGTATCCACATTCCCTGTTGCCCCACCTTCTGTCTGCTCTCACCACGATGTCCTCTTACCCAGCAATGATGAGCCTGTTTCCAGTAGTCCAGGCTGGCACAAGGAGGAACAAAGACACACTGTGGAAATGTGGAACACAAAACATTGAACAAATGAGACAGTAGATACAGTGATTTTGGACTCAAATACATGCAGACAGACGCACAATTACAATCATAAAATCCTTAACGTTCCGAATATGATATGACACCCTTTCTTCTAAAGGTGCTGACACACCAAACCGACATCAAAGAACTAGCAGCGACAAAAGCCAACTGTTACATCGTCTACGTCGCCTCACGTCGCCCTGTGTCAGTTGCATTTGAACACACTACGAAGACTACATCCAACGGCCAAGTAGCATGTACGTTCTGCGCCTGCATGACAGAAAATAACGCAAAAAGGGAAACCCGAAGTCCGAGGAATGCATGAGATAAACAAAGTAACGGAGTGAGAGAGTGGTACATCCTATCTGTGCAGCCGAGCACCGCAGCACCTCCACGGACTATTACATCCAGACTGTCCCGGTGTTTCCTCCGCAGGCTCCACTTCACTCAGCTGCCCGACAAACCCACTGCTTCTTCCCACTTTAACCTGAATAACAAACCGGGCCCGCTAACTGGGAAGCCAGCGGAGGCTAACTGGCTGTATTTCCCTCCGGTCATGCTGCGGCTGACCCTCCGCTGGCCTCACAGCTAACCCTGTTTTGTTATTCAGGTTAAAGTGGGAAGAAGCAGCGGGTCTGTCGGGCAGCTGAGTGAAGTGGAGCCTGAGGAGGAAGCACCAGTTAGCCCCGGTTTCACTACAGGCAGATTCACTCGCTACAGGGGCGAGGAAATAAAACCTGAACAGCCAATCAGAGTGATCTCTCTCACCGACAAGCTCCGCCGCCGATTCAACATGCTCAATCGGCCGAAAAGCCGCCAATGCTGACACCAAAGTGTCGATGGTGCGGGACACATCACAAAAACTAGGGCGACAGACGCTCACCGACGGCCCAACTTTGACCAACGGCCAACTGTCAGCTTGGTGTGTCAGAGCCTTAAGACCTCCACATAAGGTTTCTCTGTACCTACACATACACACAAGTGGCAAAAGTGCCTTAATATGTCAGAAAGTCTGTGTATGATTACAGGAGCTACAACATGATTTGTTTGGAATAAGACAAAGCAGTTTACCATCACATTTTTTTTTTAGTTGACCATGCTGACCATGACCAGTGGCTCAGTGACTAGCACTGTTGCCTCACAGCAGTCAAAGTCAGGACATGTCCTTACTGTGTGGAATTTGCATGTTCTTACTAATAATACTTAATAGTTAGGTTTGCAAGACTATAGAGGACTCTGGGAATACTTTACAAGCCCTCACCCAGAGACATATGTGAGCAAAGTGGAACGTCGAAATCCCGTTTTAGCAAACATCCCACACAAAATTTCCAGCTGGGGGTGGGTGATATATCGAATATACTCAATGTATTGCAGATTGTTCAGGGTGGCATGTATAAAATGACTATATTGCAAAATGATCAGATCATTTTTTTAAGCCACCCGCACGAGAATTGCGTCAGCGTATCGGTTCTGTCACTCTCTCCTGTGGCCGTCTTTCTCTCACAGACACACACAATAGACTCATAAACATGATTCGTAACACACACTCCTCTGCCAATCCAGATCACTTTCTCCTGAGCGATAGTTGTTGAGCAGGGGAGGTGTGTTTCTCATCTGAAGGGCTCCAGACCATGACTGTTTAGTCATAATTTGTGACCTGGGAGTATGACTGTGAATTGCAAATACTTTTGATATATGAAGTGGAGAGCTGTCAGTTTTGTTTCCAGCTCACAGTGAGTAAATCCTTGCATGTAAAGGCGCAGTGGCAACAGTTTAACTTTGTCCAGCCCCAGACAAGCAAATTCTGCTTTGATTTACTTAATTAAAACAATACTTTACTCAACTTTACTATCAGAGTACTTTGTCTTATTTTATCATAACAGTAACTTGTAACTTTAGTTCATCACATAATTTTGTATTTTAGTTGTCTACAGTACTTTAGAGATTTCAAAACATTGTGATATTCACTGTGTATCATGATATAGCCTAAAAATATGCCAATATTGTTTTTAAGCCATATGACCCAGCCTACTTCCAGCTAACTCTGACTTATTAAAGAATATAACTCTGCCCCATAGCCACTGTGAATAATTGTGTTTTTTGGGGTACTACATTTGAAGCAGATATGGTATTAGCCCAAAGTAGTCAGCAAAATACACATTCATTTCATTATTCTCATACAGGGAGAAGACTACATCTGATTACAAATGAATGGAGTTCATTATATTTATCTATCTATCTATCTATCTATCTATCTATCTATATATATATATATATATATATATATATATACATACATAAATTACTTAAGTGACATCAGTACACTGACCATAAGTAAATTGCATAATGTTAGTAACATTACATTAAAACAACACTGACTTTTGGTTTTACATGGGATGTAGGTACATACTGTAATGTTGTGTTAAAACACTGACTTTGATCTCCTGGATGACCCATCCACCTCCCCTTCCTCCCACCCTTTTGCAGACTTTCTTGCTCTTTATACTACGTCAGCTGCTCTCATCATCAAATATTGCCATGGAGGAGTTTACATTTGATCTTGTTAAAAGCCTGGTGAGTCTCATAAAAACACTAAAGGGTGCCTTTGGCGTCAATATCCCACACAGAGGGGCATGACAAAGTGCCCTGGGAATGAAAATAGGCTGCAAGACCAGTTAGCTTAACTGCCAGTTATGTATCATATTGCTATTCTGTTTATTAAAGAGACATGTAAATGGTTTGACATACAGTGCCCTGGACTAGGAGCCAAAAAATTGTGCCCCCCTTTTTTCTTTATTGAATCGAAAATCCATTCTGAATCAAATCATGACAAAGATTCCCACTTCATACTATGTGGGCAGCAGTGTCCAATTTAAAGCGGTCGTCACTCTAATGCAAGTTTCAAAGCCACATTAAGCAAAGCTGTTATTTATGGACATTTGGAAGCCAGCTGTATCTAATGCACAGAAGCATAGCCTGCATGAGGAGCACAAAAGCTGGAGCCCAGAGCACAATGAGCACCAGTGTGAGTCATACAACCAGATGGGTATACATTTGGAGAAAGACTGTTTCCTTCAGCCAGACCAAATGTGTCCATGTCGAGCTATTAGACACACATGCTGGTGGATTCATACCAGGCAGCCATCATTCAGTAGTTTGGTCTGACGACTGCATTGTCAGATGTTTGAATTGCTCCAGATGATCAAGATTAAGTTAATAATACCTCTGTACACACAGCTTCCATGTTTAGCCTATTAACTACTAATTGCATAATTACACTGCTGCCAATCCTTTCCCAAGGCATAGGGAGCCATCAATTTATATATTGACTTCCTACTTAGGAGACTTGTGTGAAAATATGATCCATTATTGTAAAACTTTGCGTCATTTTCTGTCAAAGTTTTATTCATTTGGGTGAATTTACAACTATTCATTTCTGGGCACCTGTCAGTTCCCATTTCATTCAGTATTTGGATTAACCCATACAACCCTCCTCCACTTTTCCACCCCCAGTTTTCATCACCAGCCAGCAACAGAATGTGTCCAGCTTTGGGAGTCCATCTAATGAGCTCATATGGAGTCCCGCTGCAGATCACATCCATTTAGATCTTTAGCTGAAGGATCAGTGGAACCACTTGTATGAACAGATTTATTCTTAAGTGGCAAGTCTGCATGATTTAAGAGAACTTGCTGAAATTACGACTTTAGAATTTTCTTTTAGGCAAGAAATAAATTCCCAGGCCCGTTCTATGAGTCATGTACAGATAGTTTACTTCTCCACAGCTCATGGTTACTGTGCCAGGCCTGGAAAGAGCCCAGAATTTAAATTCTATTGGCATACTTTGGCATGGGAACTTCAGTAATTTTGCCATGAAAGTTTTCTCCCTTAAAGAACTGTCTTTATGTAAATTACTGTCCAGGGAAACATAGACTACTCTGTTGCACTCAAAAATGTAAAATCACCTGCTGTGTAATATTCTCCTGTCCATCTTTGTGAATGTCACATCCATTTGATGGCCTCTCATCTAAGTCTTTGCTTTGCTTTAAAAAAGACCAGTTCCAGCATTATTATTATTACATGTTAAACCATTCCCTCTTCTGTAACAGTACAGCATGTAATAACTCCCAGAATCAGCACCCTTGCACCCAACAGCACAACACAATGGCAGTCAGATCAGGATGAAAGTTCATGTTCACTGAATTAAAAGACAAGCAACGGTCAAAACCAGGAATGCAGTGAGAACTGGAAAACCTGTACAAGGGGTCTGACAGAGAATAACTAACCCACGGTTCAGGCTACTGCACATCAAGCAGGCAGTCAGGCGAGGTAGGTGGAAAAGTTTGAGGGCATCTAGTGGATAGGTAGAGAAACCGAAATGAAGAGCCTGGTGAAATGGTGCAGAATGTGCAAAAAGAAACACAACGGAGACAGACATTGTGACACTGCACTGCTACAATTATACATCATTGGCAGTTTTAGTAAGACCTTAAAGGGGAACTACGCCCAGTTTCAAAATTCATACATGTAATTCCTATAGCTTAAGGCAGTCCAAAATATTAGTACAAACCAACAACTCTCTCCCAAATCTGAATACCTAAATCTAAAACACTAGAATGCTGGAGGTTATCTCTGGAGCTGCTTCATACACAGTGAATTGGGAAAGATGTTCTACATGTTGCTGAGAGCACCCAGGGGAATGTTCTGAGTATATGGGTACATTTCCTGTTTCGTGACTGAGAACACTACAATAAAATAATGTTTGTTTGGGTATAAAATAGAAAACAAACATTCTGTGGGTCCATAAATTTAGTCTCCAGTTCATTGTCTGTGGAACAGCTCCAGACTTCATACCCTATGACATCACAAGTTTGAGACTTACTTCTCTGGTTTCTGGCTTTGACAGTGAGTAGCTCATGTTCATAGATATTTACTGAAATTTCTAAAGCTGTGGAAATAACATAGAATTCATAATTTTGGTGGTGTGGCCTCCACAGTGTGAGGCTCTTCTATTTAGGCTCTGGAATATTTGTGAATGAAACTTGTCCATGAATGGAACAAAACAAGTAGCCTTGGTCAAAAAAATTTGCGGTTGCTGATTATGTGAATAATCAATCGATCGAATCAAATGTACTCCTGCTCAGGAAGAAGTAGGATCCATCAAGTTGAAATTAGGGTTGGGTACCAGTCACATTTGAGCTGATACCAGTTCTAGTACCTTGAATTTGGTATTGGTACTCAACGGTAACTTTTTTCAGTACTTTACTTTCTCTATGATAACGTAGATTTGTGTTTTTAACGAGCTGCAGCAGTGACACAAAATGCAATTCTGCTCTTCTGCTCTTTTCTAATCACACATAGTTTGTCTTCTGCCTCTGTCTGTCTGTCTGCTTGTGTGTGTATGTGCATCTGCTTGTCGAGCAGTCATAGAAGGCTGTTACAAAAATAATTCAGAAAAAAAATAGACCTGACATCGAAACTCTTGTAGCAAATCAGTGCTATGGGGTTTGGTTTCAGCTCGCTGAAAAGCAGACAGAGTGGCTATGGTGGATGAACCTGCTGCCAGCTCCAAAGTTCCATTGCTGACTTACATTTACTTACTGTCTTGGATAAACCCTACCTTAAATTTGGCAAAAATGGACTTAACGTGAATGAGTATCAATAGTAGTGACGTAATTTGGTCGGTTCCTTTGAAAGAACGGAGTTCAGCACCCAACCTTAGTAATAACCCTGAAATAAACAATTTATGACAAGTTAGTCCAGTTAGGAGCATCTGTTGAGTCCGACATAGAACACTCATTAAAGCAAACATTGCAGAAAAGAAGTAAGACATGCTAATTTAGTAAATACCACCAATAATAGTGTGCAACTCTTTCAGTTCCTGACTGAAATGCACAAGTTACATGAAAGGATTGTTTCCAAATGTCTTTGTGGACACTTCCTTGGCTGCCACACCACAAGCAACAGTTTTACTGTGAGACATTCACCTAATTTTTCACAGAACCTACATCAGCTTATTGTTTATTTTCTGGGTTTGATTTTCCAGCAACATTGTTCATGCACTGCTTTCAGTAAGGAGATCTCTGGCAATCTTCCAACATGCTTTGTATTTTTATGGAGCTCAATAAAATGAAGTGCATCTAATAGCTGCCTAGAGGGTTTAAATCAGTTTAAAAACATTTCTTTTTGGTTCATCAGGTGTGTCTGTCTTGCTCTTACATATGTGTCCTGACACAAACAACCACAAAACGGACATTTGAACTTGGCAGATATTCCCTTCCCAGCATTCTCCGCTGCAGCCGCATGAGGTTTTTCTTTCTGCTCCCACCTCATTCTAAACAGCCCAAGAGCCGTGGTCTTTCTCAATGCCGGGTCATTATGTTCACATCCTTTTATCATTTGCATATAGACAGTCTCCACAAATACCTGTAGTCACAACAGCACGCTCTCCTCAATTTGCTACTATATTGGACTGCATACACACACACATGCACACACACAGGCGCAAACAAACACAGATGCAGTCTCACACACACACACACACACACACACAGTACAAGGTAGAGACTGCGATTTGTTTGTGACCTCCAAAACTTCTTTTTATCCGTACTTCTGTCTCATAAAAATGAGTCAGATCACTCGCAGATACAGCAAAAGAAGTGTCCAAACACACACACACACATAAACACACACATACATAATACACACTTCTCTGTTCATACAGACCCTGGACAAGGTGAATGGGAATTACCCGGAGGACCTTGCCAGAAACCTTCAGGCTGACACCAATGCCCTATGCAGCTTCAATAAGTGTGTGTTTGTGTGGACCTACATGTGTGTGTATGTGTGTGTGAGAGAAAGAGAAAATGAGTGTGTGTGATGAACATGTGTGTCCTTTAAAATGTAATAGTGCATTTCAAAATCTGCTACACAAAGCACATTCTAAAACTATGGCTTGTCCATTTAAGCAAACATTCGAGTGGGTGCCTACAGGTCAGGAGAGCTTTTTAAAATACATCACCCCTCTCTCTCTCTCTCTCCCTCTGTCTGGAGAATGCCTGGGGCATCTGAAGGTTGACCCATGTCTTCCCCCGCTCCTTCCGTCCTCCCCTCTGTCCACCACTCGAACAGCGGGGTAGGGTCACCATCCTTCTCTGTTTCATCTGAAGATATTAGCTGTTTGAAAATGATAAATGTGACATTGGGAGAGAATCTGTTTAGGCTTTTATAATCAGAGGGAATGGTCATCCCCAACCCCCAAACACCCAAGCCTTCCACTAAACTTGTTCCGGGCTTGATGACCTTCCAGCAGGTAAAAACAAATTAAACACACAATGCTGTCTTTGAGTCAGATCTGCAATCTGAGGTTGTCTCAAGGACAAGCTAGCTTCAGGGTGCTTTACACACACACACACACACACACACACACACAGACACACACTCTGATAAAGCCTCCAAACCACACAGTGATGCACCCCTAAAGATTCTTTTCTTATAATTACAGCTGTGTTTCTGTTTATCTTGTTCTGCAAATTTACTAACTCTTCACCAGTAAAAGGAAATTTTGATGAACACTGCAGGAGTATCAGTAATGAATTCTGAATGAGTAAAATAGTAATCAAGAAACTCAGTAAATAAATTAAGCCTTCTTGAAGTGGACAAACAATTGCAAAGCATTACAGAGAAATTATGATTAAATGTAGTATTAAACCACAGTAGAAATGAACAAGCCTGCAAATATAAACTCCAAATTTGTAATTTGTCATGGCTTTCAGGAAAAACACACGCTAGCATTTCTGATCTGACAACTCTATTACTGAGGTTTAGTTATGTTTCAGCAATAAGAACTACTTGGTTAAGGGTGGTAACCAATTATTGACACAGTTAAAAGAAACCAGTGTTGACTGTCATTAGTACACTTGATGTAAATCACCTGTCTCTGGTGTCAAATTCAAACACTTTATACATACATACAACCATCCACTACACTCTGCCTCTAAATGTCCCCTCTAGACATTTGGATCAAACACTGGAAATGCAACATGATGCCATCCATTATAAAATGAACCTCAAAAACCATGTTGGGACAGGTCCAACTTAATGTAAATGTACTTAGACACTCAGGTGCAACAACTTGATGACAAACAAACATGCTTGTCTTGATTGACTTGTGAAATTGAGTTTTTTTTTTCTATGTCCTACAACAATGTAAAGAACTTCAAACAACATGGAACAAATGCTTATTGTTGCAGTCAATATCTTCTCTGCAGTATACACAAGAGTACTTCCTTTTTCAGTAAGTAACGTTGTAATGTAAATCCAGCAATCCTCAATTCCTCTTTAACTGCACCAGATGCCTACCGTGCTTTGTACTACTACTACTACTCCGCTGCTCATGTGGTCATTACTGCAAAACCTCACCTCAGCAAGTCTGCAACTTGCCGTAAGTCAGTTTGTTCATAGGCAACAGTGGCAACAGTGGCAACAGTACACATAAAAATGGCCGCTGCTCTGACCATCCTGCCATGTTGATTTGAATGGGAATGTCCATTCTAATCTTATTCTATTTCTATGGTCACTCCTTTATTTGGTCACATAGTGTTCCCCACTCAAACCTTAACTTATTTAAATATGTCATCTTATTAACTGTTTAGCCAGAAGTTGGTTGTATATTTAAAGGTATTTTCATGATCCCATGATGACATACCAAAGACTATAAAATTGGGACCCATTGCCTCCCTGCTTGGCACTCAGGGGTTGGAATTAGGGGGTTAGAACACCACATGATTCCCGCTGCTGCTCACCGCTCCCTCAGGGGATGGGTCAAATGCAGAGAACAAATATCATACACTCAGGTGTGTGACAATCAGTGGAACTTTAAACTTTAAAAACCTTTGGAGTTATAACCCACTGATAGGCAACTGAGGATAAAAAATTATACTGAGGGGCATCAGTGGCTTAGTGGTAGAGCAGGCGCCCCATGTACAAGGCTGTTGCTGCAGCAGCCCGGGTTCGACTCCAGCCTGTGGCCCTTTGCTGCATGTCACTCTCTCTCTCTCTCTCCCCCTTTCATGCTTGTCTGTCCTCTCAATTAAAGGCCAAAATGCCCCAAAAAATATCTTTAAAAAAAAAATAAAATAAAATTACTTCTAGACTTTTCTGCTAAGGATTGCATAGGGAACACTATTTGACCAAATCACAGAGTAATGTACGAAGTGCTGAGCTTACAGAGGGCAAAGGAGAACCTTCCTCTTTGAATCTGTATATTTGAGGGTAGAATCAGAGGTTTTATAATACATGTGGCACATGAGTACAAGGGATCAACTGTCAAGGAAACATTAAAATATCATTCTGGACTGATTTCTCTGGAAACATAATCTTGAAATTCATGTCAAAGAATGACATTGAGTCAAAAGTTGGATAATCAGTCTCATTGTGCATCAGCTAGAAAGTCTCTTAAATATCTCACACTATACCGTTATAACTGTAATAACGTAGCTGGCACATTTGCATGTGCATAAATGAATTTCTTTTTTCTTTTTTGATCATCATAAAATATATCCAACATTATCCCAATACCCAGTCTTGTGTAACATATCCTAAAATAAGCTTGAAATTTGGTTGAGAGATGTGAATGAAGCTTGCATTTGTATTGAAAATCTCCATCGGAGGCACCTTGTTCATTCAGCAGGCTGAGGCACATACCTGCAAATCTGGCCAATGGTTGTTTTTTTTCAAATGTCATTGGAAATGACAGTTCAAGGTTTTGTACCTCTGTTGTCTAGAAAAATATCACAATGCTGATCATCCTTTGGATTACACACAGTCATTCCCAAAACCTTATGTGTAACAGCCAAAGGAATGCAGGATTGCACACACACACACACACACACGCACACACACACACACACACACACACAAGCACACTCAGAGAGGGTGGCAAAGAGTTGTTTGAAGATAAATAGCATTAAGAGCTGGAAATACACACAGACTGTTTACCCGTTTGTCGTGTTCACCCGCCGTTGCCAACAAGCCTGTTATTTGTTCTTTTATGTTCCCTGCTCTTATTTCATTGGGTAAACTACACCTCAGATCAAAAAGACAAAAGAACCAACAAGCAGCTTTGAGATATTTACACATATTGCTCTGTGTGTGTGTCTGTGTCTCTGTGTGTGTGTGTGTGTGTGTGTGTGTGTGTGTGTGTGTGTGTGTGTGTGTGTTATGCGCACACAAACAGAAACAGACCGTGTGTCCATGTTAAAAACTTTTTTTTTGGCCTCTTGGAGGCAGCGGACAACAGTTACTAACTGACACATCCAGCAGACACAAAGCAACATAAGTATTCAATATGATTTATGTTAGTGGCCATCTGACAGAAAAATACAGCTTAAAGTTACAATGTGTAATTTACATGGTTGTTTATCAGCAAATATCAACTATTGCTTTCATAAATATATATTTACTAAAGTGTAATGCAATTCACATACAAATGGAAGCTTTCTCATAGGGTTAGAATGATTTCTCTATATATACACAGGCAGGGCGCGGTCTGCTGGAGGCTGCCCTCTTGCGTCGCCATATGTGAATACAGTGGCCGAAAGGGATATATGCGCTTCGCCTTTGCGTCTACCTAGTACTTGCCGTCACTGGAGACGGTTAAGGTGAAGATCAATCCGGGGCGCTTCTGCGTGAACCTGCTTTGTACTTTTATGATTCTGTCGCACTTTAAATGGAGGACCACACATATGTTTTGCCCCGTAAAGAGGGAAACCACGCCAAATAAAATACCAAATAAAAGAAAAAGATCAGATAAGCGAGGACGGGACAAAACGCGAGTGAATATCTGCGTTGCTTATTCCAGGTGGAAAGAACTCCTGAGGAAGAACACTCTGGAGACGCATATATTATAATCGTACCAACCTATATTTGCCGCACTGTGCCGTGACTATCACATAAACATGTTATTTTAGCATTACTGTGCTAATGTTTGCTCATGTTACCAAAACAATTAGAGATAAACACTCCTAACATAACGTTATATCTCACAGATAACCTATATGTCACTGGTAAGCTATAACATATTGTAGTGTCCTCCAGGACGTGTGGAAAGGATGACACAGTTATTCGGCAAACCACCGTTTATTACTGAATAGTACAGGTTACTGTTGGCCGTAACCACGCCAAAACAACCAACAAACAAGAACTTAGCTGTAACTCCAACTGTGCACTGCTGCTCTGTCCTCCAGCTCGCTCATACACACACCAGCACGCGCACTCACACAGCCCTCATCCCCGTCACACTCGCACCCCGCCCCCCTACCTATAGCCTACTCATTCAATCCCAAACATGCCATTAACTCACAGAACACTGATATTATAACAGAACATTTGCTCTAGGGTCGCTACAATATCATAACATGGTTTAGATTCCTAAATAAATATTCACGTCATCGCTAGATATGCCTAATCCTGAAAAACTTGAAAAACTTGTGGATGATGCCATCTCTGCTGTGAAAGGCTTTTTGTCCTACGAGGCCACCGTCACTTACCCGACAGGAGGGGTGAGCGAGTGAGCCCTGCAATCTAGAATTTGACCACTGATGTCACTGTTACTCACCATTTTTACACACTGAGGTTTTAATAAGGGTTCAGTAAATAAGGTTGTAAAACATTTACATCGGCATGTTGGGAGATAAAACTTACAAAGATGTAACTGAGTTTTGGAAAGCAGATACATTTACCATTTTTAATTATTTTAAAAGTGGATCACATGACTAGTTTTAGGTGGAAGGGGTCACTCGTGACAACCCTACAGACAGCTGATGAGTCTTTTTTAGGGTACACTCAGTCTTTAATGTTTAATCAAATGCCTTTTTTACACAGAGATCACACTATAAGGTCACTACGAAGTCCCTTTTTTATGTTGCCTTTGTATTTTTACACAGAACCAAACAACATGGCCATTAGCCTACGCTGCTCCAGTGTGTGATATTAGACAACATGCTGGCATGGCAGAAGCATAAGAGGCATGACAGGTATGACATGTGATAGAACAACATCAGCCTCTAATGTGACATTTACCATATGCATCAGCAGTGCTCTATCAACAATAACAATTGCATAACATGTCAGTAACAATCATTTACCGTCTATTATATGGTGGGTGATCATGTCCTCCGCTTGGATGGTAAGGAGCTCCTGGACCTCATTGTTTTCCCAAATTTACCATTTTTAGCCACTGCTCTTCTTCTTTGAGTTAGCTGCTGACTGCTACAAGCTGCTTTTTAAATCTACTGGCAGTGGGTTCCACATATAATACGCCATCAAAACATTACACCCTTCCCATCCATGATCCCACCCTGCCAGCTGTCCCTTTATACAGACGTCATTTTGGTGCTGTTACTACCTCTGCTGCCAGCCTAAAGGCAAGACAACTTAATGCCCCCTTTCTGCGATTGTACCTATTATAAAGAATAGTGAGGCATAATAGTGTGAAATTCCTGTCTTGAAGAGGCAGTGTAAATGGGGCTTATGAGGCGTTCCCCACAGGGCGTCCTGTCTTTAGAGTGCACCAGTTTGCTTTGTGTCAAGCATTGACTCCTTGTGACATAAACACTTTGGTTATAAGTTCAGATAACCCAGACACACATGGTACCACTGGGATGCTGAGTTAACATTTGTCATTTTGGTCTTGAGTCGTTGTGAAATTCACATCATCCACTCCCTGTAACTGTTAGCCTGGAGTGCCACTTTCTATGCACCTCCTCACTGACAAGATGTTCTGCTCTGTGTAGGAAGGTCCTTACCACTTTTATGTTGTAGGTCAGTTTCCCAACCTGTTTGACTTCCGTCCCCTTTAAAAATATATCATAGGTGTAATTTAGTATTTCCATATGAAAACATGTTGATTTAAAAATATCGGAGTCAACCTTTAAAACCCATCATGTTTATTTTTTGTGTAAGATGTAGACGCCTCCTTAGGTCGTTAAATATTTTTACACATGCATGCGAAGAATGTAAAATGCCTGTTTTGTCAAGCTTCACCTTGGGCCCCAGTTTTGTTTCCTGTCATGTTTCTTATACGCCACAGCATGGGTGAGGGCGGGAAGGAGGAGGGGGATCTTAAGCATCACACCGAGGGCTGGTAAAATGATTTCTTATGAAAAGCAGCAAAAGAAGAGGTGGGAGTGTGGTTCTGTTTTCCACCCCAACCACCCACCTTCCACCCGCCTCCACCCCAAGCAAAGACAAAGCGTGTAATAATTACAAGGCCAAGACACAATGCGGTGTCGGTTGTGGCGCGGGGAGAGCTGAGCTGTAGCTATCACACTGGCAGATAAATTCAACGCACAATTATTCATCCGGGGACTATGGCATGTAGATTAATGAGTTTGATAACCCGGAGCTTTGCACTGAGCTCCAGCCTGCTGTCGTCATCATCCTCGCCTCGCTTTCTCTTTCTCTCTGTCTCCAGCTCACCACTGCTGATAGGAAGGAAACTGAATGGAGAGGTGGTCATCAGTGGGTGGATGTTTTCACAAGGACAGACAGATGAAGAAACATGGGGGAAGTCCTTCAAAGCCAGGACATTGGTTGGTCCTCACTTCTGCAACAGGTTTGCACAGAGTCAACGCTTCAGTTATTATCTCATTGACACATAACAGGTAAGGATATAACAGCAAAATCTGAGTGATTTGCAATGGGCAGTGTTTTTTATTAATAAATTGAAGTTAGTTTTGCTTTAATCAGGTGTTGTGGTAGATCTCAGGTATGTGACATCCATCTTTCTTTATCCTCTTGAATGAAATTGTATTTATGTAATTTATAGGTACCAGCACCTGACCTTTTCTGCTATCACACTGTGTGATTAGGGATATACTGATCCACCGTTGTCTTTTCCCATTTAGATTCTGTTGGCTCAATTCAATAAAATTACCTTTTAAATTTTTAAAAGTTTTTTCTTTTTTTTTTTTTAATACCCAAACAAGCTTCATTTTATTGTAGTGTTCTTAGTTCTGAAACAGAAAATGTACCCGTATAGACGGAATCACTGTGATGTTGCACTACCAACAGCAGTCACTTCCAGGTAAACAACTGGCAGTTGATAACAACCATGGAGATGTGTAAAATTCGTAGACTTGTTTGTTTCTGTTGTCATTTTCAACCATAATTTTAACGTGTAAAGATATATAGTCAAATGTGGTCTGACCTTTCTAATGTTTCTGCTGTGCTTCTTTTATGTACTTAACTGCTTTTTCTTGTCTTTGATGAACCAAATCTACTGACATGGAAGCTGAGCAATGTACTGCTGTATTTGAATAGTTGCTCTGCTTGACCTTACACACTAACCAATCAGCGCCATGGTAGGCCAGCAACTCAGTGTTCTGCTTAGTAAAATTACTGTAGCTTCAGTTGCCTGTCAGAAGAGGCTGCCTGAAGGCATGGTAAAGCAGTGAAAATATTCTAAATATAGCGGAGAGAGGGCCTTTTTTAGTTGGCTTAAAACTCACTAAATGAGGCAGCATTTGCTCAGCACCTTTTGATTTTATGTACTTGATGTGAGGATTTTCTATCTTGAAGTTATTGCAAATAAATATTGTTAAATGGTCTATATTCAGAGCACTACCCTGAGTGCTCTCAGTGTCCTCTGTAACAGTTTTTCCAATTCATTGTCAATAGAGCACTTCAGACTTTATACTTGATGACATCACATATTTTTAGTACTCTTGGTTTTTAGATTTTTGGACTGTTTTAGACCATAGGAATGTATGAATTTGGAAGATGTGCATAGTTCCTCTTTACTTAATGACTAATGCAAATCCTTTTGTAATGTCTATCTATAATTTGCCTGATACTAATCCGGCAGTTGAAGTCCTTGTTGAACATCCCTACTGTATAAGGTGAGTCTTAACTGATTCTCAGAGAGGAAATTCAGGTGTTGCAGCAGAAAAAAACAAAGTTTACAAAAAGTAGTAATTAAAGTTAACAAAAACAACAAGACTAGTCACCATGGCTGTACAGTATATTCAGCCATGTCCTCATGAAATAGAGCAAACTGCACTCTCTGTAAGCACAGTGCGGTCAGTTCATCCGCCTTGTTGGAGAGTGACCTCACGTTCCCCATGATAATCGATGGAGGAGGGTGTTTAAATTTCCTGTGCCTCTCAGTCCTTTCTCTGGCCGACTCTCCTGCCATGGTGACAGTATCTCCATATCTACTCTGGTATGTGTGCCAACAGAACAGCTCCAGTAGCACGTTGTGGGTGTAAGCTACCATTATCTCTAGGTAACTTCTACTCCACCAATTGCACCAAATCTAAACTTACATGAAGTGCTTGAGACTGACAAGAGTGTAAAGTAGATGAAAAGTCCAGAAACAATGAACAGTAGTGAGAGCTGTTGCAACAGCTCTCACTACTGTTCATTTGGAGAAAAGCTTATTTCATTCCTGTCTTAGCTATTATAGTATACTATTTTCAGGACATAATATTTTTTTTCAGTTGCAGATGTATAGACGTACTGGCCACTATAAAGACTATGCAACCATTGATGCAAAAGGACAAATGCAAATAGGTGATGCAGATCCTTGTCTGTGTGGGTTAATTGTGCGTCAATCTATTGGTAATGCCTTAGGGCTCCAGTTCCTCCTTGCTCAATACAGACGAGTGAAGGTGAGAGTTGTGTGCTCGTCTCTTCATTCCTCCCTCTTCACTGTAACACTACACAAAAAATGTGGATGCTACAGTACATAACACCACCATGTTTGGGCCAGTTAAAAGAGAGACGTGTTTTGTTTTTTGTTAGATTGTGAATTATCAGCCTGCTATACGCAGGTAATTTGGTGGATGACTGTAACTCAATAACTGTATGTGTACATGTGTGTTTAAGTGTGTGCCTGACTGTATTTATTCTTTGTATGCATTACTTGCTGCTCTATGCTTGTTTGAGTTCAGTGTGCTGCCATTAGTTTGTGTTCACTTGGATTTAAGTGTACATGTGTGTTTGGTGGTACATATGGGTGTGTGTGCACTTCATGTTTATGTGCATGGGGATTGCGGGGCATGCTGGTGTTGAAGGGTTTCTGTCCCAGGACGGCCATAATGGATGGAGAGAGAGACTTCCCAGATGGCAGACAGAGGAGGGGACGACCTACACCGCAACCAGCAACAAGAGAGAAACAAGATAGATACTCACAGGGGAGGTGAGTGTATGTGTGTATAAGTGTGTGTGTGTGTGTGTGTGTGTGTGTGTGTGTAGAGGGGGCTACCAGCTCAAGAAGCCACCAGTAGCTCTTTGTCCTGAAACAAAATGACACAACACATTGAAAGTATTCCACCATTAAAATCTCCTACAGCCCAAAATTCAGACCATGTCCACACTAAGCCAGCTAAATTCCTTTCTGTGATGGCCTTCCGTTCACACTAAACCATCCAAAGTGGCCTTCCAGTCTGACCTTGAACTCCTAGTAGCTGTTTATTAAACTCCTCATTGCTTCTGATCTGACCCAAATGATTTCTAATTCCCTGCACACTTTGCATGTCTTTGCAAGGGGGCAAACCCTTTGTCAAAAAAGTATAATTTTAGCTCTTTTAGTACAAAAACACACACTACTGAGGAAAACATGCAAGAAGATAATTTTATTTAAAGGGGGTCAAGTTTAAAACTGCCCCGGTGCTAATGGACTAGAAGGATTCTTTCTTTCTGACAACTGCATTTATGCCAGAGAGACACAGGCAAACACACATGAATCACTATGCATGTATACACACTCAAACACACACCTCCTGTCAAACACACACACCATTTAAAGCGGTAAAGTGCAGTCTCATCGGAGTGGCAGGCAGACATCCTGAATAAAATGGAGTGGCATTAATATTAATACCAGTAAAGTGCCTTTATAATCAGACAGTGGCCTGTCAGCTGGCCAAGTGGGGCAGCTAGCGTGTCACACACACACATATGATGAAGTGTCGTTGACTGAGAGACACAGGCATATAACCACACATACTGTATAACATGCAAACAGAGACACACACAATGTACTTGCATACCCTACATCCTACACACTGTATGTATAGACACATAGATGTATACACACAGGGAGATTTTCATGTACATATTAACACACATGCATGCACGCACACAAGCAGTGGCATACCATTGGGGACCCAGTGGGTCAGTGGTCATGGGTGGATTAAGAGACTTAGGCAGGTGTATTCTAAACAATTTTATGCATTTCTCAGGCAAGTCGGGGAAAATTATGTGATTTTACAGTTAAGTAAATATTTTATAACTTTTTGGTATTTTATGAGATTGTGTTTTCGTACATAATCTTTGCACATTCCACTGTATCATTCAAGAGCATTCCAAAAAAAAAAAAAAAAATTTTTTTTTCAAGAATTTTACTTCTGTCTATATGCACAAGAGTAGATACTCTACTGCAAACCTGTAAAATTGGCATGAGTGCCAATGAAATGTGATTTAAAAAACAATTTCAACTCCTACTAGGGCTAAATATTGTTTCTCAATACCTTTAAGGTATCAACCAAAATATCCCGGTGCCAAGTAGTGTTAAAATGTGTCCAGTCAAACAATACCCGCATTCAATCCCTGTATGCTGGAGGTCTGATCCTGGACGATCCAGACGCCCCACCAGATCAGCAAACTTTCTGTTGCTGCAATCTCCAGAGCCACTTTCCGGAGCTGCTTTCCTCCTCCTGACAAAAAGTCAGTTCAATGACTGCCCAATTAGCATGAGCTAATACAGCAGGAGGGGCTAATATCCAATACTAAGACCTTAAACAGTCCTAACAAACTACTCCTAACATCTAAAGGGCTCAACTATGTCATTAAACCTGTTAATAGCTGTTAGGTCACATTAGCCATGTAATGCTAACGGTTAGCCCCGTCACTGTGTATGTGCTGCCTCTCACAACTGTCACACTCCCACAGAAGCAGCTAACATAACAACCCATACGGTCCATGATGTGGTGAAGTCAAGAGCAGTGTATCTGACAGAGTTGGCACTCAGCGTGCCCAGGTGCCACCAACATTCAAAGTTATGGCTATACACTACACACCACTCCATTCACTTTATGGGTATTAAATTAAGTACTCTACTGGTATTGGCACTTTAAGGGTACTGGTATTGTACTTTTTTAAATGATACCCAGCCCTTTCTCCTACACACTCTTGGCACAAAATGTATTTGGGAACCTACAGTTTGGTTGTGGACCTCTCAACATACACAAACAGAACAATAAGCAGCATCTTCATACAGTTGCTGCAGGCTGCATTAACCAACACAAAATGCAAATTACAGGAAAATGTGAGATGATTACACACTCAAACACTACAGTTTGAACCAGAGATGATAAAATTTAGTGACACACAACATTCAATATATATAATTTTGAAAAATAAATACATAAAAAGGAGTGAGGAGAGTGTTGGTCAGCATTTAGTCTAGGTTACTTTACTATGATCTCGTATAATCTAATTTAACATCTCACAAGAGGGTTAAAACAGCATCAAAGGTTGATCAAAAGTCATTCTTATGTAAGGAGATGTCAAAGCTGTGAAGTTAATCACCATGAGAAATACATATGCAAAACTCACTATGCATTACCAAAGGGAATATTGCATCGGGCTGACAAAACTTTACTTTGGCGCCTTTGAACCAACTTTTAAACCATCATGAAATGTTATTGTCCTCTATTTCTTTCTTTTTTCTTTCATATTTTTGTTTCAGTACTGGGTGAGATGGTTTCATGTGCTCCATAGGGCAACAGCGTATTCTTTTGTGTCCTTGCAGGAGACCCTTAGGTGAGAGGTAGTTTGTTTGTTTGTTGGTAGTTAGGTAGAGTGATGTTGGAACTATAGTGAAAATGTTAAAGACAATTAAGATACAAAACATTCCACAGTTTTAATTAGGATTAGTTTATCCCCACAGTATAATAGCACCTCATACTTTTAGATTAGGAATTAATTACAACATAAAACATGCTCAAACAATAAAATAGTTAACACCACCAGACAAAATGGAACATCTCATTGAGTTTTGCAGACTGCTCTACTATAGATGTGGTCATAAAACCCTTGATACTGAAATGGTTTTCCTGATATGTCAAGTTGTACAATAAAATTAACAAACCTGGTGGAGGTCAAACATTTGGGTCATGAAAAAGCTCTAACATGAAATGTAAAGTAAGCTTACACCGTTGCCACTATGGGCCCTCTGACACTAGTAAGCTGTGCACACGGATTCATGGACAACAGCAACCACACATGCATTCTTACTTTTCTTGAAATCTGTGAGCTGATATGCCTGATTCATAGAATATTCAGTGTGCGCACACCTCCCACAGTGGGGAGCAGGCCTGGCTCTGAGGTTGTAAATAAAATGCTGGCTGATGTTTCCAAAGAAGCTCCAAAGGGAGTCGGGGAGCTCCAGAGCTGGTCGTGTCCATAAAACAGTGAAATACTGTGAGAGGTGATGGCAGCAGCTATGAGACAGGACGCTCTGAGCATTTCCAGATGGACTTGACCACCACTGGGCTGGAACACCCACCACACTGTGGAGAGCAGGAGAACAAGAGGCTGCTCAGGTTTTCACTCCCTCTGAAAGAAATTTTGTTGGTCTTATCTGTGAAATGAGTACTAGTGCCACTGTAACATTTTCTGGCCAAAAGATGAAACAGTAGAAATGGACTGGAAGCATGTTGTTTGTAAAAAGCCAGTGTGAACAGGAAATAGACCAAAACTAAAAGGAAAGAATGTATCATTTATTCTTTTGGTCCGGACCAAATGAACCAAACTCAAGATGTGAAAGGGGCCTAATATAACTAAACTTTCCAAAGCTCAGCCATGAAGATGGTAAATTAGAGTACGCTTCTTTGGTTCGTTTTTATCTAGGGATGGCAATATCTGTCTGCTGGTCCACCACTTTGGTTCAGACTTAGATAGCAGTCCATCTTAACAATTATAAGATGGACTGCTATGAAATTTTGTGCTGACATTTGTGGTCCCCAATGGATGAATCCTACTTACTTTGGTGAACCTCTGTCATTTCCTCTAGTGCCACCATGAGGTTGACATTTGTGGTTCAGAGCTAAATATCTGAACAACTACTGGATCCATTGCAATAGAATTTATAATGGATATTCAATGTCTCAAGAGGATACATTATTAATGACATTGGTGATCTCTTACTTTTTCTCTGTTTCCACCATGAGGTTGGCTTTTTAGTTCTTCAGTGAAATATCTTGACAACTATTGGGTGGCTTGTTATTACATCTGGTACAGACATTCATTGTAGACAGAGGATGAATTTACTAGCTTTGATCTCCTGACTCTCTGTCTAACCCCATCATCTGGTTCATTCTATCAGATACTTTGGTATATGATCATATTCCTGCAAAACTAATGACATTCCCATCAGCCTTATCTGTACTTTATGTTTAGTGGTATTAAGCAAATGTTAGCATGCTAACACATTAAAACAACACAGTGGAACACAACATGGAAAAAATTATACCTAATAAACATCAACATGTTAGCTTGCTGACTGCAGCCTCATAGAGCCACTAGCATGGCTGTAGACTCTTAGGCCAGAGGTAGACTTTATTTTAAATACTCAATAAAATACTCGTGTCATGATGTGCTTAATTCAGGCAACAGTACCATCTATGATGGCATCACTGTCGCTTTTTTTTTTTTTTGCAGTGATCTCAGAACTAACAATATATTAACTTCCTTGTGTGCTGTCATGTTTATTGCTTACATCATGCAAATCAGGAAGTTCTATATAGTCTGAGTTCTCTGGTGTGCCTTTTACTGAAATCCTTCAGTAACAGACAGTACAAAGGCAAGTCTGTGAACAGTTCCATTCACAACACAGCTTGCTGCCTACAAGCATGGTTAAAAAGCTAGTAGTTGATAAAATCACAACTGATTTCATTCAGTTGTGTAGCTTTTCTAGATTTAGATTTAGAGAAAGTAGAAACCTTAAATATGAACTTAAGTATGAACCTGAAAATGAGCATAATAGGTCCTCTTTAGATGAAACGGTCAGACAAAGGTAAGGAGGAGGGAGGGAGATGATGAGAATGTAGTGGACAGAGGGTAAGCAAGAGAAAGAGGAAGAATGAAAGAGATAGAGAAAGAGCATTTATGACTGTGTTGCTGATAGAACGTCATCTTCAATATGGTGCCATGTGAGCGAGGCACTCAGTCACTGTCTGTCTTTCTGTTACAAGCAGTCAGATCCCACTTAGAGACTCACACACAGGCAGGTTCACACGCACACACACACACCTGCAGACTCACTCATCCCCTCATAAATAAGTTCTTAAAGAGCAGGTGCGCATCAGCTGTGATGTGTTCCTGCTAAATGTCTCCTCAGGAGGCTGTAAATATTCTATCAGCCTGCCTGTCATTGGCTAGAGTAAATCATAAGGAAGCATTAAGATCATTCTCTATTCATGTGACAACATTAGCCCCTTTAATAAGTAAACTCAAATATTTATCAGAATTGAAAAACCCGACAGTTTTATCAGTGGCGATGTAAAATGGACCAAAAAGATTAAAACAGGAGAAAAAAGAAAACACACATGAAAAGAGGGTTTCTAATAATAGCACCCAGATTGGGTATGGTGGCAGCATTCTGGTTGGCTGGTTTTTATTGCTTGTTATTAGATCCTGGCAAAACAATTATTAATCTTATAATTTTTTTCCTGCTTTTGCTGGTAACACAAAAGAATTAAAACAGTGCCCTTGGGCTGCTCAGTCCTACTGTAGTGATTAAAAACAGGAAATTGTGATGCATAAACTATTAGACAAAGCCGTAATCAGATTCATTAATTTCCTTCATTTCTAAGGGCTAACAGGTTTTCTTAAAGTGACACAGCCTGTAAAATAGAGATGCATGTTGAAATGTGCACCAACGACACCGAGCCTGTGCAGAAAAGTGGGCTTTGATTATATGATTTCTATCAATACTGATTACACAACATGGTAGTGCAAATCACTGATTTATCTGCAGTGTCATCTCAGTTCAGTTTAGCAATTATGTGAGTATTACAGCTGTAGTGCAGTTTCAGACGGGTACACTACGGCTTATTTAAAGTCTTTAAGTATCTGAATGATCAACATTTTCGAAATTAAAGCTGTGATATGATTTTTAATTTGATCATAGCAGCTTTCAGTGTGTTTTGGTTGTTTAAGTTTTTGTTTCTATAAAAGTAAGGCAGCCCCAGTGAAATCAGATTTAATCTTATTGCTGTCAACCCACCCTTGTAAAAGAAAAAAAAATAAAGAAAATGTGAATTACGTTCTTTAAGGGCGCTGACTCACTAAGCCAGTAGTTGGTTGTTGGTCATTGTTGGGCCATTGGTGAGCATCTGTCGCCCTAGTTTTTGCCGTGAGTCCTGCACCATTAGCACATGTCCTGCAGTCCTGCACTAGCTGGCCCTTGTCACCTTTTATGCAGGCAGTTCAGCATGTTGCATTTGGGTCAGAGAAGGCAGAGCGCCAGATGAAATCACTCTGATTGGCTGTTCATCTCAGTGTATGAGAAGAGAACAGGAAGTGAGGAAAGCAAATAAATGACTCGTTAGGGGGCGTGAGATCAAAGTGAACTTTTTTGGACTCTTCTTTAAAGTCATTGAGCTCTTTAGTCAAAATGGTTCTCAACTGTTTGTTTTATTGGTCGCTAATGCACGAAAAATATCACTTGTTCTTTTAACATTAGGTTGTGTTGTTGATGTGGGGTCATCCCTATGTTCCCCGGGTCCTATGTTCCCCCCCTATTTTCTGCAACCGGGGACGTTCCCCGTTTTTCCGAAAAAGGGTCCTATGTTCCCGGGTCCGATGTTCCCCCCCTATTTTCTGCAACCGGGGACGTTCCCCGTTTTTCCGAAAAAGGGTCCTATGTTCCCGGGTCCGATGTTCCCCCCTGAAATGCTAAAGAAAAATGCACTTACCTCATGTGATCGCGTGATTCAATGCCCAAAGGCGCAGACAACACTCCCCAAGAGTCACATATATTTAGAAAGGGCTCATTTTCTCCACTATAATTGTCAAATTCCGCGACAAAAAAGCGGAAAAGCGGAAAACATAGGGCCCGTTTTCGGAAAAAGGGTGCTATGTTCCCCGGTCCCTATATTATGAGGGAACATAGGACCCGGGGATCATAAACCCATTGATGTGCTAACTGGCTAACTAGCATCTTGAATCCATCCTGTTGATCTTCCATTTTCCCTTTTCAATAACAAAAAGAGACTACTGCAACCTGCTACTATGGAGAGTTATTTCCTCTCATTGAGGCACAGAATGTAAGTGCTAGATGGCCATTGGCTGCAGGTATTTGTGGTGTTTTGAAGAGCAACTTTTTGGCCAAGACACAGGTGACATGAGCTGACGCAACAGTCAGCCTTCAGTAGTTCTGTGATGTTGGTTTGGTTTGTCTCGGCCTAGGCATGTGAAACAGATCATTTCCCATGTGAAGACATTTTTGTAATGTGTAATAATGTAATAATATATGGACATATGTATTTAAAAGTCACGTGTAATGGGAGACGCCTCTTCAGTTTTGCAGTTTTAATAACCTTGAGACATGAGAAAGATTATTTCACATGTAGAAAGATATTTCCCATGTGATGTTACGACTTCAAATATGATTGAGACATCATGTTTTCAGTTTTACAAGCATGCAGATGTTTATTTGTAGAATTTACAATTTTTCATATGAACTGAAACATCTCACACAGGACATTTTGATTTCATATGAAGAAAACATTCTGTAATGCATGTACACTTTGATTCATACAACAGTAAAACACACACAAACACACACTAAAGAGGAATACAGACGAGTGAGAGTGACAGAAAGAAGGAAGCCCTTGAAAACCAGATGAAAAATTACGACTAGCAATGACCACAATCAATTCTGAAACACTGCACAAAATTAATTAGGTTTCTGCATGGAGGGTGTGTGTGTGTATGTATATGTTTGCATCATTTGTCTCTGTGCTTCTCCACTGCCACTATGCTGTTGAGAAGGCAGGGAGGGAAGGGGGGTTCCAGCCCTCTCTCTCACCCCACCTCATCCCTCTTCAACCCAAATGATTAACTACAAATTACTGATCTCACAACACAACAGTACTGTACGTGTGAGTGAACGTGTGTGTGAGAACCATACATCACTATCAATAACAGTGGCAACCAATGACAAGTTACTCACATATATTAGTCATATTCACAGATGCAGACAGCTACAAACACACACACACATGTATGCTAAAGGCCAGGACTCAGCAGCATATGGAACAGCATCATTTGAATGAAATCAGTCCATGTCTATAGAATAGGCTCCAGGATTGGATTTGGGAGCAAAGGCAAAGTAAATAAGCTTGAATTCATAGCTTTGAAATAAAACTAAAGTTTAGTTAAGTCACATAATTTGCGCTGTTGCAAACCCTCAGTGCTGACCTTTAAGGAAACAAAGCAGAGAGTCAAAAGAAGTGGAAGCGCATCATATTAGCTGTGTCACATCACTGACTTTTATAATCCTGCTCTGCTGGAGCTTCAACTACTCCAGAAAAGAGTCAATATGTCTGTGGATTAACGATGTTACTGCGTGAAGTTTTTGCCCACAAGCACCACATTTAAAGGTTTTTTATGAGCTGGTTAGTTTGTGTCTCGTGCAGCCAAACAAGATCTCACATGTACAGGTGACATGACTCCTGCTGACATTTCAGTATGCGTCTGGTTGATGATTGTTGCTAGCCTGGCATTGCTAGACGAAATCAGAAATGTGAATTAGTCTGGAACTTCTCAGTTAATTTCTGTGTTCTGAGGAGCGTTATCAAAGGGTTATCAACATGTGACATAGTGCTGAGGGACCAGTGACTTGGTCTGCCCAGTGTAGATGGCCAATCACAGCAGAGCTAATCTCTCAAGACAGATTCTGCAATTTACATTGTAGAATACAGGCAGCCCTGTGTGAAAGACGACTACAGGGGGAGGCTTTGAGTTTGAACATGCTGCGCTTTAGCCAATCACAATGGAGGGGGCGGGGCCGAGACGTGCAGGTGTCCCCAGGAAATGCGTACCTACAAAAACAGCAAGCTTCACGTCCATGGCAACCGCTCCACCCAAAATGCCATCTCGTCAACGTGAAAAAAATATTTTTTCCAGCCGATGTCTTAGTTACAACATGATTGAGCAAACTGGCTTAGTTTCATGTTGTATCCGAACACAGGAGGCTTTTAACAGATGACGTCCTAATGTTAGCTTTGCTGCTGCTGTTAGCTGTCCCTGTCAGCTGCAGCCACTGATGCTTTCTAGACATCGTGATTTCCCATAACTGAATAAATACCACACATAGCAACACAAAACTGCTTTGCTAGCTAGATATCTGCTGGAAAAAATATTTTTTTCACGGACCGTTTATTGAGTTACTGAGTTACTACAGACACCGCTAACGGGGCTAACAGCTAACGGTTAGCCCAGCTAATCTACGATAACCATGTTATTAATTACAAATCGTGCACACAGAAATTGTAATGTTTGTTCAATCACTGTGTTTATAGACTTTACAAACATCAGATTAGTCTAAAAGGTGATATAGTGACGTGAAAAATGTAAGATATATATATATATATATATATATATATATATATATATATACTGTATACATATATATATATAATAAATACATATAAATACAAATACATATATGTATATATAAATACATATAGCTAAATTCTGCTGGAAGTATTTGTAAACAACAAGGCGATTCCCTGGGGGCACCGCCGGAAGTGAAGGGGTTGAGTGATCCCCGAGGCCCCTGTACTTCCGTTAGTCAAAAAACTACGGGCAGTGCCTCCAGAGGTAAAGGAAGAAAAGAAAGCAGAGCAGAATTGCACATTAGGGCAGGATTTGGCACAAAGCTGTTTGAGAGGAAACAGGAGCCTCTGGGGCTGAAAAATGAAGCCAACAAGGAAGTGCCAAAAACTGTAGTTCTTTGAATGGCCACTTGAGGCAGAAATAAACTTGTTTTTGGCCTGGTTAAAAAAAATATATAATTTTTTTTCCATTGCTAATTTCCCCCTTCATGAAAACTGTACAGGGGGTGATTTTTTTCTAACTCACCTGATCAAGTTTCATTACAGCCAAGATGGTGATAGCCATCATACTGAACTCTGACTTTTATCACGAGCCAACAAACCAATTGGTGACATCACAGTAGAAAATGATTAAGAAGAAATGCTGTAAGTGCAGTTGACTGTTTTTCTATTTGTGAAATTATACTGTCCAATTTGTTCAGTCCTGACGTAATAGCTGCTTCAACAGAAAGTTTCATATCAAGCATCAACTGCACCCTTCTTTACAGTCTTTGTCTCCATAACAAACCAGACACATCTGCCAGACCAAAAGAAAACATGAGCTTGTGGATTTATGTGGTTCCCAGGCAAGGTTGGTGGTGGTAATGTGCCAAGTAGTGTTGTATCATTCGCAAATGTTTCATTTGTAAGAGCAAATCTACCAGAAAAGATCCATTTATTTCTCAGTTCAGCTGAGCTCTCAGTTAGTTTCAAGTCAATGTGCAGGGACTTACTGAATGGTTAGGACTTCAGCTTTCAGTTGGCAAACAATATCTTTATCAAACTAAATTCCTTTTTCTAAGTTTACGAGTTAGCTAGCTGAACTGAACGCTTAATCATGTTTTACTTCAGTCTAGTCATGTACTGAACATGTTGGTGAGCAAATCTTTCAAACAAATCTGTTTAATGAACTGGTCCTGGTGATTCAATACACTGAAAGGACTGCTTTTCCCATTACTAGTGCCAAGAATCATAGCAATGTGTCAGTAAAGGCAATGAGGAGAAAAACTGCCAGCCAACAAATAAGGTACGTAAGTTAAATAATTTGTGAATACTTTTAAAGGAAGGACATGCATTAAAGGGAAACTATTTCCATTCTCAAAACTCATACTTGTTGTTCCTATAGTCTAAGACGGTCCAAAAACTTGAATTAACATGAACAGCTCTCTCCCGATTCTAAATCCTTGAGTGCTAAAACTCAAACTTGTCTTCTAATCTACTAATCTTTCCTAGGCCATGGAAATAACAATAATGGAATTCTTAAGTTGGGTGGTGTTCTCCTTCAACCATGTTTGTTAAGCCTCAAGGATAGACACAATACGTTTGGTGTGAAAAACTGAATACATACCCATGTTTGTGTACAAGAAAACTCACAGTATCATTAACTTTCTTTGTCACTTTAGAGGCTAAGCTAGCAAGCTACCTAGAAAGGAAATAGCAGCTGCTAAGGCTATCATGTTACTGGCTAGCCACATGAAGCTCAGCGTAAGTTCAATCAGGAAGACCTTTCTCGTGCTCACCCTTTCACATTTTCTCCATCCTACTCTCACTACTCCCTCTAATCAGCTATGGGTGTTCACTCTAGTTATCCAGTCACACTTTGCCATGATCTCTCAGCCAATCAGGGTGCCACTGCAAAATTTTAAATCTGCTCTCTCTTCTGCTGCTGTTAGCCATCATTTTAGGCAGACTCTTCGCACCTTCCTCCAACCCGGTCACCTCCAGCCATCGTATCCAGAGTCCAGGACAAGCTCTCAGAGACTCATTCCTCTACTCATCCAGATCATCAGCACTTCTCCATCTTCCTCTCATCTCATCTTCACCACCTCTACCACCACCAGCGTCTAGACCCCTGGGGGGTTCCCTATTCGACTATGGATTCATCACCCTCCTTAAATCAAACCATCTCTACGGGGTCTAATCGCCAAAGACTTTCCACATTCTTATTCATTAATTCACATGTTAATAAATATTCTTTTACCATAAAAACAGTCTCTCCTGATTGAACTACCAGCGTGCCACTCAAAGTAGCTCGCCAACTAGCCTTGCAAGTAAAGCTACAAGCACCTTTTTTTTTTCAAAATGTCACAAATAATTTCACTGTTCCACTTCTTAGTTTTACCAAAAGTATTCTTATGCCAACATGTGAAGTCACTGACATTTTTTCTGTTTTTTGTCAAATGGATGTCTACATACGTATACATACCCATTAACACAAACTTGCATTCTCACATTCACTCTCTCTCTTATTGTAGGCTACATACACACACACACACACACACACACACACACAGAGGACTAGGTAGTGCTCACAGTGTCTTTCATTCAGCACTTTGCTCTGTCAGTAAAGATATTCCACTTAAAACAGTGAACCTTCTGAAGTCCTCATCAGAAGAGAAGTCCACGCTTTCATAAAGCTGAGACACAATTAAATACAAAAAATATGCTTTTATCAACACAGCACTTCAACACACACTCTCATACTTACGCATACACACCCTCCAGTCTCCTACCCTGTGAACTTCAATCCATCGCTCTAACTTGCGGACAAAAGGGACCAGAATTTCTTTGGAGTGTGTACGGACATAAAAAAACATGATGTCTCGACTTGTCGGGAAGCGAGGGCCCAGACGGTTCCAGCGCTCAGGGGGCCTCTATGATCTGATATCTTTTTAATTAACGGTATCCCATTCAGCCACTTGAAGGAACAAAATAAAAAGGGAAAGAGAGAGAAAGAGGGAGAGACTTAAGTTTTGACAGCTCTAATTAATGTGCATGGAGGCAAAAAAGAGCAAAAAAAAAATAGAAAAGGAGAAGAGAAGATGAGCTGATCTCATAGCGGACTGGTGAAGGATTCATTAGACAGGCTGGTCCGTCTGAAAGACATCAAACACTTGTCTCACTCCCTCCTCTATCCTTGTTTTTTTTCAGTCTTTTCTTTAGACTCATAATACTTGATTTTTTTGCAAGAAAGTGATGGAAGAAAATGGGAAAGGAGGAGATAAAAGGAGGAAGACAGAGGGAGAGTGGCTGAAGATGTAAGAAAAATGAAAGGAGATGGGAGGAAAAAGAGATGGGAGGCTAGAGAGGAGGGAGAGATAGAGGTGGCAGAAGGGGTGGGGGTGTGGGGGACAGAGCCCAGAGCTGCCTCTTCACAACAGGGGAGATGAATGACTTTTTACCTCTGGACACTGGGCCTTAATGAAACCTCCAGAGGCCAAACAATGGCATCTCTGACACACACACACACAATCATGCACATCCACAAAAGCAGACACTATATGTAGGTACACTCACATGCACACTAGTATACAAACAGTACTAGAGGTGGACATTCATGAATACACACACACTGAAAATATCAACTCTGGTGGATGTACACAAAAATAACAACTTACAAATTCATAAACATCCAGACATATTCACATCATCACAGACACAATCAAACACAGAGAGAGAGCAGTGTGCAAACAATAAATGGACATACAGTACTACTTAAAAAAGCAGACACATACACACACACACACACACACACACACACACACACACACACGCACAAAATACTTTATGGGACATGAACAAAACTCTCTGTCACGTACAGCCCCTCTGGTTGAAGCAGGGCAGAGCAGCAGTGGTCCTGGAGGTGGAGACACAGTCAAAGACATGGAGGCCACCTCTGGTAAAGCAGGTCAAAGAAACTGAGTTCCCTTAAAAACCCAGCATCCCATAATAGCATCATAGCCCCAGCCCTCTGACCTTCTGTCAGACAGACAGAAAGGGGATCTACTCTGTGTCTGCAACCTCAAAAGATTTTTCAGTTGTGGGTTGTTGTGGTTTAAATATTCTTCTTCTTTTTTTCAGTCCTGCAAAGTGACATTAATTGTTTCCTTATATTTTCCAGTATCAACATGTTATGCAATATATTTTTGCCCCTATTCATAATTCATACTATTCAAACACAATTGCATTCCTAGGACAAATGACTCCAGAGTAGTCACTGGTATCTATCGGCTCCACACAGCTCTAATCAACTCCAACTGGCAGTGATGGAAATATGACAACCAGGTAGACTCGCTAATTTTCACCCCTTTATCGGTGCAGTCCAATGATTCAAGCAGTGCTCAAACATCATCACAACATTAAAAATGATTCTGCTTTTTGGCACAGAGACCGAATAAGCAACAGATATAAAAACAAAGTAACCATCTTAACATTTTCACCGGCCTCCATGCTGCTTTCAGCTGTTTACTTGCCCTATTTTTAAGCTTGTTCATGACACTGAACAGTACACACCATCAAAGTAAGAAAGGCATACTGCAGAGCGGTGTACATAGCTGCGGTCTGTTGGCAATGGGAAAGTCTAGGCTGTCACCTGGAGAGTGCTCCAGGAATGAGTCCTAAACACGGAAACGAGTTAACATTTTAGTTTGTCTCGGAGTGACTGGGTTATTTTAATGGGATTTTGGTTAAATGCCTGAAATAAGGTCTGTGATTAACACAAGCTTAAGAGACTTTCACATTTTGCTTTACAACATAAAATACGTCAATAAATACCCCACTTGTGAATTCTGAAACTTTTATGTGTCTTAAAAAGGGAGTTGCTAAAAAGTAGCTAAAGAGACCACAGAACATCATCACACTGAATGCGGCTTCACAGCCTTGTTGTGGTGGCATGACACTGAAGTCATGCAACCATGATGTAGTTTGTTTATAGCTTTTTACTTCTGCATTGCATTTAGGTTTCAAAAATCATCAAAGTGGTGTTCATTTGTGATGATTATCGCGCTGAACAAACATTTAAATATCAAAAGTTTGTTTGCCAGAGATCTTATTTTCTGCAATAATCCAAAATCCAATGGAAAATCCCAAAGGCTTTTTGATAAGGGAACCATGGGGATGCTAATGGAACCTACAGACCAACAGAAAAAACGTCATTCCAGGAGCACTCTATTTTTAGTTGGTTTCCTGCATTTGAAAAACCTACATATACAAGCTAATAATGGTGGAAGACAAGTATAAAAGCTGTGATATAATTCTAACCATTCGGTTTTAAATCTCTTGATTTAAAAAACAAAAGTGTGCCTCTTGAAAATAAAAAGAAAAATATCTGTTTTTCTCCTCTTTACAATATCTGTGAGGAAAATGGCAGCCTAACTGGTATGATTTCTACAAACTATGAAAATTCAACATAAGTTGAAATTGCTACTTCCAATTTTCTTTCTTTTCCAGTTTTTCTGATTATTTTCTGTGTTTTATTACCATCAGCTGCTTAAGTGACACTTTCCCCATGAAGATTAATCCAAGCACTGCTGGCCAATGGCGTTTGCCCTCCTGAAACCATATTCCTTCAAACTTCCTATGATGGACACAATGGACTCCCATGGGTCCATCCAATGCTTCACCAGTGGAAATAAATTGTCCTTGAAAAGCTATATTAAGTCCAAGTGTCTCCAGGTCGCGGCCTGTCCCGCTCAGTTGTGATGATAACCTTTTAACCGCCGGACTGCCTCAGAACTGAGAGGGTTGAAAAGTTTTGGGAGGTTGATTGATTCCTTCCAACTTCCCCGGCCTTTTTCAGACTACATTTGCAGAGTCAATCACCGGCGGGGAGTGATTTATTGGCACTGCTGGCATTTCCGTGGTACGCCGCCACCGCCCGCCCACCACCACCACCTCCCAGTCCATCCATCCCTCCCTCTAATACCCTCAATTAATGCATCAAGGCAAGCACCGGGTTATCGTTCCCCATCCTCCTCCACCCTCCTCTCCTGCACTCTGACGTCCCTCCATCCCTCCATCCCTCTCCATCATTCTCAATTAAAGGGAGCTGCATGGGTAGCTCTTATCTGCTCTTATGAATATGCAGGCGCCTCTTATCCGTTGGCTAAGCGGCAGGTAAAATGGTTACCTCAGCTCCACGCAGTGCATAAAAATGACTTTGTGTTTGGGGTTTGGATGGTGGCGCAGTTAAGACAGGAAATACCCTTGTTCATTTGATCCCTACATCTGTGACATGCAGTGATACGTCATACAGTAGAAGTGTATTTCCATGGATTCCTCATAGGAGACATTCACCCATCTTTGAATCTAGTCCTCGGTTTTCTTTTTCTTTTTTTTTTGTAAGTCTCTGATTCTGCATCTGTAACTTTATGATTATGAAGTGATTATTTTGCAAAATGTTGTAATAATCTGTGTTTTGTTACACCTTCATTATAGGTATTTTTCACTTTTTCTTAATGCAGATTTTTCATTAGTAAAAGTGCATCGCTGTCCTGTGAAAACCATATATGTATCAACTTTTCATGCAATAATAAAAACAGCCATGTTCTCAGCTTTGTTTGTTTATTTAGCTTAGCAATATCAGGATTTTCTCAACCCACCAAGGAACAATTAATCCTTCAGTTTATCTGAAAAATAAATTCCAAATAAACAAATTTGGAGATAAATGTCTACTTGCTCTTATCGTGGTCCATAAAAACCAAACTTCAACAACATGAGGATACATTTATACTTCATTTCTTTTGAATGCAGCTACAACAATACGGAAAACCCTAAAGATAATGTAGTTCCTTTGTGACCAAAGTGTATCCAAATGACGACAGATGACAGATGGTGATTCAGGAACTATTTTTGTGGATTTACCATCTGTTCCATTTTACTCATTGTTCCACTTTTTCTTTTTTCTTTTTTCCACAGATGCTTTGTGGACACTTTCTTTGCTGGTTCTTCATGTCGGCCTGTCTTTTGGTCACATGATGCATGTTTAAAGGTTGTGAGTGGTGGGATATAATTGAAGTACTTGTACAGTAACAAAACACTTAAAGGAAAAGTGAAAATGCAATATACACAAAATGCAAAACAAAATGTATTTGGACCTCTTGGTTTAGGAACCTTGAAGTCATTACTGTATTTACAATACTTGCTTTAAAATCTGCCTTTCTGTGTGTGAAAGATCAACTTGCATCGCTCTATCTCACAAAGACAATAAAGTAATCTGGATCTTCACAGTATCATCAACAGCAGATGCAGAGCAAATTTTGAAGAAACCTTTTCATACCAACAGAGTGGCATTTTCACAGTGTTATAGCTGAAAGACAGAAGCCTCATCAGCATTAGATCATTAGTATAGTCCTTGTTTGAGGCACATCCAGAAATCAAAGGTACAGTAAAGGAAGAGCAGTAAAAAAAAAAAAGATTTTCCCTCCAACAAAAGAGATAGAGGTCTGGAAATATTACTGAGGACTTTCTGTCATGGGCAACAGCACCATCTATGGGATATTTAAAAAAAAAAAAAAAAAAAACAACAAGGAAAAAATGAATTTAAATCACTCCTTTCCTCATCCTCAAAAAGATCTTATTGTGTAGCAGAGGAATCAAGAAACTGAGGCAGAGTGGGATAACAGGAGAAAGGAGAAAAATAAAGAACATGTTTGATAAAGAAGAAAAGAGAGAAGAGCAGGCAAAAAAGGGACAGAAAATACCAGAAAGGTAAGAAAAAGGATAAAAGAAGAGCGGGACGAAGGAAATCAGTGCAGGAATGATGTTTAAAGAGGAGAGGAATGAGGGAAGAAACTGAGGCATGAGCGAAGAAGAGGGAATGGAAGAAACGAGTAATAAGGAAAATTCAACCGAATACTTGGAAAATGCGAAGAAAAAAATGAATACAGAAAAGAAAAAGAAAGACACTGTGGATGGAAATGACGGAGGAAAACCATTAAGAAAGACGTCAGCAGGTGAGGTAAGTAAAACGAGAAAGAAGAGGGAAGGAAGGGATCGGGAAAATTGAGGAAAAAAAGAAGAGAAAAGAAGGAGAGTTAACTGATGAAGGGGGAAAGGAAAGAAAGACAACCAGGGAGGAAGAACAGATTATCATGTGGAATGATAATATAGGAAGGTTAAAGCAAAAAATATGTACTTAATTATGAAGAACTAGCATATTAAGGACAAAATGGTAAAGATGGAAAAGAGAGAAGGAATAAAAAAGAAAAAGGAAAAGAAAAAACTGAGAAAATCTGTCTCCACTTCCATTCAAGGAAAAAACAAGATTGTTTGTATAAAAACATATAAATGATGTATTGTATTTGTTGCATTATCACCTCATGTACTGTAGTTAAGGCCTCCAGTAAGTCTGACACCTGACTGAACCTCCTAACCTCCCTCTGTCTCATCCATTTGCTTCATTACCCTGCAGACCAAACGGAGGACTGTTCCATGTCAGGGGGAATACGGAGGGAGGGAAGGGATGGAGAGGGCCTGCAGGCTGGGTGTCACTCACATCAGCAGAGGTGTCAGTAAATTTGACATATGTCTGATATGTATGTGACACACACACGCACACACATCCATAAACACACACAAACTCTTCAGTGCTGCTTTATAGCCAAGGGCCTACCGTTGGCTACTCCGTCATTTCACACACTTTAGAGCTGTAGCCTCAGGCAGCCAACAAGCCAACCCCCTGCTTCCAAACACACACACACACACACACACACACACACACATACACACACTCCTACAGTGGGCACAAACACAGGATCCCAATCCTACTAACATGCACATTTTAATGAGCTACACACAGATATGTATGGACATGTTTGTGTGTTTGTTTGGAATATAGGCCAACATTATTCCTCTGAATCACACAAATGAGTTGTGATTCCATCAGTATGGATATACTGTACATATATGCCAGTATGGATGCTTGTTGTTTGCCATCTGAACCGCATGGTTTTCAGAACAGCAGTGAAACAAATCTGACCCAACCTGATTGAATTTTACGTAATTTTCTGTCAAATGAATATCCTCTTAAAATATGGGGCTTCAACTGAGAAATTGTATCAGTAGTGTGGAAATATCTTCAAAGTTGCACAAATGGTTCATAATTTAAAGATGGAGTCTGCAATTCTGGAGAAAGATTGTGACATTCGAACTCAACACCCAAACAAATACGTCCCTTTGTTCAATACTCCTTTGACCATCCAGTCGCTCTCACTGCCTTGCTCTGCATACAGCCATGGTCGTTTCCCTGTCCTGTGCATGAGCACACGCCATAGTGTTGTTTGGCTCAGTCTGAGCCACTTTCTTGGTTTCCATTTACCAGGGCTGTGTATGAACACACTCACACAGAATGGACAGCTAGTGGACTGTGAGGAGATATTGCTACATTTGACAGAAGTGTACTGTATTAGAATCACAGACTCCACTTTTAATATTAAATAACTACATTGACTTTTTTGCTATTGGGGTAGATTCATTGTTATGTGATGCCCTAACCCAACCACACACAGTACAGCCTCTTGAGCAATTTGAGATTGAATAACAGTGACATTTTGGAAATACTCTTATTCACATTTATACTTTGCTGAATAACTGTGTAAAACTATTCCTTTAAGTGCCTTGAACAAATGCACCTCAGTGGTGGGCAGTAAAGGAGAGGCAAGCACCTCATTACCTACATTTATTCTGCCAGTGCAGGGTTCAGCTGGCAAACCTACAGATACAGTCCTTTCCTAAACATTCCTATGTAGCTCTGCACAGTAAGCATTCCAACACTTTACTGCATGTTAAAGTAATTATCAGCTAACTGGCACCTTAAATTGAGAAAATTAGAACTAAGAGCAGCTGCATACTGTTGCTGGATGTTTAAACCTGCAATAAGTGATTATTTTGGCCATTTAGAGGAAGTGGAAAGAAGTTGTAAGAACAGTGCTGACATACAGTATTTTCGCCATTTAAGTTAATATAGTGTACTTGCAAACTAGCAAACAGTTGCCTATTAACATGTACAGCAGGTCAGTCATGTGTCTGGCAACCTGATAAATTTAAGTCCAATAGTCACTCTTCTTTTAGCTCTGTTTTTGGTCTCCATCAATCCCCTACTAAATGCTCCACTATGTTCACCAGCTCGTCACTGTCTTTGTCCATCTGTTGTTTTCTGCTTTTACTGAAACAGACCCTAATAGGAATGGTGAAATGAAACGATAAAGCTGTGAACCAGAAAGAAAGAAAAAAAAGAACATGCCAACTGAAACATGCCAAAATGATCTGGAGAGATGATAAGAACTGCAGAGTTGATTGATAATTGCCTTTGTTGCAAAGGGCACTTTTAATGCAGTGTCCACTGAATGGATTCAAGTAAGGGCACAGCCCATGATATTTGTGCATTTTATACATATGACATAGTTCCGATTTGCCTGCATGTATATGAGCTGAATTTCTCATCAGAAGGAGCAGGGGAAGCAAATTTGAGAATCCTGGGAAAGCAAAGGAATGGCTCACCCTACTATGCCTTAGTTTACCCTGACATTCTTACCATAACCCTTACTAATCCCACTCCTTTTGCCTGAACCTAACCAACCAACGAAAGCAACAAGTACTAGCCAATCATAAGAAGTGTAGGGCAGGTCATGCCTCCGCTATCCTTGGATTCACAAATTTACACAGGTGACGGTGGATGGCATGATACTAAAACAAGATGGCTGCCCAACAGCAGACCACTGTTTGAGATCAACAAAAGTTGATATCTTTTAATGAGAGTTCGGAACATTTTCAGACCGTGACTAAATTGGATATTTTAAGCTGAAACATGATGTTTTTGTAACCCTAATGTAACATAGGTTAAGTTCAGAGTAACCCCCAAATAATAGAATACTAAGAAACCCCTGAATATTAAGTTCATAGAATGAGTAGCCCCTGGATATATATCAAAAATAAACACTGAAGAATAAATATATCACGTATAATCAATTTTTTAGAACCATCAGTAACTGTCATCCATTCAACACCAAAATATGTGCGCTGCCCCTTTAAGAAACTCAGACACAAGTCTGCTGAAGTGACGCAGCAGAAAAAAAAACAAGAGGGATTTTTGTCTGAAGAACTTGTGCCAGAGAAAAGAGTCGACAAAACTGATATAGACCACCTGATTTAGTCATAAGTTGACAGAAAACAAATTTTGTAGGAAACATGAACAAAGATAAACGGGATAGGATACTTTACTTTATCTGTTAAAACTGCACCAGAGTTACCGTGGTAAGTTTGTACATTCATTGAACAGATTTAGTGAGTGATTTCGATGTCATTCCTATGTCAGTTCTTTTAGTTATTTTCTTTGGAGTATATTTGTGAATGGAGAATGCTATTACTGTGTGTGGCAGTGTAGAAACTTTGCTGTTTTGCAGACTCTGTATTAAGTTATTCTATATCGTGTGAGTGTAGCTACGATAGTGGCTAGCTAAGCATAACTTGCCACTAGCCAAGCATGGCTGAGAGCTGAACGTGGGCTACATGTATGATGCAGTTTTGTGAATGATGAGAAATACTGCTCTCAGTCATGTATTTTGTTCAGTTTATTTTCTTTGTTAGCCTATTGTATTAATATATTTGTATGACCGACCCTGTCTCACAAACAGGTCAGGTTTTTTTGTTGAGATGGGTGCATGGTTAACGTTATACCAGTGCGTCCAAAGATTCAAAGATGGCGAGCCAGGCCTGAGGATCGACAACCACATTGTCACACGCACACACGCAGGAGCAACGTCAAAGACACACACTTCAGTGCTGGACAGGACAAAGAGTTCTTCAGCGCCAGGGTCACCTGGTATTGTACTGACTCTCTTGCTGAACGCTGATCTTGGGATTCTTCCACTACTGTGGTCAGTGCGGACTATTTCTTTCTATTTCCTTCCACTGTGGTCAGTATTGACAACCCTCGACTTTTCAATACCGTACTGGTGATTTGTGATTTGAACTAGGAACTTTTTAGTGAGTGAACCAGTGTATTTCCTTTCTTTAGGTGAATTGTGAATGAACATGGTTGATGCTATTTTTGTTTTATTTTCCTAATCGTCAACTGGGTGATAACCTTCATTGTTACTAATTCAGATAAATATCAGCTGGCAGTTTCAACTTAACTCTATGGTCTGTGGTCTGTTTATTTGTTAGTCTACATTACTGCTTTCTCAGAATCTAGACACTGGTCCTAAGCATATCTCATACAGTGGGTGCTACACTAACCAAGTTCCTTTTGTGCCTAAACCAAACCACATTAACATGCTAACAACATAAAACTAAAAATTGTTATGTAAATAAATGTAAAGTCTTAATATATGCAAGCATATGAAATGTACAAATGTAATATATCTGTGGTTTGCTGTAATGTAAAATGCAGCGCATATTCTGGCGATTGAGTCAACCTTTTTTTGTTTTGTTTTGTTTTCATTGTCTTGGTTAAAAAGTTTTTTCTTTTTTCTTTTTTTATTTCCTCTGGTGTCAGAGATGACAGGAGAAAACATTAAAATGAACTTTGTGATGTCCTTTTATTTCAGAACATCCAGAGCAGCAGTCAAACTTTTGTGCCATTACACCAAATCTGTGCCATATTTTCTTGTGTCTTGGTGTCTATTTATAATGAAAATTTTATTACAAACTTTCTTCCACTTCAAAGCAGTGAGAAAAACTTTTGGTGATTATTTTAGTCATTTTTACTGCTGCCATTCAGCTTTTTCAAGTGCTTGACTCAATTTACAGTATCATAATGTGCGCAAAAAAAAATTACTCATCAATTAAAACCCAAATAGCGTTTCATCTATTGTTCTGCTTATGCCTTAAAATTCTTTCCCTAAAGGTTGATCACGCCTGACGCCTTCCTATTTCACGGTAAATAAAAAATAAAATTTTGCCACACCATTGCTGTTCCTCCCACTTAATACCAGCTTCCTAGTTCACCCCAATTAAACATGAGCTCCGGCTGCCCTTTATAAAACATCACCTTCCTCATGACAAATTAAACATTACTATTAAAGCTAAAGATTGAATTAAAAGAACCTCTCTCCCTCTCTCTCTCTCTCTCTAACTGTTCTTCCAGTCAGCAATAACCCTGGCTCTAATTAGCAGCAGGGCTGAATCTCCAGACTGATTTGGTTCAGACCAATTTGTCTGTATTATTACCTGGGTGACATTCAGCTCTGCTGCTTTTACATATTTGCAGGGTTTAGTCTAAAAACAGATTTTAACTCAGTAACAGAGTGAACTTCTATCTCTGTGTGAAATCCAGCCATCATGAAACAGTCCTATCACCTTCACACATTGATGCAACCTTCCTCCACCCAATTCAACCCGTCTCCCCAGTTGGTTTTTCCAGTGAGCCCAGCAGAAGTCTTGCTCACATCACATCCATCAAGATCATCTGCATTGCTCTTCACCCCTTCACTACCCCCAGTGTCTAGAGTCTGTCGGGAGAATATTCGTACACAGCTCATGGCATCACCACCCCTTTAAAATGATGATGTCATAGTGGGGTCTAAATGGCAAAGACTCCTCGTTTATTTTTTCAGCTTCTTCTATTTTGCACACTATGACCAATGAAATAATTTAATAACTCTTTAAAGGAGCTATATGTAAGAAATCTAAAGCAAATAGTCATAAAATCCTCCTAATATGTCACAGAGACTAAGGAATAATGTTCATATAACATACTGATCTCACCGACCACAATAGTACGGCCGGAATATTCACGTTTAAAAAAAAAATTTACAGTCCGCAAATCATGTTTATGTTTTGAATTTGTGTTTTGGCCTGTTGCGGCACCCACCGCCATCTACCAGTCACACAGTCAGTAGAGTCTCAGCATCAGTTACAGTTAAGACTGAGCTACAGCAGCACGACAAGCAGCATTAGCAGTGTCCCGGTACATAGCATTAGCAGCCGGCTCCTCAGCTGTATCCCGGCAGCAGCGTTAGCAGCAGAGAAGCCGGACTTGCTCGAACGGTCCGCTGGAAAACGGAAGATCAAGGATGCGGCGACGCGGCCCTGCCACGGTAGGTTTTGATATATGCATTTTTCTGTAAAGATACAGATACTAAACAACTCTCTTTTTTTGTTCATTCATGATAAGTAATTGTTTAATAGATTCAAATGCAGGATATAGCAGTCACATAATTTCTTTTTTACTACAATGTGTTCCTACCACCTCTGAAAACCAAACACACATCTTTTGGACTGTGTTACGAGATTCTTCTTCTAACCGCTTCATCCTCTTGAGGGTCGCGGGGGGGGCTGGAGCCTATCCCAGCTGACATCAGGCGAGAGGCAGGGTACACCCTGGACAGGTCGCCAGACTATCGCAGGGCTGACACATAGAGACAAACAACCATTCACGCTCACATTCACACCTACGGACAATTTAGAGTTACCAATTAACCTAGTCCCCAATCTGCATGTCTTTGGACTGTGGGAGGAAGCCGGAGTGCCCAGAGAGAACCCACGCTGACACGGGGAGAACATGCAAACTCCACACAGAAGGGCTCCCACGTCCGGGATCGAACCGGCAACCCTCTTGCTGTGAGGCGAGAGTGCTAACCACCACACCACCGTGCCGCCCGTGTTACGAGATTGTGTTGCTATTTTGTATATGATATACTGAAACAAGACTACAGCTGTCTACAGCCATGCAAAGGACAGGCTGTACTAGGGTACAGTGGTACTTTGAGCTGAGTGTGTTAGGGGGACCTTAGTCTTGCCACTAGACAATCAGAGATCTCCGCCTTCTGATAGTCTGGGGACACTCCTTTCTAAAGTGTGTTTAACACACCAGAGAAAAAGGCCGGCAACAAAGCAACGCCTCTTGCATTTTTTAAAAGGACACGCCCTCCCGTAAATGTGCGCTCCCCCTTTTCTTGTCCGTAAGGAAACAAACATGCAGAGAGCTTGAAAATGGATGCCGAGAGATTTAACTCTGTTTTATCAAACGTGTGCTCAGTCCACAAGATTGTGGAAATGAAGGACTTACAGTGACTTTGTTTAAAACTTTTAACGCAGTCGGACTATGTTTACGAGCACAAGAGTTCAGCGAGCCACCGAAGGACCGCCCTGCGGATTTACTATTGGTTCTGCAACATAGGGAGTTTTTTTAAACTCTGAAATTGTATCCGCCCATCTAAACACAAAATCAGGGACCAAGACATCAGTTTTTAGTTAAGCAAAGCGTCTTGGGGGACCTAAATGTCTGTAAATTTGGTGATATCCATCAAGTAGATGTTGAGCTATTTTACTGAGTAAAGCCTTATTTTCATCATTCACTTTCAGTACAATACCCTTTGAACCACATGGTTATAGCTATAGTTCCATCCAGCTCTTGCTGTAACTGCTCTTCACCAATGCAGAGGAGTGTTTGCACCTAATCCACAAAGTGGGGTTGCACGACATTTTTAAAATGACAGAGGATCAGGCTAGAGTGTTTAGAGCAGAGCAGGGGTATAGAGCGCACAGAACCGATGCTCCACCACTTTTTTTCTCTAAGGGAGTAAATAGAAATGAAATGTTAATAGAGTCTCTGTCACAATTATGGGACATTTAAAAATAACAGGTCTGTGGTTTATGCACTGAGTCCTTGTTGAGCAAGAGAGTCAATTTTCTATTGACCAATCAATAGACAGCAGTGGTTCTAGCTCCATCTTTTAGTGTGAGACTAGTGTGCAAGGTACCTCAACAGATGGGTGATGAAAAAAATGTGATGGAATGGAATGGTTCTATTGATGCCATCCACAACTTTTGAGAAAGGAAAGCAAAAATCACATTCTGGTGTGTAACGAACTGAACTGAACTGATTGCTTCAGGGCTTGACGCGAACCTTTTTCCCAAGGAGCACATGTAAAAAAAAAAAAGTAAGGAGCGCAGAAAGAACTTTAGGGGCACAATGTAAATTGATCAAATGATGTGTTTTCCGTAATAAACGTGATGCAAATAGACATTTACAAGCAAAATTATTTAATGAATGTGTATACAAAATGTGCAGAAAGGTAAAATCATCAAGTTTTGAAAAAGTATTACAATTTCATTTTGTCTTTAATGTTATTATCTTATATATATTATCTTTGCAATATGATTATCTTATATAATGTTATTACTATCCTAAAACATTCTCCAGGTCCTCTGAAACTCTGCAGGACTTAAGCCTCTTTTACACAGAGCTTTTGCGGCGCCCACCGGGGGGTAGGGCGCAGAGGACAGGATTTGGGGGAGTACTGGCTCGTTCAGGAGCTACAGCGCCATGGTGACCGCTTCCGGGTCTACTTCAGGCTCTTCTCTGCTATTGGACGCACGGCGCAGAGGTGTCGTCACAGCGCGTTGCGGTGAAATTAAAAAAAAATTCAATTCGAGCGCAGGCTGGCAGCGAGCAGACGCTGCAACATGTGCCCCCCTCGCTCGCTGCTCAGCTTGGCGGCAGAGCGGTGCGCTCTTGCGCTGCGGTAGCACATACACAATGAATGGGTTCGTTGCGCGCTCTGTGTGAAAAGGGCTTTATTTCCACCCCGCCCAGCAGCGGTACCATGGCGAACGGTCCCTAAAGGCCTCTACACATGATCAGCTGTAAAACCACTTTGTGCTGGCTGTCCCATTGTTTGTCTATGGAGAGGGCAGCAACACCTGACAAAGCGGCACCGCTACCCTTGGCGTCGCGCACCGCTCTGATTTTCCGCCCGAACGCTGCAGTCAGAGTTGAAATTATTTGAACTACGGGGAGAATGGAGCAGGCTTCCCCGGAGATCCACCCGGTCCATCTCCTCCACACTTTGACTTATTTCCACGCTGCCGACAGTGGGACTTATATTCACTGTGCCGACAGTGGCTTGGAAAACCGCCCATGACCGTGTCACACGGGGAAGAGGGAAGAGGGAAGGCGGCTGGAGTTCCTCCAACATTTGCGGTTAGATTATCATATTTTTTTATTGACAAAAATATAGGCTGCCTCAGCTGTTTTTTTTATGCGCACATGTGCCCCTAAATATTTTTTACAGTTCGCACACACATACAGTACAGGCCAAAAGTTTGGACACACCTTCTCATTCAATGCGTTTTCTTTATTTTCATGACTATTTACATTGTAGATTCTCACTGAAGGCATCAAAACTATGAATGAACACATGTGGAGTTATGTACTTAACAAAAAAAGGTGAAATACCTGAAAACATGTTTTATATTCTAGTTTCTTCAAAATAGCCACCCTTTGCTCTGATTACTGCTTTGCACACTCTTGGCATTCTCTCCATGAGCTTCAAGAGGTAGTCACCTGAAATGGTTTCCACTTCACAGGTGTGCCTTATCAGGGTTAATTAGTGGAATTTCTTGCTTTATCAATGGGGTTGGGACCATCAGTTGTGTTGTGCAGAAGTCAGGTTAATACACAGCCAACAGCCCTATTGGACAACTGTTAAAATTCATATTATGGCAAGAACCAATCAGCTAACTAAAGAAAAACCAGTGGCCATCATTACTTTAAGAAATGAAGGTCAGTCAGTCCGGAAAATTGCAAAAACTTTAAATGTGTCCCCAAGTGGAATCAAGCGCTACAACGAAACTGGCACACATGAGGACCGACCCAGGAAAGGAAGACCAAGAGTCACCTCTGCTTCTGAGGATAAGTTCATCCGAGTCACCAGCCTCAGAAATCGCAAGTTAACAGCAGCTCAGATCAGAGACCAGATGAATGCCACACAGAGTTCTAGCAGCAGACCCATCTCTAGAACAACTGTTAAGAGGAGACTGCGCGAATCAGGCCTTCATGGTCAAATAGCTGCTAGGAAACCACTGCTAAGGAGAGGCAACAAGCAGAAGAGATTTGTTTGGGCCAAGAAACACAAGGAATGGACATTAGACCAGTGGAAATCTGTGCTTTGGTCTGATGAGTCCAAATTTGAGATCTTTGGTTCCAACCGCCGTGTCTTTGTGAGACGAGAAAAGGTGAACGGATGGATTCCACATGCCTGGTTCCCACTGTGAAGCATGGAGGAGGAGGTGTGATGGTGTGGGGTGTTTTGCTGGTGACACTGTTGGGGATTTATTCAAAATTGAAGGCACACTGAACCAGCATGGCTACCACAGCATCCTGCAGCGACATGCCATCCCATCCGGTTTGCGTTTAGTTGGACGATCATTTATTTTTCAACAGGACAATGACCCCAAACACACCTCCAGGCTGTGTAAGGGCTATTTGACCAAGAAGGAGAGTGATGGAGTGCCGCGGCAGATGACCTGGCCTCCACAGTCACCGAACCTGAACCCAGTCGAGATGGTTTGGGGTGAGCTGGACCGCAGAGTGAAGGCAAAGGGGCCAACAACTGCTAAACACCTCTGGGAACTCCTTCAAGACTGTTGGAAAACCATTTCAGGTGACTACCTCTTGAAGCTCATGGAGAGAATGCCAAGAGTGTGCAAAGCAGTAATCAGAGCAAAGGGTGGCTATTTTGAAGAAACTAGAATATAAAACATGTTTTCAGTTATTTCACCTTTTTTTGTTAAGTACATAACTCCACATGTGTTCATTCATAGTTTTGATGCCTTCAGTGAGAATCTACAATGTAAATAGTCATGAAAATAAAGAAAACGCATTGAATGAGAAGGTGTGTCCAAACTTTTGGCCTGTACTGTATTTTTAGTTGCAAATGTGAGTGAAACGCTCACACTGTCGAGCCCTGTGCTTGGTGAGTTAAAACTAAGGATGCACAGTAAAATGGGCACATCATCGGTATCAGCCAATATCGGCTTTAAAACCCAACATGCTTTTGCTTATTTTGCACAATGAATAAATATTACATACATTGAAAAGTATTCTATTTCATGTCTCCATCTGCTGGTGGGCCATCACGATAAGAGTATATATGCACAATATGAAGTTAATTTCACTACAGAAGAGACTTCATGATCACTAAAATGTATATATCGATATTGATACAAAAGTTGAGTTATTTTAAACACGTATTGCAGTGTATGACATGACATTTGTGATATACGTCCGGTCATGTACGTCACATGACATAAGTTAATGAAGTCAATCTAAAACAGACCTACAAGTGTTTTTCGAATAGACACTATGCTTGTAACAAGCAGAAACTGACACAGTGTCCCTGACCATCCAAAATTTAGGCTGGGGGGGTACATAGATCTTTCATAGATGTAGGGCCACTTACCAGGTGTCATATTTGACAAATTAGGAGTTAAAATGTGTTGGCTGGGGGCTTTTGCAGAAGAATCAGGGGATCACCAAAGTCATGAGGATTAATCCTCTGGGAACTATATTTGTACCAAATGTCATGGCAATCCTTTCAATAGTTTTCAAGCTATTTCAGGTAGAATGGTTAGATCAACCAAAATATAAACTAAAAATATGATCATCACTGACTAAGGATTATAGTTTCTTCTTTCTTATTTTTAATAAAAGTGTTCCTAAAATCACAATCCATTTCTGTCCTTTAAATCACCCAGTACAAAATCTTTTTTACTCAGGAGACTTGAGAAAACAGTTGTTGGGAAATGGTCAGTGAGGTCTGATTAACAGTCCTAACCTGGTCTGAATATGGGCCCCATATTTCCTCGGCATTTGAACTTGCGACACATAATCATACTGTCTTATTGGACCATTCATTCAAAAATTGTCATCTGGCCTGCAACATAAAAGCCCTGGCCTCTAACCTGCCCACCTATGGCTCCATCCCCGGCTTTCACAGCATCTTGAAATATCAAATGCATAATTCACATTTCTGCACAATGACCAGTTAAAAAACAACAACACACTCCATCTGAAGCTGTTATTGCTTATACTAAATCACAGATGGCTGTACAGACAAATTGGTCTGACCAGAATGGGCCGAACAGGGTGGAAGAAATGGCCGTTCAGTGCTCAACAAACAGGCCACACGCGGGAATAAATAGTGAGGCACACGCACACCGCTCTAGTTAAAAAGCCAGTACGCGGTGGCTGCAGAGGTGATGAGCTTTTTTTTTTTTTTTTTTTTTAAAGCCTAATGGAGTGTTTGCTACTATGTTTACCAGTCTTAAACATGTCATAAGCAACGCTAATAGGGTCAGCTCTGCATGTCTGGGGTCAGTGCCAACATCAGTGAGAGCGAGCGAGGAGGAGAATCACAGCTTGGTGCGATAAAATCTTCACCACCTCAGAGCTTATGCACTTAGCGTCCTCAGTTTAAGCTATGTGCATGTTGTATATCACGTGTAATATAAACTGTGAAGTGGGAAATATTGACTGTATGTCACCTGGTAAATGTCAAATATTGACATTTACAAGGACAATTATGAGAATAGAGGCACGGATATTTCTTACAAGTGTCGCACTGCAATAACATTCAAGGTCAAGGTTCAGGTTGCCATTGGATACACAGCTATGCAGATTGTAAGCTGTTAAAAAAGGGAGAAATAAAAAGTGCTTTCAGTATTCACTTTCAAAGGTAATAATATGGTTATCCAAACTGTGTGAGGATTATCCACATTTCATACTGGAGGAATGAAGTTTAGCGAGTTATCACACCTGTCATCAAGCTTGTTGCGATTACAATCGCCTGTGTGCATGTTTGCCACGCAGAGTGTGCACGTGCATTTTCCTCCAGCTTGTGTAGTGTGTCTAGACATGAATCCAAGTGGCCAAGATGTGCGTCAGTGTGCCTGACTCATTAGGACACATTAACAGTGATTTCATTGGGGCTGACGCCAACGTCTCCGTCTCATCCCAAATGAGATGGGACGCGATGACAGCACACACACACACCAGAAAGGGATAGCTCCTTTGAAAGACAGGGAAAAAATAGTCCAAGCTGAAGAAACAAGATACTGTGTGTGTGCGCATGTGTGTGTGTGTGTGTCTGTGTGTTTTTTCTTTTTTCATCTCTAGATAACAGAATTGCAGCGTGACAAACTCAAAACCCCTCGCTTTCCGCCCAAGGCCACGTTAATTGCATTAATTTGCTCTGACAATTGCACAACAGGAAAAGAAAAGACAAGGGAGTGGGAGTGTGGCTGGGTTGGAGTGTGTGTATGTGTGTGTTTGGAGCTGAACTGCTCTTGTCATTTTTCAGCGATGATTAAATTAGCAACAAGAGTTCTGTCTGGCTATAATCAATCATTACCCTCTCTCCCGTGCCACCCAATATCACCAAAACCATATTTCCCCCACTTGAGGACAAAATGTTTCTTGATTGTGTGGCACACTTGTCTATAAATATATCAGACAGACCAGTCGCTCCCTGCAGTATTGACTCTGAGGGTTTTTTTTACCTTTCTCACAACGTGATTGTGTGTGTTGGAGGGGGGCTACCTCTGTGTAAATGTGTTTGCTTGGAGTGTGTGTCCAGGGTTCTTTAAAGAGTAAACATCTGTTTGAGCCTTTCTAGAGACAGATCAGTGACCTGAATACAACGAGGCCTTGGCTGGCCAGCAGAGCATTTAGAAATGGTTCAGCACATTAACTGTTGTAAGCACTGATGATCGATACCTGTAAATTTTAAGATGCAGCATGGAATAGTTATAAAATAGTATTCAGTATAAGTCAGTTATGTAGCCGCATACCACACAAGTTCATGTCTTCATCCTTTAAACACTAGATAAGGAAAAACTAAAAAGTAACGCTTTAATGGCAGGAAATGGGAGAATCCTGAGGAACAGCAACAACAATTGGTGTATGAGGGCAGACACAGGAGTACATGATTAAATTAGTTAAATAAAGTATAAATATAGTGTGTAAATAATACATGTTATAAACGGTAGAGTGGGCTTGCTGTACTTGATTCAGGCATGTTGTGAATCCACACTGAGCAGTAGGTACAGAAACAAACAAAATCTGACCATCTTTTGTCTGTCTGAAAAAAAAGTACAATATATTTTACATTTAATTCCAGAACATTCAGAAAGAGCTCAGAAGCACGTGGAATTCAGAGGCTACCATATGATATTAACATTCTCATAATCTGTTCATGTCTCCACAGATATACACTCATTTCCAAAATTTAACCAAATACGTTTCAGGGGAAATGGTACATCCTAGTAAAGCAGAAAAAGTTGCATGGAGGTACTTGTGGTGGATAGTAGTCCCATCTGTGGCTTAGGGTACAAAAACATTTAAAAACACTTAAAGCTGCTTAACTGATTTATATATATTAATAATGGATTACATAACCACTTGTATGTGAAAGTGGTCGCTTGTAGTGATGAACCCACAGAGACACTGCAGTTCCCCTCAGCGTTTAGCATCTTTCAGCTCTTTGTTTTGGTTTTCCACACCAGATGCAACATTAATGATTCATTCTCACCACTTTTATCAGCATTATTTTCAACAACAGCAGACAGCTGTTTTTGGTGAAAACAGCTTTATAAACCCTGGTAAGCAACAGGATGCAACAGCTACAGAGCCAGATCTTTTTCAGTTTTATATATTCTCTTCAATACTTAATTCAGTCTTTTCACTACGTTTTTCAAATACATATACATATACACACAGGCCCGAAACAGGACCTATACATGCATTAACTGGAGAAGATATCAGAGTGAGGGGGCTGCCCATGACAGGCACCACGAGCAGTTGGGGGGTTTGGTGCCTCGGCAGTGCCCTGGAGGTGAACTGGCACTTCTCCAGCTACCAGTCCACGCTCCATATATTTGGTCCAGGTCGGGACTTGAACCAGCGACCCTGCAGTTCCCAAGCCAAGTCCCTATGGGTTGAGTTACTGCCGCCCCAGATCTTGGTTGCAACCAAAACAGCCAAAGGTAAAGTCAGTATTGGACATTCACCAGACGGACAGAAATACAAATCATACATATCATCATACATATCAAAATTTTGTTTACAACCTATTATGTTGCCCCTTGAATGGCCAGAGCAGTAATTGGAAGTTTAAGGTAAGGAAGAGATCATGGTTTGGTCAAGGTTAGGAAATTATTGTGGTTATGTTTATGAAACCCTTACACACCCTTTTATTCTTGACTTTTGCAATAGTTAACCAATGCACTGCTTTGAGTGCTTTCAGTTTCCAGAGCATAACCATAACAATTTAAATCATGCTTTAATTAAAGATTCCTTATACTTTAAACATTAATATAGCAGCAAGCACTTTTTGTTATGTGTAGATATCATAGAGTAATGGAGTAGTGGAGTAAGGGAGCTCACACTCCCATGTGTGTTGTAATCTGGGTTTCTCTGTTCTTTGTTTTGGTAGCCAGGCCAGCTGTGTGTGTATGTTAGTGCATCTGTGTTCCTACCTTCATGTCCCACTGGCTAGCTAAACGCCACCACTCTGCACTGTGCTTTTATGGCATTTACCCTTCATAACGCTGTCCTGACCCTCAGTGGCATGACGGTGTCATTGCAGAAGCGTAACACCCACCCTCTAGTTCCCTTCCTGGTTAACAGCTTGAGCTCTGTTAGCACTGTTGCTGTTGTTGGCACTGTTTTTGTTTTGCTGTTTTTGGCACCATTAGCAACTAGCACTGCTAGCAGCCATTTGGTCTCAGCTACCACCATGTCTGCTAGTGACGTCAGAGATGAGAGCCACAGGCAATCCAGACCCAGACTCTGAATACTATATGTGATATAGCCCCTTTAAAATATTGTTGCAAAAACAAATGATTTATGTTGTTGGAAAATGTTTTGCAGATGAATATTTTGGTACTTTGCAGATGTGTTCATTAAAAAGGTTTCATCATTTCATTGATTAAAAAAAAACAATCTTTATGGCACTGCTTTTCTTTGAAAACATGTTTGCTATTGCAGTTTAGTCTTACATAACCACAGTTTTTTAGAGAGGGTTCTGTAATCCCAGATAGACCCTGAAGAAATTTGATAGAAAAACAGATGAGTCACACAGTTTCTTTAAAATAATCTTTACTTTTGGGGGTTTCCCTGCATTTATGACAACAAATCTGCTGTTGATATGTTGTTGTTTTTTTGGAGTGCTTAACCACTGTATCTAAAAATGATGTTAGATTAGGTAATACTGATTTAGATCACACACAGTATATTCCAAGATCAGTTTTATGGTTCAAACTAATCTTGATAGTTTTGGCCTCACTATACTTGTGATATGTTTTTTTTCTTCACATGAACACAAATCATTTAGTGCAACTAGTGCGTCCCAGTCAGCAGCACGGAGCTCCTTCCTCCTGAACCCGTACATAATGTCACGTCAGAGCCCATATCAACTTGATCGTTGTGTTCGGGGTCATTGCTGGTGGTGATAGTCAGACAGGGGCCATTGCTCGCTGTGGTGCCTTGGTGCCGTGGTGATTTGTAAGCCGATTTGTTCCTTTATTTCCCCTGGCCATACACATGCAGTCACAGGGCCTTTATACTCACAAACACACACCCACACATACACATAGCAAGCAAAACACACAAAGGCCCTCCCAGAGGACAATCTGTTCTGAATCGCATTACAGCCATTTCCCATTCTGTAGGTGGGGACTGGCCCCAGCAGAAATCAAATATTTATCATGTTGTATTAACCCCCACTGCTGCCCTTCACAAACACACACCATAGGTCCTTACACTGCCTCTACACACTGAATTCATTATCCTATTAGGCCATAGCTCAGGCACTGCGGCTGGTGTGTGTGTGTGTAAACAGATGCACATACATGAGAATGTGCCTGTGTGTGTGAACATGGACATACACACACACACACACACACACACACACACACACATACACACAGCACTTCTCATATTGCCAGTAGCCTGTTGTTGTTGGGTCAGTTAGCTTTAATGCAGTATATGTGATAAATAATATAAATCACATCGAGTTCTTCTGTTGATTCCACATGACTGTCAGGCTACTGTACCTCTGATCATTCCAGCAAATCTGCCTGATCGTCACCCATTAAATAATACGAGCATGGGCACCATCAGTCAACATTATCAACAGTCTTTGGATCTCTTGTTTTTAAGGTGCCTGTGAGGTTTTTGTTGTTGTGGTTGTTTTATATGATGATTTATTCATGATTTTATTTTGTTTGATTCTAATCTCATGACATGTATTTGTGTTCTTGTATTTTATGTTGTTAGCCTGTATATCACTGTTTTTGTTGCCTATCTAAAATGAGATTTTCAACCTAACAATGCTTTCCTGGTTAAACAATTGTTACGCAAAAAATGTAGTTGTTTATCTTATATTGTGAGAAGGTAAACATAGAATCACATATACCTCTAGGATGACAAAAACATTGTTGTAGAAAAATTAAAGTGTCCACCTGGAAAGGCAACATCATACTTCCAACAACCATAAAAAATACCACAAAATTACTAATAATACAAATGATATACATTTCTAAAGTTTTCATAGTATGACCTTCTTCCTCTATTATCAAAAATGCCATGTTCAGTTTTACGTATTTTCTGGCATACTGTAAAAGCAGCAGTTCCTACCCTTAGCAGAAATAAGGATTACAAAAAAAAAAGATAATTTCAAAATTGCTGTCTTTGCTGTTTTCTTCTTTCTTTTTGTTTAGTTAATTCCAGTTGCTATATTGCTGAAATATTAACAATTAAAACGATAGCCTCACAAATTATTTTGTACGTTTTTCTACGAAAAGCAATTTACCCAAAGTAGTACATATCCCAGGTATTTTGAAAGGCTGCGATCACGTGACCAACAGCAGTGACTGGTTCAGTAAAAGGGGTAGCAGACCCAGGTGCTTGTAATGAGGCAAGTTTGGCTGGTGGATGGGTCACAAAAAAAAAAAGATTTTGGCCCGGGACTTTCAATTGTAGCTGTGTGTTCAGATCCTTATGGACTCTGAGTGAACTCTGAGTCATTTTCGGTATGTCCTCACCATTTTTCTTTTCCTAAGTCTAACCACAGTAACTTTTATTGCCTGAACCTAACCTCTGTAACTTTACGTTACCTACCCAACTGTATGTTAAGGACCTAATGTCATTCTTGGGGCAAATTCATAGTGTATCATACAAACTATTTTATAAGAATACATTGTATAAACAAAGCCGATGCAAACCCACTTCCTTCTACTGTACAAAAATGAAAAATCTGGGCAATGTGTGCGCTGCTGACATCATTTGGAGACAGAGTCTGCACGATAGTGATCAGGCTGTGGAGCTTCGGTATCGAGGTCCTGCCCATACAACATCCAACATAATCATGATTTAATTGCAGAGGTGAATCATTGAGCCACATCCCCTTTGTATCGCAACCAATAACTCATTAAAACCAAACTTATCAGTTAAATTAACACCTAAACATACAAAAGCAAGATAAAAACTACCTAAAATGACAGAAACCATTTTTGGCAATTAAACTTTTGATGTTGTGCAATGTTGTGTAATGTTATAGTTTGGCTCATGTCTCATCTGCTAACATGGGGGAGGCGGGTTTATGACCCATGCTGAAGGCAGCCATCAGGGGAGGATCAACATTTTTTGGCTTCAATTCTAGGGAGCTGTTATGTCATCAATCTTCATACAGGGTCTATGATTAAAACAAGTCTAATTAATATATTTTTCCGTCAGCAGTGGCAGCATTGAGCGCAGGCTGTCTTCTTTCATTTTTCATACATTTTCCTCCAAAAATATTTCACCAACATTTGTGCATTTCCCACATAATGATGAGCTGGTTTGTGCATATCCAATATATTTTTGAAGGGCTGTGAACATGTGACCAAGGTGATGTCTTGGCAGTTGATGGGTCAGAAAACATAGGACTTTCCCCCACATTTAACTTCCCTCAGGAGACGTGTGTTCATAACCATGTGAACTTTGAGTCATTTTAAGGTACACTGTCACCGTGTTTCTTTTCCTAAATGTAACCATAGTAACTTTAGTTGCCTAGACCTTACCTCCATAACCTATACGTTCATTATATAACTTAACATTAAGGTCATAATGTCATTCATGGGGTGTTAATTGATTTATATCATATGAACCGCTGTGTGTGCATTTTCATGGGTTATCATAAGAACCATTGTATGTTGCTGAGTGAACTGCTGCTGAGGAACACGAGCTAGTTCAAAACAGTACCAGTGGCGAGTGTAGTGGTTGCTTTGCACAGATTTTCCTGGGAAATAAAATATCAATTTAACTTCTATGAGAAGACACATCCTATAATCCTTATCAAAGTGTGTGTCTTGATGGAGGTGATTCAGCCCAGGGTGAGAGGACTGACATTCCCTGTTGTATCACCGTTCAGTTACACACTTATAATGCTGGAGGACTGCTTTATTATCCAAGCTAAGCATGGGCCGCTGGAACATCGGTCCACCGGGGACACGTGGATGATTTCAGTGTCCATGTTCTCATCAATTCATTGATGAGTCCACCAGTGCGGCCTCAAAAACTGTCTCTGTATTCATTGAACTTCCAACGACACAATAAAAAGTTTGTCTGGTTTGGCTGTTGAATACATCTGAATGTCTATTGAATTTCTGCAAAACAGACATTTATCTTCCTCTGAGAGTCCCTGCCTGGCCTGGAGAGAGAGGGGAACTGAGAGAGAAAAAGACAAAGATAAACACACACACACAGCTGTCCTCTTTTTGGGGCTCTTCTGCCCTTCTTTCTCTTCACCTCACCTTCTCTCTCCAGCAGCAGTATCAGTGGTGGATACATCACCCAGCCACACATTGTTATAATCAATAAGCTGGTTGTTATGGTGATCAAACTGCATCCGTTTTTTTCCACCCTGTGGCAGGTCAAGACTAATGTACCTTGTCACCGCATGTGATGATAAAGTGTCTTATTACCCAACAAGCAGGAATTTTAAGATTACTATGAATATCTTAAGGAATCAATCTGACTCTGTTCAGTCTTTGCTGCTTTTGACCTAGTTGGACGAATGTTTGTTTGTGTGCCTCTGTGCATGCTTGTTCTCGTGCATACATATTTGTATGTGTACGCATGTTTGTGGCCAGGAGGTTGTGTACTCGTGTTGTTCCCTGCTGAATGAAACAAATTGAATCAGAGCATTTTTGTGCATCCCTGCATGTATATGTGTGTGTGTGTTTCTGTGTGTGTTTGTGCAGCTCGGTAACTTTTCCTCCTCTTTGTCCTAAACTCTCCATACTGGAGGGTAAAAAGGCAATTAGAAGCCGTGAAAAACAACTGCAGCGTCTCCCGCCAACATTCATCTCAGTCCTGCTGCTACAAAAGCCAACTGGTCGGGCCGTCCACCCCTGTTAGCTGCGAGGTGTTAAGGACAGATTTATCGATGTAAATATTTTGACTCCTTGACTTTGGAGATAACTCCAACTTTACGAGGTAATATTTCCACCCGTTCTTTTTTTACATTAGGTGAATATTGCACTTAAAACTCCACCATTTAATTATTTGCACCGGCCCAATAAACATGACTTTATGATGTCCATAAATCAAGCAAACAAAAACACACTTCACACTGTTAATCTCACATATTCCACCATAAAGCAGCATCTATAAAAAAAAGATGTGTTTTACACCAAATGTGTGTCGCTGAATACCTTAAGTAAATGTAATAAATGTGGCAAGCATGGTGCATAAATCTCACATGCTGCATGTTGTTAATTTGATACATTGGGCAATAATTTGTTATAAATAATTGTTTATTAGCCGGACCATCCTGGACTAAGGCCTAATGATATGTACTTTGCAAGTTTTAAGGGAGGTTCCAATCAGCGCACAACTTTCCAGCAGCAGGAATGTTTATTAAAAGGAAAGATGGAATTATTGCCATTTAATTATTCGTATAATTCAGGATAACTAATCATTAAAATGATGAAACAAAAAAAATGTAACTGCTTCTCCGCACATGGTTTTAAATACTCTAGCTGAAGGATTTTTCAACTGTCTAAAGTTTGATTATATCCCTGTTAAACACATTAGCATGGAGGGTTTCATATGGCAGCTGTCCTCAAATTTCCCTTTAGAAGTATCATATTTTAACAAATGAACTCTTAAGTTCCACTGTGCGTACAGGGCTCTGTTTTGGTTGTAATGAAATGGAAAACAAATGGAATCTGCCAACCATGATGTTTGCAAATGTGAACAAGTAGCCCACATATGGCCCGCTCTCCGCTATCTATTCACTTATTTATTAATTCACTTCATTTTATTCACCCGCTCTCTTGATCAATAAGTAATTAATTTCCCTGGCTGAGGGAAAACAGGCCCTATAATGTCGCTAATGTCGCTCCAGCCTCTGACTTTCCTTTTTTTTGTTTGAAACTTCAAATTTAAATTAGAGAGCGTGAGAGGAAAGGCGATAAATAGATGTCTCTCGCCTCGATTTCTCTTAGCAGGGAATGAGTGTTTCTTTGGCTCTGTTCTTCCTTACTGATAGCGGACAACATCTCATGATAATATTACATTTGTTTTGTTGGAGGGGAGCCAAGGACGGAGGAGTGGGAGAGCAACTTTGAATTGAGTTACTGTACAGTTAAGTTACTCTTAAGATAGAGTCTTTTTTTTCCTTTACTCACTTACTTTCAGCTTCTTTCTCTTTCATGGACACACTGCCTTCTTTGCAAAGTCAACTAAACACATTTAACTTCAAGTAAAGATTATTCAATTTTATTTAAGAATCCAATTTTAGATTTTAAAGCATTGCTGCAATACATTCGACCAGGAAATACTTGCTTTAGTGTTTTATGCCTTTTTCTGATTTAAAACTTGAAAATGACTTCAAACACCTGAATCATCTTGAGATGTGCCAGATTCATTGAGATTATAAAGGGCAGTCTCCTACAGAAGGAGGAGGGGTCATCAGCTAACACTTAGCACAACTGAGGTGACAGAAGACGCCTCTTTGAGCACAATACAATGCAAAATGTTCCCAGGTTTGAAACTGATTATAGACGTTTTTAAAAATCAGACTTATCACCCTTGAGACCCAGCAATTCATATTTGTCCTCTGTTGGGGACATGGCACCGAGGCCTTTGTTTTAAACATCATACATGCAGTCTATTCGAATCTTGATGTACTGTGTAAAGCACATCCTGGGCTTTCAACTGATGTGACCAACAGAACACATCTTCTCTCTTTTCGAAATGGGTTGAGCTGCAGCAAACATATTGTCTGACAGTAAGATGGATAAGTGATGAAATTTACAGACAGTTTTTATGTTCTTCATAATGATGTTGTTTTTTATTTATGAGAGTCTTAACTAGGGTATGTTACGTTAGGTTTTTAGAAGGGCATGTTAATTTAAAGCCTTTCAAAATACACATTTTCTCAGGAAACAGAGAACAAAGAGAAGCAGGAAGATTTTGTTGAAAATGACTGAGGAAGAGTCTGACAGATTATTTGGCTTGTGTACATGCACACTATGTATAACCAGTTGAAAGTATGCACAGTACCTTTAATATTACATTTCTTAAAGATGAATATGATTTGCCCCGATGTCCACTTAAAGGGACAATTTGTAAAACATAAATAATTCTAAAAAAAAAAAAAAAAAAAAAAAAAATAGTGATTACTTATATTATGATGAAAAAAAATTAAAATCTTTTATTTGTGTGTCAATAGGTTGAGGCCCCTATTGGTTGTTAAGCTCTCTTTTCTTTTTTTAACTCTTCCATGTCATGTTGATAGCTGATGTGAATAAGAACAAGCATAGCATGGGAGACCATTTTCCTGTATTGTTTTTATGATACAGTTTATTACAATCAGGTACATTACTGAAGGTTAAGCAATGTTCTCAGATTGACTTGAAGGATAAGGCCAAGTTTGTTCTTATTATTGTGAAAAAAGACAAAAAACAAAAAGAATCAAACTGTTGCGCTCAGCTCCAAGCCCACCGATTCCTGTTGAAGACTTAGATCTTTCAAATGGCTTTAATTCAAAAAGCTCAGCAATTGTAGTTTGGGGCATTGTAGTTTTTAGTAATCTTTACTCAAACAAGAGTCTTGGGGAAAAGACTGATACACATTTGGAAGTAGGTATTTCCAGCAGAAGAGTGTATTTGGGATTGACTCCAAATAAACTACAGTGTTCATGGTAATGAAAGGACTTGCCATCAAATGTGGCTCATTTATGTGCTTTAGATAGTTATTGGACACCAGTGGATCTCAGTGGCACAGAGTATTAAGGTATATCAGGGTATGGAAACACACAAAAAGTTCATTGTTGCTTTTGGTCTTCTTACAGGATCGGTTGACATGACAAAAAAAACAATAATTTTAATTTTGTTTAGTTTACCACTGTGTAATTACACTTACAGTGACCTGAACAAGAACTCACAGCACCAAGAAAACATTTCTAAATTCAAATAGCAACGCCACCATTCATGGCAAGTAAACCTTAGCAAACACACTGGCACTTCTCGCAGCAATCACCTCCACTCCACCGCAGCTCCGCAGAGCCTGCTCTCCTCCAATTCCTCCGTAATAACATGATTCATATATTTGATATGGCCCAGATAGATCATGAAGACACATTATTCCCCATTCCTCAGGTGAAAGCATTATTATGCTATGTTGTTGTTGCTGTTGTTGTTAGTGCTGGTGTTTTGGTGTAGAGGTCACACTATTTTTCTTTTCCAGGTGAACCGTGGCTGTAAGATTGGCCGGGGCAACAGAAAGAGAAATCACACCAGAGAGGAAGGGAAATCGGATCAGCGAGCACAATAAAGCAGCAACTCCAAAGAAAATGACCTGGGAAGCAAGCCACATGCCCACCTCTCAGAGGGTGTGTGTGTGTGTGTGTGTGTTAGTGGAATATATTTTTAGGGGAAGAAGGACTGCGATACATATAACTACAGGCTGTCGTTTTGTTTGCTCACTCCCGTGGCAAAATGGAGGACATACATCGTCTCTTATTGCCTAAAAATAAAAAAAGAAAAGAGCAGAAAAAAGGGGGGCCCACAATGCAATTCCAGTTGCCCTTGGGTGTGGCATGGCGCTGGTCACTCAGGGAGTGTGCTGCAGGAGTCACATGGCTCAGATGGATCGCATCAATTTGCCACAAAAACAATCCCCCCACCCCTACACCTCTCTCTCTTTCCCCTTCCCTCCTTCATATATTCTTCCTTCTTCTTCCCTCTTTCTCTACCTTCTCTCAGCCCCTCAGTCCATCATCACATAATATAGGAGAAGAACAAAATCCACAGCCTGACCTCTCTCTTCATCCCCGCTTTCTCACTTTTTCTCCCTCGGCTACTCTCTTCATCTACTCTGCACATTTTCGTTTCGCCTCTCTCATCCTTTTCTTTGTAACATGTCCTCCTTTTTCTGTCAGTCTCCCTTTTTTACTGTCTTATTCTCTTCCGTATTCACCATCTCTCTCTGCTTAACAACATTTACATTTGCAGTAATAATAAAATCTATTACCTGATCTGTCCCTCAGTTTTTCCATCTCATGTTTCTCTAAATTGTATCTCACTTTATGTCGTTCAGTTTTGTGTATTCCAAATGTCTATCGCTGGTATGTTAAAAAAAGAAACTCATGTTAGCACAAGACATTACCCAAGCTTAACATATTAAACAGATGACTGATATTGATGAAACTAAAAAATCACTACTATTAGTGTTATCAACAATAATATAAAAACACTCAATAGCAATTTGGTTCAATTCAAATTCTTTCTGTATGTTTCTGTCGCTCTCTGCCGCACAGCTGCCACTGACCAGAAGGTTACTACTGCCACCCTGTGGTCATCTTTGGAATAGCATAAGGGAAGTACATAGTGTAAAACTGAGGAAGATGCAGATGTTGAGTAGAGGAGGAAATTTGCACCAAAAGATGAATAAAGATTTTATGTTGATATGATGAGTGTTTCAGTTTAGTTAAAAGACTTATTTACAGGGCTGGGAGCTGCATTTCCTGATGTGGCCAACCTGGTATGACTATTACATTGCATAACTAGTAAACTTTACATCCCTGCGTATTACCCAAACAACAAGCCAACATAACAGAGTTTTTCTTCATAAATAAACTGGGTAAGTTTTGTAAAAAGTGAAGAGAACTGTGTGAAAGAAATAACGACATCATTGTATTTGTAGTTTTGCTGTACAGTTGTTAGCAATGCATCTGAACAGTGGGGTTAAGTATAATAGATGGAACATTTGCAATCTCTGCTCAACTTCTTGCAATTTTAAATGGAAATGTTTTCTAAATCAAATACTTACTTTTCATTATGGTGTCATGTGAAGACAACAGTTTTGTTTCGAGATATTTCTCTTTATTTATCCATTTAAAATGGGCAGGGTTCTGCTGCCGACTTATTTCTGCACACCGATTTAGAATTTGGCCAAAGTCAAATCTAACAGCCTCACACCTACAGTCCTGACAAAGTAGATTTGTGTGATATTCTTACAAAATATTAAGATATTAGATCTTTAATGTTTTGACCTTTCAGTTTGACTGATGCTCAGAAATAAACATTTAATGTCATAGAGAAATTCTTGAGATTTCAGCGTCTTTATGTAGCACTAAATGTTTATGTATCTTGAGATTACATCCAAGCCTTTGAATACAGATGAACAATGTTTTGTCTGGCATTGGGGCAGCTTTGTGAAGTGAGGAAACGACTCTGATGATGTTGAAATGGGGCTTGCAAACTACAAATATATAACAGAAAGTTCCTGTTTACAAAAATGGAGGCATAGAGCTTGAAAGATTTGGCAGGGAGGGGTGAGAGTAACAAGGTTGTAATGGAAAAGTTAGTGAGATGCAATATGGGAAGTGTAGGAATGTTTTTGGCACTTCACCCATACAGGGGACTGAAATTAGGATATCTCTAACTTTAGAAGTGATAAATCTCTGGAGTGTAATTCAAAGATTTATTGACAAATGGCAACTTTGAAAAATCTTACTCAAGGTCCACTTACTAGCTTTTTCCATAACTTTCACAGTCTTCTTCAGCAGCTGGAGTTTGGTCAGATTGTCATAGGGATAGCTCAGCTGTCTTCATGTGACCTTGGTATGGAACAGTGCCTTGTGTTGAAATGAGCAAATTCTCTGCAGAAGAAGACTGAGAGATGCAGTTAAAAGCTTAAGAAAGCAAGTAAGTATACCTTAAGTTACATTTTTTGGGTTGTTAAATTCCTCTCATTTTGCTTTGTGCTGGGACCCATGAGCCACTGAGACACATATCTCCTTCAAGTGATGTGTCCAATGCAAACACATGTTAATACAGGCTAACTAAACCCTCAACTACACTACACTACTTTTCCCTCCCCACATTTCTGATTTCAGGCTCTACAATGTGTCCTCTCTTTCCCTTGTTCACATTCAATCAATCCCTACTCAGCCCTGCAGTTGGGAAAAAAATAATAAACCCTGAAATAATAGCTTAAACTGAAGTATTACTTTAATACTTCAATAGAAATAACCTGGTTCCAACATTTTGAAAGGAGCAGGCTCAGATGCCTGAGGCTACACTGTAATGTGTGAGTGAAAGTATATGGGCTGTCACTTCAGATTAGAGAACAGCCTCAGTGTGCCTTTGACGGAGAGGCAACAGGGGTAATAGAAGGTGGAAGGAATTACAGTTCATAAAAATCACATATGAATGGACATAGCCAACAATGAAAGATGTCATTTTCAGCACAGGCTTGTTTTACACCAATTGGGCCTGAATTACACTGTGTGTGTGTGTGTGTGTGTGTGTGTGTGTGTGTGTGTGTGTGTGTGTGTGTGCGTGTGTGCGTGCGTGCGTGCGTGCGTGTGTGTGGGCATGCGCATGCGTGCGTGGTAGTCAGAGGTTTTGTGTTTCACATCTGCACATCTGCATTACTTTTATTGCAAATTATTTGACAATTGACATTCACAAATAATTAACTTTGAATTATACAGCTCTAACTTTCTTTTTTTTTTTTTTTTACAGTTTTTACATTCTGATCATCAAATATTTGACAGTCAATCTAAAACAGTCATTGAAACCCTTGTTACATTTTTTGTTTGAATTCGCACCTTTGGGGTCTTTTTCCTCCTGTCTGCTGTCTTTCCAAGTGGTCACATGGTCTTTCCCTTGTTGTCAGCTGCCCTTTTCACAGCAGTCACTAGCTGGGCTAGTTCTGAATAAACATGACAGACAACTAACTCAGAGCATCTGGAATTCGTTAACTCAATTTGTGTTTATTTTTTATGCAAACAATAAGGTTCCTGTGTCACCTTTCAATTGATACATACCTACACATGCAGAAACATAAAGCTTAAGAAATGTATATAGTGCTCCTACCTTTTCAAGTAATGTAGTTGCTGAATATTAACTACCAAAATAAAGAAAAATTACCTTTAGAGAAGCATTCATTTTGGTGGTCTTCTTTGTCCTTTTAATCCTTCAAGGCAGTTTGTGATATGTCTTCTATGTGCTATGGGATTTAGATTATTGGTTATGGTTAGGAAAAGTCCACATTTTGGCTTTAAATAAAAGCAGCAATGTCTCTGTAAAAAACAACCACTTTCCATGCCTAAGGAGACACAATGTATCCTTATACAAAATTTCTTATGATATCCTACAAATTAGGCTAGCACCCCAGGAATGATATAACGTTCTTATCTTAAAGGAGCAATAAGTGAAATTCATCATTTCTAGATTGAAGGAATTAAAAAATTGCTATGTGAAGAACTAGAGGTGTAATTTCATCTGGAGTATAACATGACCTCACACACCCTCTCTCTGTGTTGATCTCCAGCGCCTTGTTTACAAGCCGGTCCGGCTGCGCGTTCATGTACATTCATGTGAACGTATTAGCGGCTCTGTCCCAGCAATGGGTCAGGCGTTACAGTTGTGTTAGGTGAGTAGCCCGGCAGCCCAGCTAACATTTGCAATTAGCATTGTAAAATGTAGCCTGGTGGGCAGCCTGGCAGCTGTGTTTAGCTATTCCCCTGCCTACTTCAATGATATATTTGCTGTGATGGAGGCGAGGCTCAGTGACTAGAAGAGCTGGTAGAAGCGCTCCATAGCTGTAAGTTACTCCAATAGCCATAGTAGCTCTAGTGCTAACTCTGGGAGCTAACGCTAACGTCCCTACTGTACTCCGTGAGCCGTGAGCCTGTGAGCCTGGCGGGAGTAGGAACGTTAGCGTGGCAGCTGACTAGTGCTAACGCTAACGTCCCCTACTCTTCTCCGTGAGACAGCCGACTAGTGCTAACGCTAACAGGAAAGCAGGGAAATAGCTAAACACAGCAGAGACTGAGAGTGAGTGAAAGACATTGCTAACTGCTAAACTAAGCCAAACTAAGTTGGCTGTTTAGGTTTTATTTCCTCGCCCCTATGGCGAGTGAATCTGCCTGTAGTGAAACTGGGGCTAACCCGTGCTTCCTCCTCAGGCTCCACTTCACTCAGCTGCCAGCACAGCCAGTTAGCCTCCGCTAGCTTCCCAGCTAACATTAGTCCCAGCTCTCCGTATGGATACAACCGGAGCACCAAGCCCTGGCTTGTTATTCAGGTTAATGTGGGAAGAAGCAGCGGGTATATCGGGCAGCTGAGTGAAGCGGAGCCTGCGGAAGAAACACCGGGACCGTCTGGATGTAATAGTCCGTGGAGATGCTGCGGTGCTGGACTGCACAGACGAGGTGAGTGAGGTGGGGGGTGGAGAGCAGAAGTAGAGGGAGGAGTGGCTCATGACACACTTTGTTTTGGTCTACAGGCAGTGCACAACAGCAAACCTAGCAGTGAAACGATTTCGCTTTTTGCCCCTTTAAAGTTATGTAATTAACGTAAAGTTAGATTTAGGAAGAGAATCATGGTTGGGCACCTTTAGGTTAAGGCAAGTAAAATTACTGTGGTTAGGTCCTGGAAAAGTGTGTGTGTTGTCCCGTCTACTTAAACCTTTTTTTTCTTTTTTTACAGTCGGCTGTCATTTGTCAACTCTGCAGAAACAGTTTCCACAGTGTCTTTGTTTGTCATAGTGTGATGAGCTCATATTTTAGGGTGACCATATTTTGATTTCCAGAAAAGAGGACACTTGGCCCGGCCACGAGATAGCCTACTTAAATGATACTCGCAGTTTACTCAAAGATGCCTTATAATTTTAATATATTTAAAGTTTATATGTATGGATAGAAAATTCAGTTATATTACAAAATAATATCTCTCAAAGACAGAAATTCAGATAGGCCCCTATGGATAGGGGACAAATACACACACTAGAGTGTGGCTACCTGATCCGAGCCCGACGGTCCCAACGGTAGGCCGACCCGACGGGTCGGGCCGGGTTCGGTCAAAAATGTATGAATTGTTTTTGGGTTCGGGTCGGATTCGGTCAGTTTTCAGTGAAAATGTAGTGTAAAAATAAATAAAATCCTATTGTCTGTCCTGTTTATTGCTTGGGCACTGTTATTTACGTGACAACACCTGAACATAACACACACAGACACACACTGGCTGTTTGTTTCTCCCTCTCCCCTCTGGAAGCCTCGGACATCCCGCCACCCGCCTCCACCTTGATTAAATGCTGAAAATAAAAGAGGGAGAGAGGTTTCTCCTATTTTATCTTATTTTGTTATATTTCTCCCTCTCCCCTCGCTGGAAGCTTCGGACCTCCCGCCGCCTGCTCTGGTCTCAAACACGGAGGTCTCCCTCTCCGCAGAGCACCCACGACGCACGCCCGGCCTGTTAAATAGCCTGTAACCATAACAACTGTGTGACACGAACTCAGTGCTTTAGTAATTAAATAATGTTGGGCTCAATTTGGTATCAGACATAACAAAACAGAATAACTGTCGGGTTCGGAAAGGAAAACCGGACATTATCATCAATTTATAAACACCACCGGACGCCCCAGACGTGAAAAGTGGACATGTCCGGGCAAAAGAGGACGTTTGGTTCATTTTCTTCTTTCTTTTCCAAAGTGCTTTTAATTTCACAACTTGTTGAGACATATCATTTAAATAAGAGTAACATTTACATTTCTTATGGTAAAGAAAAAGTGAAAGCATTGATTTACAAAAATGCTACAGAAAACTAGCCTGTTAGATAAGTAAGAAATGAAAATACATTTGTCGTGTATCAACAGTTTATGAAACATGAAAGAAAATGGTTGTTCATATCAATATTTTTGTAACATTGTTTTTAGTGCAGTGTGGTAAAGGGTCATAGTGAAATGCTAAGATATGGCATGATTCCTTCCTGCTACAGCATTGCATTGTGGATCAGGTGGAAATAGGTCGACCTACAGAATCAATGACCTTTTATCATATTGTGGTTAATGTGTATGAGACCAAGGTTAATGATTAGCTACTGTAAATGAGAACTCATCTTTGCTTCCTTTTGGCTTCTTGTGCTGTCTTAAAGCCACAGTGTGTAGGAATTTCTCCCATCTAACGTTGAAATCATATATTGCATTCAAACAGATGGTGCACTCTAGCGCCTCACTGTTTCAAACACGTATTGCAACAACGATAGTTGCTGTGTACCAAAAAGCTATGATAACACTGATGAAACCATGTCATCCGATACTACATGGAGTATTCATTCAGGCTCCTACACAGGCACACGCAACACGAGTTGACAAACCCCCTCCTCACCATGCTGGCTGTGTTTACAATGTAGAACTGTTGCGGCGGGTGTAAATTGAAACAAACCAATCACGTCTTGTCCTTTGACAATTGACAAGTGGCTCAGCCTCACACACCTCATCCCTCTCCTTGCATCACTGCGCGGCTAACAGCTGTTAGCTGCTGTTAGTGGCCAGCGCCGCTACTACCCCGGCACTACTGCAGCATAACAAAGTCCCACTCTTTGAGCATAATGCAGGATCATGCATATGCTGCATCACAGGTGACTGAATCCTTGTCACCAAAGCGCAAAAAGGGAATCAAAAAGGCAACGTGACCGGCAAATTCAAAAAATGAGGGTCTGCATCGGGGGAGCCTTTCCCAGGTGAGACAGCTGCTGAAGGAGAAAGGTAATGCAATCACAGGACAACGCCACTGTTAGCCACTGTTAGCGACGCCGCTAACAGCTAACAGCGGCGCTTTGATGCAAGGAGAGGGATGAGGTGTGTGAGGTTGAGCCACTTGTCGCTGTTAGCTGTTAGCCGCTGTTAGCAACTGGCCGCTGCAGTAGTGCTGGGGCTTCTGCTCCTCTCCTTCAGCTTCTCAGTTACGCAGCTCTGGCCTGGCTCTGTATGTCCCTTGCTGGCGGATGTATTCTCAAGATGGCAGACATTATGGAGCCCCCCAGAGGACTTACCCGCACAATGTACAAAGAAATCCGAAATTTATTATTGGTGGAGGTAATAGTACACCAGTGATGACATATTTATGAATGCAGACATCATTTTTTGCCAATAAACAACTGAAAATGTTACACAATGTCCCTTTAACATATTGCCCTAATCTACACAAGAGAATGTGTCTTTCTCTCCAGCTACATACAATAAAGTTATTTTCACAAAATAGAGATGTTGTTTTCCAGCCAAATCAACCCGGTCTCACTCTGAAGTCGTCGAAATCTTGGGCAGGGACTTGCAGAGTGAGACACTGACGAAAACAGCCATCCGTTAACATCAGCATGGTCACTGTTATAGTTTAACAGCGCTCGGCGGCATCAGGGGGAAACACAGCAGGACATGAACGAAAGTGAAGGTGGCAAAAGTCTGAATAGGGCAGATGGAAGTAGTGGTGGATGGGTCTAGCAGACACCTACTTACCTGGGAGAGCGATGTTCATGTCCCTTAAGATCATAACTCCAAAAACTGTTCTTTTTTTCCTAAACCTAACCACGTGTTTTCGTTGCCTATCCCCATGTGTTAGTTGTTGGAGGAAAAAAAAATTCAATTCGTCAAACATCAAAATACAAAAAGTGTTGTACCGACATCATGTGTTTATCTTGAAAGAGTATGTAAATCTCCTGTGATAACGGAAGAGTAATTTGAAAGAAGACAATGCATGTAACAGGCAGAACTTGACATGGCGTCCCAGAATGTCAACAACCAACACACCCAGGGTACCTGTCACATCGTATCTGGACGTGGAAAGTCCATGACCAAACGTCGATATGTGATGAGGCAGGAGTGTAAATGTGTTGTGAAAATATTGCGTGACTTCCCCATATATTTTCTTCCCTCCCATTTGTCAGTGTAATTGTTACATCCCCGCCAGAGGTCTAGGGGAAGGGAGGAGTAACGCAGTTAAATGGAGGTAACTTTCAAAAAAAAAAAAGAAAATGGTAAGCAAAACAAATTGCCAGGTTAAAGGATGTTTATTTAAACCCTTACTGACAAAAAAGTTAACCAATCTAAATCAGCAAAACTGGGTCAGCTGATCACCAGAGTACAGGTGCATGCTCATGTGCCTGCCACAACCACATCAACACAGACTGAGGCCCTTTCACAGCCCCTTTCTAGGAGATATGGAGGTTTTGCTGGATGACTGAACACACAACTGGTTAACAACTAAATGTCATCTCATCATACTGGACAATGCCTTGACTCCAATTAGGACCATCAGGTTGAAATCAGCTCTTCAGAGCTGGTTGGACCTGAACCATGCAAATGCAGCCTCCACACCACAGACATCAACAAGCACTCCCACAAGACACTTCAACACACCTAGAAAGATGCTTGGCTGAAGTAAAAGAAGTGGCTGATTGTGGGTGACTCCAATGTATCCAGAAACCCACCTTTCAAAGTACCAGATCTACAAACTGACAGATTCCCAAGGGCAACCTTTAGAGATCCTGAAGCCACATTGGCCAAGGGATTCCTCCACCACAGTGAAAAAAGTGATTCTGTCTTTTGGCCTAAATAACAGAGCTCAGACGACTAAAGGAACTACCATCAAACAACTACAGAGACCAAAGACAGCAGAAAAATTCATGTTTCCTCAAGCAAAATCAGGATACCTTGAAAACTTTTCCAGGTCTCTCCCTTACAGGGAACAGACTAACATGCTACACCTCAACCAATACATCACAAGCAACTGTGAGTACATACCTGAACTGTTAAAAAAGCCTTCAGAGCAGAAGAGGGCCATGTAAACTGGTCAGGTCTTACAGCACTGTGAATGTAATAATATTAGTTTGAGGATGTAAACCAGACGTTCCCAAAAGCCTGCCTGTACAGAACAGAATAAAAATGTGACTGTGTTGTCACAAAATACTTCATTTGTCTCAATTTGGTCTACCTAACAATGATCTGAATTTTATTCCCACTGAAGTTTGTGATAAAGACATGATGGAACAAAGTAGCTATGTGGATGTGATATTCAACAGCATAATAGGAGATTAAAATAAGCATCTTATTACCAACATAAAGATGATTCAAAACCCTCGTCATTCACTCCCACATCAGATTAAATTCCTCTAATGCAAACTACTGGTTGAGGTTAGCTATTTGTAAGTTTGCCACTTTACGTTGTAACACCACCCATGTAATTTATCTGCTGTTCAACAAATACTAAAGGCCTAAAGGTCGAACATCTCAAAAGAAAATAAAAAACTGACACTCTAAAATGTATTGGAATTGAAAATGTGTGGCTCAACCACAGAACCACAGGAGTGGTCCGAAAAAAAGGAGTGACATTGGATTTATAACAACAACAACTAGTTACCTCCACCAATGAGGTTATGTTTTTGCTGGCGTTTGTCTGTTTGTTTGTTTGTTTGTCTGCAAAATAACTCAAAGGTTGATAATGTCACAAGGAAAAGATGATAAAATTTTGGTGGTGATCGGTTGAAGCGAAGGGGATGAAATAATAAAATGGCGGGAAATCCGAGCTGCTTGACGGAGGTCTGTGCTCTCCGAGTGCTCTAGTTTAGTTTAGTTTAGTTTACTTTAGTTTAGTTTAGTTTTATTTGCACATAATAATAAAAACAGACAGTATAAAATTTACAAGATTAAAAAAGAAATGTGCCGGAGAGATTAGAAGCCACTAAAGGCATTTCAAAGAACCTCTCCTCAATTAAATCATACAATAAGGATAAGAAAGATTAAAAAAAAAAAACTTTATCTTGCTGGTATGAACGAGGAAAATAGCACGTTTCTTTCTTTGTAAACCTGGTGAATCTTAATAATCATTTTTTCCAGTTTCTATTTTAGTGAAAGTTTTTTGTTGTTGTTTGTTTGTTTGTAGGTTACTGTAATATTATGTTTGCAGGGAATTTTATAAAATTATTCAGAACTATATTCCACTGAATATCACATGTGGTTTGAATACAACTGAAACATCTTTTGGGTGATACAATTTTCTTTTCCTTGTTCCCATGTTGTTGTTTTTTTCTTTGCCAAATACTGGTTTGATTTGTTGTATGAATTGTGTGAAACCTGAGGTCCACAGTGATAACCATGGCTGTTTTATAAATATGTTTCTTTTATTTCTGATTGATAGGTGTTTAGAGTTTCAATATACAGCAATTGAAAGTACGTTTACAGTTTATATAGTAATAATAATATTGGGGAGGGCATAGAAGCCATAAAATAAACCTATTGGAAATGAGTTTGACCAGTTATGATTTTCAATTTAATAGAGAGTCTTTTCTGCAAATCAAATGTACAGCTATGGGCAAGAAATTTGCCTCTGCATATGCTAACATTTGTCATGCCTGGATGGGAAACCTCTGCGGTGGGAGCATGCACAAAGAAGCCTGTACATTATTATAGCTTTCAGGATGATATCTGAGGTGTTTGGATGCATTCATGGGAGATTTTGATACATTCTGAACAACCATAATGCCTCCATCAAGCTTAAATCAGCCACCAACCTGACTTCTATGGATATTTTGGACACCACCACATTTAAAAGTACAAATATCCATGACACCCACAGATGGGATATTTAAGGATTTTTCAAGGAGACACTCGTGCTCTGCTCCACAAAACATGTTACCACACTGAGCACTCTTACTCTGGGCTGGTTAAATCACAAGTGTTAGGATACCATGGGATTCAAAGAAAGATTTACAGGCCACTAGGGTGTTGTTTTTGTGTTTGACCACTAGAGGGTACTCCAGGTCTCTCCTCAGAAAATGCTTCAAATCCTTTCTGCAGACCAGGCCTGTGTTGTACATGAACATTTATTAGAAGTACACACTTTACATCAGCAGTGACACTTGTCTGAATGATTAAAACTGAATTAAATAATTTCACAAGAGTACCAGTGTGTTGCAGGGCTGCTGAGTCACTGCAGATTTCAGAGAAAATAGAAATCTGCAAGTCAAACTTCTCTCAAACCCAAAAAATGAGGGTCATGGAGAACTTCATTTGAGCTACGGCTCTAAAAATTGTGTCTATCTAATAATAAGTAAACAGTGTGGTTTACAATTTGTGGGCTAAACCGGCTACACTATTTTAGCTAGAATTTTCTAAACACAGATATAGTATTTTTAAATATGACAGATACACACACACTGTACATAATTTTTAGGAACATAAATACTTTACATCCTAGTTTGGAATAGTAATGGACTGTGCATTCAAATTGCAATATTACTCAAATTCTTGATATCCTAAACTTAAGTATGAACAAAAGAAAGATGAGAAAACTGATGCAGACATAGATTAGTACCTGCAATTGAAAGAATGACAATTCCTAAGGAGCCAACTCTGTTGCTTTTCAGATCTCAGCGTCAAAAGTCTCAGTGACAGTGGATTGTGGTCAGACCTGTAGAATAAGTTCAACATCATTATGTGGTCACCATACTGGAAATGGTTGACTGAAGTACCAAGCACCACCCATCAGCTGGAGCAAACTCTTCTTATTTTACAGCTAAACAGTACAAAAATATGTTTCTGAAAACATTAGGCAATGCAGTTACAGAGTCTTGATTCACAGTAGATCAGTAAGGCCACTGGAAGCACTCTGATGCAATCGAGTAAACAGGCAAATATGATTTTGTTTCAGAGAAGATGATCATTTTTTTGAGTAACACAATACAGCTTCTAATAGTTAAAGATTATTATAGATAGGCTACATAACTGATTGTTATACAGATAATTACTTACTCAGTAACTGGTGAATTAATATCACATTTGGTTGGGATATGACAAAAACTAAATATTGTTCATAAATGTACAAACTCTATCCCATCATGCACTTTTTTGCCAGTCGAAGTCAAACATGAAGACAACACATACCTTGACATAGCCTCCTGCTCCTTTGAGATTCTTCAGAATTCATTGGTTCCCCTCTGTACTCCACCACAAAGTCTTTTAAATATGGGCTTTGGAAAACATGCTTTGACCAGTGCACACAGACACATATAGAGTCCTACAGTTACACTGCTGAAAGCTTTACAATTATGTTTTTATGCATCCCTAGAAGCCACATAGGTAGGGACTATTCCTTTTTCTAACATCAGTAATCAAATGACAAGATGTCACTAAGAAATGGTGAAAACTCAAAAAAAAAAAAAATAATGAAAGAAATAAAATAATACACTACCTTTGATTTGATTTGTGCTTCCTCTTGATACACTGACTGCATTTAGAAAAGGATTCAGTCTTTCTTTAGGCACAAAGACAATTAGCCATCTTCTTGAGGATAGGAGAAAAAAATGCACAATGTATTCTCAGGAAGACCTGAGCTCTGATAGAACTGCAAAACATTAAATCACACTCAAATGAAGACACACACCCCATAGCTTTAAAAGAGTTTATCTATTCCTCTTCCACGTCGGCTATCTTGTTCAGGGATGTGGTAGCATGTTGGTGTCCCAAAGGGACAGGAGGTTACCTTTGTCTTTTTGCAGCCATTGATAATCCTGTTATCCAATATAATACAGTTTTAATTTGCCCTCAACATAGTGACTTCATCACACGCCATTGTTTGTTGTGTTAACCTTAGTATTTGTTTATGGTGTTTCATATCATTGGCCCATAAATATTTATCCATATCTCATAATTATCAGACTTTGATCCTCTGCCGGACCCTCCCTGTGTCCAAGGCTATTCATTTATTTTAAATAGTCTAGACTGTTTAATTGGTCTATATCATCACGCTATTATTAATATAAGCAGGGGATTTTAATACAAAGTGCTAACCACTGTATGTGAATGCATGAATGGGTCAGACCTGCAGCACTGGATTTGAAATTAACTGTAATAAACTGGAGCTTCTGTGCTTTGATTACCTGTTGAGAAACAACATGACCCTCATCCATTTAAAATACCTAGTAGCTCCTCTGAGGTCTACACAGAGAGTGATTTTGTAAAGTACTTTATTACTTCCAAATGAAGGTAAATAATAATATGTAATACATTACATTTTGAGAGTAACTCCCCCAACACTGGCAACTACATAGTCTGATAAATCTTTATAATGATTTTAACATCAAAATGCATAAAACAAAACCAGATCAAAACTACAGACTGACCTTACCTAAGACATTTTTTTACAAAACCCGTCAAAGTCCTGATCATTTTTGATAGGTACCTTAACTAGCTGAACAAAACTAACTCACTCGTAATGATTTAAAACCATAGACATATATACATAGACGCCGCATCGACTGCCTGAGCGCGTCCTCGCCGGCCGCCATCTTGGATGGGTCTCGCTTCGCCTCCACAGTGCATTCACTTCTATTGAGGAAGGAGCTGTATGCACAAGTAAAATAGAATAACTCACTGAATTTTCAACTGATTTTCACGCGGTTTGGTTTGTTACAAATGGCACACATGTAGTTATGATACAGGATGCTTTCGTACATTAAAAATGCGGGATTTCATGCTTTAATACTTCCTGCAGATAGCAACAGCATGTTATTTAGGTCACAACACAGTGCTTTTATTCACCTCAACCCCAGAGTGGGATGGATATATGTATATATATATATATCCAGTACAGGCCAAAAGTTTGGACACACCTTCTCATTCAATGCGTTTTCTTTATTTTCATGACTATTTACATTGTAGATTCTCACTGAAGGCATCAAAACTATGAATGAACACATGTGGAGTTATGTACTTAACAAAAAAAGGTGAAATAACTGAAAACATGTTTTATATTCTAGTTTCTTCAAAATAGCCACCCTTTGCTCTGATTACTGCTTTGCACACTCTTGGCATTCTCTCCATGAGCTTCAAGAGGTAGTCACCTGAAATGGTTTTCCAACAGTCTTGAAGGAGTTCCCAGAGGTGTTTAGCACTTGTTGGCCCCTTTGCCTTCACTCTGCGGTCCAGCTCACCCCAAACCATCTCGATTGGGTTCAGGTCCGGTGACTGTGGAGGCCAGGTCATCTGCCGCAGCACTCCATCACTCTCCTTCTTGGTCAAATAGCCCTTACACAGCCTGGAGGTGTGTTTGGGGTCATTGTCCTGTTGAAAAATAAATGATGGTCCAACTAAACGCAAACCGGATGGGATGGCATGTCGCTGCAGGATGCTGTGGTAGCCATGCTGGTTCAGTGTGCCTTCAATTTTGAATAAATTCCCAACAGTGTCACCAGCAAAACACCCCCACACCATCACACCTCCTCCTCCATGCTTCACAGTGGGAACCAGGCATGTGGAATCCATCCGTTCACCTTTTCTGCGTCTCACAAAGACACGGCGGTTGGAACCAAAGATCTCAAATTTGGACTCATCAGACCAAAGCACAGATTTCCATTGGGTATATGGGTATGCATTGGGTATATGGGTATGCATTGGGTATATGGGTATGCTGCTAGAACTCTGTGTGGCATTCATCTGGTCTCTGATCTGAGCTGCTGTTAACTTGTGATTTCTGAGGCTGGTGACTCGGATGAACTTATCCTCAGAAGCAGAGGTGACTCTTGGTCTTCCTTTCCTGGGTCGGTCCTCATGTGTGCCAGTTTCGTTGTAGCGCTTGATGGTTTTTGCGACTCCACTTGGGGACACATTTAAAGTTTTTGCAATTTTCCGGACTGACTGACCTTCATTTCTTAAAGTAATGATGGCCACTGGTTTTTCTTTAGTTAGCTGATTGGTTCTTGCCATAATATGAATTTTAACAGTTGTCCAATAGGGCTGTCGGCTGTGTATTAACCTGACTTCTGCACAACACAACTGATGGTCCCAACCCCATTGATAAAGCAAGAAATTCCACTAATTAACCCTGATAAGGCACACCTGTGAAGTGGATTTTGAAATTTTTGAAATTTGAAAAAAGATACAGAAGGATGAGCAGCAGGGGACATTTGCAGCAGAGCTGGTGGAAAAGTGAATATGTGCACAAAGGTGTGCTAGGCAAGGCAAGGCAAGTTTATTTGTATAGTACAATTCAACACAAGGTAATTCAAAGTGCTTTACAGAGACATTAAAAGCAACAAGACACAATTTAAAACAATAAAAACAGTCGATTGAAAAGGGAAATAGAAATTGAGAATGATAGTGATAATAATAAAATACAGTAACATAAAATAAAAACAGGCTCAATACATTGAACCGTCAGGATAAGAAAAGAAGTAGAATAATAAAAGGCATAAATCAGCAGTGTGTAGTTAAAAAATACGGGCAGTAGAATACAGCAGAGTACGCTTCAGTAAACAATAGTGTTTTTAGCCCTGATTTAAAGGAGCTGACAGTTTGAGCAAACCTCAGATCTACATATTATGCTATACATAATATGCTATACTGTGTTTTGTATTGTATGGTGTTTATACAGTATGTTTATACAGTATATAAATATTGTATGTATATATATATATATATATATATATATATATATATATATATATATATATATATGTCTGGGGTTGAGGTGAATAAAAGCACTGTGTTGTGACCTAAATAACATGCTGTTGCTATCTGCAGGAAGTATTAAAGCATGAAATCCCGCATTTTTAATGTACGAAAGCATCCTGTATCATAACTACATGTGTGCCGTTTGTAACAAACCAAACCGCGTGAAAATCAGTCGAAAATTCAGTGAGTTATTCTATTTTATTTGTGCATACAGCTCCTTCCTCAATAGAAGTGAATGCACTGTGGAGGCGAAGCGAGACCCATCCAAGATGGCGGCCGGCGAGGACGTCGGCTCCAATAGGCAGCGGCAGTCAATGCGGCGTCTATGTATATATGTCTATGTTTAAAACTGTGGTCATAATTTAGGGCATACAGGTCTGGTACATTTTTCTCTTATTAACTTTGTATTTGCAATGACGAAATTGGTCACTTTATTTGTAAAATGTCACTCAAACGCCCTGAAAGCACCGACAAGTCGCTCGAAAGTGTGAAGCAGTGTTTTACGAGCAGCATTTGAAAGTAGCATCAGACAACCTGTCAATCAATGCTCCGCGTTGGTCACCTGACCCAAACTCTAAGTCACGTGACTGATATTCCATCCTCGCCATTTTGCAATGTGGGAGAGAGGGAGGCGACTTTTTATGGCTAACGAATAAAACAAAGCAGGTTTATGTGTTGAGGACAAAGAGCGTCGAGACTTTCCGTGTCAGTGAGTATGTTCTTATTAAAATACTGCCGCGCGCTCCTCCGTCACACATTAACCGAAAAGATCATTAAAATGCCCTTGTACATTCATGTGTGGAACTGCTAGCACTGTGTGAGACTCGTGTGTCTGCCTGTGTGTGTGTGTGTGTGTGTGTGTGTGTGTGTGTGTGTGTGTGTGTGTGTGTGTTTGACTAGCAGGCAGCAAGCTGTGAAGCTAACTATGAAGCTAAGAGTGCTGCCTTTGACTCAAATGTCGTGTTTTCTTAATATTGTAATCTTTTTAGGGTCGCCGCAGCTTTAGCGTGTATGCTAACATTAGCCGGTAAATTTGGCCAAGTGGTTTTTCGGTGTTTCAGTGGGAGTTGTGAGGCTGTGCTCAACTTCATTCTACAGGGGAGTGAAAGTGGATGAAATATTTTTAGATCCTGACATAACAGGTGCTCATCTGAGACTGGTTAAAGCACATGATGGTGTCTATACTGACCACAGTCACATTCAACCTTATAAAAATGGATCAAATGTACCACAGCAGCTTTAGCTTTTTATCTTTACAAGCGACAAACTTTTAAGTTACCACACCATGAGTTGTTTTATTTGGCACATTTCCACTGCTTGCATAAGACATTGCTCATAGAAGAAGTTTTTATTGCTGACTGAATTATTCTGGAATCCAGTGTTAATAGTAATAGGTCAGTTTCTGTGTGGTTCCACTTGGCAGAATTAAGAATTATGCTGGATAGTAGCCAATATCTCTTGCATGTGGTAGCCCTTCTCCAAATATGCATCCTACTGTTTTGATACAGTCATACAGAAGCAGAAGTAGGAGAAAGAGGAAGGCCATTTGTGGTCAGAAAGTGAGAAAGAGGAAAGTTTTGGACTTGCAGAGAATAAAGGAATTTAACCACACGAGTTAGGATCATTTCCCTCAGGGTTAGTTTGTAAACAGATGCACATGGTGCACAGTGTTTAGAGGCCTGTGTATTGACTAGCAGTGACAGTGCTTATCATGAGAGTTAAGCTATCATACTTATCATGGTGGTCATTTGGGCTACTGTCCTTTTCTTCTGAACAGCCAATCCCCTCATTAGACCCGTGGTCAATACTGTGATACAAAGTGTCAGTATGGTCAAGTGTTTGTTTTTATTTATTTTTTTGTGGTAAAAACATTACATCTTTTTGTAAAATGTAAATAGTTTTCTCAAGGAAGAGCACATCCTTATTTAGAAATGTAGCTGACAGAACCAGTGGTCACTGTTACACTCTTGCTGTATGTTTCAATAGCGTTTACTGAGTTTTACTGTGCAAAACTCTTGATGCCAGGCTGACTTGCTACTTATTACCCTAAAACACAAAATTAATAGGGCTGGACAATATGTACAAAATCATATATCACAATATTTTTTTATCAAATACCCTGATATTGATATTGTAGAGTTGACTATCGATGTTTCCACAATAAGATTTTTGATAAATAATTATCAGTAATGTGGATATAATGACTAAATGGGTAAAGGCAAATAATAGAACAACTGGAACAGTCTGGTAAGTTCAGAAAAGTACATTTTACTGTAATGCAGCCTTTAAAACCAGGAAAAGATAACACATAAAATATAAGATATGTAAGATAATATCTTGTCTCATATCGCAGTATCAATATATTCCCAAGCCCTACATGCTAACATACAAAGAGCAAAACACTCAATCACATGTACAATCCTCAGAACACAGACGCATGTATTTTTTATTTTTTGCTCATAATGTGATGGACAATATTCATTCACAAAAATAACCCCACACAATACATTAAAACCTAAATTTACCCCAAGCAGGCTAAAAGAACGTCTTGGTAGATTTTAGTAGAAACTTTGAATCAGAAATTTTATTTGATAATGAATGCTTCAAGAAAACTTTAAACATTTGTTGGAAAAGTCAGTAACAAAATGTGGGACACATGGTCATTAAAATGGAAGGTTCAGTATGGAGCAGAGAGAACAAAAATTAATTTGCCAAATTGCCAATCTATTAATTACTTATTAACAATAAATATTATTTTTCACATTTCTTCTAACTACACAATTTTAATGCTAACTGAATACAACACACACAATTTTCACACACATGACAGTGACAGCATTCTGAGTTTTACAAGCAGTGTCTATATTGCTGAAATCAGTGCAGTTCTGCAGGTCCTCTGTATGGACCTGCTTATTCACTAGTTAACTGAACATGCAAAATGTGTTTGCAAGCTTTTCATCTTATTCTAACACCATTACCTTGGTGAGCAGAACAGCAACATGCATGCTAATTTCTTCTGCACCTCAGCCATATATTACAAATGTGTGGCAGTAGTAGAGATTTGAAAAAGGAAACACACATGCAATTCCTTCCCGTTTTTTTTTTTACTGTCAAAATGTTGCAATGTACAGTAGTATAAATTGCAGTTGATACAGAACAGAAACTCTCAGTCAGTATTTTTCTTGTCTTGTCATTCATAAGAATGTGTAGGATTTCCTGCAGTGTTAAGTCAGGCTCAAGGCTGCATTTTTTTAATATACATAATCAATAAATAACAGAAAAATTTCGAGAGTCACCACTCTTTGACATTTTTAACAGTGACCTCTACATGAATTGCAGAGTTTTGACCACTTTGACTCCTTTTAGATGATAATGTGAAAATCAAGCTAAAGCGATACTAAATTACTGTTGGTCAACACAAACCCCAGAGTCACAAACTAGTCTTAACTGTCTTCTATAGCACTGCTTTGGTTATGCAATAAATTTATAAGTGGACAAAAAAGTGTGTTGACAGCTGTTTTGATAATCATAATCGTTAAAGTCATTTATCAAACATCCACAAATTCCATCTCCTTAAACATGAAGACTGGTTGGATTTGTCTGTTTTAATTGTAAATGCAATAACTTTGAGTTTTGGTTGGGGAAAAACAAGCGATTTTAACTGTGGTCACTGTGGTCTCTGGCAGATTGTGATGGGCATTTTTCACTGTTTTTTAGTATTTCAAAGACTAAATGAACAGGTCTAAAAAATAATCTAACGATACTGTAGACAGGTATGCTATATTGACAATGATTTGCTATAAGAACATGCTATCCTACACTTTACAGATTGTTTGTATGAGTTTTTTGTATGAAGGTTGGTAAACTCTGGACTTTTTAATATTGTATTTAAACATGTGTGTATCCATTTAAGTAAGGGATCACATCTGTTCAAATTCTAAAAGTACCAACCAGTAAACAGTCTTTTCTCTCTTCCCTACTGTCTACCAGGTCATGGAGGAGATCAGCAATGTAGCTGTACTCATCACACAATCCTCCTCTTCCTCCTCCACTCCATCAGCACTGGGATCCCTCTCTCAGACCCAAACCCAGCAAGAGGAGGACCCCCCCCAGAGTTTTCAGCAGAAACAAGCAGCAGATTCTCTGATCCAGGTCATTGAGAAGCTCAGCAAAATTGTGGAGAAGCGGCCCCAGCGCCGCTGCACCATCGTGGGACAGAAAAGGGCCTCCTCTGCAGTGGGAGGAGGAGCTGAGGAGGGGACGAGGGGGAGCAGAGGAGGCTCTCCCTATAAGAAAATCAAGAGGACGTTTAAGGGGCAGGAGAGTGAAGAGGAGGTGCGAATAGATGGCAGCACGACTGATGGCGCTCGTTCTTCTCCCGTGTCAAGTGACAGTAACAATGACATCACCTCCACGTTAACAGAGGTAGCCGGCAACCCAAATGGCAGCAACCACAAGCGGACAGTGACGTGCTATCAGTGCAGCCTGTGCCCCTATCTCTCCCAAACGCTGCCCCTGCTGAAAGAACACCTGAAACAACACAATGAGCAGCACAGTGACCTCATCCTCATGTGCTCTGAGTGTCGCTTTACCTCCAGAGACCAGAGGCAGTTGGAGGCACATGTCAGGCAGCACTTCGACAATGGTGGCAACCTGAGGACAAATTCCACTCTGACAGACACCTACAGCGAGTGCAAAGAAGAGGTTTTAAGGAGTCCGGATGGGGACTGGACCGGGAGCAGTGGCAGTATGGGAACCGAGGTGATCAAAAGTTCACTGGACGGTTCCAAGGAGCTAGCGCAGAAAAAGAAATGGTATAGCTATGAGGAGTATGGATTGTACCGTTGCCTGATCTGCAGCTACGTTTGCAGCCAGCAGCGAATGCTCAAGACCCATGCCTGGAAACACGCTGGCCTGGTTGACTGCTCTTACCCCATCTTTGAGGATGAAGATGGAGCTACCGCAAGGAGAGAGGTCCAGGCTACAGCTAACACTGCTGCAACCAGAGAGGAAATAGTTGTTATTTCCCCAGTTCTTCAAGATAAAAGCCTACAAAAGCTGCCCACGGCCTTCAAGCTCCAGCTCTGTGTGCCAATGGCTGTTGAGAACAAAAGGGATGTGTTGAATCATCCTGTTTCTAATGAAATTCCAAAAACAGAGGAGGAGGAGGAAAGTGTGTACCCTATCAAAGACCTGACCTCTGAGGAGCCCATGGTGGAGGTGCAGGTGACGACAGAGGCGGAGTCTGAGGTGGAGATTGATAATCACCATGATAGCACCTCTGTCACGGACAGCTTACTATCATCAGCTCAGAAGATTATCAACAGCAGTCCCAACAGTGCCGGCCACATCAACGTGATTGTAGAACGCCTTCCTTCAGCTGAGGATTCAGTCATGGCGACTAACCCACTTCTTCTCAGCCCAGATGCGGACAGGGATAAGAGCTTACTGGATGCAGAGGTTGAGAAGCGGGACCGTGTGGGAGCAGTGAAGGATGAAGTGGTCCCTGGCTGCACATCTGACAGCCAGCCTTTAGCATCTGATATCAAATCCTCTGTCGCTATGGGTAGCGACTCGCCACGAGATGAAAACATCCCCCCAGCTGGGCGCAAGAGGACTCATTCTGAGTCGCTCCGCCTTCACTCTCTGGCAGCTGAGGTCCTGGTAGCTATGCCTATGAGGACCCCTGAGCTTCCCACCTCTAGCAACAAGGTAAGTGTGAAAACAATTACAGCCCAGGCCCAGAGCCCAAACACGGTCCAGAAACCTGTAGATGTGACCACAGCAGGACCGAAGGCCTCTGACGTAGGGACAACGGCTGCTTTATTGGACTTGGAGCTTCATAGCGAGGGCAGAGAAGAAGATTTGGGCTCTCTGTGCCTGGGGGAAGGAGACGAGGAGGGCCCTGCCACTAAAGCCGGCATCAGCCTGTCACTTCTCACTGTCATCGAAAGACTGAGAGAGCGCTCGGACCAGAACGCCTCAGATGAGGACATCTTAAAAGAGCTTCAGGACAACGCACAGTTCCAAAACGGAGCCGTAGCCGGTGTGGTCACAGGGAACGGAGCTGGGAGTTACATGTGTAGCATCCCAGGAATGGACGGGTTGGTCACATCTCCTGACGGTGGTCTGGTGGACTTCATACCTGGCAGTGACAGGCCATACCGGTGCCGCCTGTGTCGCTACAGCAGCGGCAATAAGGGCTACATTAAACAGCACCTACGGGTGCACAGGCAGAGGCAGCCGTATCAGTGTCCCATCTGTGAACACATCGCCTCGGACAGTAAAGACCTCGAGAGCCATATGATTCACCACTGTAAGACCAGGATGTACCAGTGTAAGCAGTGCCCAGATGCCTTCCATTACAAGGTGAGGAGACGTCAATGCTCACATGCATCTTTTAATCCTTTTTTTGATATGTAATCAGATTCTTAAAGTAGTGTACAATAATGTTCAGAGTGTAGGAATCCATTGAGGTAGCTGGTGTTGTAGTCTGAACAACAAGCCTCAACATGGTGGAAGAGACAGATGTAGACCATGCTGAGTCGTATACTGTACAAGGGATGGGAATCAACAGAGGCCACTCCTATACCATATTTGTTTATGTATTAAGTATTCCTTCAAATATATAACTGGCAGTCCATCTTTTTGTTTCCTCAAGCTCACTCTTACATTGTGTAACAGTTCACCCCTCACCAACAGCTCTAATTGTCATCTTCATCCATGTCCTCATCATATTTTCTAAAAAACACATTGTACAGAAAGTTTTTTTCCAAGTTAAAATGCCACAAATGTCCTCAGTGAATGTGTGAATTTGACACGTCTCTTGAAAAATGAGTTTTAGGCTTTTGTTGGAATGAAAGAAGCTGTTTAAATGTGTCACATTGGGTTCTGGGAAAATATTACGGGCATTTTTTTTAATCCCCACGTTAATCAGCAATGAAAATAATCATTCGTTTCAGCCCTATTGTCTCTATGTGTAATAGAAGATCTTTTCCTGCTTCTAAATCAGAGAAAATGAAGTCACACAGGTGATTATGGTCTTTAATCAACACTTGTTCCTGTCTGTCAGACCCAGAGTCTGAGAGAAGACGTGACAGTTTTTGATTGGAACACAGCAAAGGTCACAGGGTATGTGATATTTTCAAGAAGAAGTTCTTATTTTTTCAATTATTAATTATATTTTTTGCGCTGAATACATATTAGGTCTGCACAACTAATCGAATATTAATCACCATGTTGGCTTCACACAATTTAATGAACGTAATCGACTGTGATGATGATGTTTTAAAATCCGTGCTCCGCTCATAGAAAAGCTGCATATCAAATCAAGCGCCTCCTAAACCATCAGCCAGCCTCCACTTTAAAGTGCTGCCATGCTGGTACACATGCACCCTGCAGCAAAACTTTGTGAATTTTTTTTCTGAATGTTGCATTTCATTTGCAGACGGACAAAAGAAAAATCATTGTTCATCAACCATCATGATCTATTGTTTGGATGCAGCAAATCATAAGCAACACAGCTGACTTGGTAAACCACCAAAATAACACCACAGTCTGCAGAATGATGAATGAATGAAGACCAAGATGAGTTATGTCATAAACATTACCTCACTGAATCCCTGTCTTTATCCAGCGTCAACTAAGGTATCCATAAAAGTACATGCTGTACAGTGTGTCACGGTACTGTGACCTCCATAAAAAAAAAAAAAAAAATGTTAAAAAAGAAATTAAAATACAGCACTGAATACGCATCCATCCATCTCTCAAAGACAGACTGACAGACTGAAATAGTCAATGCAGTCATATGGCCAAGATATGTGGCCAGAAAAACAATGTTTGCATCCAATTGCACTCTGTGGATATGCTTTATTTTTGGGTACAATTAAATGTATATTTTTTGCCAAGGAGATGAATTGAATTCAGGTAAAGAATGTTTAAGTCTTAGTAATAGTTTTGTAAGGAGTAGTAAATAGTTTTGATGCAAAGCTTTGTTAATCAGCAGAAATGTAGCACAAGGTGAAAGTAAAAGCTCTGTTGATTTAAAAGTAAAAGTGCAATAAATGTATGTTATCATCAATATCAATGATAAATCATGACAAATAATTATGATCTCAATATTGATCAAAATAATCGTTATCATGTTGGCTATAATCATGCAGCCTATATGCACAGTATGGGAACTGCCCATTGGTTCGACAGCCCATTGGTTCGACATCCCATTGTTCCGACCATATCAAACACATTGTTCCGAAGTCCGTTCCGAAATCATCATGATGCCCTGTGGTTAAGGTCTGGTTAGGTTTAGGCACAAAAACCACTTGGTTAGGGTCAGGAAAAGATCATGGTGTGGGTTAAAATGAAAAAGAAAGTGACAAACACATAAGCTGTGAGCCTGCTCCGCCTCAAGCCTGTCGCGGCCCACCATACGTCCGCCACAAGCCGTTCAGCACCGCGGACAGTCGGACTAATGGGATGTCGAACCAATGGGCTGTCAAACCAATGACATGGACCCGCACAGTATATTGGTAGATCTGTAATATGCAGACAGGTTTGTAAGGAGGCATTGCTACACAGTTTGGACCCCCCCACCCCCCACCCCACCCCCAAAACACACACACACGCACATCACAAACACATGCACCTACATCCATGTGCAGGCAGATGTCTCCATTTGTGTGTGACACACACTATATTTGCTGTGAGACTTGTCTCCTGTCAACATCTGTTTTTGTTTGGCAGCAGCCCAAACACTAAAGGTGAGTTAAGACCTAAAGAGATAAGTTAAATTACCTGCGTCTGTGCCCCAGTCGGTTTGATGATGCAGGCAAAGGAGAAAACTATTGATCCCTCCGCTATCATGGGACTCCAGTGGCCATCTGCAGCAGAGATTATTAATCATTTAACAAGTTCATCATATTATCCAGCAGCTTTGGGAGTTGAGCTAGGAAAGTTATTGTGAAGGGTGAAGGCTGCATGGTGCATCACTGACTCAGTTTGCATGCGCACTAACTATTCGACTATTATTCCATATATGACAGTATTCCAAATTTGGTACAGGTCATTTTTCAAAAGTAGCATTTTACAATTAAGATGTGGGATATGCCAGTATTATTGGGGTTTTAGGTGCATCCTTTGAGCATGTATACAGCCCATTCACAATATGCGATCCAGTTGGGGTTTTTACTACAGTTGGCTACACATGGCCTCTTGTATCTGTATGATCAGCTCTGTGCGATGTCTTGGACTGTTGTACACAAACCTGCAGTTTGCAAGGCTGGGGTAGAGATGCATGCCTGGAGAACACATTTCTAGTTCACCTACTTTGAAACATTCTGAAAGACTTGGATATCACCAGGTTTTTGAATATGCACAAATATAGCAGCACTGACCTTTTCAAGAAGATGGTTGAAGGAAGTAAAGAAGGAGGCTGTATTTGGATGGTCCAACAAGTCTGCCACTGGTGGAAAACTTTGAAAAAAATCTCATTTTAATGCAAAGAAGCAGAATGGCACAAGCGGCTCCAGCAATTCTACTTTTCTTTATTTTGATGTGCTAAACAACATGTTAGGGCATGTTAATCTGAGTATGCACAGCTGCATGTAAATATGAATATTAGTGGAATATTCATTTCATTAGCCATTAACTTAGTAGGAATATTGTCTTTTTCAGAATAAGGGCAATAAAACGGAATATTTTGTGCACATAAAAACAGTCACTGAGACTGACTAGTACAAAACATTTATCATAGGATATTTAGATAGAAGACAATTTGTTTCTCATGTTTTTGTCCATTCCTTCATATCTATTGTGCCTTTAAAAGAATCTTTTATTACTTCTACCCCTTTTCCACCAACATGAAACCAGCTCCCGCACCTTATTTTGAATATTTGCGGTATTTCGACCAAAAATAAATTGGTTCAGAACTCGAAAACTCGGCTCTCAGCTAGAACCAAAAAAGCAGGTTTTCCTTGACCTGAAGTGCGAACTGCGAGTGTGGGTGTGTCGTATTCTACAGGTTGGAAAGAGAGGTTGGACAAGGAAACGATGGAGACCTCAAGTGAGAAAAGATAAGAAAAAAAAGAGTGTAGAGTGGTATCATTAATAGTTGGTCCATACTTAATAACACAACAAAAAATTGCAGTAATGAGCAGTTCTGCTACGACTTGGATTATGCAACACCCTCAATTGCTGTAACACCCTTGATTACAATGGTTCCACGCAAAAACTGGAAATACAGGCCGGTTCCCTACATAGCACCAAGGTCCTAACAATCTTGAATGGAACCAGTTCAAGAATCAGAGCTCACATGGTGGAAAAGGGGTATTAGAGGCCACACTTTAAAAATCAGTGAACAATTATGCAGTATTTCTTTGTTTGTCTCGTTTAGCTCCATTTAACTAGTGTGTAAATCAAACAAACATCTGATCAGACCCGTTTTGCTAGCAGGTCCTAAGGTAGTAAAACGTATATCTTAAAAGCTATTATGAATGTCAAGTGCATGTTATGTTTGTTTTTGTGCAGAAATCATATAATGTGTGTGTGTGTGTGTGTTTTTTTTCCTTACGTAGAGCCAGTTAAGAAATCATGAAAGGGAACAGCACAGCTTCAGTGGTGACACGGCAGCCCTCACACCAGTCACTGAAACCGTGGCCATGGTGGAGGAAGCTGAGCGGGTAACAGATGAAGGTAAGGCATGTTTTTATAGTCTGACTGTGTATTAGCATTTGAAGATTGTTTTAAGATATTTACTAGATGACACTCATCATCTGTCTTCATCAGAGCTTTCCCTCTTTGACACTGTTGTTTTGTCGCCAAATATTGCCATATGATTTTCGTCAGTGTTTTCAGAAAGGTGTACATCTGTTTCCTTTGTCCTCTATCACAGAATGTGGTATGCAGAAGATGTATAAGTGTGATGTGTGCGACTACACCAGCTCTACATATGTTGGGGTGAGGAACCACCGCAGGATTCATAACTCTGACAAGCCTTATCGGTGAGTTGTTAAAAAAAACCTTGAAATGCACCACTATCACCTTAATGCAAGTACTCAAAACACTTGCTGTAATGTGATGGCCACAAGTCTTAAAATAAGTCTCAAAATGACTCAACGTATGATTAAACTAAAGGCTTGCAGTTTCTCACAGCAACCAGTGTAGGATTTGGATTCAACAGCGTTTTGAATTTGTTTTTATGAGAAAATCTTGAAGTCACAGAAAACTTAATTAGAGCCCCTTTCACACTGCACAAAAAAAATCCACTAACACCCATGAACATCTGTCTTTTGTTTGTAATGGGGAAGGTTAGAATCAGCATTCACACCAGGGTCAAATGACTGCAGTGATCACAGGTATTTATCGGCTCTGGCTCCAGTTGGCATAGGTGGAAATACAACATCTGGGTGAAAGAGCTAATTTTAGCTCCTTTTGCGGCAAAATACGTACAATGATGAGCTACCACAAAATACTGTCCTACTGTCTCTGTCCAAGCAGCGCTCACACATCAATCCAAATTAGTCTGCCCCAAGTTTGAAATAGAGACTGAATAAGTAAGAGACGTGTAAAAAGAAGTTACCACCATAACATTTTCACAGGCCTTCATGCTGCTTTCTACTGTTCACTAACCCGTTTTCCAGCCGGTCTGTGACATCCAACACAACACATCTATATGTAGGAATATATGCAAGCATTTTATGGCCTTTATTTAACCAGGAGGTCCCTTAAGATAGAAATGTCTTTTCTGAATGAGACCTACCCAAGACAGCACACCAGTTACAGTTTGTATAAAAACATAACAGACAGGAAATCAATCATCAAACACACAAAATCTATCTCAAATATGTTTTAAATGTTATTGAAAACATCAATTAACTTAAACCCTCCAGTGATTTGTATGATTTTGTTGTAGCACAAGTCCGGACACTAGGATGGTATGAGCTTTTTATTTAGATATCAATAAAATCAATGATGACAGTGGAAACAGCATATCCTTGTGTTGTATCTGAATACATAAACGTGGTCCACAGTATAAACATAACAGAAGAATCTCACAGCCCTATGAGCCCTTATCCTGTTTCCCTGTAATAGTCCTGCACTGCCCAAAGTCCACCTTCTGTCAACACTAAATAGACGTATGACTGTCAATAACACATCAAAGGAGACACCCAGGTGGAGCACTGCTCCCTATTTGGACCTGTTTCCCCTGTGAACCAAAACTGCCCATGTTAAAGTTGTAAGACCTGCTTGTTGGCCTGATGAGCAAGCCTTCAGTTTCAGTGATGTTAAAGAATATTGTAGGTTGTTGTTGATTTTCTGCTTTTCATTGAGAGAATGCGTTTCAGTGATAAAATTGATCTTCACAGTTATTAAAGTAAAAGTGATTTAAAGTTCTAAATGTCACGCAAAGGCAGTTTGCAAATGCCATCAGTCCCAATTTATTTCATTAAATCATATACGTAAACTTTGGCTCTGTGTACTGGTGATATGATACAGTAGATTTTACCTGGCCTAGCAGATAATAATCTTATTACGTTAGTTATGGTCACAGTCAAAGGTGCCATGGCAGCAGTTCCAGGGGACAGCACATACTGTAGCTTTATCTTTGACATTGTTTCTGTTTAATTCTTCCTGCTTTGAAAGTTCTGCATTTTGTTTGTTTTTGACAACAAACATTACTTGTTTTTGCAGTCATACTGTGTTATATTTTTTTCAATATGTTAATGAAAGTTGCAGGAATTATATATGACATTTAGCTATAATGACAGCACATTAATGAAGCAGACACCAATCTGTATTTTTGGAGACTGATTGCATATTTTTGGGGACTGATTGCATATTTCTTATCTGTTGCAAATTGAAACAGACTTCTGTGTTAATTATTTTACACACATTATCCTGTCTTAGCAGGGCTTTAGTCTGTAAGCTTTACATCGGTGCCAGAGATTTGCAATCCTTTATGTTTTTCTCTTACGTAGTAAATAAAACTTGAATTAATGTATAAACGTAAAATGTGGGCACTAGCTTTAAGTGAATACAATAGTTTTTAGAGTACAGTATAATACCTGTGTTTCTGTCATGTCCTGTGTAGTAGTGTTTGTGGTCAGTTAATATTGCATTTTCAGTTTTCAGTTCCTGTTTCAGGCAGAACTAAATACTTGGCAGTCAATGAGACTCACTTTTTATGTCCCAGTTCCCTTTTAAGTGCCTGAGATGTACTTGTCATTTTAGAAAGGTCCATTAGATGGCAGTACATGCCCTGTAATGCTCAGACCAGCAAAGTGATCTCACTGTGTAGGCACAGTCACTTTCTCACACGGCACACTCACTGCATCTCTCTCTCCAACTCTGCATTAGCACTCGGCCTTTGTGTTACCATAAAGCTGCCATGAGGTGTAAACACATATGAGTGCTTTCTTAGCATTGTGATGTCGCTTGTGCTCTAAGGTCACACGTACATAGAGAAATACACACATGACAGGATTTCTTTCTGCTCTGGAAAAGGTCAGATTGAATATAATTGCTGTTTCTAACCAGAATGATAAACCATCCTGTTAGCTAATGGTATAAAAGCAAAAGTAGAGTTAGGAAATACTGGATGATCCAAACATTCCAAGCGCATTCAAACAGGTGAAAACAAGAGACCATTCAAAAAGAGAATAGCTGTAGATGCCTGAGTAAAGCAAGTCTTGTGGCCAAAAAAGAGCAATATGTACGTGAATGTGCAAGCACTGTTGCTATTATGTCGACACACTGGTTGTGCTCTCGTCCTTGTGCTTTCATCAGGACAGATGATATTATACCTCAAACACTGATGTGCTGAGATCCTTTTTTTCGCCTTTACAAAGTGTGTGGTTTTATCTAACTACAGTATATGTTGGAGTCTGTTAATACTGTAATGTAGACTTAGCCATTTACAACATTTTTACAGTAGAAGTAGTTTATATTCGAATATCGAATGGAATGTCTAGTCTGTCAGAACTGCAGTGTAGCCTGTAGGTGTTAGGACCAAGCAGCAACCTTGGAGGCTGAGAAATGAAGCCAACGCAGAAGTGCCAAAAATTGCAGTTCATCAAATAGCCACTTGAGGCTGGCTCGAAAACAGAGTCAATCCCCACAGACCGCCATGTTGAAAATGCCCAACTTTACAGCAGAAATAAACATGTTTACATCCTAGTTAAAAAACAGTCTTGGTCTCTGTAACTAATTTTTAACATTAATAACATCTGTTTAAGGGGGTGAATTTTTTTATAACTCAACCGTTTACATTTTATTAAGGCAAGGCAAGGCAAGGCAAGTTTATTTGTAGAGCACAATTTGTACACAAAATAATTCAAAGTGCTTTACAGAACAAGAAAATGCATTAAAATCACAATACAAAATAAAAACATAAATAATCATGATAAAATGAACTTTAAAAGAGAAGAGTGCAGATAAGATCCTTTCAGTCATATGCACAGTGAAATAGCGCTGTTTTGAGTCTAGATTTGAACATTGTCAGAGTAGAGGCCTGTCTCACATTCAGAAAGACTGTTCCAGATTTTAGCTGCATAAAACTGGAATCCTGATTCCCCATGTTTAGTCCTGACTCTGGGCACCAGCAGGAGGCCGGTCCCTGAGGTCCTCAGAGTCCGAGATGGTTCATATGGCACTAACATGTCAGAGATGTACTTTGGTGCTAGGCCGTGGAGAGACTTGTACACAAGCAGAGCTGCTTTAAAGTCTATTCTCTGAGCCACAGGAAGCCAGTGTAGAGACCTGAGCACAGGACTAATGTGCTTGTACTTCCTGGTTCTGGTCAGGACCCAAGCAGCAGCATTCTGGATGTACTGCAGCTGTCTTACAGCCCGTTTGGAGAGGCCAGTGATCAGGCCGTTACATTAAAGGGCCAGTGTGTAATATTTGGCCTGGTTTATTGTCAATCTGAATCTGAATATTCTACCCATTAATATGTTTATATAAGTGTATAATTGCTATAAAATAAATTTCGTTTGGTTTTCATAGCCTTATAATTATACTTTGATATATATACAGTACAGGCCAAATGTTTGGACACACCTTCTCATTCAATGCATTTTCTTTATTTTCATGACTATTTACATTGTAGATTCTCACTGAAGGCATCAAAACTATGAATGAACACATGTGGAGTTATGTACTTAACAAAAAAAGGTGAAATAACTGAAAACATGTTTTATATTCTAGTTTCTTCAAAATAGCCACCCTTTGCTCTGATTACTGCTTTGCACACTCTTGGCATTCTCTCGATGTGTGTGTGTATATATATATATATATATGTATATATAGCAAAGGCCTTGCTTTAGAGAGGTTGCCATCTTGCGCTGCCATGTATGTACGGCAGCCCGAGCGGACAATAAATAAACCAACGAAAACAGTGGAAGGAAGGAAGAAGGAGGAGGAAACAGCAGAGAGTGTTAGTAGTTTGTCGATAGAGAGTAGTGAAAAGTTTTTTTTAGTTATAAAGTTTGCGAATGGACCACACTTACCACGCAACAGGTGAGAATGAACCCGAACAGTCATCTGCGAGGAAAAGAAGACGCAGCTTCACTCCTTGTGATGCACTCTCTGCGGCGCTTTTCCTCCTGATGATATATCTCCCCAACGATGGTAGCACCGAATCCCATTCTGTGCATTCAGCCTCTCTTCTCGCCTGTTCAGCATCAAACACATGGAGTTCCTCATCTGTATGCTCCAGCTCAAACAGGTATGGCCCTGGGTCTCTGTCCGCTACAAGAAACTCTTCAAAATCATGTTCAAAGTCGTCCATTACAGCTACTATAGTCCGGAGATATTGCTAGGCTAAATAAACAGCTGAGCTCTGTTTACCGGCTACGCTGTCAGTCAGTGTGCAGGCTGGAGGTTGGAGAGTATGTGTGTATGAAGTGTGTCTGTTACACTAGAAGAGTCAAGAGTTTGGGACGGAGTCTTTTACCCCCTGGAGTGTTACCGGAGGTTTTGGAGTGCTCAAATAAACTGGCCTTTTTCCCGAACGCTACTCTGGTCTCCTGCTCGTGAGGGATTCATTACAATATCATAACATGGTTTAGATTTCTAAATAAATATTCACCTCGTTGCTAGATAGACCTACTCCTGAAAAACTTGTGCGCAAGGCTTTTTGTCCCTACGATGCCACTGTCATTTACCCGACGGGAGGGGTGAGCGAGTGAGCCCTGCAATCTAGAATTTGACCACTGATGTCACTGTTTTCAACCCATTTTACACACTGGCCCTTTAAGGCCCAAAATAATATGTATTTAAGGGCAGGGCCTCTTGATCGACAGGCTGTCTTCAAGGTGTTGCTATAAGTCGGTGCAGTCTGTGAGTCAGATCCACTCCTTGCTCCTCCACAGCTCCAGCCTCTGGTCCAAATATGGTCACTTCTGGCTCCAAATTGCCAAGATGCCGACATCCGAAAAACTGCTCTCGAGGCTTTAAACTGCAGTCCACAAACCAATGGGTGACATCACGATAGCTACGTCCATTACACATACAGTCTGTGTTTAGGACAAAGCAGCATCCTGTAAGGCAGACAAATGAAGCCAATGTGGAAGTGCTAAAACTACAGTTCTTTAAATGGCCACTTGAGACTGGCTCCAGAAGCCAGTCAGTCCCCACAGACCCCCATGTTAAAATACTCAACGTTACAGCAGAAACAAATATGTAGCCTGGTACAAAAAACAGTTTTCGTCTCTACAGTTGATTTCAAGATTCATGACAACTGTGTGAGGAGTGAGTTTTTATTTTGAACTTATGTAACTCATTTGTATACATTTTATTAAGGCTTAAAGTTATGCATATTTAAGGGCAAGGCCACTTAAGTCACAGGCTATCTGAGAGGCGTTGCCAGAGTCTGTGAGTCAGATCCACCCCTCGCTTCTCCACAGCTCCACCTTCTCGCCAATATATGGTCACCTCTGGCTCCAAAAATCCAAGATGGTGACAGCCGAAGTTCCAGATTCAAGGCTCTAAAATGGGAGTCCACAAACCAGTGATTGACATCAACGTGTCTATGTCCATTATATTATACGGTATATAGTTAGGACCATCGCACGTGTTCTGTACTTCAGCAGTAGAGGTTAAAGTGCTGACATTCAGCTTTAATTGTAGCGCAGAAAGATAATAACAGGGCTGCTGTTCTACACCCAATCTGGATGTAAGCACCCTCAAATTAAAGCTGTACTTCTTAGTTGTTCACCCTCATAGTTATTGTTTAATTTCACATACTGTACAAAGCCAAAGTGCCACTCTCCAAAGACTTGCAGACTGCACTGTGTTTACAAGTGATACAAACATTGTGCCATCTTTATCATCTGTACACCTTCTCTTTTCACCAAAATCGTGCTGCAGTGTTTCAGTTTTCAAGAGGTATTCACTGTTACTGTGCAGAATGTCTTCACGTGCAGCTGTGTGCCAGTACACGTCAGCAGCTGTGAGAAGTGTGTATCAGTACACAGTCCCCTGCTAAATCACCTATGCAATGGTTTGTCAGGAGCTACAATATGCAGTTAGTGGGATTAGTGTAAAAGGCCCCAATAGGCAACATTTTATGGTAATACTGATTATGTCTGGTAGTGTCTCAATTTTTAATAGCATAACAATAGAACGTAAAGGAAAACCACACACTGGACTTGTGTTCATATTTAACCATTCCTTCATTTGTTATTAACAGTGGTGTAATTGGCAAAGAGTGCAGAAATGCCCATCCTGATTATGTTACAGTGACTGAAACGCCATTGGTATTCATTCCTCTCCACCACTGAAATCAAATGCCAAAACATTTCCATTTAAAGTGCTCACTGTGCTGTTCTGTGCTGTATAACTGCAATGCACTGGATCATAAACTTTTACAACTTATAATAATTACAATTTTCTCTGTAAGTGCCATTCTTGGTAGTGATCAGTGAATACAGCATTTGAACTTTTAATTAAAGATATTTTAAAGCGCTATCCTTTGGAAATACAGTGCATAAGTTAAAGCAATGGTTTAACATTTGCTAAAAGAGATGAGAAGATCAATTACTCTTGTGTCTGTACAATAAATATAAATCTACAGCCAATAGCTGGCTAGCTTCGATTATTATAAAGACTGCAAATAGAAAGCCAGGCTCAATCCTCCTAACGTAAAAAAAATCTGTTGATGAAATCTGAAGTGTAAAAACACCAATTTACTGAAGGTTAGGCATCGACTAACCTATGTTTTGGCTTGGAGAACTTACTTTCTGAAGTCTCTGCCGGTTCCCTGTCAAGTGGTCCTGGCCAAAAAATGACGACCCTCTCTAAAGAGCGGTTGCTGTGATGCACTTTGATTCAAAACAGTTGCAATGAAATTCAGTGGTGACACATATTCATAGTGAAGAAATCACTCATTTTCAAACTACTCCTGCACCCCAGGCTACCTCTCCACTGCACATTAGCATGCACAAACAGTCATTATTAATCCAAATACAGCCCAATACACTGCTTCCATGTCACACTGTTGCGCTCTCCAACTGTCCAAAGCTGGAAGCGGTGCCCCAAAATGTCTTTTAGTTTGCTTTAGTTTCCTTCAGGCAAGGCCACTTTATTTTCCAGTGATCACACCACAAGCCACAGGCAGCATGATAATTAAACATAAATGTACTTGTTATGATGTAGTAGCAATTTCTGGCCTTGTATTCCACATTATTCACAGGATATTGTTGTTGGAATAATGAGATTGAGTATTTATATTAGCCTGCCTATTGCAATATTGTTGTAGTAATAGTTATGATAGAAGCTAAAATATATGGAGGGAAAGGGGCTCAACAGCATGCATGAAAATGAAATAATAAAAAGGTAATAATAGTAAAACATATTTCTGTTTTACATTTACAAAAGTAAAATTAATCTTAAAAAATGACTCTTTTGAAACAATGTGCTGTAAGACTGATTTTTTTCTTCTTCTTTTTGGTTGGTCAAATCTATCTTTTTAATATTCTAGCCCCAGCCAACCTCACATTATCAAGTGCAACACTTTGTTTTGTCCGACTTTATTGTAATGCTGTGCAAGTATCTGTAAGTTGAGTGTAGCCTTAGTCTGAGGACCTTGTACAGTATTTGCCTCTGAGCAGCTAAAAGGCCAGTTTCATCTTCCAACCGCAACATCCAAGTGCAACAAAGTCGAAAACACTGTGAGTTATTCTTTTTCTTAAAGTGGCAATTTCCTCTCTGTTTTGCTGTAAATCCCTTATCTCCCTTCAGGCTACAAGTGTAAAGAAGCAAAACTATGACCTCAAAAGGCAGTGTGTTAAACTAGACGCTCTATCTCCATGTTCTCTCATCTCTCATCTCTGCTTTCTCCATCTGCCAGGTGTTGTAGCTGTGATTTTGCTACCACCAACATGAACAGTTTAAAGAGCCACATGAAGAGGCACCCTCAGGAGCACCAGGCCGTGCAGCTGCTGGAGCAGTACAGGTGAGAAACACAAATATACCACAGAGAGGAATGATAAGAATGACCACTGGACCTCTGAGGTGAGAATGAAGAGCTGTACTTGGCCAAAAGAAGCTATCAGAGTCGGGCCTGAACCTGTGTGTGACCACATGTGAGTCTCTCGTGGGGCCAGCAGCCTGGAAAGTTGAGAAATAAGCTTCTGATTGCGAGGTTAGTGGTTGGTGGGTGGAGAGAGTGAACAGGGATGAATACTCTGTCCTCCTTAAAATGTTAAATATCCTCAACCTTGAGAGAGGCACTGATTGCTGATTTCCACTTATTCAGTCATCAGTACCTGCAAGCCTGGAATGCCCATGTTTTCATACACTAGAAATGGCACAGACAGTGCTGTTCTTTTTCTGTCAAGTTATTCACTACCACAATTTAAATGAAGTGGGGGGACTTGAGCGAGAATGATTTTAGACAGAATGGTCAAAATTGAAGCAGCATGTCCTGGCTGAAGCCCTTTCCCATTTCTCCCCTTAGGAAAAGAGTTACAAGGGGTAGCGGTTGAAATCTTCCCCAATGAAATGGAACCCTTTAAGAACCTCATACATCATCAGAAGTCATCAGTTGTGTTTATGTTAACAGATGTGACTATGGCAATAATGATATCATCATAATGACATTTGCCAGTTATCTGATGGAGATAAACAGGATGAACACTCGATATTAGCTCACAACTTGAGTTTTATGCTTTCAATTGATCAAACAAGTCGTCAAAATAAAAAACAGTGCATCATTATCAAGCCACTAGTGGTGCTCTGTAGGCTAATGTTAGCAACCTACATTCCTACCCTGTCAGCCTGCACTGATATCAGAGAAGCGCTAACAAGTGCAGCAACTTCACTGCTGAACTTTCATTAAATATTTCCCGTCATATGCCCTCAAAGTGAGGGGCATGTAGAGATGAGAGTATTTCAAAATGTGAGACTGTCATGTGGAAATCAGCAATAACAATGTAACGTCAGCTAGCTAGCTTGTTAGCCACCGATACATCAGTGTACCACTAGTGATTTTTTTTTTTTTGTTATGCTTGTTTTAAAGAAACAACATTAAACTAAGATGATATTATGGATATTGTAGGTTATTACATTTGGATTAATTAAGTTAATACATTTGTGGGTTTCTTTTGCTGCTTATGCAGCCATCTTACCAGTGATTTCTCATAACACCTCTGTTTGAAGTGTGACTTTGGAAAACTTTGGAGGGCCTTGTAACCTAACATTTTGCCAGACTCCTCTATCCCAACAAGAATCAGGACATCCTACCCCTAAGCGTGAGTGTGCAAAACGGAGGGGTAAGGGCAAGGGGTGTATTCACGTTCATACTTATACAGGGTTTTCCCTGCCTATCTAAGACAAAGGCGGGCCGTGTGGGTGATTTTGGCCGCCGCCTTGGTTAAGGAGCGTGCGTGTGTGCATGGGGGGCGTTCAGATGTAGTGTCTGTTGCGCGCACAAACCCATTACTTTCAGTGTAGACGTGCGTCATGTGCACTCACAACCCAAAGCGACGCCGTAGTGGTGCGTATTTGGTGCAATGCAGGGGGTTTTTTTGTTGTTGTTTTCGTCCGACACACAGCTTCACAGACCTGCTTCTGCCTCCGGTGTTGTGTCAGATCCTGGTTCCCCCTCGGGCTGTGTCTCTCCTACTGTTTCCCACGGAGCTCCGCCCTGTTTGAAAGGCAATGGAAGCCCATATGTGGAAAGACGTCGCCTCCGAGATGTAGAATGTGTATTATAGAAGAGAAACATACATTTCAGGACTGCTGACTTGTATCATCAAAACAGACGTTTCCTTTGATTTTCAGCCTCCTTTCATATTTAATAGAGGGGGGACAATACCTGACAGTAATATTCTCAGCTGTCAGGATGTGCCTGCTGTAAAGGGTAAATATAATCATAGAAGCCTGAAAATCACAGGACATGTCTGTTCTGATTATACAGTACAAGTCAGCAGTGTAAAGCTCAAGCATGTGGGGGGCGTCCTTTCATATTTAATAGAGGGGGGGACCGTATCTACAAGTACAGCTGTCAAGATGCCCCCACCACAGGCCTTTGCTACCTTGGTCTCGGAAAAAAACCCAGGGAAAACCCTGTTATAGTTCAGTTCATTTGGTCCAGACCAATAAAAAGGTGATGACATGTAGTCATATGGACTGACATGTAACTTATTCACTGAACTGTTTTGGGGACTGTCACCTGACGTCATCAGCTCTACATGAACCAATGTGGAGCATATTAAATTCCAGTGACTGACACCGTGTCATGCTGTAGTGCTCTAAAACCAATATGTTTATGTGCCTTGGTTTGAAAAGAGCCCACCTAGAAATAACTTATTATGAGCAGTTTTTGTCCGAAGATATAACTGGCCTCATATGACATGAATTATAATAAAAAGGTAGAAGGAGGGAAAAAAAGAGACATTTATTAATCATAATATAAAGGAGATAGTTGCTGCGCGGCCACTTTGTTTCACTCAGTTTTTAATGAACTGCTAAAATACCCAGAGTTATTAAACTAATGTTTCACATACTCTAGCAACTCTTTTTATACAGCAGCAAGTTCTGACCAAGTAATTTGATTGGACAGGAGGCATTCCATGAGTGCTGACATACAGTATAATAGCACTGGGTCTATGCATGTGTCACTCCATGTTACAGATGTTCTGAGCCATTAATTATGTAAAGTGTTAGTTAGCCACCATTAAGGGTCATCATAAAAAACTTTGCACTGCAAAGCATATTACTACAAATAATATTTGAGTTAAATATAACTGGACGTCAGAAAAGGACAAAAGGACGGACAGAGGCTTGGACACTTTACTCCAGGTACGTGCACATGACACCAGAAGACGCCTCAAGTACAGATTACGCTGTTAACTCATGAGCACCACACAATATGCTACCAATGCGTCTGTCCATAGACTCTTATTTTACTGGTCGCAAAATAAATGGAAACACAGATGTAACCTACATGATACACAGTAGCTGGTCTGTGTTAATGTGGAGACTTGCACGTTAGTGTGCAGGAATGTTTATGTGTTGCTTGGCAACAGTCCAGTCCAAGTCCCGTTGCAGAACTATTTGTGTTGGCGGAGCCAAATAAAACATTAAACAAACAAATAATAAACTGTTGCCGCCTTTTACCACTGATAAATGGTGCTTGTAGAATTATTGAATAAAAGCAGTATCACTCATGAGTTCGTGTGTGCTGTCGTACTGAATATTAGCACGGCTGTGGTTACCTTCAGTAGTCGGCCTGCGGCTTTGTGCCTATGACTGAATCACAGCTGTGCAACAGCACTACCTCACATGTGATATTGCTTAATTCACTTTCAGATGTCAATGTCAGTGAAAATTGTTACACTCACATGCTGATGCATGATGTGTTACCACCGAATGATCATGTAAAATATATGCAGTTAAACAGACAGTGTTCTCAACAGTTCATAGTCAGCTGAGGGATTTATTAGTAGTTTAGCTTTTGACATCATGCTAAATTCACACATCTACAGTAACACAGTCCTGTGGTTAGTATTCCTTGGTCCGGTACTTGAATGGTATGAAAGCAGAGTTAGTTTGGAGCACCTGAAACAGGGTCTGGCCTTGGTTGTTTGGTCTGCACCAGAGTTCTGCTGACAGTTTTAACACCAACCCACAGGACAAACCAACAAACAAACCAAACAGGTAAACACATCAGTTTGTTAGGTGTTAAAGAACCTTTAGTACCTAACATAGGGAAACCTTTTAAAAGCTGGATCCTACACTTCCCATAATGGAACTAATAATAATAACAATAATAATAACTAGCCCATACCCTTTGGTAGCTATGTCACCTTCTACCTATGCCAGTCCTCAATTATATATAGCACCACCCAGTTGCCAATTAGAGTTAAATTTCTCCAGTCACCTTGAGGTGTCCTGTTCTACATATCTACCAAGTTTAGTAAAAATCGATATGGCGGTTAGGCCTAGATAAGAAATTAGCTCTCTAGCGCCCCATTTTGTTTGACGGGGTCAATAATGGAGGGGTCCCCTCAGATTATGTGTGGTCATATGCCTACAAAGTTACGTGGCGAGATGTTATACACCTTTATATGATGAGCCACGCCCTCCGCAATATCCATTGCCTTATAGAAGCTCAGTTTTAGTAAGTTTCCCAACTTTTGCCAAGAGGGAACTTTAGATATTGGTCCCTAGATTATGTTCACCGAGTTTCATGCAGATCGGTCAAACTTTCTAGGAAGAGATCGATTTTAAGTGTTTTTCAAAAAATTCAAAATGGCGAAAAATCTGTATAACCGGAAGTTATGGGTTCTTGGGGCAGATTTGTTCCTCATGAGGAGAGGCATCTCTGTGCAAAGTTTCATGTCTCTACGACATACGGGGCATGAGATATGCCCATTCAAAGTTTGCAATTTCAGTCGGTTGCTATAGAGCCCCTCTTTGGCCAATTGATGTAATATTGTTTCATTCGCATCCTCCCATGACCCTCTACCACTGTGCCAAATTTCACATGGATTGACCAAGTCAGTGAGGAGAAAAACGTGGAACAGACACACACACACACACACACAGAGTTTTCGTCATTATATAAGATACATTTATTTATAGAGCATTTTTCATGTTACTCAAAGACACTCTACATTAGTTAAAAACTATCATAAAATAGAATACAATACAAGAAAATACACACGACATTAACTAATAGCATATTTTAGTTAGACCCTCTTTTTTTAACTCCATTTAGCAGGTTTTCTTTTCTATATTCTCTTAGCCCAAACTGTGATAACCCTGATCTTCAGAGTGTTGCAGCTTATTTTCTCAAACTTGACTTGAAGACATCCAGCCCAAACAGGCCTGATCCATCATAAACACTATGACAAAAAGCTTAGCAAACCTTTTCATTTTAAGGAGATAAAAATACCAGCAAGTGAACAGAAGTGTTCTTGGAATGTGAGATTTTCAGTGACCATTGTAGCGGCACACCAGCACATGCTAGCCTAGTGTTATATTTTAAATATGCATATCAGCACTGGCTGGTGGAAAGCTTCATTTGTCTTTCACCCTTTTAAAACATCATGGGTTGTTTAAAGATTACCTTGTTCTCACAAGATCTCATCCAGCTGGTGTGAATTCTTTATCCTAAATGATGTTTGCAGTGCCAAGCATCTGAATTCATAAAGACAGGATCCATAATTCCTCTAATTTTGTGGAATGACTTCACCAGTGTACTGTAAATCCTATTTCCTTACTTTACTCTTCGTCTCTGTCTCTCAAGCTCAGTATCCCCTGTGGAGTCTTGAGACAGGATGATTCCTCTTGATAGAAAGTAGGAGAAGGATTAGTGGAACCTCAGTATGCATATTAAATCAACTTCAATTTGATCCGCTCTCACTCTGTTGCTCATTTTCTTCTCCTTTGTTCCTCTTATTTTTCCTCTCTCTCTTCCAGGTGCTCTCTGTGTGGCTATGTGTGCAGTCATCCCCCGTCACTCAAATCCCACATGTGGAAGCACGCTGGAGACCAGAACTACAACTACGAGCAAGTTAACAAAGCCATTAATGAGGCCATCTCCCAGAGCAACCGGTAAACACATTAACTCATGTACAGGGGAATCTGTACTTTAAGTTTCATTCAGGTTTCATTACTATGTTTGCAGATATCCGCAGTACATCCACTGGCAGTAAACCATAGGTCATGGAAAAAGCTTTGTAATGTATATTCTCTAATCATAAGGGCTTTAAAGTTTGAGTACAACTAAAGCTGCAATTTGCAATAATTTCACTTAAAGCTGGGGTAGGCAGAAATCTGGAAAAGGGGAAAAATGTATTTGAAAAAACACCCTCTTCCTGCAGCTCTGCCCTCTCCTCTGTCTGTCCTAGGCCCCTCCCACCAGACGACCATGGGCACATGAACATGCTTCTTTCAGTACACCAGTGTTTCCCATACACTGACTTATTTAATCTTATTTTGCCATAGAGTTGCCAGTAGCACATTCTCTCAGCTTCTCCTTGCCTCGCTCTCTCTGTTTATCAGACTACAAATGAGACACAAATTAGCCAGCTCACAATAGCCACCCCACGGTCTCTTCGCCTCGCTCCCTGCTGCTGTGGACTGCTATGCCAGGAGGAGATTGGGCAGCAGCTCTGGAGCTTCAGTGGGCAGCTGCGGAGGCTTGAATTGAGCCAGCACAAACCCACCCTGCACTGGGTGTCACTGTGGGCTGGTGGTCAGCAGCAGCACTGGGATTAAACTGTCAGCTGATCTAGCGGGGAGTCTGAGCTGTCTGGTCCCCCAGAGCTGGGGTTTGCGCTGGCTGGATTTGTTTTGCTGCAGTCGCTGACTGTTGGTCAGTCTCCAGAGCTTCTGCCTGTGCCCCTCTCAGCAGGGTGGTAGTGGCGGGGAGTGAGGCACATCACACACTGTGATTCAGTGTTATCTAAATAAATGTCAACATGAAGCTGCAGCCGTGAGCCTTTGGCTTCAGTTAGCAGGAGATGAAACTATTAGCAACTTTTTGTCTTCATCTCTGAAACACCTAGGTGATATTGACACATTTTCAGACTCTCTTTTAGACTCTCTTTTTGATAAGTCAGTCTTCCTTTTTTGAGTTGCTTTGCAGTGAAGGCAGTTGTTTTCAATACCCAAATAGCAATGCTACTGCAAGATTCTTCGCCTTCTGAATCAGGCTTTAACCGAAGGGGTGTGCATGTGCATCTGCAGTTTAAGAACAGCCAGTAGGAATGCCCTCTCTCTGAAGTGTGCTGTGATTGGTCAAAGCCTCCTGTCACAGGCTAGATTTTCTAAAGCCTGAAAACAAAGCCTAGAGGAGGTGCGGAAGTCTAATGTTTTCTCAGTCTATTTGAAATACAATATGCTCAAAGGTTATTATAGGATTTTTGCCCAATGACAACAAAATGAAACTGCCTGCCTCAGCTAAAAGTTGTAATGTTTGGTATAGTAATAGCCTGAACCTTTAAGGCCACCATTTGTAGCCTGCGGTGTTGTAGTTTGCTTAGTGTATAGTGTTAGCATAAATATTCCTAATTTGTGTGCCCTTTCAATCAGTTCATCAAATAGTTGTATTTTTGTGACTCTTGGCAGTAACAAGTTCTAAAACAACCTTAAATAATTTATTGCATTGAGATTATTTGAATGCCCTAATGTTGTTGTCTCTATTAATGTCATGCTTTCTTTTAACTCTTAAGATAATTTGATACTAATGATAAAACTTAAGCAGCTAGTGCTCCAGTTTGTGTTTTTCTGGCAAAAAGACATTCAGCAAAGGTTGAATTTACACAACTTCTTATTTCACTGTACTCACTGTTCGTTTTTTGAAAACTACAGTGTTACACCAGTAACTGCCAGCTGTCTTACAAACACACACTGCATCATAGGGATTATAGATTATGGGCAGCATACATCTATCATCCACCACAGCACATGTCAAAAACTAAAAATAGTCCACAGGCAATTAGAAGTTTACCTCAGTGGGCCAGCAGAATGAGAACTTAATCTTGCTCCCTCTGTCGTCGTATTCTTTGTTGGTGATTCCATACTTTGTTTTTTTCAGAGCCCCTCAGAAGTTGTCGGCGGTGCTGGAGTCAGTGGCAGAGCGCCCTGCAGTGGCCCAGCCCTCAAAGGACAAAGCAAAGGGCCCAGTGGAACCACTGCCAACACCCACATCAGTGACGACAACAACAACAACAACAACAACAGCAGCTGGCCTGGCTGTGGACAGCTCAGCAGGCCTGCCCACCACAGACCCTTCACAGTGGCCTGGTGAATCCCCAAGCCCCCAGGGGAAGGACCCTGCACAGCTCCAGTCTCAGTCCCAGAGCCAGCCACGCACAGGCCAGGCCCCCGTCCCAGGCCCCGGCATGGAATACTGCGTGCTTTTGTTCTGCTGCTGTATCTGTGGCTTTGAGTCAACCAGTAAAGAGCGGCTGATGGAGCACATGAAGGAGCACGAGGGAGACATCATTAGCATCATCCTCAACAAGGAGCAGCAGCAACCAGAAGCACAAGCAGGCCTCCAAACTGCAGAGTGAGAGCTGCCCTCCCCTCCCTCTCTTTATGTTAACACTGACGCTGCACTCTTACAACCATCTGCTGCCCACAAAAGTATTTCATTATGTTTCTTTACCTCAACGTGGTCACGGTGGATATCAAGGTGTAAACATTTCACATCTACTGTACTATAGTAGTTAATTGTCATTTCTCAGAATGTTCTCTGGTCAGGTCGGTTGTGCTATCGAAGAGTTCCAACTGTCACTGCTGTCCAGCGCAGACACCTTGAACAGGTGTCAAGGGAAATTGTGAAATTATTTTCTGAGTGGCATATCCTTTGAAAGGAATGTGAAAAAAAAAAACTTGTAACATTAAAATAATGTTAGAATCCGTTTTTGTCAAACAACTTGACATTAAAGAGACACAAAATGTGTCTGTAGGGAAGCAATTGTAATTCTAAGGGACAAGCCCGAGCTCTAATCCAAGTTTATTTTTCAGTATACAGGGACATGTTCATACCTCACAAAACCAAACAATCCCTCACCAGAAATGGAAAAAAAAGATTCACATATTTTCCAGTCTAATTCATGTATTGACCGTAAGGCAGCTCTTTTATTGCTACTGTAATATTTAATGTATTTGATCTGACACCGTTGAGGCTCTAGCCTAGTTAAGGAGGTACGTGTTCAAACTCACCAATGCCTAAAGGCATGCATCACAGCTTGAATATGATTTCATATTTATCAGTTTATTTTTATGCATGTTTCTTTTCTGCCAATTTAAAGAGGCAAATGTTAATTATTATTTGCATTTTTGTATGTATGAGTGACTGTAATTTTACCTGTTGGATCGTTTATAAGGAAAAGCAGTGTCATTAGAGGAGAAAGTCTGAGTTCTCAAAGGAAGAGCGGAAGTTGACCAGAGTTTGATGATTGTAGTCTACCAACGATGCGACTATTGGGTTTAAGGCATGTTGACGAAAAAGGAATGATAAAAAGGGAAGTTAGCTTAGGTAGGGCTGTTACTGTAATCAAATGGTGCCTGGATATTTGAAAGCAGGAATATGTATTGAATCAGACACACCTGTTTTCACCTGTGATTGTGGTGCTAGGCTCACTTTAAGCGTTGTCATTGAAGGTGTAGTCTTTTTTTAGCCCATGCAATTTCTGTTGTATATAATAACATTTTTATAATAACCTTTGCTCTTTTCTGTCAGTGTTTTTAAAATATAAACTTTTTAGTGTCAAACTTGAAATGGCCGCTGTCCCAGCTAACAAATATGGCTGAAATAAGAAGACATGGATGTGAAAATAAAGTTTGGAAGGCGACATGTTTTATTGAGGTTTATTGGCGCAGTCCTCCCATGTGCTCTCATGTGATTGACTGGAAGCAGGAGTGTAATATAAGGATAATATCAGCTCTGATCGGGAAACACTCAACTCAGCACAGTGTAATGACGATACCTTGATCAATGAAGGCTTGGTGTTTACCGTGATGGATCGACTCACTGGGTGGAAGTTATTTTTCATGCAGAATGAGCAGCAGCAAATGGCTTTTTCTGAAAGGAGAAAAATTGAACCTTAATATCTCAAATGATGCTGACTGTGCCGAAAACACCTGGCTTAATGTGCGGGAAAGGAGTACTGGCACAACTCTTGCTATTCGCTCACCCACATGCGTGTTAGGAACAACCAAAATATGTCTTGCACCTAAATGTTGATTCACGTCAAACTGTGCCATTTGATTGCTATGATTGGTGTCACTGGGAAGCCTTACAGGAGAACATTCATGCTTCTGCCACAATCTTGCCAGAAAAAAACCCTTTTACATCTCATCCAAACATTGAAATTAACAGAAAATTAAACAGACTGAAGATTATTCTCTGTCAGCATCTCAAGCTGTCTAATGAATCACGCAGTCCTGTCAGGCAGTCATCAGTATGTCATCCACATAGACAGAGGCTGAGGAAATTAAGATAAAATGGAATATCCATAATTCATGGGCCCCCTACTCCACCTGACATAACATCTTGAAATTGTGTCTGCACGTGTGTGTAGCATAGTGGATAAAACCAAATTAAATCTCTATCTCAAAGACCTTGTTACCTGGGATGGAATTCTCATTATCAAAGAGGGGAATGATTGTCTGGCTTTTAATTTACAATGCTGCATGGCAGAATTAGGGAAGTTTGTGACATGTCTATACTTTAAAGGATAAAATAAAAGTGGGACTTGAGTGCTCCACCTGTCTGATAAACCTGGCATGCATGTGAATGAGCAGTGAGAGTTAAAGGCTGGACAGACACACCCCAGCTCTCTCCTCTCTGTCATGTGGGGATCCTCTATTAAACTTGAATGGCCTGCTGGTCCCACTGACCTGCTATACTTAACTTAGTTGCACACAGTTCTCTTTTGCAATGAGGAATTATTAGCAATATTTCAGGTGCAATCAGTTTTGGTTTTACTTTTGGTAAAAAAAATAAAATGGTTAAGATAATCTGGCTAAACTGTTGGTTTTTGTGTAACTGGTATGATGGTGTTTCATGCCCTGCAGTGCTTTGTTGAGGCAATTTCGTCATATTCTGAAATCTTAGCAATTAAATGGTTTGCCACATATTTTTGTTAAGTGTCAGTAAATTCCATTAAAAGACCAAAACCAGCAGCACATTACTGCAGCGATACTCAACTTACAACCTGTGGGCTGCATTTGGCTCATGATGGGATGCCACGTGGCCCGCTAACCATTTTCTTACTCACAATGAAAATAAATTGATTCATAGTGAGAATGCAAATGAGGTGCCAGAGTTAATTTAAAAAATAGTGCAAGGAGAGGATCCCCTGACCCTCCAACAGAGTTCTGAGCTAAAACCTGAATGTCCTCAAATCCTAAAAACACCCCTGCTTACAACTGACCTGTTTGGGGCAGCTGCGACTGGGTTTGCCTCTTGGCAAAGATGAGTGAGGAAGGCCAGTGTCAAGGTTGAAAACAGACAGTTCATCAATTGTATATTCTAATAAATATCATAAATGTTCGTTTAATAACTGGCCCCTGGCCTCTTGACATTTTGCAAAAGTGGCCTTCAGACAAAGCAAGTGGAGTATCCCTGATTTAATCCACCTTAAAATCATTTCCAGCCTACCCTGTTTGTGGCACCAACACAAGCATACTGGTTACAACTGAAGACATACCAAACCTTATGAATATTTTTCCTGCATTTTTTTCTTTTTGAAGGTGACATCATTTCTAATAACAGTTTTTGACAAACGGCAATTAAACAAGCCATAGTGTATATGTTTGGGACTATTTTCAGCCGCTTATTTATATACATTTGGTGCAGTGTATGTGGGATTGACTCAGACTACAGTGCAGTGCAGAACAAGTGATTCAAGTGATACAAGAGCTCTATGGCACGGAGGAATAATATATATCAGACTTTGGATGCAAAAACAATACTGTCAATACTTAACAGTGGGATACATTTGTTGTTAACTTCTGTCTTTTAATGGGAGTTGTTGAAAATAAAAATCAAGGGCAAAATCTGGTGTGTACAGGTTTAACCAACAGACATGATGGCCAAAGCTACAAAAATAAGCATCCAAGTGCAGTCTATGACTGCACAGTAAATGTGTATAACAGAGTAACTTGTAACTCTTGTAAACTCTATAAAGAATGCATTTCTGTTGTATTGCAAATTAAGCACTGTAGTGTCAGCCAGACTTGGAAAAAATGAACAAGCTGTCATGTCGCATCAACTTTTATACTGACTACAACATGTTTATATTTCAAGTAAAGTGAAATCATTTTAGATATCTTTTAGTAACCTAACAAATAAAGACAATAAAACTACTTGTACTGCAAGTTTAAGCTCACAGCTGGCAAATAACATCTTGGGTCATTCCCCTGGTGGCAACTGCATATAGGTCAAGTGGGGTTTTGCATGTAGTGATATTTTCCATTTAGTGTCACAAATTGCAAAAGTGTGTCAACACAGGCTGCAGACACTGCAAGTATGAAAGCAAGTGTCTCTACCACTCTGAGAACGTGTGGATCTTCCCTGTTCACACGGTTCCATTTCCCTCAGACTTAATTTGCACCACAGCTACAAAACTTTGTGCCATATTAGCTTTTTTTAGAAACAAGAATTGTCTTTTGTTTTGGTTAATTGTGCCTTTTGGTTCAAGGTAATATTTGTGTTGAAACTAGAATTTTTTACCTCTCTGCCACAACGTCAGTCACATGTCTGAATGTGCTAGCCATAGATCTGTATTTTGATTTGGGCACACAATACTCAGCCAGCTCTATTAAAGATGATTATTGTGAAAATTTCACTGTCTGACCTCAATATGTTTTCCACAGAGGCAAATCCACGTTTGTTTTATCCAGCAGTTTTAGCGTCACTGAAACAATAAACCAAGTATGTGAAACAGCTCTTTCTTACATGACTAGCTAATGAGCTCAAACACTTTCCTAATGTATTTAAAGTGTGTACATATTGTAGATGAAAACTACAGAACCTTAAAACTGACATTTTTAAAATATATAATCTATTTTTTAATGATCTTGTAAAAAAAAAACAAAAAAAAAACAATTGAGACAAAAAAAAAAGTTTTAGAATAAATTTTGGCTCTTCATATTTACTGCTAGTGTATTCAAGGGAACTGACGGTTTGAGCTAAACACAGCAAACAAAATGAGCTGCGTGTATTTAAGGCAAAGGAGGTGGAGGAGATAACATGTCTGTCCTGATCAGTGTATTTTTGCTTATATTCAATTTTGTAATAAGGTTCAACATGGAATTGCTTCAGACAGCAGTGTGACACTTGCTTCATGTTTATTTATTTTTAGAACATCATAAGCAGTATTATGTCACTACTTTGCCATTGTATTTTTGGTAATAAAGACAGAGAAATGAATGACTGCTTTTTGTCTCTGGTCATGTTTGTGAGATGATAGAAAGCCTTAGAAAGTTTAGAAGCTGGAGTCAGAATATTTCAAGATAAACTGAAGAAAAGGAGTTATAGAGAAATAAAATTATTGGTATATTGACACATAGAAGAAATTTGACCCCAGTTCTCATAACACTAAATGTACCTATACAGTGTAGAGAACACATTTAAGGATACAGCTATAGAAATAGAGTTAAACACAGATCAAATATGCAAACACAAATATAATATAGTATAATTGATATAAACCGACAAGAGCTAGATATCAAACACCAGCAAGATTGTTATATACAGGGTTGTGGCACAGTATTAAATAAGTATTGCATAAAAAATAAGTTATTCTATCTATAAAGGTGGTTTCATGCATATATTGGTGGGCTGAATATATATATATATATATATATAATGTATAGAACAAAAATATTAGTATTACAGGGGTATTACGTGGGAATAGTTTTAATCAGCCTATAACTGATTTAATTTGGTAAGTATGAAGCTGTGTTAAAAGAAACTTTTGTCATACACTGAGATATGATATTGAACAATGGCCAGAAAAATGTTTTATGCACAGGGAAGCTAAACTTTTACCTTTTGGATATAATATGCCATCGCTTCATTATTTTATACTAGATATTTGTGTGAAGTTTTGTCATAATTAGCATATCAATTCTTAAGTTATGGCCAAAAACATATTTTGTGAAGTCACACTGACCTTGACCATTGACCACAAAATTCTTATCAGTTCATATTTCAGTCTAAGATGTGAACCGTGTTCACGAGAATGAGACAGATGATCATGGTGGCCTTGATCTTTGACCTATGAGCACCAAAATCGAATCAGTTCATTGTTGAGTTCAAGTGAACATTTTTGCCACATTTGAAGAAATCCCCTATGGCGTTCTTGAGATACCACATTAACGAGAATGAGACAGACAAGGTCACAGTGGCCTTGACCTTTGACCCATGACCACCAAAAACTATTCAGTTCATTGTTGAGTCCAAGTGGATCTTTGTGCCACATTTGAAGAAACTGCCTTTAAGTGTTTTTGAGATATCGTGTTCACAAGGATGGGATGGAATGACACATATGTATGGACGGACAGCTCGTAAACATAATCCTTCTGGCCACAACTATCATCAGTGCAGGCGTATAAAAACACCTAATTATCTTCTTACCTGTAGGATGCTGTGTGTTGGAGATATGGGATGTAGAGATGTTTTCTTGAACATAATGGAACTAGACATCACTCAGTAGCGATGTGTCTTTACAGAAATCATGACCAGGTTACTTAAGATATTCAGCAAACCTTGCTGTGAGAAGTTTCATGTAGGAACTATTTTCTTTCTACTGAAATACACCCACCAACTGTATCACCATGCAGAAGGAAGCCTGTATCTTCTGCTAGCTGGCCTCTCACCATTGAGCCAGCTAACATTACAACCAAGCAGAGGCAGATGCCATTAATATTTACATCTCACACTGTCACACTGTCAGCATATACCTCTCGTCCATAGATAGACGTAGGTGTTGGCATGGTAATGTTCGATACACGGAAGAGGAGAGCAAGTGAAACGTTACAACCAAGACAGTCGAACGCAAGTTAGATAGTAGCGTTAATGTTACTACTAAGTGGAAACGCACAAGGAAGATAATGTTTATGTTTCAGAGGCTACGCTACAGTAGGCTAACGATAGCCATTCGCAACTGGATGCTGTGTTGTCATATATAACATTATAGCCTATGTTACATTAGAGGCAAACTAAAAATACCTGTCCAGCAGAAACTCTGCGACCATCTCGTCCCTATTTAGCTCAGGATGAATGGGGATGTTACATGAGCGGTTACGTAAGTCAGACAGACAGGACACTCGGATTGGTCAGAGTTTTCTTAGAACCATATGAGAATGGTACAATTATGAGTTTTTATCTCTGGTGGAATTCACTTACATTTTAGTGTGCCATCAGCCTATTAATAGCATTTTAACCTAAACAAAGGAAAGCATAAAATTTCCAGAAAGGTAAGTGTCGCTTTAAGTGTAAGTCCTGAGTGAAGTTGGAGGGATGGTGGTGAAAGTAGTAGAAATGAACGTTGTGAATGTAGCTGGAATTACCGGCTGAAGTGGAGGCCCTAAAAACTGTGTCAGTGTAAGAACTAAAGGAAAATGTCAGTTGTCACGTTGGCTGAAGCGCACTGAGCAGATATTCACTATTAATTAAAGAACAAATGAAATCAGTGGATCTGTCAGTTGATGTGTAAGTGCTGAAAGCAGCTGAAACAGATAAAAGACATAGTGTAATGTGCTCCAGACTGCTCAAAGAATAATGTTATAAAACTGTCCTGTATAATTACAGTATGGGAAAATAAAACATTCCTCTCTTTGCTATCTCTTTAAACACCATTAATGCAAGAGTGGGTGTTAAGTTCTGTCTTTTAACAAGGCCATGCTATTTCACTTGAAAACATTTTAAAATAGTCCAAAGAATACCTCATTACACTGGCTGTTTGCAAGGTTAACATTTATTTCAATTTGTTGGACACATAGGGAAAATAATTCAAATGATGTTAAGCAGACCTTCCTCTTCTTCTTCTTCTTCTTCTTCTTCTTCTTCTACAATTATTTATTGAGTTTAGATCAAACTCCTGTCAGACAAAGAGTATACAAAAAAGTAAAAAAAAAAACAACAACAACAAAAAAAACCCCAATAATGACAATAGCAACAACATAACTGTAGTAGTACAAATGATATCATTGTCTTCATCATGGTCAATCAGCATATATTGGAGAAGCACCTTGTTTTCAGTTGAAGATGGCAACAAAATTATGGGCACTGCACAGGATGATAAATATTACAATAATGTGTTATCATTATTACATTCAGCACAACACTGAGGCCCTATGGGACCACAATCATGCACAGTAGAATTAGCACCATGTAACTTGGCTGTTAAACACTCAAGCTGTAAAATATTATTATAAGTAATAGTCCAAAAGTATAGTCAGTCATTGTTGGGTGGTAACCAACATCTCGGAACAACAATTTTAGCAGCTGTTGAAGCTATGAACAGAATTCTCTTTTCTTTGTATCTGAGGTGAACAGCAAGGCTAGGAACAAGGAAAATCAAGGCAGGACAGAAAGGGGGCAGACTGTAGCTCCTTTTATATTGCGTGTTCAAGGTGGGAATATAGTACCATTATGCTGCCTTGCTGTTCAGTATAAAAGGTACAATTGCAAAATGGGAGGACAGAGTTGTCTAGTCTTTAAATCAGCAAGAGAGGTAATAACAGCCTTGATTTGGCGTCTGTGTAAAAGGGACAGCCGGCAGGATGAAACCATGGGCAGGGCGTGTGTTTTTCTTATACTGTGTTCTGATGACATATTATGCTTGCAGCCCACCGCAGGATATTTAAAAAAAAAACAGCTAGCAGCAGTTAGTGGCTAACTCAAACAAAAAGAACACAAATTGGGAAAACAGTGAGGCCAGGGAGCTCCTTACCCTCTGCGCAGAGGACGAGATCAGCCGCCATATAATAGAGATGGTAAATGATTGTTATTGTCATGTTATGCAATTGTTATTGTTTAGAAAGTGAAGCCGATGCATATTTTATACATCACACCACACCTCTCTTGCTTCCGCAATAATAACAGCAGAACAACAGGACACAGGACACCTAGTGGAATGGATGGGTTGTCACAACAACTTTGCACACAAAGTCCAAATGGGCAGATATAATCTCCCCCAGCGCAGGGGGAGATTATATGCGCGGTGTGGGTGGGGGAGGTCTGCGTTGGGCGGTAGGTGGGCGGGCCTTCCTGCCCTGCCCATCTGGGGTGTGTCTCTGGCTCTCTGGGGCGGCTGGCCATTGCCGCCCTGGCTCCTTGGGCCCACGTGGTGTCCTGCGGCCTCTGCGGCTCCCTGGGCGTCGGGTCTGGGCGCTCCTGCAGCCTTGGGGTGCCTTGCCGCCCACCTTCCCCCACGGAGCTGGGACATTGGCCCTGGACCCTGGTGATGGTTTTCATAAACACACTGGGAGGGTTCAAATACACGCATGCACGTTCGATACTGCAGCTCCGTGACGCATCGCAAAGAACCGATGGGATCACTCAAAAGGGGCTCAGTTGCTTCTCAAACCTACCACACTGCGCTGGCAACTCTTCTCCACAATCGGGCTTTCCTCCACCACCAGGACTGTCACATTTCCGGTGTTCAGTAACGACCCCCCCCCCCCCCCCTTAAGCACCTGCCCCTCAATCCCCCCTGCTTGTACCTTACTTTCCCCTTGACACACTACGGTGTATCACGGCCCTCTCTGGCTCATATTAGGAAGTTTTTCCAATAAAGGCTGATAAGCTAGTCTCCAGGGAGGGTGGGTGACGGTCACAACCACGCACAGTATGGGTATAAAAAACCTGACTGCAAGATTAACAGTGCATCAATCTTCATAAAAAGCTTAGCTTAGCTTTTTTAAAAAATTAAATCTCACTTCAGGATTGATGAGGGTCTATAGCTGAAGGGTTTATCTCTGTGGAAAGAGCCAGTGACTTAAGAGGGTTTGGTTGAATTAGGAATTGTAGGGCCCATAAAATCCCAAAGCGCCGACAGCAGTTCAGGAAGGATACCATCAAGTCCAAGGGATTTGCTTTAAGGCATCAGATAAAGAGCATCCTTTAACTCTGTTAGGGAAATAGGAGAGTCTAATTGTGCTACCTGCTCTATGAGGGATAGTAGTTGCACAAACTCTAAGAAGTCTGGATGAAAACACCATTTATTTGGCAGCAGATACTATTTATATATCACTGCTTTTATTCTTAATGGCACTGATGGATGCAAAATGTTCTGATTTTCTAAGACTCAAGGCTCAAGTACATCTCTTGACCTCTCTGCATCCTCACAATTTATCACTTAATCCCCAATTCACCTCTAACACCTGTTAAATCTCTATACTCTGATCTCTTCTTATTGAGATCCCTCTGCTTGTCTCAAGTGACCTGGGTCTTTTGACAAGTTTCAAGTGTGCCTATTTCTTCTTCAGGCTGTGCCTTTATTACATTTTCTGTTCAGAATATTCTAGAGAATATTAAGTACAAATATGTTTGCATAAATGAGGGATGAAAATTGGTCCTGTGCAAGAGATTTGCACCAGCATTTACATGCTAGAGGACTGGGGGTATCAGACAGGGAAAGTCTGGAGAGTCTAATAGTACACTATGGAGTATTGGTGAGTTGGTAGTCTGAGTGGGCGGAAGTTCGCTGCAGAGATCAGCCTCTCACTGGGCGGAACGAGCCACCCGCTGAAGTCCCACCCTACCACCTCCGGTTGTGTAGCAGTTTTCAACCGTTTTCAACACGTCCTTTACTAACTTTTGTGGTGTTTGATCTTGCGGGGGCACGGTGGTGTGGTGGTTAGCACTCTCGCCTCACAGCAAGAGGGTTGCCGGTTCGATCCCGGGCATGGGAGCCCTTCTGTGCGGAGTTTGCATGTTCTCCCCGTGTCAGCGTGGGTTCTCTCCGGGCACTCCGGCTTCCTCCCACAGTCCAAAGACATGCAGATTGGGGACTAGGTCAATTGGTAACTCTAAATTGTCCGTAGGTGTGAATGTGAGTGTGAATGGTTGTCTGTCTCTATGTGTCAGCCCTGCGATAGTCTGGCGATCTGTCCAGGGTGTACCCTGCCTCTCGCCCGATGTCAGCTGGGATAGACTCCAGCCCCCCCGCGACCCTCAAGAGGATGAAGCGGTTAGAAGATGAATGAATGAATGAATGATCTTGCGGGGATGTAGCCATTTTTCTGCCATGGTTCGCATCCTGTAGGTGATATTTTTGTGGGCGCGTTACACCAAAACCTGTTTCCCCCCGGCAATATTTTTGCAAGCGCACCGTTGCTGTGGCACCGCCAAGAACGATTGTGATTGATCAGATACTGTAGCTTTGTCATGCCCCTTGGCGTCTCATAGTGACACACAAGGCACTTTTTAGCATATCTATGTTAAGCACAGTTGAAACACATTGTAACATACTAAAGGTTGTGAAACGGTTGCAGTTAGGTTTAGACAACAAAGTCGTTGGTTAGGTTTAGAAAAGATCATGTTGTCATCTTGTTATTAAGTAACCCGATGTAAAAATGTTGTGGGTGACATCAGTGTGCAACGACTGTGGATAAGTTACGTAACATTACTTTTAAACAACACTGCTCTTCAGAAGTCAGTAAATCACCACAGACACCCATCTGAAAATACAATATAGCAAATTTCCCTGTTCATAAGAACTATACAGGGGGTGAATTTTTTATATAATTCACCTGTTTTCATTCTATTAAGGCTTAAAATTCTGCAAAATAATGGTGAAGCCACTTTGAGTGACAGGGTGACTGCCGGTAGCATCCTCGGCATCTCAGTCAGATCCACCCCTCGCTCCTCCACAGCTCCAGCCTCTCATCCAAATATGGTCACGTCTGTCTCCAAGAAAGGTGGTGACAGCTGAAATGTCGAACTCGAGGCTTCGAAATGGCAGTTCATAAACCAATGGGTGATGTCATGGTAGCTACATCCATTATTTTATACAGTCTATGCCACTAAGGACACAAACAGTGTTGTCCTGGATAAAAGTCTGTTTTTGTTTAAACCATCCGCCTGAGTGGACTGTCTCATTCTTTTAACTACGTAACTTTCTCTCAGCTTCAAGTATGCCGTGGATGGGCTTGCATTGGGGTTAAAAGCACAGTGCATCCCATAAATGCCCCAAAGGCTGCCTTTTGCAACAAAGTGTAGGTATTTGACGCACAGGAAATGAGAACGGGGTGGTAGGTTGGTATCTATAAATGGCTGAAACACAGGGTTACTGCAGGACAGGGAGGAGTGACAGTATCTGAAACAACAGGAGAGTAAGTACATGGCAGAGGAAAAGAGCAGACAATGTGGCTGTCATTGTGACAAGCTGCTGGCTGCTGGCAAAGTAATCACTGAGTGGATGAAAGAACAGGTAGACAGAAAAAAAGAGAAAGAAGAAACAGAAAATGTAAGCTTTAATGGGAAAGAAAAAGATCTGATTGGAATGTAGTTTTAGATGTATTAATAAAAACACAAAAAGAAAATCATGCTAAGTGAAACCAGATAAGGAATGTTCGCAGAGCGTTTATAAGCCTTTTTAGGAACTAATTAGAAATCAATTGAGGCATATGTCCCTGACTGTATTCAAAGGACTTGATTTTCATGCAGTTTTTTATAATTAACTAATAACTCAAGGTCCAGCAGTGCAGTGGTAAGCCAAGCTAGTACCTCCCATTACTTCACACACAAGCACAAACACACACACTCTCTCATTTTTGAAAGAAAAAAAAGTCTGTTTCTGTAATCCCTTTGGCTTTAACATGAAACCCTGCTTGCACAAGAAGGAAAAAAATCACCCCAGTCTATTCAATTCTTTACAGGATCAAGTTTTCTAGCTAAACCTTTTAAGGGCCACCATGAATGTGGAGATCAAGGCAAAAAAAATAAATAAATTTAAAAAAGGGAAATGAGGCAAAGAAAGAAACAAGGATGAAGAGTAGTTGGAGATACTTTACAATCAGTTTAAGAAACAGGAGACTGCTTTTCGACTTGTTTAATGGTTAATGCCAAGATTTCTTTGCTCCACGGACCTTGTGTTGTGTTACAGTGAGTGAAAAAGGAACAAGATTTTTGATCCCATACTGGCTAAAAGGACACTGATTGGGAACACTGGGAGAGGCGATGGTTATCTTTAATGGGCCATCTTCCTGCAGTCTCACTCCCTTGCTTGGGATGACAAGACTAAAAGAAATTAAAGGAGGGAGGAGGGAGGAGGAAGGAAAGGACAAATTTGGACTGGGTGAAAGTGTGCCCACAAGGAAATGATCCAAGAACTTAAGGGGCCAGAGTCAGAATCTGTTTTCTTCTCAAATAATCCTTCTTTCCAACAAGAGTCAGACCAATTTATTCTCTTAAATCTCTTTGATAATCTTTGGGTCTTTCATTTCAGCCCTTTCACATACACACTCTCCTTTCCATTTGAAAGCCCTGAGCATTCTCCCATTTTGCCTTTTTGCTGTCTCAAAGGTGCTTGTCAAGAATGGTGTCTGATTTCTATGTGCAGAGGTGGGGGTTATGTTTATATGGATGAGTGGAAGTAAGAGAGAAAAGGCAAATTTAAAGGATAATTCACACAAAACAATGTCCAGTTTCCATGGGGACTATTTCTTTGGTAGAAAGTAGGGGAGAGTCACCTTAAATGTTAAGCATTACAGTTGTAACAAGCATGTTTTCTCTTGCTATGTGAATGTCATCATGATGTCATTATGCCAACATGTGGCCAGTACAATAGTAAACATACAGCACCTGAGAAATGTCAACAGGATTCTTCCTCTCTGCAGGGAATGGCTGCTGGAAAACCAGTCTAGCACTAAGTGAAAATGAAAACCCAGGGATATTTTTCAAATATAAATTTGTGTTTGCATGTTGTGGAGCTACAATCCACACAGTTGTCTGCATGTTTCTGTTCTCCATCAATTAGCAAAGCATTCAAATGTAATGCATGCTAGTTGTGGTATGTAGGAATGCTAAAGCACAGGTGTGCCATTAGCTCATTTGTGACATCTGTTACATTTTTAACTGCCTAGATTTGTGAGCACAGCTTGATTACCCTGTATTACATATGTAGACCTTGGCTATAGCATAGACTGTAAGGCTTAGTGACTTGGGGTGTTGCTTCAGCTACCCTCCAGGGGTCAGTGCGCAGTTACACACAGGCGTGCCCAAGCATGTATTCAGTCAGATGTCATTCAGTATTCTTAATCTATTCAACTTAAAGAGGCAACACTGTCAGAGGTATCACTGTCTGAGGGCTGCCGTAGAATGGCAACGTCAGCCGACCAACACTACCTGGTCCCTGGTTGCGGCGATTTGCGATGCTGGCCAGCTAGGAATTAACTAGCAGCCAGTACAGTACAGTCCTCTCTCAGCTAGCTAACATTTAGCCATGTTACTTACTGATCCATTAGAAAGAAAGCTAGCTGGTTTTGAAGCCTCTTTGGTCACGGAGCTCCCTCCATCTCTTGAACACCTGACTGAGGTTTACTCTTGTTTTTCTTCTTCTTTTATCACTCTCCTTTTTGCTCTTCGTTGCCTCCTCAGACAGAGGAGCTTGTTTTCTTTTGCTAGGCCGTTTTTCACTTGTCTCCAAACTTTGTCCATCTGCCATTGTGCTCGTGACTCAACTATCTCATGTCCAACTCCTCATAAGGACCAGCTCCAGTCCCTGATTGGCTGACTGACCAATTTCGCAATACATGACGCGTTTCCTGCCGTAAAGCAGATTTTTTTTTTTTTTTTTTTTTTTTCAGATTTTCTTTGCAGATTTTCTTCGGCACCAGTGGCAGAAACTTATTGCAAAGCCACTAAGTAACCAATGTAAACGTGATAGTCTGATTTTACTGTGGCCACTACACTGTGCAACCCACATTATTTTCATAATGATATATTTAGGAAAAGCTGCTATCTGTTGCCTCTTTAACTATATATGTGGATGAAGCCTAATGAATGTATTTGCCCAAGAGGAAGGAGGTGAATGCTCCACCTGCTACATCCCTTAAGTTTTAATATTATCATTATGTTTAATAGATTATATCACATCCTTGGTATAAAATCAGTGTGGAAACAGTTGCTTGCCTTGACCTCCACATAATATAGGCTAACTGGCAACTGTTTAAATTTGCATATTTGGCTACATTTGTCTTAGACTGTGGGAAAGACGGATAAGTTGAGTTGGGTCCATGTCATTGGTTCGACAACCCATTGGTTCGACATCCCATTAGTCCGACTGTCCGTGGTGCTGAATGGCTCGCGGCAGGCGTATGGTGCACCGCGACCGGCTTGAGGCGGAGTAGGCTCACGGCTTATGTGTTTGTCACTTTCTTTTTCATTTTAACCCACACCATGATCTTTTCCTGACCCTAACCAAGTGGTTTTTGTGCCTAAACCTAACCAGACCTTAACCACAGGGCATCATGATGATTTCGGAACGGACTTCGGAACAATGGGTTTAATATGGTCAGAACAATGGGATGTCAAACCAACGGGCTGTCGAACCAATGGGCAGTTCCCAGTTGAGTTATGAACAGAGTGTTGTCAAATGATAGAGTGGAGAATTAAATAAGTGGACAGTAAATTGTTGCAGCCTCTGAAATCCTCAGCATATGCTATATGCTATAGCTAGCTAACCACTGCCGGGGCTATTTGCAAGCAAATGTTAGCCACTGGAATGTTTGCTAGGAGCCTATGAGCTAACTGTATGTTTCAGCTGGTAGCTTCAAAAGTCACATTGTGTAAGCATTCATATGATAGAAGCAAGAAATCTTTAGCTGAAATGTACGGTTAGCTTGTGGGCTATTGCAAACATTCCAGTAGCTAATGTTAGCTTACAAGCAGCCGTAGTAGTTAGCTAGCTAGCTATAATACTCACTGGAAAATTTGAGAGCTGCAACAATATCTGTCCACTTTCATTGAGAGCAAGAACAATCTTGCTAATAGTGTTGTATAGTGTTGTAATAGTGTTGTGGGAGAGGCAAAAAGTGAGTAAAAAACACCCTGAATATGTTTAGAACTACAAATAAACTTTCTTCTGTCGATTCTTGTTTTATTTAATGTAACAATTCCAACCCTCCTCCTTTATCCAGGCTTGGGACCTGTGAAAGTGACCAAAAATGACACTCTGGCAGGTGTTTTTTTGTTTGTTTATTTATTTTTTCCTCAGTGCATGAACTTAAACATTTTTAACCATAACATTTTTACATTGTAAAAATTGTACATATGTTTTTCTGTTTTTCAGAGCCCCCCTCCACACACACTCATGCTGTGCAGGCTCACAGAAAGAGTGGGTCATCCTCATTTGGTCAAGGCTCTCTATGGCAGGTTCAGTAACTGAGGGAGCAGACTTAAATAAGTAACCAGCTGACGTGCCAAAAAGTTGCAAAACGTTATCAGGCAGCTGGTGCTCATAGCAAGCCTCACCAGACAGATTCACTCCATACCAGATGTAAGGATGGAGTTAAGGGTCTGCAAGGACATCCGATTTCTAAGTTTGCTTTTTACCACACTCATCTGACTGAATACTCTCTTGACTTAAGCATTCGAGTGCGGCAAGGACAACACAGACACAGCAGCCATGGTAAGTTCTTGAACTTCTAAATCTCACTCCAGAAACCCAGTGTGCTTTTTGTCTTGTTCCCTTAAGATGGATGGCATGCCATATTGTGCTTCAGAGTTTCCTCCATATTGAAAACTGACGTACTGCAATGCTTCGATGTTGTCCAGCAGTCTCATCCTCAACTCACTAGTGAGGGAGATGGTGAAGTCTACACACCACTTTCTGACACTGTTTTCATCCTCAGGCGCAAGGTGGAGCTCAGCTGTCTTTGACTCAAAAAGGTAACTAAAGTACGGTTTGGGACCGATGTATCCAGCTATTGGCCCTTTGAGTACATCAACATTTGCCAGTGGATTCAGCACCCTACTGCTCACAGACTTATCAGGCTAACCAAGCTGTCAAGTAGCTTAAGAGAATCTACCTGTTCTCCCTCAAAAGCTTTGATGGCCAATTGCACCTCACCCAGCACCGACTTCAAAAAAGTCAGATACACTGTACATGGAGTGTAAAACCTCAGCCATGTAGCAGTTTTCACTTGACTTAGTGACTGCAAAATGCAGCCTAAGCTCCTCCCACTGGTCCAAAATGCGTGAAACCGCGGGTTCAGTGAAAAGCCAACATATGTATGGATGGATGCCGGCCGCCTATGGGACAGTCACACAGACATTTGGTTATCTTATACTACATACAGAGTGGACACATGAATCATAGATACTCTGTGTGTGTGTGTGTGTGTGTGTGTGTGTGTGTGTCTTACCTGTGGACAGGCCCTCTGTCAAGGTAAACTTGAGTTTTAAATAAATGCTTATGGTCAAGCAGGTCATACAACAGTGCTCACAGCTGCCACACTGTTGAGGGACTGGCCTGGTATTCTCGGACCATAAGCCATTCTGGAGAGGCTTTTTAGAAGGTACCTTAAATACACAATGACAGAAACAAAGACAGAGGGACACAGTCAGAGACGATTAAAAATAGGGCAAGACGTGAGAGAAGAGGGGGAGAATCCTTGTTAAAATATCAGGAGAGGCCAGATATCATACCACAATAATAACAGTAATATCCCTTTCTCACGATGCAGCCACAACCAAAATCAATCACTCAGGCACTCGGGACAATGGATCCAGTTTCCACTAGGATGTTTTTCAATTTAATGTCTTGAGTGCATCTCAATGGCTGCATCCACCATCTGCTTCAGGATGATCTGTGACAGAGGGTGAAACAGATGAGTGAATGGAGCGGGGTTGAAGTAAAACATTCACATCAGAATAATCCGTTAGCTTTGCCAGCTAAGACATAGCCCTGTGCATATACACCCTTAAAACCAAAAGTGTTTTTACACCTCAGCATCAAACAAACAAGATATGATGTATTAATGTGTGACCTACAGAGATGCTGGTTGGTGGATTGTGTTACCTGGACAGAGGTAGGGCTGTAGTCTCCTGGTCGACTTGTCGATTAGGCCTATTTGGTCGCTATGCTCTCGTCCGACCAAATTCTCATTGGTCGAATAATCGCTGTGTTACTTTCATAAGGAGAATAGCTTTCCAGGATTAATCCATTATTTCCTGCGGCGGGGGGGACAGGCTAAGTTACCAGTGAAATGGGGGTGTTTTCAAAACATAGACCTACAGTTCCTGTATACTGACACCATTTCCCTCAGTGGAAACAAAGCTTGTATTTACTTGTATTTCACAGATAAGAAACAATAAATTGTGAAGACAGTAAAGACTTCACTAAAATAGCATTTTAAGTCTTGTGTGTGATTTATCCTTCAGGGATTTATACTTCGAGATTTATCCAGGTTTCATATGAGAAGAGGGAAAGATTGCTGGCCGCTAGGCTAATCAATACAATGTAAAATGCCATAGGCTTGTGCTAATAACGTTAGCATGTTGTATGACACACCACCGCAGAAGTAAAAATGCAAAATAGGACATCACAAGTAGCCTACTGCATCCATCATGCGAAACACATTCAAGAAAACATGACAAATTCACTTGTTCATTTAAGTCAAAGGGCTCAAATGTGTCAAAGGTAGTTTTCAACCTGGATCCTGTTTTCCCACGTTTCAGTTACTCATGGGAACAACATTTTTTTTAAACTGGTTTAGTATTAAGTAAGACTGCTGCAGCCACAAACTTCAAAACAGGCTGCAATGTAACCAGTCGGGTTCAAGCCCGTCGACAGGGGGGGGGCAACCGGGTATGTTGTCCCGGGCCTCAGGACCATAGGGGCCCCTGAATGACCCTTAATTTATTTTACTTTACATTCACATATTTCTTTTTAATTAAATTAAATTAATTAAATCATTGCCTGAATGAATTAAATATTATTTTCTACTCAACATATACTTAAAAACTTTAACATATTAAATATTTCAAATATATATATTTTCCTTTTTTTGCACGATTTTTTTGCCGATTCGAGTCTGTCACCGGCCGCTTGTAGCCTATTGAGCTGCGGTATGACAAGACATGCTGCCCGCGTTGAGCGGAGGAGAGAGAAGGTGATGGGAGATCAGGGAGGTAATGTTAGTCTGTGGGGAGCAGGTGCGCGAGGGTGAACAGACTCGGGTCCGGCGGCGGGATTTATCTTGGGTTTACAACCCACTGTGTATTATAGCAAACGCTAATACGAACCCATCACTGAAACAGCACAAACGAGCAGCAGTGGAACAGCAGAGGAGCCGGTCAGGGAGAGACAGGGAGCTGTCAGGCAGCCCACAGTCAGAGCTGAGGAGGGGGCGTGTCCCGGGTCCCACTCAGCGCAGCAGCCGCAGATCGGTAGGGAGAGTGTGTCAGTCAGAGTCTGCATTCATCATGAATGCTGTTGTTGTTGTTGTTGTTGTTGTATTAGTAGTAATGAAGGCCTATCTTTTACAGAGAATGATCAAAATGATGTAAGGCTATGTATGGAGCCAGAGGGAAAGCCGGCTATGGAGAGAGAGGAGTCCAGGGAGAGGAGTGAACCTCAATTTGAGGCAGCAATGACAGAAAATGAAGAAAGGGAAAGGACTGATGAGGGAGCTGGCATGTCTCCAGACTTTAGGTACCCTGGCCTATGGCCTACTGTCATGACCGACTCAGACAGGACAAGTGTAGTACGTGCTTTAGCAGATAGACCACCTTTTCCAAAGGAGGCTATGCCCACAGATGTAGATGGTAAGACTTTCCCAAATTATTTATGTTATGCTTCGTCCCATAATGGCAGAGAGAAAATTGAAAGGGACTGGCTAATATACAGTCACTCCAAACAGGCTCTGTTTTGTCTACCATGCATATTATTTTCATTTGAACAAGATCAGGGCAATCGCTCAACAAGTGCTCTAAATTCTACTGAGGGATGAAAATATGCAACATAAGATACAAAAACTTTATGAAAGGTTTCCAGAAACACGAGGAACAGTGCACACAAATATTGTTACTGGAAATGGAAGAACCTGCAACACAGTGTCTTGAAAGCCTCAGGGATTGACAACAAACAACAGCAAAAAATGGAAGATGAGATACAAAAAAACAAAGCATTACTAAAGAGACTGTTAGATGTAACACTTCATTTGGCTTCCAGAAATCTGCCATTTAGAGGTGAAACAGCAGTATTGGATAAACCAGACAATGGGCATTTTCTTGGACTGATTGAACTGTTGTCAAAATATGACAATATCCTACATGAGCATTTACAAAAGATTAGAGAACAGCGAGAACAGGGAAAGCAATTGCAAGCACACTACCTTTCACCCGAAAGTCAAAATGAATTTATTGAGCTCTGCAGTAAACGTGTTCTAAATACCATTTTAAAAGAAAGGCAGGATTCAGCCTATTTCTCTATAATATGTGATGCCACACCAGATGTCTCTAATTTGGAGCAAAATGTGTTGTTACTCAGATATGTACATCAGAGTCCAACTGAGGGGTGGAAAATAAAGGAAAGATTCCTCAAATTTAGAGACTTTAACAACAAGACAGGAGAAGAGATAGCATCATTGATTGAAGAAACACTGCATGAACACAACATAGATCTAGCGACTGCCGAGGTCAGTGTTATGACAACGGAGCCAATATGGCTGGAAAAGTAAAAGGGTACAAGCACACATCAAACAAAAGAACCCTACAGCCACATTTTCCCATGTGCATCACACACATTAAACCTCGTTGGAGTTCATGCAGCCCAGGCCAGTCCAGAAATAAATATATTTTTTGGATATGTTAATGAACTGTATAAACTCTTTAGTGGCAGTCCTCAGCGATGGGAAGTTTTGATGAAAGTTTTACACTGCTCTTTGCACAAGTTGTCAGATATACGCTGGAGTGCATGCATAGAGGCAGTGCGCCCCCTGGCAAAGCATTTGCCAGATGTCCTCAAAGCTTTGGAAATGCTCATTTCACAAGGTAACCTAACAAGTGAAGCAAAAGCTCAGGCCCATGGTTTAAAAACCTACTTTGAGTCTTTTGATGCAGTGGTGCTACTAACATTTTGGGTTAAAGTGTTAGGCTGTATTGAAGACAGGAATCTTGCAAGCCAGTCTTCTTCTTTGTCCCTTGAAGTTCAAGTTGCTAACATAAAAGAACTTGAAAACGAGATGGCATGTATGCGTGCTTCCTGGGACCATTTGCTGACAGAGGCTACTGCTGTTGCTTCTGCTATAGGCATCACACCAACATTTAAAAGGAAACAGAGAAAGAGGAAGCCTTTTTTTGATGAGACTGTAGATGGAGGAATATCTGAGGAGACCCCAGAGACACACTTCAGAGATAAAGTGTTTTATTGTGTATTAGACACTATTGTATCTCAGCTAAGTATGAGATTTACATCAATCAAGATGATTTGTGAGGAATTTTCCGTACTCTGGAGATTCCAGAAAATGACCACTGAAAGCATCAAATCAGCATGCACAAAACTGTCAGAAAAATACAAAAAAGACTTTTCAGAGTCACTTGAAGACCAGGTTTGTCACCTGAAAAAAATATATGCTGCAACATTTGAGGAGGACCTGGGACCACTAGACCTGCTTAATGCCATCTATGGCATGGGTCTACAAAGTATTTATGTTGATCTCTGCACACTGCTACGCATTTTCTTGTCTTTGCCAGTGACAGTAGCTGGAGGAGAGCGAGCCTTCAGCAAAATGAAAATAATAAAAAACTACCTACGCTCCACCATGTCACAGGGCAGGCTTAACAACCTAGCCATGCTCTCCATTGAGCGTGAGCTTGCTCAAAAACTGGATTTCACTGATGTTATAAATGACTTTGCTGTCAAAAAATCTAGGCGCATCACTGTTTGAGGGCTTGATAACCCCAGGGATGTGGAGGGGACAAGCATAGGATGTTTAGTTATACTGTTTTGTTGCTTAGCAGGCAGGCATAGCACTCTCAGTTGTATTGTATTGTAGCCTACATGGGACAATAGATGGAAATGGTTTGTTTATATTGTGTCACATCACATTACTGTCTGTTAACTGTCCATCTCAAATTAAATAATTTGAAAATTGACACTGTCATTGCTTGCAAAGCGTTAAAAGTACTGCGTATGTTGTCGTGACAAGCCGGTGGCGGGGGTGGGGTGGGGTGGGGGGCCCTATGATGGTCTCTTGTCCCCGGGCCCCAGCAAGTCTGTTGACAGCCCTGGTCGGGTTAAATGTGCACTGTCAATGTAAGTCAACTAAAAGTGCTTGTTTTTGCCACTGACAAGCTCAGCTTGTTACTCTCAGTGTCTGACAACTCATGGAAAAGATCCTACAGAGACAGACCTTTTTTGTTTAATCAGAAACAGCCCCAAAATCCCCATCGCCAAACCCACCAGACTCCATTTAAATGAACAGTAATTCTGTCAGTGTAAAAAACACTTAATTTAAAGTCGACACAAAGAAAATAAAAATCACAAAAGCTTTCTTGGTTTTCACTATTTAAACCATAAACCCTATCTAAAAAACACTAGATGAATCATCCAACGTAGCTGCCCATTGAAGTGACGTGCCATCTTGTGTCGGGGATTCAGGTCCTTCAGTGTGTTATGGCCATGGTGATTTGGCACAGTGGCAGATGCCAGTGAAGAAATATTACACCAATAGGCCAAAGGAGGGCGCAATAGCATAACCTTAATGTATATATATTTTATATATATATATATATATATATATGTATATGTACATATATATATAATATATAACCTAAAGATTGAAATTCTGAAATGGGCCCCGTATGTCGCAGAGACATGCACACTCAATGGATATGGACTAGTAGCTATAAAATGATTTTTTTTTTCATAATAGAGTGTGCCCGTAAACCTGGAACTCCGTTAGCACTTTTAGCACTTCCGGTACTCTCGTCTAAAAGTCAATACGTTTTTTGAATGGGATTTTGGTAAAATGCCTCAAATAAGGTCTGTGGTTAACAAAAGCTTAAGCGAGTTTCAGGTTTTGTTCTACGACATAAACACGTCAGTAAATACCCTACTTGTGAATTTTGAAGCTTTTACGTGTCGTAAAAAAGGCAGTTGCTAACAAGTTGCTCAACACGACTACAAACCCTGTCGGGGACATTAAACGTCATCACCCCCGAACAGGCGAGAGTGCTGGCAGTCCGCCATTACAGCTTCTTATTTAGCTGAAACAGTCCGATTTCCCCATTATACAATGTTTTTAAAATAAAGCAGCCGAAGTCAGTGGAAAGCTTAGTGGCGGTGACGTCAGGAGTCATGTGACCATGGAGTAGTCATGTAGTCTGTTAAAGCCTAACGTTAGCTTTTTACTTCTGGCGATCGCATTTAAGCTTCAAATGCGGTATGAAAGGTGTTCATATGTGAAGATTATCTCGCTGAACAAAACCTGTAAGTATCATAAACTTGTGTTAGCCACAGAGCTCATTTTCTGACATAATCCAAAACGCAATGCAAAAAATCACATTCACTTTCTCTTCCGGGAACCAGCGCGATGCTAATCTTCCGGGTTTTGACGTCAGCCCTAGCACACTCTATTAGGCTGAGCCAGGAGAGGATCTCAAGTAATTTTAAATCACAACTAATTTTCTTCCAACTTAAAAGCTCAAGTTCATTTGACTCTAAAGCAATTACTATGTGAACTTTTTGTTGTCAAATACATATTTTTGTTGCTTCAACATTTTAATCAAGTTCTCAACTCCCCTTTTGAGTGTCTCTAATTGAAAATGAATATGTATCAAAGTTATTAAATGGTGTTCAAACTTGACTGACAGTTCAAGGGATTGACCAAAAGAGCTTACCTTTACTGAAGTGGCTCGGGTTCAAATCTGACGGACAGTGTCAGCTTATTTTATTACATACATGATAAATGATCTGACAAACATCTGACAGGAGGGTAAGGGTTTATAGTGGGTTTTAAAGCATAAATGACACAAACATATGCAATCAATGTGGCCAACAAATATGTGTGTGCTGTGTGTAACCTAGAAAGAGTCTAATGGCTAGAATGAAAATTGGTTTGTATTTTTATGGCCCATATTTCCTGCAGCTTTGTAGGACATAATCTTTCAGTTGTCCACAGGACATCATTCAACAGGAGAGGACAGAAGAGATTTGATTGAGGCAGGAAAAGAAGTCTGGCTAGCAACAGCTCAGCCATTTATTTACAAGTCATAAAATACTAACAGGAACTGAAAAGGCAGAGTCCTTACAGCCGCCGAAACATTTCTCCAACCCAACAGTTTCTGAAGTGAATTATGTCCCTTTAGTGTCCATCATACTATTCCTATTTGGTATTTTAAAGCATTATCAATCCCATCTGAAACCTGTCCTGTCCCAAGTTCATCTACTCATTATAAATGAAAAGTGCTACTACAAAAGTATTGATTTGAACATTATCTCAAATATCTGTGACAGTGAAGTGCCCATATACATTACAGAACCATTACCATAAGATGCACCACCCACCACATTCCTAACAAAATAACTAATACACTACTCAGTTACAACAATGACATCAATTCACTAGTTCTTCGTTTTGGAAACAACTATACCAGCAGTGCAGTGAACCCTAATTTTATAGATTTTGATATATTAGCTGGCTCTTGAACCAGTGAGGTGTTCATTGTATACTTTGCCACTGAAACCTACAACCATTCCACGTACAGCATCGGCTACTGCTGCTCAACACAAGGTCCAGTACTCAAGGTGAAACACTTCTCTCAAGAGTGGAGACGACCGTTTTGAAATGAAGACCAGTTGCTTCAAATCTATTCATCCCCAATGTCCTCAGGCAGGTAGGTGACAAGACAGGTCTGGGAAGGAGTTACAAAGCAGCGATTTTACTGGCCTCCCGGACCCCACTCAGAATGGCTCCTGCTACAGTCTGCGGGAAGTGCCTGTGGGTTGCCTGGAAACGGACAAACACAGCAAATGTTATCAAGCTAAATGCCCAATTCTTATTTACATTCTCTCAAACATGAGGAACTAACTGATACATGTAGTAGGCTAAATGATTAGAAACCCTCACCTCCCCAGCAAAGAACACTTTTCCCAGAACATTTTCAGCAATGATGTCATAAGCTTCCCCACTGCCTCCTGTCTTCACAAAGCTGTAGGACATTCTGAGACCACAAGTCTTTCTCCAGCATGTGACAAAGTACTTCACCAGCTCAGGGACCTCCTATTGAAAAAAAATGGAGACAAAATCAACATAAAGAAAATCTTGTTATTTTAATAGTGCACAAATAAACAGGTGTATGATTCTTTCTTTCTTACCTGCTCCTTGAAGAGTTCCATATCTCCCAAGGGCCTAGATTGACTATGACAAGAGAATCTGCTCAGCTTCAGACCTGGTCCAGTGTGCTTCCACAAGCGTACTCCAGGTTGCTGAGGTGAAACTGAAGCACCTCCTCCAACTCACTGAACTGGATACCAGACTCCTGAAGGAAGTTCTTGTAGGCCTCCTGGACCTTTTCTGAGGGAGGGAAATGTTTTCAATGAAAATTAAATATACTGTAGCACAGTATCCTTATTTTCCTTACAGTATGTGCATATATACTGTTTTCTCTGTTGGATGAAGCAAGGAAGGCATCTGTAAGGAAAAGGACGGTTATGGTTACCCCCCAGAGGAGTGTCTTGGTTCTGAAACTTGTCCCTCCTTAAGAGTAGCGCATCGCAAGTCAATGCTAACCACAAGAACAGAAAATGATTTTGGTCAATGATGCAAGTCTATTACGTCAATGAATTTGGCAGTAGCCTCACAGTGTTGAAACTCTGCATAGCCCAGGTCCCTCAAGGTGTGGAGTGCCACTGCCACAGAGTGACTTAAAGTCTGTGCAGCCAGGGCAACCTTGATTGATTGAATGTATAAGGAAAAAACAAGAATATAAAGTGTGCATTAGTATTTCAAGACACAAACAGGACAAAAAAACCCACAATAATGCCCTAGAATCTATTTCCGTTGTGGTCCTCTCTACATAAAACATCATACAAACAAACATACCTTTATGTTATGATTAACAAAGTTCACGTGCTTTTCTGTGACCGTAGCCACCTTTGTAAAATGAAAAAGTAGGTATTTAACCACTTAAACCCAAGTATCACTATTGAGGACATAGTCAGCCACAACCTCAAAATGGATCAGCATGTGATATGAGCTTCTAGATTGATTAAGTTTCACTATTCGGCATGATGAAAGTCTGCAGCGCTTAAAGCTGACACAAGGAGGTTTTTGGTTTTGTTGATGCTAGCGGCACCTATGGATGAAAGTGGAAGTGCTTTTCCAGAAAGAAAACTGCATTTCCCTAGAGCCCCAATGCGTATTGTCATAAAGGTCGTATTTAGAATGTATTGCAGGCGTGCATGTGCATGCCTGACTGCCGTAACTCATTTTGTCCTTTCTGTCTGACCCGAGCTTACCAGAAATCTATAAAATAACTATATTGATGAAGTAAAACTTCTCAATAATGGCTACATTGGCTAACTTAGGTAATGGAGATACATCAGTATTAACATGAAACTGTTTTATAACCCGTCAAAAACGTATTGTGTCAGCATTAGGTTGATAATTGATAATTAACAATTATATATCATGAAGAATACCTTTGCATAGTGCTAGGATGTGGGAGGTGAATATTCAAGGACTCCCTCAGGTAGCTGTATGCCTTTGGTCCATGTAGATGGAGAGTAAGGGCAAACTCCCTCTGGGCCTTGGTGTATTCATCGCTCTGCATTGACAGGAGGTGAACCAGAAGATCTGAAATTCAATTAGCAGAAGTGAATTAGTATGTCCCCTTTTTAATAAGTAACTTCACTAAGTGACAAGCGCATTAGGGACCACAGTGCTTGGGCGCTCTCTATAGGGCATTCACATAGCAAATGTGTAAATTTGTATATATGACTGAGTGACTGACTGACTGACCTTAACTTGCCAGCATAGATCACGCTACGGCTAGCCCACTGTGCCGTGGTAAAAACTAAACATCTAACAAAGTGTAAACATAAGATACACAAAAAACAAAAATAATATTTTTATTTTACCAGAGTAGCTTTCAAGCTTGTCAGTCAGCTCCTCATTGATGAGGTTTTTGTCCTTCAACTCCTCAAGAAGAGCACACATATTTTTCTTTGCCCTCCTCTCTTGCCAGAGCATTCCTCCTCTCCTGCTCCAGTTTCTGCACTCTAGCTGAAGCTTCATCCAGTTTGGCCTTTATAGCAGTGGGAGAAGCAGGCAATGTATATGCATGCTCAAGGCTTTGCTGCTTGCGGCTCTTTTTCCCCTCTCCAGTGGCTCCCTGTTGCTTTGGCAAAATATACAAATATGTAAATAATAATATGGCATTGAATGTAATTTTTTGAAATGTTTACTTAAAGGTAAATGTAAAGGTCCTGTATTTGTAATGCGCACCTATCTACATTCAGTTAGAAATGCCCAGGGCGCAGATGGACCAATGGCAGCGAGCAACCATGGGAAGGCGCTGCCATTCCATTTGCGAGCAATTTTGGGGTTTAGTGTCTTGCTCAACAACACTTCGACATGCACACAGGAAGAGCCGGAATCCAACCACCGACCCTTCGGTCACTGAATGACCCACTCTACCAACTGAGCTACAGCCGCCTTTACCACTTAGCACTGTGTCAAAGGATTTAATATGACTAGTGCATAATGCCTGTGGGCATGTGTATTTTGTACAGGTCAGAATATTGGTGAATGCGCTATGATCTAAAGCTAATGCAAAAGTGAGTACTGTATGGTGGTACTTTTATGCATGGGCATTGTGTGGTAGTTTATGGGCCTGCTATAGTTTGTAGTAAAATAGGTTTGCATAGGTTTGGTGGCAACCTGACAAACATTCAACAGACTCTGGAAGTTCCATCAAGTCGATGGATGTCTTACCATTACACTGCAGTTTTGTTTTTGTTTGCCTTTTTGCCGTTTTGGTGGCTTACTTGTTTTCCAAAAGTGGAGTATGGTGGTACTTTGAGACATAGCCATTGTAGTTTGATGTTAGATGTTCTCATTTGTTTGTGACATTCCCCCAGCATATACTCACAACATTAGCCTGAGGTTCAGTCCAGTCCAGTCCAGTGAACTCTTCTGCTCTTCTAGAGGCATTGGTGGTCCTCTTTGCTACCGGCTAAAATTACAGAACCATGCCAATTAAAGATGTTTTTAGTATCTAAAATGTACTGTAATACACATTCGCATCAATCATATGCATCTTGAAATCTCATTGCCTAATGATACATACTCTTTGAAGATGAGGTGGGAAGCTGAAAATTGATGGTATAACAGTCTGCCCAGTCCTATCCAAATCCTCAGGCCTAAAATACTCACTACAGAGCATGGCCCTCTCAGATGCAACAAATCCCTCTCTCTTTAGGGCCAGCCCCCACTGCCTCCTCCTCTCTTCATTTTTGGGACAGCTTAAAAATGTGAGGTAGTGGCCATAAATATAAATAATTGTGAAAATTGTCCACCCTCCATTCCCTTCTGACAGACTGGACCAAAAGTTGTAACATTCAAAGATTATCTAAGCAAATGGTAGCAACACGTTACTTGAAATATAATATTGCAGATCCTTTTCCCACAGCACTGGCATAGCCAAGCTGTGGAGGGAGAAATGATCTATAATGTCTTACTTGTGAAAGGTGATCCCACATTGTCTTGTTTTGCAGCTGCGCTCATTTGGGCAGCTATACGCTGGACAGAAGTCTGGCATCTTTGACCCAGCCTTTTCTATCGATATCGGACTTAACTCAAAACAAACTCAACTGCTGTGAACACAAAGCCAGTAATTTCAATGTATCCACTTACTCTGGTTTGGTTTAAATAACCTTTTATTTCACCCAGTTAGATGTGAAAATATAGCATGGTAAGACCATCACGATGACATGAGCTCAATATTCTTTTTTGCTCTCTGTATCAGTCTAGATTTGGTGCCACCCCAAACAGTTTCCAGAAATTAAAATCCAATTGGAGTCAATCAGGAATCCACACTGTAGTTGACAATGTAAGTAGACAATTAGGGACTATGTTGTTGTTGACATAAATGCAGGTTGCAGCTTGCACAACAGAAATGGCGGCTTCCAAAGCAACAAGCACTAATTTCAACGTTAGTAGAAGAAACACAGCAATAAGTGAAGTTATTGCAGAAATAGAGTCAATAACAATAGTCAAGAACAAGCGTAAGCGCTCACAGAGTTTCTCAGAGGAAAAGAAGCTCTTTCTGTTCCTCCAAATGAATTTCGCTAAAGCTTGATTTATCAACTAGCTCTGCTGGTGATGGAGATGATCTTTGGTGTTTTGTTATGCTGATTGGTTGCCCACTGAAAGTGTTTGAGGTGACACAGAGTTCCAACTGATACAGAGAGCAGACAGAATGTTGAGCTCATGTCATCAGGATAGTCTAACCAGGATGGTGAAAATACTGTGGGTCTATGCATGCATAAATTATTGTTTATTTAAATGGAGTCTGGTGGGTTTGGCAATAACAATTTTATGTCTCTTTCTGTTTAAAAAAAAAGAAGGATCTTATTCTTACTCTAACTCTTAAAAAAGGTCCATGTCTGTAGGGATCCTGTCCATAACTTTCAGACACTTAAATTGAGCTTGTCAGTAGCAAAAACAAGCACTTTTAGTTGAGGTACATTGATGATGTGAAATTGCCCCAGCTGGTTACGTTGCAACCTGTCTTAATGCTTGTGTCGGCAGCTGTCTCACTTAATTCTAAACCAGTTTCAAAAATTGTTGTTCCCATGAGTCACTTAGACTCAAAGACATGAGAAAAGAGGTTGAAGTCCAGATTGAAAACTATCAAATTTACCCTTTAAGAGTATGAATCCAATCTCAGCAGAGCAGTGAATTGACAACATCACCACCTCTAGGAGAGGATGAAATTGTTCTTTCCCCAATAGCAGGGGTAGGAAACCTGCTGCTCCAGAGCTGCATGTGGCCCTTTAGGCCCACTCCAGTGACTCCTTTTCCTCCAAATTTTGCTGAACCTCAATAGCGATGACTAGTTTTGAGTCTCCCTAGGAAGGCTAACTATGGATTCCATATCCAAAAACCAAAATATCTCTGAGGAAAATAAAGAATTTAGTCATCTCAAGTGCTATATCATAGGCAACTAGACTTATTTGAGTTTCCTGTGTCGTTGACCCACCCAGCCATCCCTTCCCAGACGACTTAACACCCATTCTCACCTGTACCCATTGAACCAGGATGACACATGATGGCCTGGTGGGTCAACGACTCACATGTGACCTTTACAACTCTGAAACTCAGACCTCACATGTGACCTTAAAGACTCTGTAAGGGTTTACACCCACACAGAGTTTGACACCAGAACTGCCAGGGGTCGCTGTATACCTAAAACCACCAACGGGTAAAATTGACCTGCTATTAGAATGCATTGATTTTCAAGGTACAACGTCTATTTATTTATCATTTTACAACACAGTTGTATAAATGAAATGCTATTGTAATCCCTTAATACTCACAACATTACAATATGGCAATAAAATAATATAACAATAAACTTGATGTATAACATCCTTAACAAGGTTCTTCACAGAAAAAGAAAAAACAGCAGATAAAACAGCATTGATCGATGATCGATTGAAAATTGTTGGTTCATTCCTTCACTTACTGACAAAGAGCTTCTCCAGCTTCAGGACCACATTCTCTCCAAGGCGTTGTGTGGCTGGCCTGCTGTCATCTTTTCCCAGGTATGGGAAGCCATTCAGCATGTACTTGCTCTCAACATTGGCTGCCAGCCAATACTTGATCCCAAATTTGTCAGGCTTGTTGGGCATACAGTACAGGCCAAAAGTTTGGACACACCTTCTCATTCAATGCGTTTTCTTTATTTTCATGACTATTTACATTGTAGATTCTCACTGAAGGCATCAAAACTATGAATGAACACATGTGGAGTTATGTACTTAACAAAAAAGGTGAAATAACTGAAAACATGTTTTATATTCTAGTTTCTTCAAAATAGCCACCCTTTGCTCTGATTACTGCTTTGCACACTCTTGGCATTCTCTCCATGAGCTTCAAGAGGTAGTCACCTGAAATGGTTTTCCAACAGTCTTGAAGGAGTTCCCAGAGGTGTTTAGCACTTGTTGGCCCCTTTGCCTTCACTCTGCGGTCCAGCTCACCCCAAACCATCTCGATTGGGTTCAGGTTCGGTGACTGTGGAGGCCAGGTCATCTGCCGCAGCACTCCATCACTCTCCTTCTTGGTCAAATAGCCCTTACACAGCCTGGAGGTGTGTTTGGGGTCATTGTCCTGTTGAAAAATAAATGATCGTCCAACTAAACGCAAACCGGATGGGATGGCATGTCGCTGCAGGATGCTGTGGTAGCCATGCTGGTTCAGTGTGCCTTCAATTTTGAATAAATCCCCAACAGTGTCACCAGCAAAACACCCCCACACCATCACACCTCCTCCTCCATGCTTCACAGTGGGAACCAGGCATGTGGAATCCATCCGTTCACCTTTTCTGTATCTCACAAAGACACGACGGTTGGAACCAAAGATCTCAAATTTGGACTCATCAGACCAAAGCACAGATTTCCACTGGTCTAATGTCCATTCCTTGTGTTTCTTGGCCCAAACAAATCTCTTCTGCTTGTTGCCTCTCCTTAGCAGTGGTTTCCTAGCAGCTATTTGACCATGAAGGCCTGATTCGCAGTCTCCTCTTAACAGTTGTTCTAGAGATGGGTCTGCTGCTAGAACTCTGTGTGGCATTCATCTGGTCTCTGATCTGAGCTGCTGTTAACTTGCGATTTCTGAGGCTGGTGACTCGGATGAACTTATCCTCAGAAGCAGAGGTGACTCTTGGTCTTCCTTTCCTGGGTCGGTCCTCATGTGTGCTGGTTTCGTTGTAGCGCTTGATGGTTTCTGCGACTCCACTTGGGGACACATTTAAAGTTTTTGCAATTTTCCGGACTGACTGACCTTCATTTCTTAAAGTAATGATGGCCACTGGTTTTTCTTTAGTTAGCTGATTGGTTCTTGCCATAATATGAATTTTAACAGTTGTCCAATAGGGCTGTCGGCTGTGTATTAACCTGACTTCTGCACAACACAACTGATGGTCCCAACCCCATTGATAAAGCAAGAAATTCCACTAATTAACCCTGATAAGGCACACCTGTGAAGTGGAAACCATTTCAGGTGACTACCTCTTGAAGCTCATGGAGAGAATGCCAAGAGTGTGCAAAGCAGTAATCAGAGCAAAGAAACTAGAATATAAAACATGTTTTCAGTTATTTCACCTTTTTTTGTTAAGTACATAACTCCACATGTGTTCATTCATAGTTTTGATGCCTTCAGTGAGAATCTACAATGTAAATAGTCATGAAAATAAAGAAAACGCATTGAATGAGAAGGTGTGTCCAAACTTTTGGCCTGTACTGTATATTAGTGAAGGGGCATCTGGCTTTTGTCGGGAACAGTTGTTCATCCACTGTTATGTCAGACCCTGGCCTGTAGCATGCAATGGCGTTCTGAATGAACCTGTCCCACACCTCCCTCAGGTGTGCAAATTTATCACTGGTCAGTCGGCAACGCCAGGTCTCCTTCTGATCAAAGCACAGGTAGCGCATGATATCCTGTAGTGGTTCCTAGATAACGTGGTGTTGAAGAACGCATTGCCCCATTGCTCTGCCCAGAAACTTTGCATTTCGATGTTTTTGCCACAGAACGCCCCCCTCACACACAGCAGTGCAATGAAGGCCTTGTCAGTAGAGAAATCCCAGTTGGTTCTCTCTCCACCCGCTCTGCACGCTTCAGCAATGGTGCATTCACGAATGTGGTGCAACATTACACCATCACACAGACACATAAATGCTGTGAGTTTATCACAGATATTGCGCTGCGTGTGTGGTGTTGGAAAGCTGTGCGTGTGTTTGTGAGGAATAGCCTATAGGGCCAAACACACTGAAAGCGATAATCTCTCTCTCTCTCACACTCTCACTCTCTCATAGTGCTCTCCAAACAGGGATTATGGCCGAACAAAAAACAGTGTTGGTCGCTGGGTCCTTGTTTGACACTCCCAATTCAAAACAATGTCGGAGTCGCTTTCAGTGTGTATCTATCATAATAATTTGATGATTACCTAACCAGAAGTTAGGTCTACCAATTTTTACCTTCTGCAAGTGCTGTAGTTGGCCCATCTTCACTTTGGACACTGCACTTTGCGCAGAGGCTCTGGGTCGCTGTTAGATGATGATCCGTCAGATCCAGAGTCCATCCAGGACACATCACTGAGTCCAGAGATCTCCCCACCAGCAGACTCTCCTTCACTCAGTGCATTCAGCAACTCTAATGCCTGTTTTACACCCATGTTTCTCTTTCTCTTTCTCTTTCCTCCATATTCAAAGTTAGCAAACAACAATCACAGCTTTATCTTGGAAAGAGATTTTGTGTGTGTGTGTGTGTGTGTGTATGTGTGTGTGTGTGTGTGTGGTTGGGGTGGGGGGGTGGGGGGGGGGGGCAAAAATGGCTTTTTTTTTTTAATAGTAAAGGTAGCTGACCCCTGAGCCTTATGGCTCTGTAGTGTCATGCTTGTTGCACCCAAGTTTATGGTGTCCATAAACTTTTTATTTATTAGTTTAACTGATGCTCATCTGATCCCTCATAATTAGTTTAGACTGCTCATACTGACAAGAAAGTTTCATTATTCTGACTGGCCTCTTATCTCTTCTAACAAGACTGATTATATTGTCTGCTTTTATTTTTCTTAATTTCTTTTACCACCATAGATATTACCACATATCCTCCATATGGCGTGGGAACAATACACACACAACTGTGTCTGTGTTTCAGTTCTGTTCCACTGTTTCAGACACACAGGTTCATCCATATAACTGTAGTGGTAACTACAAGCTAAGACTCCAGCAGAGATGTCTGCATCTAGCAGCCTTTGTCTAAGTGATATTCTCACGCTTTTATTTTGAAGGCGGCCTCTCTTGTGTTCCGGTACTGTCCCGTGGTGAAACCCAGTGCGGTATGAAGCTGACCGATGAATTCTAACGGGAGGGAGAAAAGAGGAGAGGAAAATGAAAGAGTGAGGGAGATAGAGAGAAACAGGGGAGAGAGGGAGGTAGAGGAGAGCTGTCGGACCATCCTACCAGCCGCTGCTCTAGAGGAGGGTGAGGTTTATAAATGTACCGTCGGCGCAAATCGTATTCGTCTTTGTTGCTGTCAAGACAGAAAGAAAAGCTGGCGTCCATAACGGGAGCGCGCCTTTATGCTAAATGAACATTAATTTTGCATAAAGGCTGTAGAAGTATGCCTCACAATAGGAGTTTAAATCTACCTTACCGTACTTTAGGGTATTTTGTGCCTCACTGGTCTCCTCACTGCTAATTTCCCAATATTTCAGCAGGGACTTGTACATTTGCTGTTGTGTTTGGCGTAGCCTACCACCTGGCTTAGATACGGTAGGATTAATGTAGTTTGCCGGTGATGTGGGTGCTGTGGGTGTCGATGGATGGGATCTGGTGTTTCACGTTATTCTGACTGCGACGTGAGCAGGAAATGCCGCTGTAAGCAGGCCTGTCCAGCCCATCTATCACACTGAATGAAAGGCTGCAGACAGTGAAGGAAAACAAACGTTGTTTGCTTTGGCTCAGATTGCACACACGCTGTTAGTGTGTGTGTGTTGAGGTCGGTTACATGCCTGCGTGTATGTGTGTCTTCACTTTGTTCATGTGTGAATCATATCTGTGTAATCAGACACAGCCCCCCCTGTGTGGTTGTTTCAGTGTTTCAACATGACAGCCCTGCGTCAGAGGAAGGGCAGCAAGGGGAAGGAGCCCTCTCTTGGTGCAGAGTTTCAGTCCCAACATCCCAACTGTTGCACCGACCATCATCAAGAGAAGATCTTGCATGGTGAGTGAGCCATCCTCCCACCCAGCTGCTTCTCATACACGTCTTTTAGGGCAGCAGCTGCAGTGTGGCCTGGTGACTACAGAGAGCGCCCTTTGACTGAGGGGTTAGTACTGTTGCCAGCCACCCACCCTGCCAAAGTGTCATTGAGCCAGATCCAGCTCAGGAACCTGTGTTATGTATCTTACCCTGACCTCTGACCTGCTGTGGGTGCTGAATGCAAAGAAATGTTCTTCAAAGAAATACCACATTTTCATAACTCACTCTGTTGCTTAAAGTCCACACTCCTACAACTTCTGTACACATGTATATGCAGTCACGTTTTGCTTGGGTTGCATCCTCAGAGGACACCAGGCATAACGAACTGAAGTTTTTTTTCTGCATTACACAGATGGAAAAATTTTATACTGTCATTTATACTATATGAGTTACCTGTATTTCTGTAGTATCCACATAACAAAAGCCATCTGGTGTTGCCATGTTGACACAGTGGCATGGCTTTGTGCAGCACTTTCACAGAATGCAGCCATCATAAATTTACTGTTTCGATCAACCAACAACCAAGTACAACACTATGAATGCCCTCCCTTCAGGAGAGACTGCATACAAATATGTGCTGGTGTTGTGATGAAGATGATACAGTATGTGTTCCCCCCACCTAAATCTAAACCAGACCGGAAGCCTGAACCCTATCATCACGGCTGGCACTGCCCATTAACAGGGGGGAACACATTTCAATACAACAGCGCTATTCACATGTTTAAACAATATCGTGTCCCCCTCTTTATGACATCCGGCTTCACACAGCTCTCCAGTGTGGCTGAAACACACTTTCTATTTCTGATGTGGTCGGACAACATGTCGAACAAGCTAGTGCTGTCTGAGTCAGTGGCGGCTGCTGTTCTTTCAAACAGGGGAAGCTCACTTTAAATTTACATCATAAAATTTGTCATATTGTAGCGAGGCAGTAACTTTTAAAAGGAGCATTTAATTGAAGCTGTTTTTCAACCACACTCATGCCATAGAACCACAGCAAAACACACCTCAAAGATTTTCAGATGGGTTTACAAACAGTGAAAATGAGCTATATGGCTTATGGAAATAAGGAACTCCGGATGGCACTCTGTCAGAAGACTCCACTCCCAAATATCCGCATGGTACTGAGTACTGAGTACTCAAAATGCGAAGATGCCGGTGTGTATTTCCAATGCGCTGTCAATCACAAAGGGGTTCAGCCTTTGAGACAATTCCTCCAATCATCATGCATACACCAAGCGTCCTCTCCCGCCTACTGCTCCATTCGGTCCCAGGGAAGCTGAGCCTCGCTGGAAGTGACAGTTTTGTCGCATTTATCCAATGAACGTCTCGCTTTGCTGCATGAAAAAAACCTGCTCAGCGCTGTCTCATAGGAATGCTTGGAGGCTCCGGGTCCACCGTGCTGACACAAGAATGTATGACAGGGAGGTCGCGTTTAAAACTGGTGATAAACAGCTGATGTTTGAACATCACAGTCATGATGTTAAATGCATCCTAGCGCACATTTAGTACAATGTAAATTCTTATTTGAATGTAAATTCAATAGCGCATATTTGACCATTTCTTCTATGAAATTTTACGGGAATTTAAGCCTCCCTTGTTATCTCAGAGCAATCGCCCCTGGTCTGAGTGTAAGTTGATCCAAAGTATCCACAATACCAGGACCCTGAAGCAGCTAAATGGAATTCATTACACCTTCATTACACCTTTGCTTTTCCTGATGTGACATCTTTAAGTGTCTTCTGTGCAATGCTATGTTTTTTTAAAACTCAAAAGTTTCACTTGACACTTACTGACATGTTATTGCTCCTGCAGGTGACTGGTCATGGGGGGCAATAATCTGGACATCAGTTGGTTGGTCTGTGTCTGTTGGTCTGGGCCTGCTGTGCTGTATCTACATGGCCACACTGCATGAAAACGACCTGTGGTTCTCCAACATAAAGGTAAAAGGTGTCCACTGTTACAATCTTTTAGGCCAAGTGAAGTGTCAGACGATGGCGTTACAGGGGTGCACCTTGGGTTGAAACAGACAGCTAGTAAGTTAATGTAAGATTGTTGAATGTCTCTCAATTGTCTACATCTAAAGGAATGTTTGACCATGCCAATAAGAGTCGCTGTGCCGCTTTGTCAATGTTAATGTTATTAGTAACACTTGTGCCTCTTCTGCTACAAGTCAGAATGTCTGCTGTGAAAAAGGCCCATTGCAGCAACAGCAGTGGCAGTGCAGGCAGCAGACTGCTACTATAGATCAGACGATGAAACTGTCATTTGTTTGTTAGTTTATTTGTCAGGGACAATGCAAAACATCTTGTAACAGGTTAAAATAACATAAACAGATGTACTGCATATATGATTTATATCCAAGGCTAATTTATGACCCCTGTCTTTGGTTAGGCTTTTCTGCTCAAAAGGACAGCTCACCCCCAAATCAAAATACATATTTTTCCTCTTACCTGTGGTGCTATTTATCAGCCTGGATTGTTTTGGTGTGAGTTGCTGAGTGTTAGAGGTATTGGCCGTAGAGATGTCTGCTTTCTCTCCAATATAATGTAACTAGAAGGCTTGTGGTGCTCAAAGTGCCAAAAAAATACATTTGAAAAACTCAAGAGCAATGTCTCTTTCCAGACATCATGACCCGGTTAATCAAGATAATCCACAGAGCTTGTCATGAGCCATGCAGAGGGAAGTTTTCCTGATTTTTCTAATGCAATGATTAGAAACATTCAAAGAATGAATTCAGTCTACATGACAGTACAGGTAGGTGGGTATCTACTGGTTTAAGCACCGAAAAGATATCGCAACTTGTAAGACCCTAAATTAGTGTCCTGTTGTGTTGAATTCATGGGCTATCATCTGCTGTATCTGGAGGCCACTGATGTTTTTTTCACTGTATTTAGGCCGACATATAGACTAGATGCTACACGTGTTGTTTTTGGGTATATTTCACAACAGATAGTTTTAGGCAAGTAGTGTCTGGACAACGATTAAAGCAAACATACCAGGCCATTTTAATAAAATAACTAAGACTCAGTGTGTGTTGTCATTCAAAATTCACAAGAAAAAATCAGTAGTGTTTCACAAGCTATTTGCCTTTAGTAGGGCAAATTTAAATTGTCAGGGTTTTGTGGGGAATTTTCTACAACATGCTTCACAGCTTTTTTTTTTTCTTTTTCCATTTACTTTATTCTACTTAAACCTGTTAGTTCTGCGCAGATGCAGATATAGATTAGGCTGATATTACTAGTATCTTACTATTTGTAGAATTAGATTCTAGGGGTGGCTGTGTAGGATTGTTTCTGACTTGTGTGAACCAAACATTTCTAATAAGCCAATAAAGTCTAAAAGTCAATATGTGTTGAAAAAGGATAGATGTAATCTTTTCTAAAGTTCACAACCAGTTTTTATGTGATACAATATTCTGCTTCAATCCATATTTGTCAGCATTTAGCCTTTTTTTCACTGCAGTCACTGTTTGCTCTCCTATTTGTCACACCCAAAGGGAGGCACGTACCTGTATTAATGGTGCAGTCTAACAGCAACCTAACATCACCATAAGTTAAATTTATTCTTTAAGACCGCAGCAGATAACACCTTACTGTTTACATTTTGTCCCCAACCGAGCATCATATATTAGGATTATAAACATGCGGATTGTGTTTTGCTTATTAGTAACCCCTTAAACCTTTTGCACCACTGATAACATTACACCATGTGTCATCTAATGTTCTTATTTGGCTGTTTTATCATTTCTGTTTAATTCAATAACACAGGAGTGAGAAAATGACTTAAAGGTTAACTTCATAATTTTTCAACCTTGGCCCTCTTTTCCCATGTTTTCGTGTGTAATTGACTGATGTGATCAACAATTTTGAAATTGGTCCAGTATTGAAAGAACAAGGGTTGCAAGCGACAGCCACAAAATACCCATAATGGGGGCAATTGTGCAATATCCTCAGAACCTCAGAGCTGCAGAGACTGTTGATGTTTTTAAAAAGAGGCTCAAGACTCATCTTTTTAATCAGGCTTTTAACTGATCTCGTTATTTATCTATTTTAAATTCCTCTTATAACCGATTTATCCATCTATTATCTATTTTTTATTTATTTTTTATATTCTTACCCTTCCTCTTTTTACGTTCTTATCTCATTTAACCTTTATCTTTTGTTATTTTAGTTAGCCTATAGGTTTTAGTTTTGATGCATTTTATGTCTCTGTTTTAGATCATTCTTACCTAGCTACTAACTCAATTTTATGAGCTAAATAGCTTTTTGTTGGGTGGGAGGGTTGGGTTTTCTCTTTTCTTTTTGTTTTCTGTTTGGATCTTTGTTGTTTTTAACCTCTGTGAGGCACTTTGTGTTACTGTTGTATGAAAAGTGCCATATAAATAAAGTTGATTTGATTTTGATTTGAATGTCACTGCATGTCCATTAAAAGTGGTTATTTTTGCCACAAATGGGCCTAGATTATCAGATCAAGTTCAAGCAAAAGGTAAAGAGTCACTTCAGGCACTTATGATAACAACCTGAGCCTGTCTTTGGTAAAAAAAAATAACCACTTTTAATGGATGTTCAGTGACAGTGCACAATTGCCCCATCTGTTTATATTGTGGGCGTTGCGCAGCTGCTGGCCGTTGCCCTTTCTCTCTCTCAATACTGGAATAATTTTCAAAAATTGAAGATCACATTGGTCACTTAGACACAAAAACATGGGAAGCTAGGGTCCAGGTTGAAAAATTTACCCTTTAAAGTAACATTGACTATAACAAACTGCTGTTACAGTATGTAAATCATTTCAGTTACTTTTCTTGACCAACACTGATGCGAAACACACTTGCCAGTGATTGTCCTAACTGCATATTACTCCAATGATTAATGATTTTAAGTTTCAAGTCAAGTACTTGAGTAAAAAACTGATTCTCCAGTTGAGGGAAAGGGCTGCTGATATACAGTGATTAAATTGATCTGTGTGACAGAGCAGTCCTTTAATCAAGACATTAAAATATGATCTTTATAACAATCTATGTATCAGCCCAGGAGAAAGATCTGGAAATGCCGAAAACACATGGAGCCTTTTATGTCTTTTTATGAGGCACTTGTTAAGAGGCAGCAGAGATGACAGGATTGATGTACCTGACACTTTTATGTGGAGGTTATCTAAGGATTTGACATCCATGTGGAAGATTCATCAACCACATCACAGATGTGGATATTCACAGATGGAAAATATCTGCCGGTTTTAACATTTAAAAGCTCCACACACATTTTTGCTTATCTCAAGAGGAAATGTAGCTTCAAAATAAGTGCCAATCAGACACATCCCCTCCTCCAGTGTTCTCTGTTAAAAACACGTCATAAACACTTCATTTTGAAATGGGATGATTGTTTTTCCATGAGCTGCAGCAGATTGATTTTCGAGCCCTTCAAATGAACCACATGAAGTCTTGAAGCACCAGGGCGACTGGTGGTTACGCAGACCTTTTTAGAGTCTGTTCAGTGTTTGTTGTACAGCAACAGAACATTGTGCCCTGCCAGATATGATGTCATTTTTAAATCCCCCTTCCAAAGCTTCACCAGCGCTCTGGTTCAGACAGAGATATACATAGCAGCCTTCGATCTGGTTGACATGGCAGAACAGATTGCTCTGTCAGAGTCATAACTGGGGCGAAATGTAAATGAACAGCATTCATTTACATCTTTTGTTTTTGCCTAATTTAGTGGTGCAGTAATAGTCATTTGTTTTGATAGATGAATGAGTCAACCGATGAAAGGAATGCAGGTCACTCACTGTGGCCTGGTTTAGTCTCATGTTGAGTGGTTTGCATATGAAGTTACGATACTGCTGGATTTTTGTATCCAAATGGCTCTTAAGGTTTATACCGTAAATAGAGGTGTAACATTTAAATGCAGTCTGAGATATGGCTACATTGATACAAACTATGGATCCAACACGTGATCATAACCAGTGTTGGGAAGGTTACTTTTGAAATGAAATAGGTTACATATTACTAGTTATCCAGCTAAAAATGTAGTAATTAATGTAACTATTTTAATTACTTCATCACAGTAATGTAACTTATTGCTTTTATTATTTTTTGATTACTGTTCTAACAAATGTTTTAAACTAGGCGATAAAGCTTAAAAGTCCTGAAACATAAGTGCATAAGTGTTGCACACAAATTTGTCCAAACAACTTTTCTGATCTGTCTGAAAATATGCCAAAGGAAGAATTCCTGCACAACAAAAAGATGCAAAGCAACAGAACGAATGTTATATTCTACATATAAACTTGTTACCAAAAATAATATATTTATATGTAACCTCTTTGTAATCACCAACATTTTTATAATTACATATTTTATCTCAGTAACTGTAACTGATTACAATTACATGGATGTAGTAATTTAATCATGTAACTGTGTTACATGATTAAATTACTCCCCAACACTGGTAATTACAAGTTACTCCCCAACACTGGTAATAACAAGTATTAAAGAGTAGGAGAGGTTGAAATTAATACACTGTGGAGTTTGAGTTTGACACTTTGGTGGAAGTTTGTTTTAATGTTTCCACAAGGATACCATAGGCTGGGACAATATTACCAGCAAGGGCTGTGAGTTTTGATTAATTTTTCTTTAAAAGGACTGATTAATTATTAAGAAAAAGAGGCCTCTACTGTCAGTTCAGCGCTCTGTTGACTTAGTGAGCTTTAGGGCTGCATTTCAAAGTGCTATACTTTTACAAATGATGAAGTTTTAATTTTTTTGATGTAAATGTCTTGTGCTTTATTTTAGTTTCTATTGGCTTTGTAGACACACAGCTAGCCAACTGTGATATGTTAAAACATGGTGCCCACTGCCCAAGCCTATCTCCACTGGTTTCTTGGCTGCTCTGAAGCGCGCAACACATATGGAGAGGGAGCTAACATTAGCTAGCTTGCTGCACTGCTTATTCGGCAATTCCGTTGTTCCGGTGGCGGAATGTGGTCCTGTGGAAACATTGTGCTCACCCTCTGGCCTCCCCCCATGTTGTCTGGGGGAGTAAGCAGCTTCATTTTGAACCGTAAAACCTTTTCAGTATTGTTTACAATGTTAGCACCACTAGCTGTGGTGCTAACATTGTAAACAATGTTAGCACCACTAGCTGTGCTGACACTGCTAACAGTGATAACATAGTCAACAGTGTTAAAGGGGTTTAATGGCTCTAAATGGGGCTGTTTACTCACCAGGGCGAGCTGGCGGGAGGCCGGGGGGAACGCAACATTTCCTCAGCAACACTGGAGGGTTGGGATAGTGTTACTAGCAGTAATGGCTGGATGATCTGTGCCGCTAAGGATAGCTAGCTCCCACTGGACCCAGTTGTTGCGCACTGCAGTAAACTGAAGAGTGGCAAAGTACATGTGTAAGCGGTCAAAAATATTCTCTGTGGTTGACCATTTACATCCCTATTACAAGTAGGAGTCCCTGAATGAGCGGTGCCCCTAGCTAGCTCTCACTGGACCCAGTTGGTGTGCAGTGCAGTAAACTGAGTGTCAAAGTTAACTTATAGAACGACATGCATAACTGGTCAGAAATGTTCTCGGTGGTTAACTGATTATCATTAAATTATCTGATTATCATTGACATCCCTAGGTGGAAGTTGTGCTCAGCACGCAGGGAGTGGTGAGTCAAAGCTAGTGACAACAGCAGATTGCAGAGTTTCATCTGCACATATTGGTTCCAATTTTGTAAAAGCGTTATCCTAATCACAGAATAGACTTTCGTTTTTGTGTAAAACAGAAGAGTGGGGAGTCACACAAAACAACTGAGCATGCAGGCCCTCCAAAATCTACGACTCAGAATTTGTCTCATCTGTCGGCAGTAATTCGCAGTGCCAGCCAGGAGCTTCATCTGTTTCTCATGCAAATGTGCAATACGTCTTGACCCACATAGAGGCAATCCGCACAGGATAATTTGTGAGTTTTTGTCATAGAGAGACAAAGCAGCACATCCAGTTAATTGAGCGGAATCCGTACCAACACAGTTTGCGGTCCTGTGCTGTTTTTGTGTGTGTGTGTGTGTGTGTGTGTGTGTGTGTGTGTGTGTGTGCGTGTGAGAGAGTGAAGGGAAGGAGCAGACAGATGCTTTCATTCATAATAAATGCAAGTCACTTTACAGGCCTGGCGAACATTTCCCTGAAATGTTCTCATATAAGTGGGCTCCTGGCTGACATCATCACACATTGCACGCACATGTGGGTGTGCATGTGTGTGTGAGTTGTGTTGACTCCTGGTAATGCCATCAAAGTCTCTGTCCAAGACGACATTCACACAGAGCCTGCTGAATCTGAAAATGCTGTTTATATGTCCAAGCATCATTGAGCCACACAAGCACATTAAGACTGTTTTAGTAAGGATGTCCATCAACACTAAAATACCCAAACAATAGAAAAACAGCTAAATCTTTTCTTCTGACTCCTCTGGTCAGCAGTGGGACAGACTTCATCAGAACTCCTTGTTGGACGAGCCAATAGCTCAACAGCATTCTGGTGTCGGTTCGGGGTGGAGCTGTCAGTAACTTTCTGAAATTATCAATTTAACATTCACACCTGCCAGTCCACTAGGTGAGATGAGAAAGTAACCTGAATAAACTGACTCAGGGCAACACCATTGCCATGTTTCCACCAAACTTTTTTGTTATAGAACCCTTTGAACCTGTACATTTGAAGGTGGAATTGTTAGTGGGTGGTAATAGCCACGTCACTGCTCCATGGAATGGGGTTGCACAATTGATGGGATATTCAAAAATACTGGGTTTGTGCATTGAGTCCTTGTCAAGCAAAAGTGACAGTTCTCTCTTGACCAGTCAATGGACTGCAGTGTTTCCCTGCCTTTTAGTATAGAATGAATTTGGTAGGTACCTCAACAGAGGAGTAAAATAAAACAGAACAAAAGACAAACAAACAGATGGACTGGACTGATTCTATTGATGTCATCCAAAACTTTGGACAATGGAATCGCAAAAATGACTTTTAATGCTGAACAAAATCTGAACTACCCCTAATCCGATTTGTAAAGGATTTGGAGTCTTCTCCCTCTCAGTAATGGCTGACTTTTCACTCCGCCTTCTAGTGTCGCCGTTCTGAACAGGAATATATATAAGTATTCCTTTTCACATTTCCCACATAGTTGGACAACGGGTTCTATGAGCTAGTTCTTCTGGCATAACTCATCTCCTGGACTGTGTTCAGACAGACTCTCATTCATTTCAATAAGCCCACTTCATCGACTCAGCAGAGGTGCTGCCACAAAGGGCTCGAATAGTGAAACGCGGGATTGTCTGGCAAAAAAAATCTGATCTTGCTCAACTTTTGCCATCACAAGGCAGGGCGTTGTCTTTGCCAATCAAATTTGTGTAAGAGCATATTATGGTTACTTTTTTATACCTCTTTGGTGATAACTGTGGCAGGAGGCCTTATGTTTTCAGGTTATCCGTCTGTACATACGTACATACATCTTTAAATTTTCTTCAAATCTGGCACACAACGTCCACGTGGACTCATCAATCAGACAATCAGATTTTGGTGGTCAAAGTGACCCTACGCCCACCTCATTCTTGAAAATGCAATATCTCAAGAGTACCAAGAGGGAGTTTCCTCAAATTTGGCACAAATGTCCACTTGGACTCCAGAATGAACTTATCAGAATTAGTTGGTTGAAAGTCTAAGGTCAAGTTCACTGTAACCTCACAAAACATGTTTTTGGCCATAACTCAAGAATTCTTACACTAATTATAACAAAATTTGTGTGTGAATCATCCATGTGAGTCATCCATGTTTTTACAGACGAAGACGTAAACTGTAACTGCAACTTGAATGTTACATGGAGTTTAGTTTAGCTTTAGTTTAGTTAGCTTAGTGTTTTTCAATGTGAACGGCATATCTGTTCTATTTTTCATGCTATCCTAAAAATGGAAGATGAAGTATTCTTGATGTGAAGGATCTGTCACTCACTGACTGAAAACACTTGTCCCATAAATGTGTCTGTGTCTGACACTGGAGACAGTTTTAAAGCTCAGTTGAAGTCCAAAAAATTCCAGCTTGGTGGAGACAGAGGGCCAAATATACATTTTCATATTTAGTTAACGTAGTATGGACATGCTCTAAAGTCCACATGCAGCACATGCTACATTGTCCAGCAAAAAACACATGCACCTTTCTAAGCCACAGCAAATGTTGTAGTGTATGGCCAACACACTGTTGACACTTGCAGCTATGCCAGCTGACACTGAAGTCTGACCTTACCTTGAACTGTTCGCTGTTGCTCCCTCAGCTAGTTAAGATTATGTACTTCGTTTCTTGCCCTTTGAGATCCACTGTCTCTCACTCGCACTCTTTCACTTACTGTCTCTCTCTCACACACACACACACGCACTCTCTTAAGTGTGTCTAGGTCAAGTAGAATGGAAAAGACCGTGAAACATGCTGGAAAGTAATTTGTGAGTTTGGAAGTCAGTCAGCTAGGTGTTTGTACTTTGCGGTTGTTTGCTGCCTGACCTGACCCAATGTGACTGATGGTATCAAAATGTTGGAAGTCTGTGAGGAAGCTGTTGTTGAACAGAAAGGGGACTGGTTTTAATAATCTCACATGTGGCTCCTCTTCCATTGTGTTGTAAAGGGAATGTGGTAGCAGTGTTAGCCTTAGGTTAAAGGGTCTGCAGGGTTTGTTATCAAGTTCGTCACACTCTTTCTCTCTCATTTACACATACTTTTACAATGCTTACTGATACCATGTCTCCTCTAAGGTATGGAGTGATTTAATCTTGCCTCTTGAATTCTTCAGGTGTGAAGCCATGTCTGTGTCAGTCCCAGTGCAGAGTGCAGTTTATTTCAGACATGTGCTTATGGCTTGACGTTGGTTCCAGATCCACAAACCCTCTGACAAATGTTCCCCGCATTTTCCGAATGATGTTCCAACATGTTCCCCTCGCTTGTCCCCACCCCCACTCCATCTTATTCTTTTCCGGTGTGCATGTGTGCTTTTATAGACAAGAGGTCACCAGTAGTGACTGTCTTTTCTCTCCCTCCCTCTGGCTGCTCTACTTATCTACAGCCCAGCCTGTTAGTAGACTTACTGCGGCTCAGTCTTTAGGCTTTCTTTTCTCTTCAGACTTAGCTGATTTGTTGAGAACGATTACTTTTTGTTTAGAAATGTTTGTTGGAGTTCAAGGGAGGCAGATGTCGATCCTTGTTAAGGCTCTGGAAGACATAAAGCAGAGGAAATACGAAGCAAGGCCAAAGCTGGACGGACCCTCTCTTGGATTCTTAAAGCACCATCAGAGAGATGGGAAATATTCAAAGAGCCACAAAGAGGAAATGGTAACAGAGAGAAACAGAGGAAAGAGGATCGGTGCCTTCTGAGAAGTGAACTAGCTTTCAGGGTAATGAGCAATATGTGAACTTGTTAACTAGGCCTATTCTCTTTGACCTTAATTTAAACTGAGGATTAGCCATCTCATCAGAGTTCTTGGTGAAAAGCCAAGGCTTGTTTTGCCTCGAGCAAACTCAAAAGAAGGATTGGGAAGGAAACTAGCTGCTCATTCCCTTGGAGAAAGCTTTTGCATATTTCCTTTGGCAAGGAACTTGAAGCGATTAAAAAGCTAATTTATTTGGACTGACTTCAAGAGAAGAAAAACACACCGCATTTACATTTATTGCCGTAATGGATTTGGATCAGTTCTATAGCTCAGCCCAGGAGCATGCTGTTTATCTACCTGAATTCAGCTCATCAAAGGATCCAAGAACTTATTGATAATCTCCGTCTTCTCAGGCAATGGAGCTTCGTAAGAGAGTTAAGCTGAGCAAGCTGCAACATAATTCAGGCCTTTCACGAGATGCAGCAGCTGAAGGGAGATGCAGCAGTAACATGATGTGGTGGACAGAAAGGTCGAATGCCACACAGGAGGGCACTGGGGAGGTTTGTCTGCATGGAGGATCCGGTACTTGTTCCGGTTCAGACATTCTACCCCGGTGGCCTTGGCGACAGTGTGTTTCCATGGCAGCAGGGCTGTTATTAGCTGGGCTTCTGGCACTGAGTCAGGCTTGGTGCGTCAATGCCATCCACGAGAATCTACTGTGGTTTTCTCAGCTCACGGTAGGAGTTATGATACTGTGTTCATTTAAAACTTTGATTAAACAAGCACATCACAGACAAGCTCTCACTCACAGTAACAGCTTGCAGCTGGAGTTCCAGGGGTTCAGATGGTAACATGGTGCAAATAAAAACTGTCACACCCCTCAGCTGTCCAATCTCTGTTCACAGTAGGAGTTTTTCTTGTGGCAAAATATATATTTTTTAAAATATTTTTTCCCTTCTGCCTGTGTTCATTGTCCTCCTTGTTGTCACGAGCAGCCATGATGCTTGAATTCCTGACCGTTCTTCATTGTGATTGATCAGTAAATCAAAGCAGTTCAGGTTTACAAATAAAATGATCCACATTTAAAAAAATATTTTCACTTAAAAAACATCCTGCCATGTCTAAGTTAAGGACAAAATGAACACTTGGTTTCTATGTTTAAAAAGGTATTTTTTAATAGACCTTAAGAGGTATGCTGTTGTAACTGTACTACAGATGGGGTTGTAGAGGAGCTCAATGACAATACAGTGGCTACAATAATGGTTATATCATGATACACTCAGTTATACAATAAACACTATGTTTTTATAAAACAGGAAATAATCATAACCCATATTTTTAGTTCACCTTTGCAGAGCAGTCAAACGATATACATGAAACTAGGGCTGCACCCGACAATAAATATCTCATAGTGTCAGGTAAATATCTCACTTAAATAGGATTTGGCGGTTTAATATGAGTGTTAAACAATTTCTTACTTTTTTCCCCACATAGAGTTTTAATGTTTGAGCAGGGTTCAGCAGGACATTCATTTTAACAGCAGCATTCATGTAATATAGTAAACAAGCTAACTGCACTAACGACAAATTGGAAATGTGCCACAACATTTTTTGCCGTCGCTAAAACAGAAGCCAGATACTGTATAGTATTAAGTTGCTGTGAGTGGTAAAGCCTTACGGGGCAAAGTCCCCCCTCCTCTAGGCAGCTGCCTCTGTGTCTGCAGCAGCCTGTACTGAAGAGCAGTGTAAAAGCGAGGAGCAATATCAAAAACAATCTCAGTTGATCGAGGGGTTTCTGACTGATGATTTTGATCTCCGACTTTCAGGGGGCAGCCCTACATGGTGTGTGAAATGGTGTGTAAAAAAAAGGGAATCGTGTGTGCTTTTTCAACACAGCATGTGTCGTCATTGATGTATCAATGATCATCAGTGACTTGTAACTTTGTCCATTAATTGTGCGGTTGCTGGTTTAATCCCCAGCCTTTTTGTCCTGTCCTGTCATGTTACAGTGTCCTTGAGCAAGACATTGAGCCCCAGATTTCTTCCAATGGCCAGCCGAGCGCCATCAGTGTGTGAGATTGTGTTCATAGTTGACTGAAAAGCAAGTTGTAGAGTAACTAGACTTGCACTTGTACAGCACCTTTCTAGTCTTCCAACCACCCAAGGTGCTTTTACACTACACAACCATATTCACCCAGTCATACACACTAACACAGTGGTGGCCAAGGCTACCACAGAATGTGCCCCCTGCTCATCTAAACATTGACATGCACTCACACACTGATGGCTCAGCCATCAGGAGCAATTTGGAGTCAAGTATCTTGAACCGATCTTACAATTAGTGGTCGGCCCGCTCTATCTCCTAAACCACAGTCGCCCCCAGTGTGCTTTGTCTGCTCAGTGAGAAAAGTGCTTTATAAGTGCAGCCCACTCACCATTTACCATATCAATCAGTCTTAAACTGGCAAAAAGAGGGAACTATGAGCAATAAGGATAGTTCTAGAGTTAAAGGGGCTCTATGTGATATTCGGAGCATGAGTTGTCTGGACACAAGGGATGTTCCTGGCGACTAATTTCCCTGTCGACTAAACACAGTTTATTGTTAAGTATTTGAAACATTGTCCCAAAAATATTGTGTGCATTAAGAGCCCTTTGAAAGTTACTTAATAACAATCTTCAACAACCATGTAGGATTTTAAATGTACGAGACACTTGGATGAATGTGAACATTCAGGCTCAACATATTCCATTAACTTCCTGAAGCCTTTACCTTCAACAAAGTTAAGTGGAAGCATATCTTGTGAGGTCATTGTCGTGATGAGCTGCGTTATCTTCCCCGGCCTGGGTGGGATCACAGCGTCTCCAGGTGAACAATGTCAATTTGGGCTATGTGTGGCTAGCACTGCTAGCAGCAGCAGCTGTCGTTGAGCAGACTAACATTCAAATGCTTGAGTTGAATGTGGTTACACAGGGCTTGACGCTAACTTTTTTCCCAAGGAGCACATGTGCTCCTAAGTTGAAAAAGTAAGGAGTGCACAAAGAACTTTAGGGGCACAATGTAAATTGATCAAATGATGTGTTTTCCGTAATAAACGTGATGCAAATAGACATTTACAAGCAAAATTATTTAATGAATTTGTATACAAAATGTACAGAAAGGTAAAATCATCAAGTTTTGAAAAAGTATTGCAATTTCATTTTGTCTTTAATGTTATTATCTTATATATATTATCTTTGCAATATGATTATCTTATATAATGTTATTACTATCCTAAAACATTCTCCAGGTCCTCTGAAACTCTGCAGGACTTAAGGACTTAAGCGTCTTTTACACAGAGCTTTCACGCCGCCCACCGAGGGGTAGGGCACAGAGGACAGGATTTGTGGGAGTACAGGCTTGTTCAGGAGCTACAGCTCCATGGTGACCGCTTCCAGGTCTACTTCAGGCTCTTCTCTGCTATTGGACGCGCGGCGCCGAGGTGTCGTCACAGCGTGTTGCGGTGAAATTAAAAAAATTTCAATTCGAGCGCAGGCTGGCGGCGTGCGCCGCTCAGCTTGGTGGCAGAGCGGTGCGCTCTTGCGCCGCGGTAGCACATACACAATGAATCGGTTCGTCTGCGGAGGTCTGCGCTTTGTGCGCTCTGTGCGAAAAGGGCTTTGTTTCCACCCTGCCCAGCAGCGGTACCGTGGCGAACGGTCCCTAAAGGCCTCTACACATGATCAGCTGTAACGCCCGGGTCCCACCGGCTGCAAACGTAAGCGTCACGTCAGCGTAGCGTCGCGGCGTATTCATTTGGGCTCCAATGACTGCATACGGAAGCGACACGTAGAGAAACCAGCGGGGTTGTTTACCGTTTGCTGAGCCATGAAATGTTAAAGCATTTTCCACCTAAGTTATTACATATATTTGAGTTATCTACAAATTTACTGTATTATTTGTCATCTACTCGCTTTCAAGTGTCCGCCACGGACATTTACACAATGTCACGGATAAACATGGGGAAATGCATGAAAAAATGATAATGGTTGATTCATTTAAAAACACATGGTGCACATTTAGCACACTATTTCATGTAGTTTTTATCTGCTGGGGGGTCGCGTAGGGGAGCATAGCGCGACAAAAATAGAGCATCCTAAAATAGAGAGTTGTCGTGCGGCAGCTCCAGTTGCCGGTGGAGCCGCTGTAATTGATTAACAGGGGGGCGAGCTGCTACGGGACTCACGCTGCAGACGTGTCGCGCCGCTGACGTGCCCTGTAGACCCCGGCCGTTAAACCGCTTTGCGCTGGCTGTCCCATTGTTTGTCCATGGAGAAGGCAGCAACGCCTGACAAAGCGGCACTGCTACCCTTGGCGTCGCGCACGATATTCATTGTGCCGACAGTGGCTTGGAAAACTGCCCATAACCGTGTCACATGGGGAAGAGGGAAGGCAGCTGGAGTTCCTCCAAGATTTGCGGTTAGATTATCATCTTTTTTTTATTGACAAAAATATAGGCTGCTTCGGCTGTTTTTTTTATGCGCACATGTGCCCCTAAATATTTTTTACAGTTCGCACACACCTATTTTTAGTCGCAAATGCGAGTGAAACGCTCGCACTGTCGAGCCCTGTTACACATTGCTCCAGTCGAGTGATTATGTACCAGTTTTTTCTGACACAGCCTACACTGTATTCATTTTCTACATCAAAGTACTGCCAAATCTCGCTGGTTTTGCGAGAGTACATCTCTCCAATTCCACTGAGCTCTTTTAAAACTCCAGTCTACTCGAGCATTACTGCGGGGAGGGGGACTGCTGTCTGACGGCTCTGTAGCACCAACTAGTGACGGGAGGCTGCGTGACAGTTCAGCGGCCTTGCACATGAATAAAACACTATTTAGTTTAACCAACTAATATTTCTGGTGTCGACTAATAATTGCCGCATGAGCGCCGCATGAGCGTAGTGCAAAGTGGTGGCGTTAAACTAGCCATTAAGATACAGACATGCACGCATGGCTGAGAGAAGTTTTTATTGCAAAACACACAGAGGGAGCATGACTTCATTCTCAGCTCAGGAAGCCATTACTTCACTTTAGCTTTACATGGCAAATAGTGCTATGCTGCTTTATTAATGCTCTGAATGTCGCACACAGAACATTTAAGGGATGTCTTGCAAAGAATTTTCATTATCAGTATTAATGGAGTATTTAATGAGCATGAGAAGGTGTTGCTGTGCTGGAAGTTTGTTGAAGTTACTAATAAAAGGCGTACACTGTCCCACCCTAATAGGTGCAACAAAATTAATTAGAGTCAGAAAGATGTTAAGAACAGCCTGTTCATGCCCACTCTGTCTCAGGAAGAAGTCTAATTAACACCACCTCTGTGGGTAGACCAAGGCTGTGTTATAAGGGTGAAAACTCACTTTATTTCCTATTAACAGTGTTTTATTGATGCATCTTTATTTTATGTATATTGATGCACTTTTTCACAACACACATTTCTTTTTGTCTCACTGAATAAGCATTCAACACTTGCAATTTTAAAAACAGTGCATTTGTAATAAGAAACAGTTGAATTCATTTCCATTATATTTTATTAAACATATAAATGGAAATGCGTGCAAACTGGAAAGTTACAACTTCGTTGTATGGAACCAAAGGTAACAACAGGTATCTTAAATCACAAGATAAAATACGTAGTTAGAGTAACAAATGATTCAGTGGCGACAGAAGTCCACGCATCACATGTAACTGCGATCCTACCTGCCTTCAACAGTGAGGCCATGACTTCTGTTTTGGTTTGGTTGTAGAGTGTCTGTGAAATAGCGTCGGGATGGGATGGTGTATCTGGGCTCCAGTGTACGCAGCAGTCCTCGAAATCCCTGATTTTCCACGACAGAATAAGGATGCAAATCCTTGGCAATAAATGCGGCGATGGCCTTCGTAATTCGCTTCGCCTTTTCAGATGAGGGTGGCAGCTTTCTTATTGCTTCCTCGATTGTTCTCTGGTCGGTAGCGCCACTAGTTGCCGCAGCAACAACAGCCTGCTGTCTCCCTGACTCCTCCATCAGGTGGAATCGAGTTACATGGCTTCTCATGTTTGTTGTGTTGCCAAAGTATTTTATTTTAGCACGACACAGCTTACATATAATGTGGCTCTTGTCCAGTTCACTTCTGCCGTCAACGTTGTAGAAGAAGCTGTTAAATTAGAAGGAGCTGTTCGGATCTCACGGCAAGGTGGGTGGCGGTCAGCCATGTTTGTTTTCCTCTGTGCACGTGTCGGCGTGTCTGCTCCAGGTGCGCATCCCAAAGTGTCCCGGAGATAACACGTACCGCGCTTCTTAGTTCCGCATTATTTAGAACCTTCTGTATTACTCTAATTAACAGATTTAAATAATCAAAATTTGGACGTTTGTGAATCAATTCAGATTCGTCCACGTCCGAATCGCCATGCATCTAAAATTCGGAAAATTCCCCCACCCCTACCTGGGACTGTCACTGTGTTCACAGCGTCAATCTCTTTTTCCGGTAAAGAGGTTCATCATTTCCTCCTGCACCTGTGTGTTGTTGAGAGGTCTTCAGTACCCAGCAATGTATATCAAATACAAATGTCTATGTAAAAATTGACTGATATCTCCCTGTGTTATGAACTCTCTGTTGTGCTCCTCAGGTCTCAAAACCCTGCTGGTTTTCACTCAACTAAAAGTTTAAAGAGTTTAAACTAGGTGGATTAAATGAACTAGCTGGTGGGAACACATTTGCCTGGTGTCCTGCATGTTGTTGATCCTCCCTGATAGCTATAGAAGCACATGTGCTGTCAGGTAATGACAGACTGGGTATGATGATCTGCAGGACATCACAGGAATTAAATAGCCAGGCTTATTAAATTCTGCTATCAGTTCTGCTTAAGATGATGAGATGTAGCTGCACAGGCGGGGCTACAGACCACAAAGGGACATGTTATATATATGTAAAAGTGTATTTGAATGTCATTTCATGGAGGAATTTTGTCTTTTTCAGCATGAAAACTGAATTTGTAAAGCAGATGGAAATCAGCAGGGCTGTTCCATTTAGTGTCAGTTTGCCGATGAATCATCAAGGTTTTCGTCTCCAAAATTTGTTTCTTATGGCTCTTTATAAGGGATGAGCTTTTAATCATGAGTCATCACTGGAAAAAGATGCTATAAATGGCATCGTCATTATACTTAAATATGCTTTGGTTTTTAGTAAGCAGATTTCAGGATCTTTAGGGATGACCACTTCCATCATGGAGGGACAGTGCTGGAGACTTTTAGTTAAATCAGATAACCAATATGTCAAAGAAATATATCACTATAGTTAAAGGATGTATTTTTTGGTTGAGCACAGATGTGAAAAGTATTTACAAACTGGACATGATAGATGGATGATTGAGTTAATATTCCGCAGCCGGTTTTTCACTGTTTGCTCTCAGTTTTTACCCCCCAGTGGAACAGTAATGATGCATGGCAAGCGGGAAATCTCCTGGGAAGACATCGTCTAAGCACCTACACACACACACACACACACACACACACACACACACACACACACGCACACACACACTACCTGTCGTATTGTTACTGTTGAGGATTACGAGTGTATTAGCCGCTTTGCCTCTATCCTCCATGTTTCTGTCATGCTTTGCCAGGATATCTGTTTTCCATATTTTGGAGAATAGAAGTCTTTGGTTTCATATAGCTGAAATCCCCTTTTTTGCTTTCAGGAAGTGGAGCGGGAGATCTCGTTTCGGACAGAGTGTGGACTGTACTACTCCTACTACAAGCAAATGTTGCAGGCCCCAACAATACACGAAGGTATACACTATGTTTATGATTATATTATTTTCTTTTGGCTTTTATATATTGCACCAATACTGGCCTTTTATTGAATTAATCAAATATCAGCCTAATTATGTTTCTATTTATGTCATCCTTGATTTTATGAGCCTAATTGACCGTTTACTAAACATGTCACCTATAGACGAATTCGGCGAGCAATTTGTGTATGCCCATGTCCATAATGATTAAATGTCACGCTGCTAGCTTGCTAACGTCAGCACACGTAACGTATGCTAATGTTATATTACACAGTGTTTAAGGATACAGTCTGTTATCTCTCCATTACTCTAATCTTTCCTGCTTATTGCTCAAACAAATGATTAATTTCTATATTAATATCGGTACTCATTTAAGATACCTTCATCAGTTACCGGAGGCCACTGTCTAACATCATCAATCCAGCTATTCATGATGCTGTCACTGTAGAGAGTCAGTTCACAATGACAGCATAATGAATTGATGACTGACACATGTCACCGCAGCAATGGCGCCGCTGCAAGATGGCGGCATACACAAATCGCTTGCCGAATTCATCTATACGGCATTTGTCTAATCACTGGCACCGAAGTCCTGTCAAGCTTTAAGTTTTTTCTACATGCTGAAGTAATATGCATGGGAGTTCTGGTGACAGAGATACTCTGTATCCAGTTTTGAAGGTGATGTCTCTTTTGGCTTTTACAAAATAGGAAAATAAAACTAAAGAAAAGAGCAAAAGTATAAGGAATGCATCAAACAGTCTGTTTTATCTGATATATTGTCATCTGCAAATGTTAGCAAGTCGCGCTAACTAGCTTACCACAGTAGGAACCCAGCTGTATTAGCCAGTGTATCATCAATCAACTACATAATTTTTTGGGGTAAGAGCTTCACTCTTGACTGAATGATACACTGCTAATGTAGTATTTTCTCACTGTGTGGAAGCTGTACTAGATACAAATTAATTAATTAATACAAATTAATAGGATGGCCCTACTCTGCCTTACTCTGCCTCTGATTGGCTTACCCTGACATTCTTATACTAACTGTAACCAGTCCCACCCATCTTCACTAAACCCAAACCAACCCAACCAATGAGGGCAACTAGTACTAGCCAATCAAGGAGGGTAGGGCTTGGTCATGCCTTCTCCATCCTTGGAAAAAAACCTTCCTGGATGGTACCAGAGAGTTCATCCCAATACCTGATCTTACATCCACATTTCCCTCTCTTGCATCTCTAACTTGCATCTAACCTCCGCCCACGTAAGACACAGGGGAGAGATGCAAGGATGAGATGTGAAGAAAGATGAAACAAGGAAATACATCTTTAGAGAAATGAGACATATTTCATTTTTAAGTGTCACGTGAAGCAACGTCCATTTGTGATGACGGCGGCAGCTGATCACAGCTGGATCAGCTATCAGTAGGCTTTAAAGGCTTTATTAAACAAATTAAAATTCTGTAACACATCAACCCGACACCCGGGAACTATCAGCTTGGTGCGACTGAATGGAAATGACGATCACTGATGTAAACGTGTTTCTTGCAGGCAGATACTCTTTCTGATTTTAATTGTATCGATATTGAAAGTTGATGAGGGAAATAACAGATCGTGAAGAGAAAAATCTTTTTGATGAATGAAGAAAGTAGTTTGTAGTCCTTCTCTTGCTCAGATGTGTAAGTAGATGGTGGTGAATTAGAAAACAAATTAAATATAAAACGTGGCAGTGATACACTTGAGTCTTATATGTCTTCTCTCTGGTATGAAACTCCAGTGATATTGTGATGTCTTAGATCAGTCTGGTCAGCTGTGGCGCTGCACTGTCCAATCAACTCCCGTCAGCATATCCTGAGGAAGTGTTATATTTGCTAAACACATTTGCTTGTTGGTCCTCATCTTAGAAGCCTTCTCTTTTATTACATTAAAAGTGAAAACATACCTTTTGGAAATACAATCAGGTGTGCCAGCTAAGCAGCCTCATAGGGCAATATCAGAATTAAGTAACAGTCCAATCTGGCATTTTTCTCTATCATGCTTATAATCTAGGATTAACCAGCTTTACACTGTGTTAAAAGACCAGTGCTGTTTTTTTTTACTTTGTCCTCTATGTGTATCATCAGCTGGTGAGTACATTTTGCCTGTGATATGCAGCTTTAGCCTCAGGTGTTTCAGGATGGTGTAATTTATCTAACTATTAAATATATATTTAAAACCCTTTTTCAGGATTCTTGTTTTAAAACGAGTCAGCTGGCATCACTCAAAAGTCATCCAGAGATGACGTTTTCGACCAGCTAATGGAGCTAAAATTAGATTAATTAGGTTGTTGCTAGGTTGTGTAAAATCATATAACTCGAAAGTTTGTGGATATTTTGATAACTGTGAAACAACTGTAGTAATTGGTATGTGGTATTAATTTCTCAAAAAAGCGATTCTTGACTAAATAGACTTTTTTTTTTTAACATAAGGCAGCTGTCTCTCACTGTTACAAGGAGAAAGACACTTTTTCCCTCTGTTTTCCAGCCAGACCGAACAAATCACTGCAGTTTCTCGTGACGCACAGTCTGGTCTGAGGGAAATTGGTCTAATTATTTGTTCCCATTATCATGTAAAATTCCTAGTTGCAAACGAGCCTAATTTTCGACCAAGGCAAATAATTGAGCTGTTGGCTAATCAGTTGAGGAACTAGCTGACCTCCCTTTCTGTCTCACTCTGTGCTCACTTTTTTTCTTCCTGTCAGCAGAATGGCTAAATATGCAAAAAACTACAGTAGTTTTGGATGAAGGAGGGAGAAGAAAACTATATAGATGGCATAATGGAAGAAATGACAAAGTAACAGATTGATGTGTGGAAGGAAAAAGAGTTTGGTGGGAGAAAATAAGCAAGGAGGTGTGAATAAAGAAGAGGAAGGAAAGATACAGAAGCACGAGAGGAAAGGTATAAGGACAGAAGGATAGAGGAGCTAAGATAGGTTAGAAGAATTAAAGTGAGGAAAGTAGGAAGGACTAAAGGAAGGGGGAAAGAATAGGGATAAAGTGAAAATGACAGTTTGAAAGGAAGATAAAAAGGAATGAATGAAGTGGAGTGGGCTGTGTGTGGGTAGTAATGTGTACTTTGTTTATGGAAAACAGTGCTGGTTTTATGGTCTTACATGGATCAAGAACACAGCAGTGATCAGGCTGACACATCCCTGCCTGCAGCAAAAACTCAGCTCTACACTGCAAGTTTGGAGTCACGCTTCGTTCCAGTCAAACCAAATACATAATAATGATACTGCGCCCAGTGCCCAATTTGGAATATTGACACCAGTGTGTGTGCACTCATATAACATCAGTACTAGTCTTTTTGCAGGCCATGATCATGCCATTGTTAAAGGATAATTCTGGTTTATTAGAGTTAGGGTCTTGTTTTAATAGTATTTGCCAATGATAATGTAAACCAGCAATAATAGATTTTTTTTTGTGGCAGTGGCAACAGAAACAAGCTGTGAACACAACACTGCTGAATTATCACCTTCTAAGCTTATGTGTAAAAATTGTTAGGAAACTGTTGCTTATAGGCAAGTCCAGTAGATATGGAGCAATATTTGCCATGTTTGTAGAAGCCTGGCAAATGTTAGTCCAATATATGTTTTCCTTTCAACTTTGTTGTGCAGCCTACTAACTTTTTATAAACAATACCTGGCTCTTAAGCTGCTAAATTTTTCAGTAATTCACCACATGCTCACTAACTTTGTCTGTCTACTGTTTGGTGCTGACTCTGAGCAGCTATTGTGCAATGGGGTTTTAGAGCTTTTAATGCCTCCATGCTGGCGACATTGTTGGCCAGAGGCATTATGTTTTTAGGTTGTCCATTTGTCTGTCCCATTTTCTTGAACGAGATATCTCAAGAACGCTGTGAACGAATTTCCTCAAATTTGGCAAAAACGTTCACTTGGATTCTAGGAAGAAGTTATAGGTCAAAGGTCACTGTGATCTCACTAAACATATTTGGGCAAAAATTCATTTGTTGATTATGACAAAATTTCACAGAAAGGTCCAATAGGAAAATGATGAAATGATGACATTTTATATCTAAAAGGTCAAAGGTCAACATCACCGTGACAGCATAATGTTTTGCAAAATACACTTTTCTGGACATCACTCAAAGCTAGGGGAGATTGTGACCATATTTCACATTTGTTTAGATTATAAATTGATGACACTAATCTTGGGTGCCCTCCTTAAAACTGTACTGATTGTGTAGATCTTTTCTGCTGCCATATTGAAGATGAGTGTGATGCATCCAGGTTTAAGAATTTGTAGCTTATTTGCAGCAACATCCATATTTGAAGGGTTGTTTACGGTTGTCTACTACATATGAGTCTGGACAGACATTGATGAAAATTGCAACTTGACTGGTTGGAGGAGGCATACAACCACAAGGTGGTAGTTCTAGTTGGCTGCCTGCTACATCTTAAAACAGTGTTGATGAGAGTGGTGAGAGTGAACTGGAATATTAAAGTAGCAGTCGTCAAGCTAAAACAGCATGCTGAAAGAGGATAAAACACTCTAAAGCAGAGGGTAATTGCAAAGTAAGGTGATAATTCTCTGGGTTATTCAGTAAGGGCAACATCTGTCACATGTAAGTAGTCAGTAGGGATCCATTGTAAACGGTAAAAATATTGCCTCGCCCATACAGTGGCTTTAAAGCTTATTGGGAAGAACTTCCCCATCCTTCTACAGGATTTCCTGCAGGAAGTTGTTTAGCAGAGGCAGTATACCACCTAGATCATGACTCATCTTCTCTCATGATCACTTTATTTAGTAAATTATGGTGTAAATGACAGCTACACTCAATTAAATATGACATTTGCTGTATGAAATAGCTCCTCACCTTTTTATGTTGCCGTGCAGGTGATAGCCGTGGTGGGAGGCAATATGTCTGTCCGTCCATCTGTCCCATTCTTGTGAATGTGATTTCTCAAGAACTCCTTCAGAGAATTTCTTCAAATTTGGCACATAATTTCCATTTGGACTTAAGGATGAATTTTTTGATGGTCAGAGTTCAAGGTCACCATGACCTTGCCTCTGTCTCATTCTTGTGAATGTGATATCTCAAAAACACTGTGAGGAAATTTCTTCAAATTTGGCAGAACCATCGACTTGGATTCAAAGATGAACTGAAGAGAATTTGGTGGTCAGGATTCAAGGTCACTTGACCTTGCATTTGTTGGTCAAAAGTCAAAGGTCAGAGTCACTGTGACCTCACAAAACACAGTTTTTGGTCATAACTAATAGCATTTAATGATGAAGTAATGACATTTTATATCCCAAAGTTCAGAGGTCAGCTTCACTGTTACATCATAATGTTCTGCTAAAATACTTTTCTGGCCATTACTCGACGTCATATCTCAGGAACAGAGAAGAGACATTTGGCCAGATATTGAGTTGGTGACACTAATCTTGTGTGCCTACCTTGAAACTGTGCTAATGACTGTGCAGGCTGGGGTAGGATGTATGTGAAGCATTCATGTTTTCACAGACATGGATGTATACTGTAACTGCAACTTGATGGGGGTTATGGAGGCATACAAGTGCAAGGCTGTAATTTTGGTTTTACAAGGTTCATGTGTTAATTTCATTATTTTTTCATGATGTTAGTGGAGATTAATGGGCTTTACAGGCTGCTTTCAGGTGAGGGTGCTATAAAACACTGCAGGACGGGAAGCCCTGACATATTTAGTTATTTTTTTTTATTAAAAAAGGCAGTACAACAGTACTTAGTAATTTTTATTTGAGCAGAGGGATTTATGTTTGAGGGCTTCCAAGGATAGTTACACTGATGGGTTCAGGCATCCATTGTCCTCCCAGCAATTACAGAATTAAATTCAAGCAGAATATTATGTGTTTTTAGTGGCTGACAGACATTTCAAACAGTTATTGTTCTTTAAAAGCAGCACCATACCCTGTGAATGAGCAAAGACAGCTTTAAGAAACATTCATCCCCCAATAATAATTGTTAAAATCAGTCTGTGTCACTGTGAAGAAATGGTGGCATTTCTAAATTGTGTGTGTATGTGTGTGTGTTTCCAGGGCTCTCAGAATTGATCCATGACAACTTGACAGAATCTAAGAGGACCATTAATCTCCTACAGCGAATGAATATCTACCAAGAGGTCTTTCTCAGTGTTCTCTACAGACTGTTGCCCATACAGGTAACACATCACTCAGCTGTCAGCTATTTACAATTGGCTTGTAAAACACAAAAGATGAGAGTAATGACCGCCACACTTCAATGTGATTGACTGTCTCTGTGACTTTTCTTGTCATTTTGGCCCGTGAAATAAAGCATTCCCAAGGTGTGAAAAATGTAAAAATGATATCACA